>NC_057861.1:265879008-266497341 GCF_019393635.1 Dromiciops gliroides | reverse complement strand
CCAATGGAGTGTACTTGCTTCCATGCTTTTTAGCATGATATTTTCAGCAATGTTGTCAGACATTTTCTTATTTTTTAATTTTTATTTTCTTTGTGTGTGTGTTTTTTGTTTTGTTTTCATGAGGCAATTAGGTTTAAGTGACTTGCCCAGGGTCACACAGCTAGTAAGTGTCAAGTGTCTGAGGCCGGATTTGAACTCAGGTTCTTCTGAATCCAGGGCTGGTGCTCTATCCACTGCACCACCTAGCTGTCCCAGACATTTTCCATGAGGATAAAAATAGCATTAAGGTCAGCTACTGCACTGACAATAAATTATTAAACTTGAAAAGGATACAAACCAAGACTAAAGTAGAGGGAGAGTTGGTGTGTGACTTTTGTTCACAGATGACTGTGAACTCAATACAACCTTTGAAGTTAAGATGCAAGAGAGTATGGATCGATTTTCTGCTACTTGTACTAATTTTGGCCTAACAATTAACACCAAGAAAACATAGGTTCTCCATCAACCAGTACCACACTATCCATAGGTACAACCATCAGTTACTGCAAATGGAGAAATTTTGAATGCTGTGGATAGGTTCATTTACCTTGGCAGTATACTTTCCAAGGGATGTCTACATAGATGATGAGGTTGCCACAAACATTCCTAGAGTTAGTTCAGTGTTTGGGAGTCTCTGAAGGAAGGTGTAGGAGAGAAGAAATATTAGGATTCCAACTAAACTGAAGGACTACAGAGTTGTTGTGTTGACCTCATTGTTGTATGCCTGTGAAACCTGGACAGAATACTAGTCCCATGCCAGGAAATTGAACTGCTTCTACTTAAATTGTCTTAGGAAGATTATGGCAAGATAAGATACTAGACAGTGAGGTCTTTTCTTGAGTTGACTTGCAAAGTATCTAAACTCTGCTATAGAGAGTGCAATGCTGATAGGCAGGGACTTTGTTCAAATTCCAAAAATATGTTTGCCTAAAAGATTATTTTTATGGAGAATTCATGCAAGGTAGGTAGTAACATGGAGAAGTGATACAAGAACACTCTCAAGGTCTTTTTGAAGAACTTTGGGATCAATTGTGAGACATGAGAGATACTGGTACAGGTCTATCCAGCATGTCATGCCCACATCAAAGAAGGCACTGTGCTCTAAGAACAGAGAATTGCAGCAGCTCAAAAGAAACATGAGATGTGCACTTTTAGAGACATCTCCACTTTAAATGTTCATATGAACTATCTATGACTGGCCTGTGGTAGAGCCTTCTGAGCTCATATTTGTCTGATCAGCCACAGTTGGACACACTGTGAAAGACTTGCATGAACTGATGTATAGTGAAGTGAATAGAACCAGGAGAACATTATACATAGTAACAGCAAGATTGTTCAAAGAAGAACTATGAACAACTCAGCTATTCTTAGAAAAACAACGATACAAGACAATTCCAAAGTACTAATGATAAAGCATACTATCCACCTCCAGAGAAAGAACTGGTATTGATTGAACACAGACTGAAACATGCTATTTTTTTTTTGCAGGGCAATGAGGGTTAAGTGACTTGCCCAGGGTCACACAGCTAGTAAACTGTGAAGTGTCTGAGGCCAGATCTGACTCAAATCCTCCTGAATCCAAGACTGGTGCTTTATCTACTGCGCCACTTAGCTGCCCATTTAAACATGCTATTTTTCACTTTATTTCTTTTATTTTTTCTTTTATTTGAGTCATATAAAATGGCTAATATGAAAATGTTTTACATAATTGCCTATGTATAGCCTACATCTGATTGCTTACTGCCTTGGGGAGGGGGCAGGGAAGGGAGGGAGAAAGGACTAGAATTTGAAACTCAAAGCTTTAAATAAAAGTTTTATCTAAAACTTTAAATAAAGTTTTTAAATAAAGTAAAAACAAACTTTTAATAAAGCTTTTAAAATAGATTTTAAATAAAAATATCTATTGGGTGAAAAAATTCATGGGGAGTAACCACAGTTAGGGATGAATGATGGTATCATTTCATTAAGAGAACAAATGAAGAATACATGAAGACTTGACCTGGCTCTTCCTAGACATATCCTCTCAATATCTATTACTTCGAAGTGGTACAAAAGAGCCTTTGGCCCAAAGCACTAGCATTTCTGATCTGATATCATTATTTCCATGAATCTATGATCTCACTATGATGTAAGTATTCTCTCCAATAATGTGTGTCATAACTCATGTGTGACTTCTCATTTTGTGGGACTCTTATCTTTGTGCTGCTATAAATCCTTCATAGGAATTGCACTTAACATCTGCCAGGACAACACCCAGACTGGCATTCTTTTATTCTTCACTCTTGCTACTAGAATGTCCTCCCTGTTTAGTCTCATCTCTTTGTTTCCCTGACTTCATTTAAGACTTATCTCAAAGTCATCCTTCTGTAGGAGGCCTTTCCCAGACTCCCCAGGTACTGCCATTTCCTCCTCTGAGATTACCTTCCATTTATATCTTGTGTGAACCTAGTTGTCTTCCTGCTATCTCCTCTGTTAGGCTGTAAATTCCTGAAGGAATGAACTCATTTTTTTTTTTAGTGAGGCAATTGGGGTTAAGTGACTTGCCCAGGGTCACACAGCTAGTAAGTGTTAAGTGTCTGAGGCCGGATTTGAACTCAGGTACTCCTGACTCCAGGGCCGGTGCTCTATCCACTGTGCCATCTAGCTGCCCCAGAATGAACTCATTTTTGTCTTTCTTTGTATACACTATGTTTAGCAGAGTGTCTAGGATATAATCAACACTTAATAAATGCTTTCACTGATTGGTTGAGTGATCAATGACCCACCCAATCTCTTCTTCAGTCTTGTCTCTTCTAAGTTACTATTTACTTCTTACGCACAATTCAGATTTGGTAGCATGCTGTGGTCTATTTATACCTACCACACATTGCTCCATTGCATTTTGGGTGATAGACCATTTTGATTTTCTTAGAGATTGGGGCATTCTGTGAGTTCTAGTCATATAAAATCCCTGGAAGAATGTTAGTATTGAAAAGATGTTTTTATTTCATGGAGAAGCTTGGAATGTTAAATGTACTGCACAATTTCACAAATGCAATTTAACTGACTCTCTTCTTCAATTTATTTCTGAGCCCAGTTCCGTTGTCCATCTGCAGTGTTGGCTCAAAGTATGTGTACAGACACATTAGATCAATGTGTTGTCAATCCAACTGCCTAGAATAGTTTTGAAAAGACGCATTTTTTATCTGCTCGGTTTTTCCTTGTGGATTGTTAGGCTGAACTCTTAAGAGTGATGGTGTAGCCCAATTAGGAGATTCTGTAGTGTTTTAAGCTTCATGTGCCTTTTCTAATTTCACTATAAAATTCTGACTTAAACCTAGAAATAGCTTAACAGGTAAAAATAAGGAATAACAGAAGTATCTGTTTGCAGTGATAGTATTTATATGAATATGTATCTCTACAAAGTAGCCTCACCATAGGGACTTGAAGCAAATGAATTTGTTTTGAGAAAGAATGAAAAGCATTGGAATTTTAGGGACACCCACACATGAAAAACCACATGAAGTGTAAGATGTGTAGGAGGCTCTAAGGCATATACATATGTAATTGCTAAGGCACATCCTTTAGTTTGAGAGCTCATTAGAAAAAAGAAATCAGCAATATTGTCAAAGTTTATATAAATAATGTCTGTGAAGAGGATGCTGGGTAGAATCACTCCTGAGAGATGTGAGATGTGCTCCCGGAATTGGGTAATGAAGGACTGAGTTAGCTTTAGGGAACACAGACGTTGCTAAACCTCAGAATAAAATGAAAATCTCCATATGAAGAGATTATACTGAACTGCACACCTGACGGGTGGTACAACCACAAACAGCTGCTGGAAGTGACCCCGCTGCTTCTGTGAGGAGGCATCACAGCTGCTTAAGAGAGATACAGAGGTAGGGATTAGGCTTGCATAATAGGCTTGCATCTCATGGCATTAGGCCAAGTCTGCATGAAGCACAAGAAATGGTAGTTACTCTCAAATTTCAGCAGGATAGATTGAATGTTCTGTAGAGCAAAGCAAAGTGGAGATCTGCTTTCTATCTCAACTTGGATAGTAAATGGTTTTTTGAAAGGGGCATTGATCAGGAAAGTGACTCCTTGTCCTTGAATGATTGCCAAATTACAAGTATACCTGTATCCCTGCTGATGGATGGACTTGATGGAAGAATAGTGCTGATGTCAGCAAAATAGATGATAAGTATAATACTATGTCTAGGGTAATTAGGAGTAGGATTTCTGAGACTAATAGATTTGCCGAATGTATTACATATGGGTAAATTTACAAAGGCATACTAGAATTTCAAAGAATACAAATTCAGTGTACATAATAAATAAATTACAGGGTCACAGAATTTCACAATTTGAAAGTTCCTCAGTGACCATATAGTCTAATAGCCCATTTTTTGGGAGGTGGGTAACTGGCACAGTGGACAGAATGCTGGGTCTGGAGTCAGGAAGCCCTCAGTTCAAACCTAACCTTAAACATTTACTGGCTGTTTGACCCTGGGCAAGTCACTTAACCTCCATTTGCCTCAGTTTCCTCATTTGTAAAATAGGGATAACGATAGCACCTACCTCCCAGGGTTGTTGTGAGCATGAAATGAGATACTATTTGTATTATCTTAAAGAGCTTTACCATTCTAGTTGCCATCCTTTGGACATTTGCCAGAAGCTAGGCAGCACAGTGTATGGAGCACAGGTCCTGGAGTCATGTAGCTGAGTTAAAATTCAGCCTAGGACACTTAGTAGCTATGTGATCCTGGTCAAGTCATTTAAGCTCTGCTTCAATTTCCTAAACTCAGAAATGGGCTAATAATAACATCTACCTAGAAGGGTTTGTGAGGATCAAATGAAATAAATATTTGGTTTACAAAAAATGGTTAATATGGTACCTGACACATAGTAGGTAATTTATCAATGCTATTTCTCACTCCTTTTCTCTCCTTCTTCCTTTCCTCCTTCCTGTCCTTCCTTTCTTCTTCCCTTCCTCTCTTCCTCACTTTCTCCTTTCTTTTCTTCTTTTCTTCTTTTCTCCTTCCCTTCCTTCTTTCCTTCCTCCCTTCCTTCCTCTTTCCCTATCTTTGTTGTTTCATTGTAGACTTTTGTCCTTCTGTCCTTCCTAAACTGTGATACCCAAAACTGAACAAGAAACTCCAGATGTGGTTTAATCAAAGAAGCATACAGCGAAACCATCACCATCTCACTCTTGGATGTTCCATCTCTCTTAATTCTGCCCAAGTTTTTAGTACATTTTTCGACTTCTATAGGCATGCTACTAATAAAGAACACAAATATTGAGGAAACCAACCAACTTTGCTTAAACTAACAGATATAATAAACCAGATTTTTTTGTCTTCAAGGATTTATGGCATTACAGTTTTCAAAAATGAACACTAATGATTTGCCGTAGTACCGGCCAATCTCTGAGATATCCTAAAATGGAGCATGTTTGCTGACTGAATAAATCTCCCCCCCCTCTCTCCCATCCCAAACACTTCTTTCCATATTCTGATTCTGCCTTTCAGCCTTTGCTCTATTTAGCTAAACTTCTTTGAAAAAAAGAATCAAATAATCAACCCACAAAATACCCTGCTTTTCTTTTTTGTCTTCATTATTTCCTAAAGGTTGCTCAGTTCCTTCCAATATAATCCACTGTTGCTATGCAAATGAATGACAATGCCACTTGTTTATGCCTCAGTTAATGTTGTTTTGTGACCGCTAGGTGTGCAGGAAGCCATTGGCTCCTGAAATTCTGTGTTAGTAATAGTGATTGATATGGCCACTTTGCTTTAAAATCTGCAAAATATTTTCCTCACCAGACTCCTGTGAGGGAGATAATTTCAGTATTATTATCCTCATTTTACAGATGGAAAGTCAGACTCCAGAGAGGATAAATGACCTGCCATAGGCTATCTAGCTACTGTAGTGTCATAGTCACAGCAGAAACTCAAGCCCTCTCTCTCCAAGTTGAGTGTTCTTTCTACCATGTCACACTGCAAAGGCTGAATCAATTACTCTTTCCCATTTTACAAATGAGGAAGTTAAATGAGTTGCCCATGATCACAAATTGTATAACTGTCAGAGCTTAGATATGAACCTAGGTTTTGCTAATTCCTAGTCTAGCAGTTTTCCAACTACATTGGAAGAAAGGGTTGGGGAGACTATTGGATTAGAATGTTTCATAGGCAATTAGGAATCATTTTGTTTGTTGCTTGGCTGTTTTTTTAATTATTAAAAAGGAGATTCAATGATGAAGACAGTGTATATCAGAAAATGACTGACAGAAGAAGCAAAAGACATGAATGGATCAATAAAACTTCTATTTAAGGCCATATATTTTGACCCTTTCAGAGTTTCTGCCATAGACATATTCTCTTTAAGTAAATAAAAAACATAACTTAGTTCTTTCTTTTCTAAAATTAATGGCAATGAAAAATAGAATATTAGTTGACCTACTAGAAGTCTTATTATCAGGCAGAAAGTACACAGTTATGCTAGACAGTCTTTTTTATTAGGATACTTTCATTGCCTCAAATGGAATGAGTCTTTATAAAGATAATTGAGTTGTCTGAGCCCATAGCAGTGATGGTATGATCAAACAAGGAGGGCCCATTGTTAAGACACTATCATAAAAGGAACCAATTAACTGCAGACTTTGCTTCAGATGAAATGCCATTTGCTGGCTTGATCCAGAGTATTACATGTCCTATACCGTGATGATTTCCACCCCCACTCCACCCCAACTTTGTTCCAGGGCTTCTACTTCTGTTTTAAGATTTTTGCCTTGTTCTTTTGGATCTTATCACCCCAGTGGAGCCTTTGGTTCAATTCCAGCATGGCATCCTGGTTAGCTTTCAAAGCACAATCACCTTTTCCTCCCCTGTGTGTTCTTTCCCTTGGGATTACAGCTAAGAACTTATCAGTGCAAATAATCAATACCATAAAGTGGTCACATTCAAATTTGTACTGAATATTTTTATTGGACTGGGACCAATTGCCATATTTTATATAATTTGACTTTGAATAATGTGAATTCAATTCTATGTGGCCACTTCATTGGATTCATTATCGATACCAATTGATCCCTGCCTGTAATTAGTTTTAGTCTTCAACACACATGGTGAGTGGGAAACTGACATATATGTTTGTATGTTTTGCATTGAAATTTTATCTTTTTGTTTATTCATAATTAGGTTTAGCCTGGACATGTATAGTTTTCCAGAAATGGTGGCAACCTTGACGGGACTTAGAGTATGTTTAGATTGTCCAACATGGTACCTGTTGCCTTCCTTCCATGTGGGTAGTAGGTAACCCCTTTTGATTGACTACCTGTATCTTTAAAACCAGTGACACTGAGCCAATCCATTTTTATTTTATTTTATTTTTTTGCCAATCCATTTTTATTAGCTGCTCTTTTCCTCCACTCTTTCTGCTATGCTCTTTTCTGCAACTCTTACCAGCTATGTGCATCATGAACTAAACTTGTGAGAAGGGAAGGACTTTCCTAATCTCTTCCTATTTAGCCCCAACTCCAAGAAAAAGGTTGGGGAGGATGTTTGTTTTTCTTTGGTATTGTGTATTCTTCTCAGTTTCCTGTACCAGAGGTGATCCCCATAAGACCCAGCTGTTCAAGGAAATAGAATTATAATAATGATAAATTCTCATTAAACCTCTGATATTCCCAATTCATTGTCTTTTGAAGTTTGGTAGTTGACTTACATGCTCTCCAAGTTATTTTCTAAATCAAAAGCTCTATGCTTTCCTGCATTCTTCAGGCCAACTCTTGTTTTATTTTAGTCAAAAGCATACTTGGTATGAAGTGATTTCCCTGGGACCTCTGCTTTTAGGGAACCAAGATATGTGTGGTAGTGATGTAAGCAGAAGTTATGGGGTGGAGGAACATGTAACTTTACTAGTTAGTAGAGTGCCCAGCTTGAAGTCAGGAAGATTCTTCTTCCTGAATTCAAATCTGGCCCCGGACACTAACTAGCTGTGTGACCGCAGATACGTCACTTGACCCTCTTTGCCTCAATTTCTTCATCTGTAAAATGAGCTGGAGAAGGAAATGAATCACTCCAGTATCTTCTCCAAGAAAACCCCAAACTTAATCACAAAGAATCAGGTATGACTGGAATGACTAAACCACAACAACTAAAAAAAGACCCCAGGATCATATACCAACAGTCAGCCTATATATTCCCTCTGTCACCAAAACATATCAAATGAGACACTTTTACTCCTCTTTATAAACACTCTCAGGCTGGGTTGCCTTTTGTAAGTTCTTTTCCCCAAGACTACACAAATAGTAAATTGAAGATCAAGAATGTTAACCTAAGTCCATTGATAGTGAATTTGTCACTTGTTCTGCTGTACTAGGTTGTCCATTCAAGAATTCTTTCATTTAGTTTAGATGAATTTTACATATATAAAAGTACAGAGAATACCACCCTAGGCATGGTTCCTATTCAGGCTGACACCACTTTAAAGAAGCAAAGCAGATGGCCTGCAGAAGTGGGAAGTTAACTGTTGTTACCACTATCTCTAAAAAGGACAACAACTTCTCTTTTACTCTGAAGCTACCTGGAGGCAGAGTATGAATGAGAGGAGAAATAGAGCTTCAGAGATTTTCTGGGCTGGCCCATAATGCTACATTTGCAGAGAATATATGTTGAAAGTTGCAAGAACAAAAAAGGCCAGTGAGACTTCTTTGTGGAAAAGAGCTCTGTAGTTCTGGTATTCCCAGTTGATATTCCTCTGTGTCTGTGTTTATATTGTACTGTGCTATGTGTCTTTGGTGAAGTCTTCTGTGCCAAGCTGTGCCTGAGGTCTTTGACTAAATGAATACCCGAGTTCTAGGAATGATGACTCTATGTCCCAAATTCAATGATCCTGACACCTTTAATAAAACTTGCTGAGTCTTATGATATTCATTTGGTTCTGCCTGTGGTAGAGTTTACAAGGAACTGGCAGTCAGAGGTAGTAGGATCTGACCCAGGCTGTAGTTCTCAGTCCCAATTCTTCAATGCTTTTTTGTTTATTTTCTGTTGCTGGCATTTCTTTATCATGATACAACACTCTTAGGTTACTGGGTTATGGTAAATAAGATGCTTTTATCCACATTTTGGCAGTGAATCCTTCTGGATTCAAGCTTACTTTCAATTTTCAGAACTTCCTTAATATATATTTTTAAAATTCATGCTCTTTTTCCTTTCAGAAGTTCCCTACTTCCCAACTCTAGTCACTCTTAGAGATCTACATTTCCAATAAAGTTTATAGACCTGTCTAGTTTATACCTCTGGTATCCCTTGGGTGGAAGATGAATGAAGTTTCATTTAAGACTCTTTCTTCCTTAGGCAATTACTAATGGATAAGGTTTCAAGGGACTTAAATTTGAGGAAGTTTTTTACAGTCAGTAAGGTTCTACCTATAGTCTGTCTATAGTATCTACCTACCTACAGGTTTCAAGGGACATAAATCTCAGTAGGATGTTTACAATTAGAAAGTTTCTACCTGTAGTATGAGTTTATTTAAAGGGTTTTCTCATTTTAATTTCTGTTTTCCTATAATTTTTTCTTGAGTTACATACATAACACACACAGTTTTGTGTAATTGTAAGTAGTATACTGAATAGAACCTTCAACTGTTTTTAGTCTCTAGACCATTGTAAATGAAATATTTGACACAGACAAGCATTTCATTACCCTTCATCTGATTCAATCTTTGAAATAGAAATTGGATTCACACTGCCTCATTGATCAGTTGAAGGAGGTTCTTATGAAGTCACACATTCTGTTGCCTTCTTGAAGGAAGGACACTATTTGAGCCAGTTTTTGGGAAATGCAGAACTGACTGCCCAAGTAAAAGAGAAAATATCAGTGCATGCCATGGGTGCACACACACATACACACATATATACAAACACACACACATACACACTCACACCATAGCAGGTGTCTCTATTAAAAATAGTGGAAAGAGCATTGCATTTAGAGTCAAAGGACTTTGGTTAAAATTTTGCTTCTTGTACTTTCTATCAATGTGACTCTTGGGAAGTCAGTTTCTCTGGTTCATAGTTCCATTATCTGTAAAACAATGAGATAGACTATGAGACCAATGGGGTCACTTACATATGTAAATTTATGATTCTATGAAAGACTAGATGCTCTACTTAGAAATCCTATTAATTTCAGATCTAACTGTAACAAATAAGGAAAGCATTCTCCCCATTATCGTTCTTCTATTAGAAAGGTAAAATAACAAGAGTGAAGGAAATTAGCTGGTGGCATCCTACTTAATGATGAGTTGTTGTCAGGCTCCATCCTATAGTAAGTCCACTTTGGGCAGTGTATCATTAGGTGAAATTGGAGGCCATATGGTATTCCCTAGGGGAACATTGTTTCCTTCCTTGAGATGGAGGGAATTGTAAAAATTAGATATGCAGATATTATTACTATTGGCAATGACTTTGCACTTATGAAAGACCAAGTCTCAGCTTTATTGCTTCCATATTTCTTGTCAAGGAGAATGTCCCCAGACTCAAAAAGGGTATCGAGGAAGGAAATCCCCATGAAAGGGAAAGCTATGAGACATTGCCAAGTTACTCTAAATAAGTATGTGTCTCCAGGATGAACCCAAGATACTAAAAGGAATTTACAGATGTGAACTCTGAACCATTGCCAGCAATTTTTGAAGAATGATTGAGAAAACAAGAGGTTTTGGAAACCTAAGGATGTTCAGATCCTGCTCTTTTCAATCAGGGTAAAAGGTATATTCCAAAAATCACAACTTGGGGAGCTTGTCAAACTCTGTTGAAATTCAAATGGATTATTAAGCCAATGATCTATAGATACTGGAAAAGGGAAGTGGTGATCAATGCAAGCCAATATGGATTGATGAAGGACAAAAAAAAAAACCTGACAGAGCAACCTCATTTCCTTTTTTAATAGGTTTAGAAGACTAGTAAGGAGAATGATGTAGATGTCTATCTGGATCCCACAAAGAAATTTTATAATGTCTTATGATATCCTTGTAAGTAAGATAGATTATTCAACCCTTACTTAAGGAATCCCCAGCTTTCTTTGTAACAGGCCTAAGGGAAGTGGAGTGGAAAGATACAGGTAGGTGGTTTTATTGATTTAGGGATTTTAGTTGACTGCAAATCTCAATACAAATCATGGCAACATTATACATCTAAAACAATGACAATAACAGAGGAACAAACAACTAATGTAGTATTAAGGTACATTTATAAAAGTATGGGGCCCCAAACAAGGGAGGTAATATTCTCATTGAACTCTACTGACCAGACCACATCTCAAATATTGTGCTCATTTCTGGGTGCCCCAATTTTGGGAGAATGTTGACAATCTAGAGAGTAACCATGGTGGCAAAAAAAAAAGATTCAGGGAAATGATCATGTATGAAGATTGCATGATTGAATTGGGTGTAGTTAGTACACAGTTAGAAATGTCCAAATTGGAGTGTATTGCTTCATGAGATAGTAAATCATTTATCTCTAGCAGGGTGGATAACTACTTAATGGGAATGTCTTAGAGAGATTTTACATCTGGCCAAAATTCCTTTCAACTCCAAGATTCTGTGATACTATGATGAGTGACAGATTTGCTGACATGCACAGGATAATTGAATATATCAGTCACAAATCTAAGGGGCATCTTGTTTCCTTTATAGTTCTCTACCTCTGGTTCTTGTCACACGAGCCTGACAATTGCAATTTCTAGAATCCTGCTCATCATTTTCCTAATTTCTGATATGATAGTCTGATTTCCCATTTCTTTACCACCTGTGTATTCTCTTGAAAGGGGATGAAAAGCCTATGATGTGCTTTCTTTCCAAATGCTATCACTGTTTTATATCATCTCCTGGCAAGCAAGCTAAAAACATATTTTATTGTATTACAAAGTATTTCCAGCAAAAGGAGCATAATAAAACTAGAAGTGTTGGCAGATGATTAGGTATGCAGCAACAATGGCTGACTTACTATTGTGGGAAAAAAATAAAAACCAACAACCAAAGGTATAGAAATAAATTAAATTTAGACAGTGCCTATATGATTATAAGACAACAGGTTGATTCATTAAAAATAAAATGAAATAAAATAAAACCTCACTCACATCACTTGGCTGTCATCATGTAGGAAAAAATGTGTTGATTGACTAGTACAATTATTTATGTTTTGATTTTTCAACTTATTATCTTGTCGTGATGTAGAAACAGGGTTGGAAATCATGAAAGAAAGAAATATGAATGAGTGACACTGAGGCCAGGACAAAATTACCTGAAGACTTTCTTCCACATTAGTCCTGTTTGTCTCCTGGGAACCAGAGAATGTCTTAAATATATGTCAAGGTGGGAATCTTTTTGTCTGCAAAACATCATCTCTCAGGTTGGAAACTAAAGTTTAAATAAAACTCTGAGGAGGGGATGAATATTTTTCTGGTTAAGGTACACCTAAGTCTCTGTGCACAGTCTTCTAAAAATGTCCATTTTTTTTTCTAATGCAGAGATGTAGCATATTGTTTTGTTTTCCATCACTTTGACAAATGACAATATCCTTTTGGGGCAACTAAGAGTATAGCACAAAGGCAATGAGGGGAACATAAATAGGGGAGAAGAGAACCACAATGGAAAATAAAAATATGAAACCAACTCCCTCACAATTTTGCCTAAAGTACCAGTAATCCTTTCTTCCTGAGGACATATGAGGATGGATTGAAGGGACTAGAGACAGTTTCTTTCAATTTAGCTCTAGATCCGTGATCCTATGATGATAATTGTTGCCTGGAGAATAGACAACTTTGGAGGCAACATGATTGCTCACTACAAGTACCGGAAGCTTTGTTCTGTTCGACTACAGAAAGTAGAACTTTTATCATTGGTGTTATGTGTGTTTGCTTGTGTGTGTTTGCATGTGTGTGTGTGTTTTTGCATGTGTGTGTGTTAGTGAGAGAGAGACAGAGACAGAGACAGAGACAGAGAGAGACAGAGAGAATATAAAGGAATGAAGAAGAGGGAGGGAACAAACATTTATTAATGCTACTATGTGTTTGCCACTTTGCAATTTATAATTATTATTTCATTTGATCCTCACAAAAACCCTGGTGGGTAGGTGCTATTATTTCATTTATTTTAAAGTTGAGGAAACTGTGACTTCTCCAGGCTCAAACATCTAGTAAATTTCTAAGGCTAGGTTTGGTCTCAGGTTTTCTGAGTCCAGGCCCAGTTTTCTATCCACAGTGCCACCTAGCACAGGGGAAGAGGAAGAGCAGAAGGAAGGAGAGGAGAGAAGACAAAAAGAAAATGAAAACATTTCAGGAATAAGAAATAGCTACCACAAAGGCAAAATGGTAGGTGAGAATGTCATGTATAGAAAACATAAAGTAGACCAGTTTGGTTAGATTATAGAGTATACAATGACGAGTGATATGAAATCAGTCTACAAAGACACTTCAGGCTAGATTGTGTAAGGTTTTAGATAAAAACAGAGGTGTTTTATCCTGAAAACATTTTTAATATTCCCTTTCCTATTATCCATGCCCTCTGGTCCTAGATGCTGTTAGATGTTGTATTATTCTGACTGTAGCTCCAAAGTATTTGAATTCCTTTTTTCTAGCTGTGATGGAAAGACCTGTATTGGAGTGTTCTTGGCAAACATAGTGGAGTGGCTTGCCATTTCCTTCTCCAGCTCATTTTACAGATGAGGTAACTTTTATAGGTGAGACAAACAAGGTTAAGTGACTTACCCAGGGTCACACAACTATTAAGTGTCTGAGGCTAGATTTGAACTCAGTAAGATGAGTCTTTCTGACTTCAGGCCCAACACTTTATCCACTGGGCCACCTACCTGCACCCTCCCCCCTACCACCTGTCAAGCATGCTTCTTGGAAAATTAGCTCTTTCTCCCATGTTACTTTTCCATAGAGAATATCACTAAGTTGATAACACCCATATGAATTATAATGCTGAGAAGGAAATAAAGTTAAAATGCATTAAGCTAGGAAAACAAAACCAAATCAAAAAATATCATGTTGGTATTTAAGATCAGCTGAAACATACTTCTACCTAAGCTTTCTAACTAAGTATGCCTTTTCTGTCCTTCCTCTTAGCTAGTTTTAATCCTGACTCTTCTGAAGGACCATCATTTTTGTCATTACCCATAACAGGTCAAAAGAAGAATAGATTGATTGTCTCCTTAACTCAGTTCTAATTTGTATGTTTAAATATTTAATAATTTTCCCAATTTATTGAGGTTGAACAACTTGGTGACCTAGATAATTCTTTCCTCTCATTTTCTTGGGGAAACGTTCAGTTTCTGAGTCATGTAACTAGATTAGTGTGGAATGTGGACAGACCTTTCTACGGTAAATCAGTCTTTAGTTTGAGAAATCCTATTACTGATGTGGATTTCCTTGGTTAGGGTTGCCAGAACTGGTCTTTATTACATTCTTTTTTTTTCTCTATCAGTAAGTCAAAGTCAAGTAGATAAAATAAATTAAAACAGTATGGTTCCTGAAACAGTAGTTTCAAGTCTCTAAGCCTGAGGGCTCAAAGAGTTTCCTTACCTGACCTGATCTTTGTCTGGTGACACATTTCCTTGAATTGTATTTCCTGATCTATCAGCAATGCAATAAAGTCTGATGCAACCCAAAACTAAAAGCTGACCTCCTTCTGGAAGAGAATATCATTACCTCTAGGACAATTGATTACAAGAAGGGAATTAAATCTTCTGGCTAAATTATGGGTTCTTAATAAGGAAATCCAATTACCCCTCTTTGTTTTTTGAATAAAAATGGCAACACCATGAACCGTTAAAGAAAACAGAGAAAGTAAAAGTTGTTAAAAGATGCTCTGATGAAGAAACTTGGATGCTTTCAGTTAGTACTATAACCTTTATAATTTATTAAACAGACCCAAACCAACATTATTAAAATATCACAGAATCAGAGAATGTCAGATCTGGAAAGGTCATGTAGTCCAGTAGTGTCAAACTCAAAAAGACACTGATCCTGTCATCAGCATATTGATTTAGAAAACCACAAATTAACATTTTCAACGTTGTATTATATTTTTATTTATTTTGTTAAACATGTCCCTTTTACATTTTAATCTGATTCCAGCAGTACTTGTGAATGTTATTTTTTGCATTGGGCAGTGACTTTGACACCTCTCTCTAACCACCTTATTTCACATATAAGGAAGATAAGACCCAGAGAGAATAAATGATTAGTCCAAGGTCAAAATTTGGTTAGTGAAAAAAAACAATATTAGAATCCAGGTCACCTGATTCCAAATCCATTCTTTCTTCTAGGCCACAGGTAGCAAAAACATGGCCTTCAGTACTCCCCATTGAGCAGAGCCAGATGAAAAAGTAATTTGGAAAATTTAGAAAAATAAATACATATAAAATAAAGATAACACTACATTTTAAAACCACTTCAGTATAGACCCAAAGAGATGCACAGTTGTTGTTTTTTTAAGCCAGTTGAAAATGGGAGTCAGGGAAGTCTATTTGAAAATCATAATGACTGACATTTATACAGTGTCTATATTAGATAGCTCAAAGATTTCTGAAGCACTTGACATATATGAACTTTTTTGATCTCTAAACAAACTCTGAAAGGTCAGCACTATTTGCATCATTATCCTCATTTTACAATTGAGAAAATTAAAGCTGAGAAAAGATAAGTGACTTCAATCAATCAGTCTGCCAGGCACTATAGTTTTATCTATAGCTGGTATGTCTTAGAGACAGGATTTGAACTCTTGTCTCTCTTTACCTATGCCACATCCACTACTTTTATCCCTATACCACAGAAAGTCTTTGTCCATGCTTCAGGAGACTTCAATTACTAGACTTGACTTTCCCATTAATTAATTTAACATTTACTACCTGTATGACCTTGAAAATTTACTTCATTTCTCTGTACCTCAATGTCCCCATTTGTAAAATAGAAAAAAATAATATAGGGGTTCTGCTCTATTGATTGGCAATTGATTCTACAAAGACATAGTAGTATCAAGTGAAATAACATTATGAGAGCCAGCTCCATCTCAGCAATGGGAATGTATTTTCAGTAAGTAATGGGACAAAAACAAGCAAGATGATGTTCAAGGTAATTAATGTGACTAGATTAATTGTCTCCTAGCTAAGATCAGCTTTGGTTATCTGATATCATCTTAAGCAACTGGCCAAATAATATTACATTTGTATTATGTGATATTTCATTTTAAATTAATCCCATAATTAATTAATTAATTCCAAAAATATGGAAAGATTGTGAAAAGATACTGGGTAAGGCAACCATTTATAAAGCATACCTATATTTTTATTGTCTCTCTCACTAAGTTATTATTCAAATAAACTGATAGATGAAATAGAAAATGCTTGGGAAAAACCTAAGTCATATTAAAATAAAAAGAATTATATGGAAAATCAATTGTTTCTGTAGTAGGGGGTGGTGAAATAGGGTGTTAAGAAAAGGCTTTTCATAAGTTGCCTGAATTATCCATATGAATATTTTGTTCCCCCAATTTTCTAGACATGTTCCTCAGTTCTCTTTTTCTGGTTGTCTATGGAAACACTGCCTACATTAGGGCAAGGATGGAGGGAAGACCAGAGAGACCTCACATTGAGGATACACAGTGCTTAACTAGCTACTTCCAATGACTGAGATTTCTTCTTGCAATCCCAACCTTATCTGGGTACCAGAAGCAGAAAAACAGACTTCTGAGATTAGTGCAAACTTTGCTTTGGGGGCAATGTTTTTTCTTTGTCATTCTGCTTGATCTTTCTGCACCATTTGGTGTTAAATGATCTCTTCCTTCCTTCTGCTGTCTCATCTCCCTTGGCTTTCCCTCCTACCTTTCTGATTCTGAGGCTGCTCATCCCATCTCTGGATAGCCGAGGTTACTAAGAAGTATTTCTTTACACTGTATTGGAATATCACTGTGAAACTTCTAAACATTGCTCCTAATTTTGGCCTGTGGGAACAAGCAAATGAAATTGAATACTTCTTTCACATGAGAGCACTTAAAATACTTGAAGAAATCCATTATTTCCCTTATTAATCTTCTCTTCTCCAGGATAAACATCCCCAGTTACCTTGAGTCCCCTCGATAATCTATCCAACACACTTTGGATGTATTCCAACTCATAAATGTCCTTCCGAAAATGTGATGCCCAGAACTGAACATGATTCTCCAAAAATGTTCTGACCAGAGCAGAGCAATTTCAATACTATGACTTCCCTCCCTCTGAAAACTGTCTCTTGATGGACACTATGTTTTCATTAATGCAACCCATGATTACATTAGATTTAATTACTTTCCACAAAAATTTTGATTCATAACTTGTTTGCTCTTTAGGGGCAAACCCAACCTTCCAGAGTTCTACATACAGAGATACCTACAAAAATGCTGAGTATTTGTACTTGATAACACCTTTCTCTGAATATATCAGTGAATCCACACATGAGAAGACCCTTATTCATAATCCATCAGTGAGGCTTTATTATGTGCCAGATTCTTTGCTAAATCTGTGTGGGATACAATGAAAAAGCAAAAACATTCTTTGCCCTCAAGCAGTTTATTCTCTAATGTGAAAATAACATAAGTAAAGAATATATAATGAAAATGAGAATTGATGGAAGGTTTAGGAGATGACACTAGCTGATGAAGTCGACTAGGGAAGGCCTCCTTGAGACAGCATTTGAGATGTAAGGAGCTAAAATTCTAGCTAGTTTAAAATAGCTAATGATTGGTCACCAATAAATTATAAGCTTTAGTAAGAGTTAGACTTTTAAGCATTTATTAAGGAGAATAAGAATTTGGTGAAGAGAGAGATAAAGAGGCCTAGATTCATCTATCTATCAAAAGGAGAGCACATTTAGCTCCACTTTCCTCGAGAGTGCAGATGAAAGAGAGCGAGAGAGCCAGTCTTGCCCCCTCTTCCTCCCACAAGCAAATGTCACTTCCTGATGCCAAAGGAAAGCCCCATGGCTTGCCCTCGGATGCCTTCTCCTCATGGCGGAGCTTTCCTACAATAATTCTCCAGTAGGTGGCATCATTCCAATCATTACAGAGATATATTAAAGAAACTTCAGGAGGTTTGCAATAGTCCCAAGTGGGAGGTATAAAGGGCCTGAACAGGGATGGTGGCTATATGAGTGGAGAGAAAGGTACAGATACAAAAGATGTTATGAAGTTGGAGATAATAAAATTTAACATGAGACTTGATGAGTAGGGTGAATGTGAAGATTTGAAGATGATTCTAAGTATGTAAGCCTAGGTGCTCATGACAGTAATATTTCCATGCTGTTAATCTCCAACATAATATTATGCTTAATTATCAAATCAGTCACTCAAGCACAACACTAATTTGCTCTCCATACATTGGTCATTTGATAGTATTTACTCTATTCCCTCAAGTTCTAGTTTCCCAATCATGGCTATTCCATTGATTATGACTCTTAGAAGAACATATTGGTTGTTCTTTTATAGCATGGATTGTATCTATAAGTGTGTTTTGAGGGGGATGATGGGATAAGAAATTCATAGCTATAAGTACCTATAATCCCTCTTTGACTAAGGAAAACAGTTACTCCCCTTCAGAGTCTACTAACTTTGGGATTTTCCATCTAAGAAGTTCTGCAACTACCTCATGGTTGTTGTCCTTTGTTCTCAAAGAAAATCAAAATGCCATCACAACATTGGAGTTAAGGTACGGTGTTTCTGACTGCAGCTGATGAGACCAATACAAACTTAGAATTCTCTGCAACAAATTAGGCACAAATAGTCCATGTCTCTAAATTTGTACATCTTGTGTTTCTTTTTGAGCTATTGCAATTCTGCTTTGCTCATAGAATATAGTGCTTTCTTTGATGAAAGCATGCCACGTTGTGTGGTCCTGTGCCAGTGTTTCCCATATTTCACAATTGATTCTGAAATTGTTGAGAGAGACCTTGAGAGTGTCCTTGTATTGCTTCTTCTGACCCCCATGCGACTGTTTGCCCTGTGTGAATTCTCCATAAAATAGTCTTTTAGGAAAATGCATATTTGGCATTTGAACAATGTGGCTGGCTCATTGGAGTTGTGCTCTCTATAGAGATCACTTTGAGGCTGAATGCTTGGCACTTTATCTCAAGAAAGAAAACTACCTCACCACATTATTAAGCAGCCCATATTTCTTCCATTTCTCCACAAAATATTATATTGTATCTTTTGAATTTCCTATATCTATCATAGTTATCCTTTTTTGACTCTTAAATTTCTTATTTCTTCTCCTGCCCCTAAATATGGTCATTTATTCCTCACTGTTCTCCTCTTCTTTCTATACTTTCTTCACTGGAAACTTGATCCACTCTCAAATTTCAAATTTTATCTCTTTGTGAATGGTTTACATCCAGCTCCAGCTCCAGCTCCTACTCTAAACTTCAGTTGACATGTGCATTTGCTTGGTGTACATCCACTTGGATTTACCACCATCCCTTCACATTCAAAATGTCAGAGAATGATTCCATGTTATTTCCCAATTTGGCTGACTCTTCCTCATCCTTACTTCTGTATTTCTAATGACATCACACTTCTCTCAATCATTTCAGCTCAAAGCTCAAGTTCTTCTGACTTTCCTTTGTGTTCTCCTCCATAAATGCAAGTAGTTGAAGGTCTTATTGATTTATTTTTCATCATAACTTTTGAATTTTTACCTTCTTTTCCATTCCCATTGTCCCCACAACTGTTCAAACTCATATTGCCTTAAATCTAGACTACTGTAATAGCTTTCTGACTATACCTTCAGTCCCTCTCATCTGATTGACTCCCATTTCACAGCAGCCATTATACACAACAGCAAGCAGACCAGTCTTCTAAAAGTAAGACTTTACTCAGGACACCATTTCCTCAAAACTTTCAGTGCTGCTCATTTCATACAATATAAAATCCAAATTCAATTTCTTCTATAACCTAATCCAACCTGACTTTTTGGTTGTATCTCTTTCTATGTCACCCTGAATACTTCATTCCAGCCAAATCAATCTATTCATAGTCCACAGAATGCACCTTGAAGTTTCCTGTGCATTTTGCTTATGCCATTTATAAAATCAATCAAACTTTATTAAGTGCCTTCTATGTGCCAGGGAAGCTAGTTGGCACAGTGTATAGAGTACCAGGCCTGGAGTCAGGAAGACTCAGCTTCTTGAGTTCAAATCCAGCCTGAGGCACTACTAGCTATGTGACCCTGGGTAAGTCATTTAACCCTGTTTGCCTCAGTTTCCTCATCTGTAGAATGAATTGGAGAAGAAAATAACAAACTACTTCAGTATTTTTGCTAATAAAACCACAAATGGGGTCTTGAATTAAATACAACTGAATAGCAATAACTCTGTGCCAGGCACTGTACTAAGCACTAGGGATACAAAGAGGGACTAAAGAGAGTTCTTGAACTCAAGGCGTTTATAATCAACAAGTATGTAGCACCTACTATGGGCCAAGTACCATGCTAGGTGCAGGGGATACGAATACAAAGAATGAAATTATCTTCCATTACCATGGGCTTCTATTATAATAGGTGAGGCAGGTACATATATGCATGTATAGTAGTAGGCTTCCACCAGTCGCAGATGACCATGGAGCAACACCTTGAAGAGCCACAGGCCACAGTGTGGCTGTGCAGTCTGATATGGGAGCCGCAGCTCCTGCTGCAATGAGAACATTGGAAAACTGCGCTCTCTGTTGCCCATTGGTTCCTACGTCTCATTTGTTTTTCTTCCTCCCGAGCTTGAAGGCCCATTTCAGCTGTGCGTAAGCTGCTCCTGAGTACTGAACTCTATCGGGCATGGTCCGTGGCCATTTCCTCCCAGCTGCCGATGTCTATTCCCAGAGCCCTCAAATCTCACTTGCACACATTTCTGTAGCGAAGCTGGGGGCGTCCAGCAGGTCTTTGTCCTGAGGCTAACTCACCATAGAGTAGGTCTTTAGGAATGCGCCCATCTTGCATGCAGTGCACATGACCGAGCCAGCGCAGCTGTCTTTGTTTCAGTAATGTGTAGATGCTCGGAAGTTGTGCGTGTTGGAGCACTTCTGTGTTGGTGATCCTATCTGACCAAGATATGCCAAGGATGCGCCGAAGGCAGTGCATGTGGAAGCTGTTAAGCTTCTTCTCTTGTCTAGTATATGTAGTCCATGTTTCACTGCCATACAGTAAGGTACTCAGGACACATGCTCTATAGACAGCAAATTTGGCTCATCTTGTCAGTTTACTGTTTGCCCAGACACGCTTGGCAAGCTTAGTCATGTTTGAAGTAGCTTTCCCAATCCTCTGATTGATCTCAGAATCAAGTGACAAATTGTCACTGACAATAGAGCCAAGATATGAGAATTTTCTTACGACATCCAACTGGTAGCTATCGATGTGTATCAATGGAGGCGACATAGCACTCTGACACATGACTTTCCTCTTTTTAAGATTTATGGTTAGGCCAAAGTCCGTGCAAGCTTGGGAGAAGCGATCCATCAAGGTCTTCAATTAACACTCTGAGTGACAGACAAGTGTGGCATCATCAGCAAAAAGCAGGTCTCTAAGGGTGCTACCTCTCATTCAGGTTTTGGATCTCAGACATGAAATGCTGAACAGGCCTCCATCCAACCGGGAATGCAGATAGATGCCATCAGTTGATGAACCAAAAGCATGACGCAACAGCATGGAGAAGAAAATTCCAAACAGCATGTGAACAAGCATGCATCCTTGCTTGACTCCGCTGTTTATGCTGAATGCTTCAGAGGTGTTGCCTTCGGACTGTACAACACCCTGCATGTTGCAATGAAAGGAGCGAATGAGGCTATGGAGTTTAGGAGGGCAACCAATTCTCGAGAGAATTTTGAAAAGACCTTCCCTGTTAACCGTATCAAACGCTCTACACTTTTCTTGCAGTTCGCAAAGTGAAAAAATCATATCGATAGTTGACCCCCCCTGCTCAAAAGCCACATTGCAATTCGGGGTAAACACGGTCCACAAGTTTACACAGTCTTAGCAAGATGACCTTGGCAAACATTTTCCGAATGACACTGAGAAGTGAAATTCCTCTGTAGTTGTTACAGTCACTCCTGTCTCCACTGTTCTTGTAAAGAGTAACTATACAGGCATCACACATATCCTATGGCACTTCACCTTCTTTCCAACACAGGCACAACAATTCATGCAGGGGCTTTAATAGGACATTTTTAGAGCATTTGATCAATTCAGCTGTGATACCGTCTATACCTGGAGCTTTTCCACATCTTAGGGAGCTAATTGCATTGTCAAGTTCCTCAAGTGTGGGTACATTGTCCAACTCCTGTAGTACAGGATATGCATGTATATAGCATAAATAAAAAGTATAAGGCAACATATGGAAGGAGTTAAATAGAAAGTAGTTTGTGAAGGTCCTGTAATTAAAAAAAAAAACAACTAACATTTATATATGTATCACTGCCAGACACTGTGCTAAGTGCTTTACAATTATTATCTCACTTGATCCTCCCAACAACCCTGGGACAGTTGAGGAACCTGAGGCAAAGAGAAGTTAAGTGACTTGTCTGAGGTCACACAGGTTGTAAATGTCTAAGTCTGAATTTGAACTCAGTTTTTCCTGATTTCAGTCGTGACATTCTATCTGCTAAGTCACTTAGCTGCACCTAGCAGTTGAGGAGATTAGGAAAGACTTCATACAGAAGATGGTGTTTGAGCTCAATCTTAAAGAAAGAAAGGGTATCTGTGAGATGGAGATTAGGAGGAAAGAATTCTAGGCATAGAAGATGACAAACACAGAGGTATGGATGGGAGATGGAGTATAATAGTAGGGAACAGAGAGAAGGTCAGTTTGGCTAGATTGGAGTGTGGGAGGAGGCATTATGACAATGACACTAGAAAAATAGGCTGGGGCTAGGTTCTTTTTGTTGTTGTTTAGTTGTTTTAATCATGCTCATAACTCTTTGTGATCCCATTTAGGATTTTCTTGGAAAGATACTGGTTTGCCATTTCCTTCTCCAGCTCATTTTACAGATGAAGAAACTGAGGAAAACAGAATACAGTTAAAGGTTACACAGCTAATAAGCATCTGAGACCAGATTTGAACTTAAGTCTTCCTGACTCCAATCTTGGCACTCTATCCACTATTCCACTTACCTGCCCCAATGATGAGGTTGTGGAGGGCTTTTAAAGCTAAACAGAGAAGTTTATTTTGTGCCTACCCAATTCATACAAATCCTTAAAATCCTAGCCCCATAATAGCATTCCTGTTGTTGTCAGCCAAAAGTGATCTCTTCTCAATCTAAACTTTCTCAATTTCCTTGAGGAAAATTCAAATTATACTGCTGACTGAGAAAATATCTAAATTTAAACCTTAGGTTTATGTATGTGCATATTGATGAAATTCTTCAGTAAACAATTTTAAAAAGCAAACATTTAATTGATTTTATCACTGAAGTAATACATCTTAAAATATCATGTTTAAATATAGTTATGTAAATATTTTATGAAATATGCATAACAAAATATATACTTGAAGATAACCACAATGGTGATTATAATTTTTCCCTTGATCATTTTTATCTTCTTGGAAATAAAGATGTGACTGCATGACATTCAATAGAGCCAAACAACAACAGTTATCTTAGAAGAGATTTCAGTATTAGTATTGTCAAAGTGAAAAAGGTTGCTTTTCATACTTAAGAACTTAGTTTTATAGAAGGATTATTAAATATTTTCTATAATCTATAATATAGTTATGATAATGGTTCTATAATCTCATTTGTGGAAATATACCCTTTATCATTGAATATCCCAATCTATATATAAGTTCCCATTCTTTATAATTCTTGGCCATGACTTTCTGTAAATAATCCATAGGCTATCTACCTAATGTAATAGAGGCCTTCCAGTGGTTGTTTCAATATTTCATGTGGAATAAATAGACTATCACGTGTTCACATTCATAGGTAAATTGGAATTAAAAGGCCTAGGTAGTTTAGTTGAAATAACTAAGGCCACTAATTTAAGCTTGTACTCATAGAATCAATATTAATTCCTTATGCACCAATTGACTAGAACACACTAGAATATTATGTATATGTATATGTATATATATGTGTGTATATATATATATATACATATATACATACAAATACTTCCTGTTCTAATAATTTTGATTTATTTGGATTTATAACATTTTATAATAGCTTTATGTGCTTTTGGAGATGTTAGATAGAAAGTGAAAGGTTGGTCAGCAGGAGAACCAGTTACTCACTTTTGGTTTACCTGGACCCTGAAGTAGCTATCTTGTTGCCAACTCTTCCCTTCATTCATGGGTTTTTTTTTTTTTTTTTTTTTTTGTCAACACACTCAGCTCTTTCCCTAAGTGGAATGAGTTTCTTTGGAACCCATCGCTGAAGGATGAAAGGAAAATCAGAAATGTCTAAGGCATCAATCTCAAGAGAAATCCTTTCCCCCTTCCCAACCAAATCAATGATCATATCTCCTTTTAAAGACAATTATTGGATCAATTGTGCCTAAATTTTAGATTGAATTCACTTGGTATTTCTCTGTTTTTGTTATAAAATAATAAGTCAATCCTATGTCTTTTGTTACTCTGAGCCTCTGATTTTTCCAGGGAATGCCTCCCAGATTTAATAAAATCTATCAGTCTCTTATTTTGGTGACCTTAACCTCCATTTGACTCCCTTTGCAGCATTTAGTGTATCCCCAAATCATACCCATCACAGTATTTAGGCAAAGAACTTTGCTATCTTTTATGGACCAGTTTCTTTCGAAACAAATCATAGCACAGAAACCAAACAGACTTTTAAATAATAAGATTGGAAGTTGACTTCATGTGCTGTACCCTAAGATACAGTAACACAGGTTTCTTTGCTTTTCCTTCCATAAGATATTATTTCTTGGCTCAATGACTTTTTACTGGCTGCTCTCTATGCCCGGAGTGTTCACCTCACTGGACTCTGCCTCCTGGCTGCCTTGTAGTAATTCAAATTACAGCTAAAGTCGAACCTTTCCCCGGAAGCATTTCCCAGTTCACCTTAATAGTTGTACTGAGCATTATCCTATGTCTGTCTGTCTGTATTGAATAAGACCAAATCTATATCTATATCTATCTATATGTATGTATTTATGTATGTATGTATCTATCCATCTATATGTTGAGAGAGAGAAAGAGATACAGGAGAGAGGGAGAAGTGGGGAGAGAGAGACAGAGAGAGCTTGTTCACTTGATATCACATGTGTCCATTGATTCATTACCAAAAATAAGATTTGACTTGGTAGAGCCAAATTTATTCTTAAGGGCTCTCCAATAAGATATCTTTCATAATGAAGCTTAGATCACCTAAACATTTCCCAGTTAGACCCTGGAAACAATTTTTTTGACTGTTTTATCATCAATATCAAGTACAGAATCAAATATAGAAACCAATTCACCAGAGGTATTCTCCAGGAATGTCTGAAATCCAAATAGAAGAGGAATTATCCAAGCACAGTAAGGTAAGAGGTCTTTATCTATCAAAGGATAGATAAGCACAAGGTTTAAAAATGGCAATATCATTAAAAGGAACACTGGGCATTCTTGTCTTTGACTTTAATCTCCTTTTCCATTTGGCTTTTCAAACTGTTGACTTTTTTCTCATGACTCCCCTGCATTGCTCTCATTTCTCTTTCCATTTCTTCCTCTCTTTCTCTACATCTTCGTTCTATCTCTCCTACTTTCTCTTCAAAGTCCCTTTTGAGAGCTTCCATGGCCTGAGACCAGTTCATATTTTTCTTGGAAGCTTTGGATGTTGGAACTTTGACCCTATTATTATCTTCTTCTGAGGATGTATTGTGGTCTACCTTTCCCCCAAAGAAGTTTTTGATGGTCTTCTGCTTTCTCTGCCTACTCATCCTGGCTTACTATTTCTTGGCTTTTTACTCCTTAAAGTGTAGCGCTGCTTCCAGCACACACTGTTCGTGCTACAGCCTGGCCCAGGGGGTGATTGGACTTCTCAGCCTGCCTGGCTTGTGAGTAATCACAGTTGCTTTCTCTTTGACCCGGAAACAGAAGTCTGATTGAACTCTGATTCTCTATGGTCGGAAGCTTGGCGTGCTTTTGCCCCTCCCCCACTGGGCCACCACCACTCGATTCAGCCCACTCGTTTAGACCCAGGGTGCTTTGCCCCAACTCCAGTAGATACTGCCTCCATTTCACCCCAGCCTACCACTGAACCCCCTTACCGGTCCGTGATTGGAGCCTCAGAAGCTGCTGGTGCTGAATACTCTGACATGTGCTGGAAGCAGTGTCCCTGGCTGGGTCCGGACTGCGCACTGAGCTGTTCAGCCTGATCAGTAGGTGATCAGAATTGCCCTCTTTTGCAGAGAAATAGTCTCACTCTGTTCTTATGTGCATTGGGCTGTTCTGGGTTTTGATTTTTACCGCATTATTTGGGCGTGAATGGACAGGTTTATCTGGAGCTTGTGGGAGTCACAGCCTCTCCTCCGCCATCTTGGCTCCACCTCCTCCCAGCACACTTGTCTTTGACTTTAAATAAAACTTTAGCATATTTATCCTACTTAAAATTGACCAGAAGCCTAAAAATGAAGACAATGTTGTGTATTTTTCTTTGTGAGGTGTCTGTTTTGGTGCATTGTAAAAGGATTAATAATACTCAAATTTATCTAATATAAGTCTTCTGCTAGTATATGATTGTCATCAAACTTTGAGGAAGTGCTTCCAAGTATTTAAAACATTGTTTCTGTTTTTCATATTCTAATATGATAAGTTTGATAATTTGAAGATGGTATAATAATTTCCTAATTATTCTCTTATGTAGGTTACAACAAAATTTTAAACTTTTTCTTGAAATAATTTTTTTAATTAAGAAAGGAGTTATAGTGCCTTAGAGATTAAATTTAATTCATTTTCTAGTGAAAATATATCTGATAAGCAAGCTATGCAAGTCATTCTAAGTGATGAAAATAGTCTGTAAAATGAATGAAACAGTTCACTTTGGATACTCCTATTTACCTGGGTTTGGTTTCTTATCTATTCAGATTAAAACTATAAGCTCTGATATCTGCTTCTGAATTGCCTCCTTAGAACAGTTAATATTAATCATAATATTAGTCATTAGTCAATGTGAAAGGACCATTTAACTAGATGAGAAAAGCAAGATGAACACTTGAAAATGACAAGAAAAATGTATACACTCATTCTTCCCTCAAACCAATAACTTCCCAAACACTAGAAAAGATAGCCATTTACTTAGCCCTATTCCTAGATTGTACATACCGTAGAGGATCAGGAAAAGAACAATTTGTCCCTCACAAGAACACCAAGTTCCTACCTCAATTTCTAGGTTACCATTTCTGCTCACCCCTGGAACGCTGAGTGTTCAGGAATCTACTGCTGACTTTTGATGGGAAATGGTGTAATATCTAAGAGCTAGCAGGTGTGATTGAATCAATGCTTAAGTTAGGTACTTGTAGGAGTAATGAAACCATCCCAGCATCCCACTGTGAGGTTCATTGACTTTTAGAAGTCTAGCATAAACAGGAGAGGAGGGAAAACCTCAATGTCAAACCAGAATCAAAGAATAACAGAAATGGAGAGCTGGCAGAGCCCCCAAGGTAATACATGAAAGAGATAATCAAAATAACATACAAACAAGTGCTCAACCAGCCTCTTCTTGGAACAGCCTAATACTTGGTAGTCTATTCTGCTTTTGAACAGTTCTAATTGTGAAATTTTCCTGACAAGTCTAAATTTGCCCCTTCTCACCTTCTACCGGTTACTCCTGGTTTTGTCCTCTGGGACCAAATAGAGCAAGTATAATCTCTCCTATGTCTGACAGCCTCTCAAATACTTGAAAACAGCAATCATTCCCACAAGTCCATGAAAGGCTTCAGATCTTTTTCAAAGCAAACTTCTGTCAAAACATACCTTTCCAAACTTCTACTTGTGAAGCTGATTTTTTTGTGCCCAAATTTAAGATTTTACATTTATTCCTGCTGAATTTCATATTAATAGATTCAGGCCAATATCCTAGACAAGGAGTTGGGCAAATTACATAAAGGGACCAAATCCTATAACCCATAATTTTGATCCAAAAAAGATTTTCGCATTTTAAGATAAGATTTTATTGTATTTACCAAAATTAATTTTTTTTTGATTGTAGGTCATATAAAAATGAACTGCAGACCTGATTTAGCCTTCAGGCCACAGTTTGCTGACCCCTGAACTAGAATGACAATACCTTTTTGGATACTGATTCTGTCATCCAGCTTTATGTGATCTGCAAATTTGTTGGGTATGTTGTTAATGTCACTAATAAAAATACCACATAGCAGAAAGTTAGGCACAGATCCTTAGAATACTCTACTGGATAGCTTTTGGTATTATGACAAGGAAACATTTATGACCACTGTGATTTTAGTCATTCAACCAGTTCTTAATCCAACCAGTTGTGATTTAATGACTATTATCCATGTAGTCCACATAACTCCATTCCCTTATCCCCCCTCCACAAGAATAGTATGAGATACTTTATCAAAAACTTTGTTAATCTGGTTAATCTTTTTTAAAAGATTCTTAAAAATCTGGTTAATCTTAATGATACCATGCTCATTATATATAACTCCTTCCCCTTTCTTAATGCTTAAAAATCATCCCTTTAATGATCCTTTAAGGATTTTATAGGGCAACTAGATGGTACGGTAACTACAGTGATGAGCCAGGAAGAGTTGAGTTCAAATCCAGACTTGAACACTTTCTATCTGAGTGACCCTGGGCAAGTTATTTAAGCCTGTTTGCCTCAGTTTCCTCATCTGTAAAAGGAGCTGAAGAAGGAAATGGCAAACTATTCCAGTACCTTTGCCAAGAAAGGTACATGACTCTATTTGGAGTCATGGAGAGTTGGACACAGCTGAACAACAACAAATAAATTTATTCTTAAGTATTCAAAATCAAGCTTATGAGCCTGAAGTTTATAGACTGTGTTCTCTTCCTTTCCTTGAAAATCAAAACATTTATTATTCTCTAGTCTTGTGCTAACTTTTCCATTTTCCATGTTCTCAATTTTTCCTTTGCCATTTTTCCTTTGCCATTTTTCCTGCAAAGTCCATTTTCCTTCACATTGAATACAGGGGCTAGATAAGAATTGAGCTATTCTTCGTTTTTCAGTGTCCATCATTCCATTCATTTGTGGCAAAGGTCCATTCCACAGGAGGGCACATTGCAATACACAGGGGTAATGCCCTAGCCTAGTAATCATTTTCTCCCTGTACTTCCTCCTTCTCATTCCCAGTCCTCAACACATCTTCAAGACCTCCTGCTTTAGTGAGGCTTTCTCACATGCTTTTCCACCAGAGGCAATTCAGATCTTTTACCCTTGAGAATGAATCTCTTTTGTTCCAAAGCATCATGAAAATGCAGTGATCCTCAGTTACTTATGTTAAAATCCTTTAAAATTAAATATATATAATAATTAAAATATAAATTGTAAATGTGATAATTCTTTAAAATTATATACCTACCTACATACACAATGCATGCATTTATACCAAAGTGATCTTTTAATTTTTTTGTGTGGGGCAACGGGGGTTAAGTGACTTGCCCAGGGTCACACAGCTAGTGTCAAGTGTTTGAGGTCAGATTTGAACTCAGGTCTTCCTGAATCCAGGGCCGGTGCTTTATCCACTGTGCCACCTAGCTGCCCCTGTACTAAAGTGACCTTGACAAAAAAAGTATTCTCTGCCATCTACAACTTAATCATGATGCCAGTGTTCTGAAGCTGTTTCTTCCCATAGATTTACTTGTAAGTATTCATTAACACAAAATGTCATTTTAATGCTTCAGTATCAGTGCCTTGAATGTACTAAGTGTTCAATAAATGTTTGTTGAATTGATTTGAATTAATTGCTCTGAAGATTCATGATTTTATTTCTATGGTTAATGCTCCATTAATATATGCTTTTTTACTTTCGTAGATGCTCTTTGAATGGATTCCTATATCTAGAAAACTGTTTATAGCTTGTTTTTTATATGTTTGTTTCCATGTTGTCTCCACCATTAGATTGTAAGCTCCCTGAGGTCAGAGGATGTCTTTTGCCTCTTTTTGTATCACCAGCACCTAGCACAGCACAGGCACACAGTAGGTTCTTCATATATATATTTAATTTTTGCAGGGCATTGAGGGTTAAGTGACTTGCCTTGAGTCACACAGCTAGTAAGTGTCAAGTGTCTGAGGCTGGATTTGAATTCGGGTCCTCCTGAATTCAGGATCGGTGCTTTATCTACTGTGCCACTTAGCTGCCCCCTCTTCATATATATTTATGGATTTATTAAAAACAATAGGGGCAGCTAGGTGGTACAGTGAATAGAGCACCGGCCCTGGATTCAGGAGGACCTGAGTTCAAATCCGGCCTCAGACACTTAAGAATTACTAGCTGTGTGACCCTAGGCAAGTCACTTAACTCCGATCGCCTCACCAAAAAAACAAACAAACAAACAAAAAACAAACAAAAAAGCCTGTGTAAAACATTATGGGGACAATAATCCAGTGATGTTTCTCCATATTTCCTTTGGATACTTCTTGGTGTATTGAAATAAATTCCAACATTACATGCATTCAAAACCTTTCCAGCTTTGTAAGACTTGACCTGCCTAAGCTCCCACTTTCCTGACAGAGTCTTTGAGAGTTATCTTTATGCCAAAAATTAGCAAACTGTGGCTTTAATGAAAGATAGCACTAAATAATATATAGGAATTTGGAATGATTGTTTAACAACTTCACTGAACTATGGGGGGCAACTTTGTATGTTGCTAAATATTAATGTTGAATAAAGCACTGCATTGATATTCTATTTAATCCAATGACTTTGATTTCTACTTATATAAGACAGCCTCTCATTGGAGAGACAGCATGGTGGAGTAGATAGAAAATTGACCTTTGAGTCAGACAAGACAAGCTTAAAGACCTGCTTCAGAGTTATGCTGAATGACTGTGGGAAAGTCACTTAACTTCTCAATGCTCTTTGTAGTTCTCTATGACTCATTACATTCAGAGAAGTTGCAGAACTGCATTGCTAGAGGAAGGAAGTTCCTCACTGGGAGGATCCCACATGGATAACCTGACAGATTTAATGAAATGAAATATTCTCTCCACCTCCCACAATACATACACACACACACACACACACGTACACATTATCAGGGTAATGGTGATATACCAACATAAATACACTGGTGTGTAGTTTCCAGCACCTTCTTTCTATGAGTTGTGTTTGTTGTTGATGTTTCAATTCAGAGTCTGGTTTTACCCATACCAAAGTAAATTTTGTTGTAATTCACCTTATCATTTATGCATCAGTTTTTTAAAAGTATAATATTTTTCTCTGTACTTTATACTATACTGTGCAAGGGGCTAAAATTCTAGCTATATTGTCTAAAATCTAATGAGTGGTCGCCAATAAATTATAAGCTTTAGCAAAAGTTAGACTTTTAAGCATTTATTAATGAGAATAAGAATTTGGTGAAGAGAAAGAGAAAGGCCTAGATTCATCTATTTATTAAAGGGAGAGAGCATTCCTAGCTCCACTCTCCACCAGAGTCCGCAGGAAAGAGAGCCAGTCAGAGTGCCAGCCTCCCCCTTCTTCCTCCCACAAGCAAACGTCACCTCCTGATGCCAAAGAAAAGACACATGGTCTTGCCCTCAAAGACCTTCACCTCATGGTGGACCTTTTCTACAGTAAGTCTCTAGCAGGTGGCATCATTCCAATTGTTACAACTGAGAACTTATTGTAGTAAAAGCTTTGCAGTTTGTTAAAAGAAATTACAAAAAACCCCCCAAACAATATTGAAGAAAACTATACTATAGCCCATATCATATTAACAGTAATACATATATAGTTATTTATTGGGTACTTTCTTGTGTCTATTTTTTTTTCATGTGTAAGTTTACATTCATCCATCTATTTGTTCTTTTTTAAAAAAATTATTTATTTATTTTTCCTTGTATCCATTTTATACATGTCATCTTTCCTACTATACTGGGAAGAGCAATAGTCACAATGGCTAGAGTACTGTACATGTAGTCAGGAAGATATGAGTTCAACTCCATGCTAAGACATTTCCTAGCTATTTAGGCAAATCATTTAACTTCTTTTTAGCTCAGTTTCTTCATCTATAAAATGGGGATAAAATAGTGCCTCCCACTCAGAATTATTGTGAAGAATGAATGGAGTAATAATTATGAAGTACTCAGCATATGGCCTAGCACAAAGTAAACATTATATAAATGTTAGCTATTATTATCACACACATACACATACACACACACACACACACACACACATATAATCCTCATAGTAACCGAGTACTAAACCAAATTATGCCTATTTAATAACTATATCTTAAGCTGGCCCCATCCAAGCACATTTTCTTACACATAATAAGTATTTGATAAATATTTGTTGAATGAATGAATGAATAAATGAATGAATGGATTATGGATACAAGCTAACTGATTTGACCAAATGGTTTTTTTTGGTTTGGGGAGGGGGGGGTGTTTGTTTTTTTTTTACCAAATGTTATAGGAGCAAATAACTGCAAAATAGTTTTGCCACCTCACAAGTGATTAACAACCCTAGTGAATGAAATTACTAATGTTTTGGTTCAGCAACCAGGGCCTTAAATGATGTTGAATTCCAGTTTACTAAGCTGTCATTATAGTAAACTAGAACAGATTTGGTTTCTTGATTGTTAGGCAGTTATGAATGAGCTTTTAATTAAAATATAACTCAGGATTACACTATTCACTGGTTGACTTTCTCTGTAAATGATTTTTAAAATATATACATCCTTAGTATCCTTCTAAAGAAAAATAAACAATTTGCCATTCAACATTATTTTTTTTACCAATATGTAATTAATTATTTTCCCAAATGTCAAGCTGTAAATGCTAATGAGATATGTAAATGTAATGTTGGTATTTGAAAGAGAATCTTACCTTTTATTAGTAGTAAGTCATTCAGTTTTTAGAATTATGGTTCAATGGACATCTCAGTTTCATATAAGAAATATATAAATATAGCACATAATATATAAACATAAACACATACTATATGTAGGTACTCCTTCTACTCATACATGTAACTATTCTAAACCTTGATTGTCTTCATGAGTTGCTATATAAGCATTGGGGAGAACCCTACTCCATCTTTTACATTTTATATGTATAGTCTTATACATGTGAAGTCCTACATATGTATGCATGTATGTATAGTAATATATGCCTGGATGGCTAAAGTGTTGGGTCTGAAATCAGGATGACCTGAGTTCACATCTGACCTCAGACACTTGGTAGCTATATGACCCTAGCCAAGTCGCTTAAGCCTTAATCCACTGGAGAGGGGTAATAGCAAACCATTCTAGTATCTTTCCCAAGAAAACTCCATGGACATTATGGTCCAGAGGGTCCCAAAGAGTCAGACATCACTGAATGATTCAAAAACAACAACAACAACAATTAAACAATAGTTTAATACAAGGAATAGGACTAACCATACATGTGGAGTATGTTACTACTCATATGACACAATATGAAAGGAACTAAAAAAGTCTTCCAAAAATTCCCTCCCACCCTTTGTCCCCTGTTACAAAGTCCATTCAATTGACTGAAATTCTCTCTATTATAATCATTCCTTAGGATCAAACCATTGACTTCAGAAACCTATGTGAAAATGTACAGATAGTACTTCGGAATGTGGAGGGGATTCGGTAGGTTTCAATTCAATTCAACCTCTATTTATTGAATGTCTATGGAGTATTTGGCAATCTAGTCTAGCTAAAGTAGTTCTGAGAAATGTTCTGAGCATGAGTCAGGCTGATAAAAGCCTATAGCTATATTCCCTCAAACTTTGGGGCAGAAAGCCCAGAACACTGATCCCACGTGCCCCAGGAATTTCATTAGTCTCCAGACCACCAGCCTTGCTTTGACCTCTGCCTGTAGCCATTATCCCAAGGGAGCAACTTTTGTGGATAAAGGGCCCTTCTACCCTTACCACAACTGCCATTTAAATGTGAAAGACAAGCAATTCCATCAACAACAATGCCCCAAAGATCACCATCCCTGCTTCCAGCCTGGTCCTCAAACCACTGTCCAGGGAAGCAGCCCTTATGGGGATGGGAGTTATCAATGGCCTCTAGAGGTGGTAAGGCCCCAACCTCCTCAGGAGCCATAGCTACTGAAGATGTGGTTTTATCACTGGAAATACCACTAAAGAAAATGCATGAGCTTCTCCTTTGCATAGCCCATTCTATCCATTTTTCAGCTGGAATGTGTATGGGATTTTCCTCCTGATTAGGGGAAGGGAGTAAGCAAGCATTAGGATGGTGCCTGCCATGTGCAGGAACTTTGCTAAATTCTTTACAAATATTATTTTATTTGAACCTCACAACAACTCTGTTAACTAGGTGCTTGTATTATCCCCATTTTACCATCGAGGAAATGGGGACGGAAAGAGGTCAAGTTACTTGCCTAGGGTCACACAGCTAGCAAGCATCTGAGGTAAGATTTGAATTCAGGTCTTCCTGGCTATAGGCCCAGAACTCTACTGCACTGGAATGAAAACTACTTAATAGGAGGGGATATCTTGCTTTTCTGTACTATATTCCTAGTGCTTTTCCCATTTTGTTCATTCATTATTCAATCATGTCAGATTCTTGGTGACCCCCTTTGGGGTTTTCTTAGCAAAGACACTGGAGTGGTTTGCCATTTCCTTCTCCAGCTCCTTTTAGAGATGAGAAAACTGAGGCAAACATAGTTAAGTGACTTGTCCAGGTTCACTCAGCTAGTAAGTGTCTGAGACTAGATTTGAACTCTGGAAGATGAGTCTTCCTCACTTGTGGTCCAGCACTCTATCCACCACATCATCTATCTGCCCATATGAAACACTTAAATGCTTATTCATTCACTGGATAAGTAACTGACAGAAGGAACTTTGAAAGTAGGAGGCAGCAAGATGTAGAAGAAAGTTTAGGATTCAATTTTAAAGGACCTTTGTCCTCTGTTTGTCATCACTAATCACTGAACTTTCTAGGCCTGTTTTCTCATCTGTTACAAAGGGAATGGACCAGGTGATTTCTAAAGTCTTTTTTTAGCCCTTAATTTATGATTCTTTGGGCTTAGATTTAAAAGACAGTAGCAAGAGATGGCTCCTAGGGAGAAAGTGAATAAAGAAGCATGATTGTGTAAGAAGAGATTTAGGAGTGTTAAAGTCAAGAGGAAGCTGAGGCTGGAGATGAGTGCTAGAATGAAAATTATGTGTTTTAGCTCTTTTTGGCATTAAAAGAGCAATAAATAATAATAGTAATTAATATTTATATAATGCTTCCTATGTGTCAGGCACTGTGCTAAGTACTTTTACAATTATTATCTTATTTGATCCTCACAACAACCCTGAAAAGTTGTGGCTGTTATTTCCCTCATTTTGCAGGTAAAGAAACTGAGGCAAACAGAGGTTAACTGATTTGCCCAGCATAACATAGCTAAGAGATATCTGAGGAAGGATTTAATGTCAGGTCTTCCTGACTCCAGGTCCAGTACTCTATCCACTGTATTGCCTAGCTGCCCCTAAAGAACTTCCAAAGATCAAATAAGACCACTGTGGACTTGGTGGTAATGGATAATAAGAAGATTGAATCACTTGACTTATTTTGCTTCAACCTTTTTTGTCAAGGAAAATGAACTAGGCACGTAGAACATAAATGGTGGAAATCCTGGCCAAGAGATTACAGAAAGCAACAAGGAGTCAGTAAATGCCAGGGGCAAGGTAGATTAAAACTTGTACTTTGTCTCTTTCATAGTTTTGCTTCTGGTGATCCTTATGAAGAACAAATTTTATGATTTTTTTCATCCTGGCTTTAAATTTGACCATTAAACAAAAGATGAATTTAATGAATAATAAACATGAGCAACATGAATTTTTTATACTCTTCAGTATATATATATATATTATCAGTTTAAACCATACATTTCTGTTTAATAATTTTAGAATCTTCGAGGTTGAAATTTATCCTAAGGAAGGTCTGCTTTGATTAAATCTATTTGAATTAATTCTAGATTTTAAATTGTTCAGCCACCATCAGCTTGCCAAAGGCAAACTGGGCTGAACTTGTAGGAAACAAGAAAATGTTACCAGGTTCCCTGGACTGCACATGACAAGTTCACTTAATAAGCTAGATTGTGATAGGTAATTTGGGAGAAAAAGTCATCTCTTAGGAATTCTGCTTAACCAGGCATTGTGGTGCATGCCTGTAAATACCAGCTACTGGGGGATGCTGAATCTGTCAAATGTCTTGATTTGGGGAGTTCTGAGATGCAATGAGCTATGCCAGTAAAGTTTCTGCATTAACGTTGGTAATCATGGGTAAGCCCTTGGGATCAGGGGGCCACCAGGCTGCCTAAACAGAGGTAAGAAAGTATATCTACATTCTCTCTTTGGAGAGATGGGAGTAGTGTGGATATGGAACATTTCATATTCTATCATGCTTAGTTATATGTTGGTTAGTTCTGATGAAATTTATTCATTTTTATTCTGTTACTCATGAGTGTACAATCATGTATCATAAAATCATGTATTTCAGATACACTCAAGCCATAGCCACAATCGGAAAGAGGCCATCTAATGAAATCTTTTTTATGTTATAGGTGAGGAAACTGAGGGCCAGGGATATTAAGTGACTAGCCCACCACAAAGTAAACCTGAGGGTTAGATTTCAAAACAGACCCTTAAACTCTAGAGTCAGTGCTCTTTCCATTACATAACACTGTCTCCCAAGATATATTTACAAATGAATGGGAGATTAAAACAAATAAATACAATTTCTAAAATTTAAGAGCCTGCGATCTCTTTGATGGGAGAATTTCTTCCATTGAGGAAGATATTAACTCATCTCTAACATATACAATCATAGAAAGGTACCTGAGGATCAGCTTTCACTGCCAGAATTGGGTTTTGTATCCCCTTCTTCCTTCATTCTGTCCATCATGGCATGCTTGGCATGTTGTTTCTCATTGCTGTTTTTTTTTTTGTATTGTATCATGTTTGCAGAGTGTGTGTGTGTGTGTGTGTATATACATATACATATATATATATATATATAAATTGTTTCAACAAACATTTATTTTATTTTTTCCAGTTACATGTAAGGGTAGTTTTAAACATTCACTTTCATAAGATTTAGAGGGTTTTTTTAAATAATTCTGTCTGGAGGAAACATGTCAGTTGATTAATTCACTTGAGGAAGTACACACTCTAAAAGAAGAACTTTATTAATGGTTTGATAGCATCCTCATAACCTCTATTCTTTCTACAATAATTGCTGTTCCCTGACCCATTGGTCTGAACAGTTTATTTCACTTAGGGGAAATGATGTGTCTGTCACATATTAATAAAACATACCCCTGGATTCTTTCATACTCTACAGCATTTTCAGGTGAATGTATTATGATGATCCCAATGATGAAAGGACTATCAAAGTTAACTGTGCATATGAAGTAATATGCAAATGCAATGATCTTCACTTAGTAATTTAATACTGGAAAATGAGAAAGAAAATATCAAGAGAGTCATGTAGAAGACACAGTTGAACTGGTCTCTAAAGTCACTCAGAATTACTAGGCAAGGCCTGACTCCTCAAGATATCTGGACAGATGTAGGATATATTGCTAATTTAAAGTCATCCTCTAAAAGCCAAATAAAAAGGACATTGAATTAATGACAGACAATAAAGGCCAAGCATTCCCCTGTTATCAGACTGGTAGTGGGGGCTGACTCTCTTTGACAGAGCCAAACAATGCTCATTTAAAAGTTTTTCAATTCCTGTTCATCCAAGGGTGGTTATGCTAATTTGTGAGGCTTCACCATCCAGAAACAAGGTAGTTATGCCAACTGCAGCTCAAGCCACTAAACTATTAAAGAATTAAACTCGCTGTTTTCAGTGTTTCCAACAAAGGGGCTAGAAACTGAAAAACATTGCTGAAGACATGGTAACTTCTCTTTTCTGGCCCAAATTTCCTTTTCTGGGAAATGAGGTAGTTGGACTCAATGCTTTCTAAGGTTGCTTCCAACATCTTACAATCTGAGGATTAGGAAAAGTCAATTATTGGATAAGAAATGAATTTGTGTCACACTGGGCTGTGCCTGTGTCTATATGTACATCAGAGAGAGAGTCACAGAACTCTTCTAGGATGTGGTTGAATTAATCAGCCATGATCTGTATATGTGGAGGGGTTGTGTGGCCATAACCAGTGTTTTATTCAAGAAACATTAAGAAACTGTGTTGTACAAAGCATTATTTTGGCAGTTGTGAGAGATATGAAAATAACTAAGACAATAACTGCCCTCAGAAAGTTTTTGCCCTAGTTGTAGAGATGATACACATAAAGAACTATAATATGAAGTATGGTTGAGTAAATAAGGAAGCTATAAAATGAACCCCCACAAAGTGCTCCTGAAAATTCAAAGGAAGGTGTTTCCTACTGGCAGGGGTATCAGAATTTTGATGGTGAAGGGGAGTCTTTGGTGAAGTGTGTTTTTTGTGTAGAATATATCCCTATGATTTATCAGTTTGACTTAAAGTTGTGATATCATTTTGGATTGGTTCTACTATGTACCTAAGGCATCACCTAAATCAGGGTTTCTTTCTTTTTTTTTCTTTTTCTTTTTTGTGTGTGGAATAATGAGGGTTAAGTGACTTGCCTAGGGTCACACAGCTAGCAAGTGTCAAGTATCTGAGGCCAAATTTGAACTCAGGTCCTCCTGAATCCAGGGCTGGTGCTTTATCCACTGCGCCACCTAACTGCCCCTTAAATCAGGGTTTCTCAAACTTTTTTTCTACTTGCACCCCCTTTTTTTTACTGAAGAAATTTTTATATGACCCCAGGTACATAGGTATATAAAATAAGTATGAATAACCTTTTACTGTTGCCAAATTTCTGTGACCCCCCACATTCAGTTACACCACACCATATGGAGTCATGACCTACAGTGTAAGAAGCTAAATAACCACTTAAGCTAATAAGTCTGTTGGGGGGGGGGTGAATTATTTTAATCAGTATTGTGCTCTCTTCTTTCCTTCCTCTTGAATTGTTTTTGTTCATGAAGCCAGAAATGGGTGTTTAGATCTAACCTCAAGGTTAAGAGGTTGAATGAGAAGAATTTAATGAAATTTGATAGAGATTGCATTTTTAAAAAATCCCTTTGCACTTCCCTCTCATACTACAGAAAGAATTCTGTTCAACAATTTAAGTCAATTCGACAAAAATGTATTGTGTCCCCTTTGTTGATGCTATACCATGGCCTAGAAGACACAAAATTTTAGATCATACATGGTCACTGTCCTTGGGCACTTTTAGATTTAATCAGGGCATAAATGTACATAAATAGAAGCAAAAGTTTTGACACCATTAGTCAACAATATTTTTTGAACATATTTGAAGAGGACAGTATCAGGTGTCATGAGATTTTAATGAAATGTTTTGTAGTGTTGGATCATTCAGTCAGTAAATTCATTAACACTCATTAAGTGCCTTCTATGTGCCAAGCACTTTGTTAAGTATCGTGTATATACAAAGAAAAGCAAAAACTAGGACTTCCTCTCAAGGAAATCACAGTCTAATAAGAACTGCAAGACATGAATAGCACAACTTCTTTTATGTAATGCTCAACAAAATTCATTTTCTTTTCCAGGAATAACATAGCTGCAAGGATAAATTTGTGTTCTGGGCAGAAGTATAGGTAGCTTAGCATCTTGGTCTTTTGTCATTTGGTGAGGTACATAATTGCTTCATTTCATAGAAACTTTGACTGAATCTACCCATGGTATTGTTCTAATACTGAAAAGGTGCCATGCCTAGAGTAAGTTCATTCAATGAATAAAAAGTTGTTTCAGATCCACAGGCAGGACACGGCTGACCTAAAGATTTTATAGAAAAGACAAAAGCCTTCAGTGGAAGAAAGCACTTAGTCATAACTCTGAGAGAAATAATCATATTATATCTAAAGTCAGTATAATCAATACTTAATTCATGACTTTGTAAAGTACTTTCAGAAGTACTGAGTGCTGAAATCATTCTATAAATACATATTCCCTTTATTCTAGTGCTCCTGATGCTATGAAGTGGAAGACAATTTGGGCTGCTTCTCCTGTGAAGTGTTTCCAAGAGTAGAAAATAGAAAATCGGCTCTGTGTTTCATTTCTAAATAACAAGGATTGTCTATTTTCATTTCTTCATAGGTAAGAAGGGTACCTGAATAGGGAACTAAAACTTGGGGGCCATGTTTTGTAAGGTTTTTTTTAAAAAACATTTTGGAATGGAAGTTCACTCAATTTTGAAATTATTTCAACTGTTTCCTCATTACAGATATTTGGCCATTTAAAAAACAATGCACCTAGCTCACTCCTCTCCTCAGCCTTTTGTTCACAAACACAATAGCTAGCATGCCCTTCTTTTCAAGATGTATATCATAGTCTGAAGGCAGATTCAATCAATATTTCTATGAAGTGAAGTGATTAGTATGTAAGTCACTAAATGACTTCCAGAAAATAGATCAAGATGCTAACCTGCCTATGCTTATTAGACTAAACTAAAGTCAGGAAACATAGATGGTTAAAAAAAAAAAGTCATTCTGCTACTCAAGAGCAGTCAGATGCTGAATTCATTGTGAATTCAGCAAGTATTTATTAAATACCTACTATATGCAAGATACTGTACTAGGTACTGATGATTTAATTTTTTAAAATATCATAATGCCTATCCTTCAGGAGTTTAGAGTTAGTTGACTACTTAGCTTAAAATACACACACACACACACACACACACACACACACATATGAGAAGATAAAATTTGATAGAAATAAAGGAGAGAGCCAGAAAAAAAAGTGTTCTGAGAAATGTTAATGAGTGCTTAATAGTCTTATAGACAGACTATAGGGATAATAGTTGCTGCTATTCTTAGTATCCCAGAACTATTGTGAAGATAATTGATATGAATACTCTCTTAGTTGCCTTTAAAAAAATTGACAAGGATGAGAGAATTTGTATCATTTTTTGAATGTCTCAGAAATTATGAACAGTATAAATATATAGGTATTCACACATATACCTCTAGGTCTTCCTGACAAACGCACTCTCTATGTATGCATATTTATATATATATACCTGTATGTGTATACACACACATATATATCATTTGTAGATATATGTGTGGGTGCATATATGTATATAAATATGTGTATATATGTATATGTATACATATATGAATATATATGTCCATACATATATATAGTGAGATATAATGTGTTAAAATATTAATTTTTCTTGTGTCTACAATGATTAACTTTGAATTTTCTGAATTCTGTCACCACAAAATTGGGAATGATTTTTTTTCCTTCTTGGATTAGACTTGTGATTTCACTGATAGATAGAACTTCAAGGGGGATATCTTCTTCTCTTATTGTAGATGAGCACTGAGTATGCAACTTATAGAATTACCTTGGACATTGAGACATTAAGTGATTTGTTCAAGGTCACATGTAATATTGGAGGCAGGTAGGTAGCACAGTGGATAGAGTACCAGGTCTGGAGTCAGGAAGATTCATCTTCCTGAGTTCAAATCTGGCCTCAGACACTTAATAGTTATGTGACCCTGAGCAAATCACTTAACTCTGCTTGCCTCGGTTTCCTCAACTGTACAATAAATTGGAGAAGGAAATGGCAAACCACTCCAGTATCTTTGCCAAGAAAAACCCAAATGGGGTCATGAAGGGTTGTACATGATTGTACAATAACCACCACCACCACCACAACAACCTCAGAGGTACAACTTGAACTCTGGTCTTAATGACTCCAAGGCCAGTTCTCCATTGTTCTACCTTTTTATAGAAGTGATTATTACACAAGTTATATGAAGATTTCTCATTAATGGATTTGGAATAATCTAAATAGGCATTGGAAATCACAGCTGGTTAAAGTCAGGAAGACCTGAAAGGAAACCTGTATTCATCTTTTTTCAGGGGGTGGGATACATTACACCCATTCTTTTTTAGGCTGAGGTAGCTTCAAAGGAGCAAACTGGAATGGGCCAGCTGGGCTATATTTTGAGTGATTTTGTCATTGGCCTTCTTGTCTACATTATATTAGCTTTGGTCACTTAAGGGGACCACCTCCTCGAGAATCTCTGCATTGCGGGGCAGCTAGGTGGTGCAGTGGATAAAGCACCAACCCTGGATTCAGGAGGATCTGAGTTCAAATCCAGCCTCAGACACTTGACACTTACTAGCTGTGTGACCCTGGGCAAGTCACTTAACCCCAACTGCCTCACCAAAAAAGAAAAAAAAGAAAAAAGAGAATCTCTGCATTGTATTCAGTTGTTATTGGCTCCAAGGGCATTGACTCACTTGCAAGTGAGTCTAGACAGAAGAAAGAAATTTGAAAGTGAGAGTTCAAGTGAGTATGGAACAAGAAGCTATAGGGATGTTTGTCTTTCTGAGTATCTAGGAAGGCAAATCATGCCTTCTGACATTTAAGAGCCAAGTCCTATATGGAGGATGCTTTTATTGTTTTCTGGAATCACTTATGAAACTTCCATCTAAATTTCATTAATTTTTACTTTTCCACTGCTCTTAACAACACATTTAGCCTAATTATTACATTTACAAAGAGTCATGGGAGCAACCCAGGAAGAATGAATTTATAAGATCGACAATTTTCAACTTTGGCTCTGCTTTTCTAGCCTCAGCATTCATGAGCACAATTCGCATAAATTCTAAGGGTAAGGAAATATGCTTCTAATTTTCATAGCACATAGCTATATTGCTCTAATGTGCTCTGATGTGATAGTGCATTGTACATATTTATCAAAACAATGTCTTTGTTTGGTAGGCTACATTCCTGGGAGAAATGGGGGTGGAGTGGCAAACTCTTTCCAAATTAAAAAAAAAAAAACAACACCAAACAAGTAATGTGAAGAGAAGGTTTGAAATCAACAAACAAAATCTGATTTGGAAACATAATATGGCTAGCAAGGGAGTTTATAGAAGAAGTTAATCAGAATAGTGATTATTCAAATTGTTCTTAAGGTTCTCTTTCCAGATTCCTGCATAATCTTTTTTTTTAACTATCCTCCATACTACACAATTTTGGCTCTAGGTGGAAAAGAAAGAAAATATAGAAATATAGTAATATTTTTCATTTACACAAATTATTTTCTATCATTGTCGTACAAGCAGTACCACAACCATAAAACCAAAAATTCACATTTTCAAATGAATGCATTGCCTTTTAGTGCTTAAAGGTTGCTAAAAGTTTCTTGCTAAAGATTTTTCAAAGTAACCTTAATTTCTAAACCATTTTTCCACATTCCATTAGTATTTCTTTCCCAGTTACATTTCAAGCATTCATTTTCACAAGATTTTTGAATTCCAGATTTTTCTCCCTCCCTACCTTCTCTCCTTTCTTTGTAAAATGGTAGGTAATTCAATATAGATTAAATGTGCTATCATGTTAAACATCTTTACATATTAGTCACAGTTGTGAAGGAAACATATCAAAAGGAAAAAAAAAAGAATAAAGGACGTGAAAAGAGTGTGTTTTGATCTGTATTCAGAGTCCATCAGTTCTTTATCTGTATGTGGATAGCATTTTCTTTCCTGAGTCCTCTGTGTTTGTCTTGGATCATTATGTTCCTGAGAAGAGCTGTCATTCATAGTTGATCATCACACACTATTGCTGGTACTATGTAAAATGTTTTCCTTGTTCTGCTCATTTCACTTTGCATCATTTTGTACAAGTATTTCCAAGTTTTTCTGAAATCTGCCCATCATTTCTTAATGCAAAATAGTATTTAATTACATTCATATACTATAACTTGTTTAGCCATTTCTTAATTGATGGGCATCCCCTCAATTTCCAATAGTTTGCTACCATGGAAAAGGCTGCTAGAAATTGTTATTTAAATTATTTGGTGCTATTCTGTGTTTATAAAATTATTTGCTACTTATAAATTAATGGCTATTGTACCTATTTTTGGCAGTATTTATTATTAATTAATATTACCCTGACTTCCCCACTAGCCACAGGCTTACAGGTCTAAACAATTACATGGCCCTAAGGAAAATCCTTTGGAGCCAAGAGGGTGAGCAGAGAGAGATAGATAAAGAGAGATAGGTAAAGAGAGAGAGAAAGAGAGAGAGACAGAGACAGAGAGACAGAGACAGAGACAGAGAGAGAAAGACAGAGAGACAGAGACAGAGACAGACAGAGAGAGAAGAGAGCGAGGGGGGAGTAAAAGAGACTGACCCTAGTGTAGCTAGGAGTTTTATTCCCCTTAGATGGAAGCAGGTCACCATCCATCTATCTAAGCTAATTGGTTATGGCATCTTTTAGCTCCATTGATTGACATGACTTGGGAGGTGATCTAGGGGTCAAATTCTAGCCATCCAGGTATTCTTTTTCTCCTAGCTAAACAAAAGAATCAATCTGAATTCCTTTTCTTCACCTGGGTTCTTCACAGGCAGGGTTTAAAACTCCCTCCTTAGAAATGAACTTCATTGGGTGAGGGGGAGAGAGCAGCTAAACTAACATCTGAGTTTCTCTTAGAAATCCATTATTAATAATTATTTTCTCACAAAATATATTTGTACATGTAGGTACTTTCCTCGCTTTTGATGATCTCTTTCAGATATAGAGCTAGTAGTGGTATTGCTGAATGAGAGGGTATAGTCAGTTTGATTGCCCTTTGGGCATGGTTCCAAATTGCTCTCCAAAATGGAGCAGTTTACAACTCCACCAACAGTACATCAGTGTTCCATTTCCCTCACATCTTCTCCAACATTTATCATTTTCCTTTTTGCCATATTAGCGAACTTGATAGGTATGAGGTGGTACTTCAGTGTTGTTTTAATTTGCATTTCTCTAATCAAAAGTGATTTAGGGCACTTCATATGCCAATAGATTGCTTTGATTTCTTCATCTGAAAATGGCCTGTCCATATTCTTTGACCATTTATCAGTTGGGGAATGACTTATATTCTTATAAATTTTACTTGGTTCTCTATATATTTGAAAAATAAGACCATTATCAGAGATATTTGCTATAAAGATTTTTTCCTGGATTTCTGCTTTCTTCTAATCTTGGTTGCATTGGGGTTTTTTGCACAAAAGCCTTTTAATTTAATATAATCAAAACTATCTATTTTATGTTTTGTAATGCTCTTTATCTCTTGTTTGTTTATGAACCTGTAACCCTCTTAACTTCTCCTTTAAGAATTTGGATGCTATAGCACTTGGTGAACATATGTTTAGTATTGATATCATCTCATTGTCTATGGTACCTTTTAACAAAATGTAGTTTCCTTCTTTATCTCTTTTAATTAGGTCTATTTTTGCTTTTTCTTTGTCTAATATCAAGATTGGTAGCTTGGCTTTTAAAAAATTCAGCTGGATCATAATAGATTCTGCTCTAGCTCCTTACTTTTACTCTGTATGTCTCTCTGATTTAAATGTGTTTCTTGTAAACAATATATTTCAGGATTCTAGTTTGGATCCACTCTGCTATCCACTTCTGTTTTATGGGAGAATTCATCCCATTCACATTCACAGTTATGATCACTAATTGTGTGTTTCCCTCCATCCTATCTTTCCTACTGTTGTGTCCCTCTCCTTTCACCCTTCCCTCCTTGACAATGTTTTGCTTCTATCTACTGCCTCCCCTCATCTGCCCACTCTCCTGTCATTCCCCTACCTCTTACTAAATCTCCTCCCCTTCCATTTTCCTGTCAGGTAAGATAGATTTCTTTTTTTAAAAAATAAAAGTATTTTATTATTTTCCAGTTTCATATAAGGATAGTTTTCAACATTTGTTTTCTTAGGATTTTTAGTTCCAAATTTTTCTCCCACCCTCCTTTCCCTTCCTCCTCCCCAAGATGGAAAGCAATCTGATATAGGCTATATATGTGCAATCACATTAAACATATTTCTGCATTAGTCATCTTGTGAAAGAAGAATCGGAACACAAGGGAAAAACCTCAAAAAAGAAGAAAAAAACAGCCCCAAAGTAGAAACAGTATGATTCAATCTACATTCATAATCCACAGTTCTTATTTCTGGATGTTGAGAACATTTTCTATCATGAGTTCATTGAAATTGTTTTGTATCATTGCACTGCTGAGAAGAGCCAAGTCTATCACCATTGTTCATCACACAATGTTGCTGTGACTGTGTACAAAGTTCTCCTGGTTCTGCTCCCCTCAGTCAGCATCAGTTCATGTAAGTCCTTCCAGGTTTCTCTGAAATCCTCTTGCTCATCATTTCTTAATGATGATGACCATCACCTACCCTCCCATCTTTCTCTCCACTGTAATAGGTTTTTCATGCCTCTTCATGTAAAATAATTTGCCCCATTCTACCTCTCCCTTCCTTCTGCACCTTGTGTGTAATCCCCTTTCTCATCCCTAAATTAATTTTTAGTCATTTTCTCAAATTCACCATATACCCATACCCTCAAACTATGTTTATTCTTCTATATGAACTTTTAGTGGTATAATTTTTAAGAATCATGATTATCATCTTCCCATGTAGGGATGTAAGTAGTTCAGCTCCACTGAATCCCCTATTTTTTTCTTTTCTGTTTTGTTACCTTTTTTTGGCTTCTCTTGGGTCTTGTGATTGGAGATGGGTTTTTTGTTGTTTGTTTGGTTTTTCAGTTCTGTTCTTCTCCTTATGAAAGCTTGAACTCCTTCTATTTCATCGAATGACAATTTTTTCTTAATTTTTTTCTTAATTTCACCAAGTAGGTGATTCTTAGTTGTAGTCCTAACTTCTTTGCCTTCTGGAATGTCATGGTCCATCACCTTTGATCCTTTAACGTTGCACCTGCTAAGTCCTTTGTAATCCTGGTTGTGATTCCCCAATATTTGAATTGTTTCTGCTACTTGCAGTATTTTTTCCTTGACCTGAGAGTTCTCTATTTGGCTATAATGTTCCTTGGACTTTTTACTTGGGGATTTTTTTCCTGAGGTTATTGATGTATTGTTTTAATGCCTATTTTGCCCTCTGGTTCCAGGATATGAGGGCAGTTGTCCATGATAATTTCTTGAAAGATGCTGACAGGTCCTCCTTTTGATTATGGTTTTGAGCTAGTCAAATGATTCTTACATTGTCTCTCCTAAATTTATTTTCCAGGTCAGTTGTTTTTCTAATGAGGTATTTTATATTTCCTTTTATTTTTTTCATTCTTTTGAATTTTATTGATTCTTGATGTCTCATAGTGTCATTAGCTTCAAGTTGTACAATTCTAACTTTTAAAGAGTTTTTCCCCTCAGTATTTCCTTTTCCATTTGACCAATTTTACTTTTTAAGCAGTTTTCTTTTTTTCCAAGCTCATAACTCTTTTTCATATTCCTTGACATTGGGGGAAGCTAGGTGGTACAATAGATAAAGGACCAGCTCTGGATTCAGGAGGAACTGAGTTCAAATCTAGCCTCAGACACATGATACTTACTAGCTGTGTGACCCTGGGCAAGTCATTTAACCCTCATTGCCCTGCAAAAAATAAAATCCCTGGCATCATTTTCATTTTTTCCCCAATTTTTCTTCTGTCTCTTTTATATGAGTTTAAATTCCTTTTTGAGCTCTTCCATGCTTTGTTGTGGAAGTTTGCCCATAGGTGTTTTGACATTGTTGCCATCTTCTAAGTTTGTGTCTTTGTCTTCCTTCTCACCATAATAACTTTCTGTGGTCAGATTGTTTTTTTTTTAATTTTTTGGCCTTTTTGCTTTCTTTTAAATTTGAGCTCTGCTCCCAGGGTGGAAGGGGCATTGTCTTAGGCTTCTTGTGGTAGGGGCTGCAGACACTGGCCATTTTCTGGTTGCATCACTGATGTTGCAATTAGGCCCACAGAAGACTCTTGTGTCTGGTGCTGTGCTGAGGGGGTTAGGTGGGGGATGGCTGTTACTGCTAGAGGTTATAGGGGTCTGACAGCTTACCTGGTGATGAGCTGGAATTGTAGTACTGCAATCTGGCATGTGCTGAGACTGGTGGGGTGTTTCTGCATTTCCACTCAAGGCTGCCTATTTGCTGGGAGCTCTGTTGAAGTACAGGGAGGTTCTCAGAGCTGAAGTCTGTCAGTCCCCAGGCTATGCTGGGGCACATGGGGGGTCCTGGTGTTAGCTTTGCCTATTTCAGCATGCTGGGTCTCAGAATCTCCCACAGGTTTGCTGAAGTGGGGTTTACACTGGGCTTGTGGGGACACTTTCCTTTCCTAGATTGCATTCTCCTTTTACCCAAGCGAGACAGAACTTTCTGGACAATCTTCCAAGTTTCTTTGGCTAAAAGATTGTTTCATCCCATCCTTTTTCTGGTTCTGTTGTTCCAGGATTTGTTTGGGGGTGTTATTTTATTGTTGTTTGGAGGTGAATATGGGAGTTATGGAAATTTACTGCTTACTCCAGCATCTTGGCTACTGGAAGTCTGATCTAAACCATTTCTGATCACCATGTCTATTTCCTGAAATCCTCTTTATGGTCTCTAGCAGGCTTTCAAACAAGATATTTACTTGGTCCTTACTGAGATGGTTCAAAGAACTTGGTTCTTTATTCTCTAGCCCTCCCCTATTTTACTATATTTTTTCATCTAGATAGCGAAAAGATTTTCCCTTCTCTTCCTTCTCTTTTCTGCTTGTTTTTTCTTTTCCCCCCCTTTTTCCTTTTATTTTCCCCCTCCCCTGCCCTCCCTCCCCTCCTCTACCCTCTCCTCCTTTCTCATATGATGGCTCTGAGTGAGTGTAAATAGCAATCATTTCTGTTCTGGCCAGAAACCCTGAAGGTTTTCCCTTCTGAGACTGATTCTTTTGAGAAGGCAAACTAGGTCATCTTTTACCTTAATTCTTACCTAGCTTTTAATCACTGAATGGGTGTTGCCTCAGACAAACTGAGGCTTGGGAAAAGCCTTAGCTTAAAAAGGCCAAGTTGTTCCACTGCATCTGGGGTCATTTCCAGTTGTCCTTACCTATGTCTTGACACTGTACTCCAATGATTTTGGAAGAGAGAGTGAGGCTAATGACTTTGCATAGGCCTGCCTCACTTAAATCCAATTCAAGTACAAGCCAAGACATCACCCTGCTGATATCATTAGTCCTTTTTAACAACAACAACAACAACAACAACAACTCCCCTCTCCTAAGGCATCCTGGTAGGCAGTGTGGTGACTTACACAAAAAGGATATCACAATGCTCCTGTTCTCCTGAAACTAACAGACTAATATAGAAAATAGGCCAGTTTACAAACAACAGTGTCTATCATAGCACATATAATATGAGAGTGTAAGGAGATATCTATGAAGGGCTATATTAATTCAGAGAGGGAAGAGAATATTTCTGGGGAGGTAGGAAACCCGAGAAGGACCTGTGGAAGAAATGACAATTGAGTTGCTCCTTGAAGGAGGGGAAATATGTTGATAATTTTGGTGGTTCAGTCATTGTGGTTGTTATGTTTAGTGAAGAAAAAATGGTTTAGAGGGCAAAAAGGGAAAATCAGATTTTAGATATTTCTATTGTTCTGACATATCCAAATAAGTCTTGGTACCATCACCTCTTTTACACAATTTGAAATGTCAGTAAAAAACATAAACATGCCCCAAATCCTACCCATTATCATAATGTTATCAATTCTGAAGCCAAGAAAGACTTTATTAAAGTATTTTTCCTCCCAGTATCCCCTAGTCTTTAAGATATTTTTAAAAAACCTTATTAAGCTCCTGCAGTGTGAAAGCATCATTCATAACTAAGTTTAACCTTATGTAAATGTGTGTATTATTGAAATATATATATTTTTTTTAATTAAAAAAAATTTAGTGAGGCAATTGGGGTTAAGTGACTTGCCCAGGGTCACACAGCTAGTAAGTGTTAAGTGTCTGAGGCTGGATTTGAACTCAGGTCCTCCTGACTCCAGGGCCAGTGCTCTAATCACTGTGCTACCTAGCTGCCCTGAAATATATTTTTTAAAGAGCTTGAGAAGCTATTAAAATTTACCTTGCACTATGCCCTCATTTCACAGATGAGAAAGTTGAGGTCTGGGAGTGGTATAGTGACTTTTCTAAGGTGACAAAAGTAGTAAGTGACAGAGGTGACATTAGAATCCCAGTTCTTTGATTCAAAAGTCAATGATCTTGAGCAGCTAGGTGGTGCAGTGGATAGAGCATCGGCCCTGGGGTCAGGAGAACCTGAGTTCAAAGCTGTCCTCAGACACTTAACACTTACTAGCTGTGTGACCTTGGGCAAGTCACTTAACTCCAATTGCCTCACCAAAAAAAAAAGTCAATGATCTTGTAGTAGAATCACAGTATTTCTTCATGTGGTCTATGTTTCTAACATTTTGTTGCAAATCACAGTGATTTCTGTGGAATGCAATAATACAAAAGCGTGTGTTTTTATAGAGTTTAAATAGATGCAACAAGGAACATCTCAACTTTTATTGGATTTGTGCTATTTGTTTCATACATCAGTAAAGCTGGTTTCACTTGGGCCACCTCTTTTCTAAAGAATTCTAGTATATTTCAAAGCAATCATATCTTCTGGAATGGTCAAAAGACCTTAAAGTCAAGTTGTATCACATAAATTTTCTGACAATATCTTTAGTACCATATGATATTTATATTTATTGCCATCTTATAACATGGTAACAGCTTAAATGTGATGTTTTCAGTTATTGCTTCCAAGGCACATTTTCAACTGCTATCTCCCCAAATAGGGTCATGACTTGGATCTCAGAAAAGCTAGAAAATAAGACCTTTGTTTCATTAACCTTTTTCCCATAGAAATATTTTATATTTGTATCTATAAATCCACAATTGATACTTTGGGATTTTTATTTTGTTTTACTTTATTTTGGAAACAGGCTTTCCAAAGCTTCTAGAAAATGATCTCAACCTTTTTTGACATTTATGTGTTTTGCAAATAGGAGAAAGGATAGGAAACCAGGTACTTCTGCACTGGGAAGTAAATATGGTATGACAATTTGTTTTGGAAAAATGAGTTAAACAAGCCACTGGAGGACTAGGAATGTAGTTTCTTCCACAAGCCATCTGTTGTCCATATTTCTAGAGGAAAGAAAATAGGCAGCATATTCTGGCCATCATAAAAATATTGTAGGCTGCTAAGCATAGCATCACTCTAGCCCACCCTGTAGGCACAATCCTCAAGAGTGGTGGGAAGTAAATGAGAAAGTTATATATAACTGTCATGTTTGACAGAGAAGACTTGCATATGAAACAAAAAGAAATGCAGATACCTAAGAAATCTCCAAATGTGAAAACTTATTGTAAATATTTGTACTTCAGCCAGTTTTAGACAACACGTGTACCATTCGCAAATGCATATTGATGAGGATGGTAATAATGATATAAGCAAACAATTAAAAGATGAAAGGAATGTGTTCTCATAGTTGAAAATCACTAATATTGGCCTTTGTGGATAACAAGAATTTATTTACTTGTTCTCATAAATGTATAAATTAGCAAAAGTGAAGGTGATCCATCTCCGCATCATACATTATACTGTTTGTTTTTGTCTGAAATGATTAGTGCTGGAAGAGACCTAAAGGATAATCTAGTTCTACACTTTTGCTTTACATATGAAGGAACTGAGACCTGGAGAGGCTCAATGACTTGTCCAAAGTGATGAAGGTAGTTATTAGTGGAACCTAAGACAATAACCAAGACGTCCAGATTTCTATTACAGCTGCATTTTAGCTAGACTACATTTCTTTCATGAAGGAAGACAACAGTGTTTAGACATACATAGAAAAAGGGTTTTTGCAGAATTTATATTGCTTACATGCATGTTATTTATATGTTACGAACATACAGTGATAATATAAAAATACAATCTGGGATTCCTAGATATGGGACTTTTAACATTCATCTGTGATGAAGTTAAATGAATTGTAAAAGTGTTTCATAAAATGCCACAACAATGAGTATAATAAGAGCATCTATCTTACAGAATTGTTAGGAGGATTGAATGAAATCCTATTTGCAAAGTGTAAAGACATAGTCGCTGGCATATAGTAAGTACTTAAGAAATACTTCCCTTCCTTCCTTCCTTCCTTCCTTCCTTCCTTCCTTCCTTCCTTCCTTCCTTCCTTCCTTCCTTCCTTCCTTCCTTCCTTCCTTCCTTCCTTCCTTCCTTCCTTCCATAAAATAACAATTCACCTACATATTACAGTCTTAGAAAACTGCCTGGGACAAGAAGAAGGTCACATATCTAGTATGGGTCAGAAGTTGGACTTGAACATAGATCTTCATAGTTCTATCCCACATGTTCCAAAGAGGTAGACACTAAATTTCAAAAGCAACAAGATTTTCTCTCTCTCTGTCTCTGTCTCTCTGTCTCTCTCTCTCACAGACACACACATAGGCACATTCCTAAACACATTTATAAACATACATGTCATATATTACCATGATAGAACCATATAGTGGTTAGAATCTAGGTATAGATATCTATATCATTTATGTTGTTATAGCTTCCATTGATGTGTCATTTTATTAAACACTTGTATAATTCACTTCACTTCATCACAGATGAATGTTAAAAGCCCCATATCTAGGAATCCCAGCCTATATTTTTATATTATCAATGTATGTACTGTGATGTTTAAAATCTAATGTGGGTCCTAACCTGCCCCCTCCAGTTGGGGGTGGGGAAGAAACTGACTAAGATTTACTGATAAATTCAGCAAGAGTTTAGGCTTCTAAGGATTTATTAGAGTAAAGACAACACATGGGATCCATAATGCCAGAAAAATCTATCTACTTTCTATTTACTTTCCTCTCTTTTTCTCTGTCCACCTTTCCTCTGTCTCCCACCAAACCAAAGTCCTGAATGAAAAGAGGGACCCTCCTTTACTAGCAGCCTATGTGAAGCTCTGCCACCAAGCTGATGTCTGAATGAAAAGGAGGCCCTCTCTTTTTCTCCGTCTGCCGCCACACGCTGGTTCCTGAATGAAAAAAGTCAGATCCTCAGCGGCTTCTCCCAGAAGCCCTCTGTGAAACAGGAAGTAGGGCCGTCCACACACACAGCTCCAAGCTAATTGTCTGGTAGCTTTGATTGACATGACTACAGGGAGTTCTATAGATGTAACTTCTGGACACCAAGTCACATGAGGATGCCAAGTCACATGCTTTCTCCTCGGGGCGGAGCTCTGACTCTCACAGTACATAACATATAACTAACATGTGTGAAAGGTTAAAATTAGCCTCAGGTACCCTGAATGGGCCGCCTCTCCCCCAGCATAACTGCTCTACCCAAAACCACCTCAGGGGCATGGCACACCCCGCATGGAGGCCTTGAGCACCCACGCCCCACTCAGGGAGATACCCACAGGAAGCCTCGGGCACACCTTAGTTCCCTCCACCTAGCCCCTGGCTCTGGGCATGCCTGGCATGGGGAGCTTCATGCTCCATGCTGGTCTTGATCATGGCCTGGGGTTGCCCACGAACTGGGTTGGGGGGCATGGGCATCAGCTGGCCTGTGGTTCCTGAGAGATAAGGGTTTTATATTCAGGAGTGGGGGTAGTGAAAGCAGGAGGTAGTGAAGATGTAGTGAAGAAGAGAGGACAGCTAGAGGACTGAGAGAGAAGAGAGACAGTGAGAGGGAAGACTGAGAAAGGAGATGCTACAGAGAAAGAAGGGCATGACTGAGAGATGGAGGAAAGTACAAGTGGCAAGCTAGAGGACTGAAGGAGAGATGTAGAGTGAGGTGTGACTGCAGCAGCAGAGTGACCAGACACACCCACAGGTAAGAGACAAGGGAGGAAATTTCACAACAGCAGGGAGAAAGTTAAAACACAATCAGGTTGGGGCAGCTAGATGGTGCAGTGGATAGAGCACCAGCCCTGGAGTCAGGAGGACCTGAGTTCAAATTTGGCCTCAGACACTTAACACTTACTAGCTGTGTGACCCTGAGCAAGTCATCTAACCCCAATTACCTCACCAAAAACAACAATGACAACAAAAATAAAAATGCAGTCAGGTCGTATTTTTCTTTGTATTTACCTCTAAGTTTGTTCCATATAAATAAACCTTGTTTTGCTTAAATTGAAAAGAGGCTTCCTAATTTTTTTCTTATTAGTCTGGGAGAAGCAGTTGGGGGATTTTTAAATGTCCCTTACATACTGGCTTAGGCAGCTAATAGCCAGCAGATAGCCAGCCAGCCAGGAATTTACAGATTAGGAAGAAGTTAATATTTTTTTACACATGCATGTTAGCAACAATACAAATTATGCAAAAACTTTTTCTGTGTATGTCTGAATACTGTTGTCTTCCTTGATGAAAGAATGTGGTCTAGCTAAAACACAGTTGCAATAGAAATCTGGATGTCTTGGCTATTGTCTTAGGTTTCACTATTAACTACCTTTATCACTTTGGACAAGTCATTGAGCCTCTCTACGTTTCACTTTCTTTATATGTAAAACAAAAGGGTAGAACTAGATTATCCTTTAGGTCTCTTCCAGCACCAATAATTTAAGACAAAAACAAACAGTATGATGTATGATGCAGAGATAGATGATCTTCACTTTTGCTAATTTATGCATTTATGAGAACAGGTAAATAAATTCTTATCATCCGCAAAGGCCAATATTAGTGCTTTTCAAAATGAAGCCAATATTAAGTTATTTACCCATGAGCACAAAGTTGAAGCTGGAATTGAATTCAGTTCTTCCTGACTCCAGGCATTGTACTCTATCCACTTCATCAACTAGCTGTCCTCAATAAATGGACCTTCTAAAGAAAACAGAACAACAACAAAAACAAGAGGAGTTAGTTACATATAATTATCTCCAACTAGGAAATAAGGTTGTTTTGCCTGTTTACCCCCATGCAAGTGGGTAATTTTCTTTTTTTTTTTTCTTTTTTAATTTTTTTTGCAGGGCAATGGGGGTTAAGTGACTTGCCCAGGGCCACACAGCTAGTAAGTGTTAAGTGTCTGAGGCTGGATTTGAACTCAGGTACTCCTGAATCCAGGGCCAGCGCTTTAACCATTGCGCCATCTAGCTGCCCCCTGGTAATTTTCTATAAAAGTCTCACTCTGATGTGCCCTCACTCCCCAGCTGTTGGTACCACCCAATTGAAATGTGGGGTTTTTTTGCCTTGTATTTACTTTGTATATATTTTGCATATAAATCTATGTCATCATGCTGTTTTTCCTGATAGAATGCAAATTCTTTTGGGTTGGGGACTCCCCCCCCAACTTTGAGCTTTGTATCACCAGCATTCAGTTCAGTGTCTAGTACAAATAGACCTTTATAGCACTTATTGATTAATTAATTTATAGCTCACCATAGCATGAGGATAGCCCTGTGTTCTCAAAGTCTATGCCTGTGGAGCACAAGCTTAAGCAGTTTTTATATGCCTAGAATAACTTTATCATTGCAATTTTTTTTGGTTTTTTGCAGGGCAATGAGGGATAAGTGACTTTCCCAGAGTTACACAGCTAGTAAGTGTCAAGTGTCTGAGGCTGGATTTGAACTCAGGTCCTCCTGAATCTAGGGCCAGTGCTTTATCCACTGCGCCATCTAGCTGCCCTTGGAATAACTTTAAATAAGAGTCCAGCAGCAGGCTGTCTATCACGGAAGGTAAGAGGTAGTTAAGCTCAGAGAGGCTCATCACCATAAAGTTTCTATCAGGTGATACTTTTAAAGCTACAGTTCCTTCTGAAGCATGGTTCTTAGAATGTAAAGAGATTGCTACCTGTATTAGTTCCAGGAGTATTTATATGCATGAAATAATGGATAAACCTTCTGTCATTCATTCAACAAATAATTATAAAACACTAATTATGTAAAAGGCAATGTGCTAAACACTAGGGTCCAAAGGGAAAAAAACCCACACAATTCTAGCCCTTGAGGGTAGAATTCACTTGATTCTTTAAATATTAAAGTATGTATATTATGTCTGTGATTATAAATTGCTGGAAGATCAGGAGTTTCATATTTAGTTGGTTAGTAAATAGCTAAGCTCTAGCTATTCTCACTTTCTGTCCTATATAACTTAACCCTATTATATTACATAGATTTTCTATACTGATCATGTTCCATGTAGTTTTCCTGTCTTCTCAACTTGCTTCACTCAAGGCATATACCTTATCAAAGATCCCATGTGTGTTTTGTTCCCATGGAACCTATCATAGTCCCGCAATGTGCAGAACAACTTTGAACCTACCACAGCACCTAGAAGTATTCACCTAATATTTCTTTACTGATTGAATCTTCTACTATGACAGAAAATTATATTGGGAAAAATAAGAAGCAAATGAGTTGTGTCAACCAATATTTCACAGATTGAATCTGTCCTAAGCTAAAAAAATCTTCTAATTACTCTTTATATAAACATATTTTTACACTGTCATAGTGGTCATAGGATAAGAGTTCATACATACAGCTTTGTCTATCCAAATAATTGACAGTACATGAAGACTATGCCCTTGCAGCTGTAGGTGATTTACTATTTCTTCTCTCATCATGATTGTTTATTCCTTGTCCCATATGAAGAGCTGCAGTAACTCATTAATATAACCCATATAACCTTTGGTGGTCTCCATCCCAACATCCACTTGCACAGACAAGTTGCATTCTTAGAGGGCAGTTACATCTCCTCCTCAAGGTTTTAGGGATATTCTTTAGGAATCAGGTTTGATTTTTTATTCTCTTGGTTCAAGCTCCTATTACAGCACAGTCTGCCCCCCCAAAAAATCATTCACCAATTACGATTAGTGTATTCCCTATATCAATGATTAACCCAGTGGATTTTATCAGTTTTATAATTATATCAATTACCATTGATGAACTTTTACAAAAGAAGATTTTGCAAAGGGAGATGAGAAGATATAGCAAGTGTAGAAGTAGAAAAAACATGCCCAACACCAAAGTGGGGGCACACTTTTACCTCTACCACCTAAGTCTATAAAGAGAATTGTTTCAAAATTAAAGTGTTTGCTATCAAACACTGGGTCCAGATCTTGCACTTCAGAATGTGGCTTGGTCACTGAGTGAGGTGCTTCCTTCCTGTTAAACATTGTATATTGGCTATGCCCAGTGAGGCATTCCTTGTGGTTCTGCTCCTCCCTTGGCACATCTGCTAGCAAACTCTGGTGTGGACTCCAGTTTCTGTACTCTTAGTGCTCTTCCAACCTTTTGGAGATTAGGGTGACATAGCCTAGACTATTGCATCTCTATGTATTCCACTAAGAACAGAGAAGAACATACCAGAGATAGAAAGCAGGCACCTGATGTGTTTGTAGTTTCATGTTGGCCTGGTAGGGAAGAGAGGCTGTTGGTGCTCTCTCCACCTGGAGGCTTACAGCATTTCATTCTCCTGATTTGAATGTAGCTGGAAAACAAAAAAACACTGATTTAGTCAGATTTTGTATTGACATTTTTGTATTCGTACTCATTTCTAGTTCAATAGCCAATCAAAAGGCTCTTCTTCCCCATGCAGTAAGTAGAAAGTAACTAGACAGAATATGATTCCACACAGGTTCTGAGGTGGAGAGCTTATCTCTGCGTTATATGATTCTACCTCATTCTGGACTTCCAGAAACCATTCCCCTGTCCCAATTCCCATTTCTGTACAGGGAATGGCTCCTAAGGACTGAACTCCCATTGATCAGTACTCATGATGTTTAGTATGGGATTGTCTTTTTGTTTCTGTTCTTGGAAGAGTAGGATCATATTGCTTGGCCCTGCTCATCTTGTGGTTGTGGATTCTGAGCTTTGTCTCAAAGAATTTTTGGTGAAACTGACCTCATGAAATGAATGCTGGATTTGAACACTGGATTTAAAGTGCAAAGACCTGGCTAGGCTCCTGTCTTGACTGATGATTACTACCTATTGGGAAAGTCAATTGAGCTCCTTAGGACTTAATGTCCACATTTGTAAAAAGAAGGAATTGGACTAGGAGGACATTGGCCTCTGATATTATTTTTTAATTCTAGATCTACGATCCAATTATCTCTGCTCTAAATTTGCTCCCTTGTAAAATGAAGGGTTTGGAAAAAGATGACACCCATGTCTCCTTTTAACTCTAAAGTCTGTGACCTACAATTAAAACCTGTCTCTGACATGTATTAATTTTGTTACTTATTTGTGCTTCAAATCATTTGTAACCATAGAAAGTTACAAAGCCTCCCAGAGTTAAAAATCAAATAGAAGAATGTAGATTAAATAAAACATTTTAAAATTTAAAATGATACATAATGAACTTCCAAGTGGTCTACTGTGTCTGGAATTGACTCCCTATGATTGGTAACTAGGGCAGGGTTAAAGAATCTTGCCCTCTTAGAGTCTGTAGGAATGAATGTGGAAAACCATCTCACTTTCATTTGTCTTTTTTTTCAGTTCTCATAAACTTCCAACAAGGGAGAGATCCTCCTGTAAGGATCCATAGTACATATTTAGCTCCATGGGGGGGTATTCCTTTCTGGCAAAACATTATACCCTGTAATGCCACCAAGTGGCTTGAAGGGAACACATCAAATCAAGCAGAGTTTCTCCTTGTCTTTTTGGCATGTCCCCACAAAATGTCCATCTAGCCTCATCTTGAAGGTCTCTAATGAACTGGAATCCACTACTGCCTATGACAGCATGGTTCGCTTTTGGTGAACTTCATTGTTAGAAAGTTTTCTCATAAATTTTAAAATTAATTATCTGAAATAAAAGGAAACTGAGGTCAAAGTTACCAAGCAGCTATGATTTAATTTGCAAAGCTATGATTTACATATCAAATCAGTTCACCTGACGCCTCAGATGTCAGAGACCTTGAGTGATTTACACATCTGATTTTTATAACAGAGAAGAGTAATAAAAAGTGACAACTTTGTTTTGAACATAATTCAATTGCACAAGGCAGTTCACCTGACTAGTTAGTTTCTCCCAGGCTTTCTTAATCCTACCCTTGTCATCCTTGTTCCACAGGTGGTGCCTTTTGTAACCAAAAAGTATACTGGGAAAGAGGAATTTGTAGTCAGTAGTTAGTAGTCACCCCCTATCTTCCTCAAAAGATTGCATTACTGGGGTGGGGGGGGGTGGCTAGGTGGTGCAGTGGATAAAGCCCCAGCCCTTAATTCAGGAGGACCTGAGTTCAAATCCGGCCTCAGACACTTGACACTTACTAGCTGTGTGACCCTGGGCAAGTCACTTAACCCTCATTGCCCCGCCCCCCCCCCCAAAGGATTAAAGGATTACATTACCTCGACAGACTCTAGCTCAAGAAGAAAACAAAGAGAACTTACTACTAAGACTGGAAAGAGGAACTTGACCTCTAGCAAATCTTTCTCCAGCTGTCAGAAAGGAGAATTTAGCGTCTGGTCAACACCCCCTTTCTGCTAGAAAGGGAAATGGCCTTTAAAAAACAACAGCACCTTATAATCATGAAAATTTTATTCCTCTAAATTATCTGCTACTAAATAATAAAGTCTTATGAATCTGTTCAGTAAATTGATAGGTAAACTAGATTTGAGAGATTATATTAGTATGGTTTAGGTGTTGGGGCTAGATTTTTCTAACGAAAGGAGGTTAATCCTATAATCACACTAAAAATAAATCAAAGTAATCAATACTAATTGATTTCCTTTGTATAAGTCAAGCCTAAATCTGGCTTTATGAACATAGCCTGTGATTATGGGATGCCTTTTTAAGAGCTACTGCTGTCAAAACATCTGATTGTTACTGTTCCTTCCCAGTACTGGCTCCACTAAATATATACTGGGCTAAGTACTGCACAGGTCACTAAGGATGCTGAATTCCATGTTCTATCAGTCCCCATACTGAGACCATTCTCTGAATCCATTGCCTTTTATGACACACCTACAACCTATCTACTTCCTAGTATGGAGGCAGCTTGACATCATGAATAGAGTGTTGCATTTGGAATTAGCAAGACTTCCACCTCAGACACTTAACATGAGACATCTAGGTGGTTTAGTGACTAAAGCTCTGGACAGAAAGACCCATGTTCAAATACAGCCTTAGATACTTAATAATTGTGTAGTCCCGAGTAACTTACCTAACCTCTCTGTGCCTCAGGTTCTACTCCTCTGAAATGAGGGAAGACTTAATGACCTTAATGATTCCTCCCCCAACTCCTGCCTTGAATACTGCTATTCAAGCAGTCCCTGTTTGTCTCTATCCCACCAAGCCTCTTAGAATTCCAACCTCATACTATTCTTTGGAGTAGGGATTGAAGAAAAAATCAGGATCCAGTCACTGACCCTGGTAGTCAACTGACTTTTATTGTATAGAATGTGAAAAATGCAAAAAAGAGCTGCCCATATAGAACATTACATTTGAGAGGTATTTTTAGGGGCAAATGATGAGGAAATATAGAAAAATCAACCATATGTGAAGAAAAAACAATAGTCATTAAAAATTTGTGCCAAAGTCAGTCATGATGCTTTTCAACAATCTTCTCAATGTCTCAGAAATATCAGTTAAATAGCTTCAAAATTTAAAAAAGAACTTGGGGGCAGCTAGGTGGTGAAGTGGATAAAGCACTGGCCATGGAGTCAGGAGGACCTGAGTTCAAATCTGGACTCAGACACTTGACACTATCTGTGTATCCCTGGGCAAGTCACTTAACCCCTACTGCCCCACAAAAAACAAACAAAAAATTTAAAAAGAACTAATCTTGTCTGAGGAACAAAGATGAGGATATGCACATGTTTCAGAAGAAGGGTGGGTTACTATGGGTACGGAATGTTATATGCCTTGTCAAATGTAGTTCATGTGCAGGTGAATTTTGCCTAATATATTTTATAAGGGATCTTTATTAGGGTGCTATGGGGGCAAATCCTGTTTGCCTCAGTTTTTTTTTACCTGCAAGATGAGCTAGAGAAGGAAATGGCAAAGCACTCCAGTATCTTTGCCATGAAAACCACAAATGGGGTCACAAAGACTCAGAAGTGACTGAACAGTGACTGAACAACATCATGGAGGCAGATATATTCAGAAATTATTGTAATATTTAGGAAAGTAATATTAACTTAAGATGAGAAAGCAAGAATTTAAAATTGTACGTTAAAGTCGACTCCCACCTTCTGTCTAAAAAGACTCAATCTGTTAACAAGCAGGATACCAATACACCTAGTTACTGACATCCTAGGATATGAGGCAGGGGCTTGGTTACAAGCAACAAACAACAATAATAAAGATATAAAAATCATAATATAAGGTCAGGGCAATATCAGTGGCAAGGAAGGATTAATGTTGATCTTCCCAAGTTTAAATTCATGAAGGGTACTTAAATTTCCTGAGCCTGGGGACCAAACCACCACAAATGCTAGGGCATTAGCTGCTTAGTAGTGCTGTTAACTTCTAGCCAAGATAATAGTTGGAAATTGATTTTTGGGTGAATGCTACCCTCCAGCTTGTTAACAGGGTCATTTGGAACATAAAGCGAGAATGAAATAAATGTGCCTTATCTTTTTGTAGTTTGCCTCAAATGTTCAAAAGTTATGGAGGCTTTTTTTAAGATAAAAAAGTAATTTGGCTTTCTGCAACTTTGTGTACTTGTTCATTTCAGTTCATAACAGAAGTGACAGAGATGTTTTATTATTATTTTCCCTTTATGGAGTATCTTTCCTCCGATATACTCAAGGCACTTGGTTTAAAAGCAAAATGGGAAATCAGGAAGTGAAAGGGCATCAATCAGAAAAAAAAACAACAACCCAAAAAAACCGCCACAGCCTGGTTATGAGACAAGTGTCAATTTCCCCCAAAAAGCATTCCAGTAACAGATGGCACTTTTTATACTTTTCTCAATGTTAGCTGATCAGCATTTAATGCATACAAAGTTTGAACTCTCCTCATTCACAGAATCATAATACCATTGAAAAGAGATTTCTGCCTCTCAAATTAGAGCAAAGCTTGTCAATGAATAATGTCTGGAGTTGTAGCTTACTAACACCCATGAAATTTAAAATTTACAAAGCACTTTCCTTAGAGCTCTGTGAGGTAGTTAGTGAAAGTGATAGTACCTCCAATGTGCAAATGTGGTAGTTGAGGTACAAAGAGTAAAGTGTTTTGCCTGGGGTCAGATAACTATGGGTTTGTTTTTTTTTTTTGTTTTTTTTTTTTGCGGGGCAATTGGGGTTAAGTGACTTGCCCAGGGTCACACAGCTAGTAAGTGTTAAGTGTCTGAGGCCGGATTTGAACTCAGGTACTCCTGAATCCAGGGCCGGTGCTCTATCCACTGCGCCATCTAGCTGCCCCAGATAACTATGTTTTAAATCCAGAATTTGAACCCATCACCTGACCCCAAATTTATCTCTCTTTTTCCGTCCTGTACTCCAAGCTCTCTGACCTTGTGCAAAATGTAAGCTTTATAAACCTAAATAAAATAGTATTTGATTTAATTTGGCTGGATATTATTATTGCAAAATATTCATAGCCATTCACCATATAGAAAGATTCGATTGCTTCAGTTCATAATAGCTAACATTTATGTAGCACTTTGTAAATATTCTAATTTTATCCTTACCACAACCTTGGGAGGTTTGTGCTATTATTATCCCTATTTTATAGTTGAGGAAACTGAGGCAGACAAAGATTAAGTGACTTGCTGAAGGTCACATAGCTAATAAGTGTCTGAGGCTGTGATTGAACTCAAATCTTCCTAAACTCCAAGTCTAACACTTTATCCACTATGTCACCTAGGTCTTCCATTACTAATAAAAAAGGTCATTTGATCAGCAGGGACTTTTCCTAACAATATCAGTTTCATCATAGTGAGGCCTTGACACTACACTGATCAGATCTTTTACTTGCATCTGGTTTTTAAAAGGTCAATACATTAAAAAAAAAGGTTTCCACTCTTCAGTGAACTGACATTAATCTTCCTGTCTCAAAAACAGACAAACAAAAACCAACCACCCCACAACATATAACAATAAACAATAAAGAAATAATGAGGTTTGCAGTAAGACAAAGAAATGTTATCTCCATGTTAAGACAAAGTTCTAAATATTTGGTGGGAGAGAATTTGGATATTGTCAGAATTAATATTTGGTCAGTCACAGAATGAACCAGGGTGTGAACAACCAGTTCTTTGAGCCTGGAAAACCCAACAAGGTAAAAAAGATAACTGATGACTATCAAGGAAGTCCAAAATGAGGATGTCCCAGAAATGAGGTAGAGTATGGAGTCAGGGCAACAAGGAAATAGGCAGAAATCTGAGGAGGAAGGTGGTAAAACAAATGGTAGTCTGACAGCAGGTAGATTCTGTCTGGTGGTTCAGGGCCCATACCAGTGGTAAGGACAAATAACTGAGAAAGAACACATAATTGTAGTATGACCCAGTGGGACTAGATTAGGGGGTTCTAAAGTACAAAATGATCAGAGACTTTGAATACTAAGGACAACAGAAATGTTCTTCCTACCTGTGCTTGGTGAAAGAGTATGACCAAAAAGAAAAAAAAGCATAGGAGTGAGTGGGTTGAGATGGCCTAATGATTAAACTGTATATAATTTATTTTCATGTTGTCTCCCCAATTAAAATGTCACCTCCTTCATCTTTAGCACAATGAGTAAGTAGCACAAAGTAATCACTTAATAAATGCTTATTGACTCTCCTCCCAAAGTAACTTGCATTTAACTACTTTTGATTTATTTCTATTTTCCACTTCATATTTATGCTGGCTAACCTAACATGCATACTTTTTGTCTCACCCATTAGAAAAGAAATTCCTTGCAAATGAGAATCCTTTGTCTTTGTATTTGTATATTATCACTTAACACAGTACCTGTTACATTTTAAATACAACATTGATTTTTGTTAATTGGTTGATTATTTTTTCACTTTTTCTTGTATTTAGAAATATTCATTTTAAATGATGTCAACTTCAGAATAAAACTATTTTTTTTTGTAAATTACATTCTTTCCACTGAATTTGAATTTTTTCATGGCATAGTGATCTCAAGAGCTTTTAGGTAAATGTTATAATATTACCTCATTTACATTGCTATTTATGAGGAAATAAGAATGGTCTCCTCTCAGTAGGATCTGCCATATCAGCACCATTCAAATTACACTCCTTCAGACCATTTTGAGGACTCAGGTCTCAGTCCCCCTCCCTCTGGCAGACAGAACACATCGTTCAAGTAGCCCTGAGCTGGTCTTAAGTAGGTCTTTTCCTGGGCTATGTCCATATGAGGCAGGATTGAAGGAATGTACCTGTGTCACCTCCCCTTTAGCTTAGAACTCAAAGAATAATTACGGAAATTAAGAATACTGCATTCTGATTAGCTAGCTTTCGATCTTAGATTGTAACCCTTAAGTAACCAGCCAATGATGAATAAGGGCAGGGTCCATTTAATGTTAGGGATTAGGGATTAAAATAGGGCTTGCAACCCCCTATGTTTTACATTTGCTGGCTGTAACATTTATTTGCAAGTGACCATTCTTGTGAGAATGAAATAAATGAGCCTTTGACACATTGCTGCTGAGTTCTGGAGGATTATTGAACAGGGGTTATTTTCCTCTCACTATTTAATTAAAATGGTTGTTATAAAGTGAACATGCCATCCACCTAACTGATAAAAATAAAATGCATTGGAAGAGGGTTCTGAGACACAAAATACCTAGGTTGATTGAGGAAGGTTACTCTACAAAAAAATTATGATTTTTCCCAAATGTGGTTAAGTCCATACTTTCCAAACAAAATATCTCTTTCTCACTGTATTATGTTTGAAATTAGAACAAAAGTTACCCTAATAATGTAAACTGACTCTTCCACTTGAAATTGCACTAAGAAAATTAGCCTTCAAATCCAAAATGAAATCAAGTGAAAAATTATTCTAAAACAGTAGAGAAACTCCAATATTGTTGGGATCCTTTTTCAGCACTGCAATGCTTGGTGAATAATAATAGCTGACATTTAGGTAGAGATTTAAGTTTAAAAAACTCTTTTTAATGTAATAAACCTAAGATATTGGGATAGAAATAGTATTACCCTTGTTTTGTTACACCTGTTTTGTTATTCATCAATATAAAGAATTACAATCACAAAGTCAGAGCTCTCAGTAAGGAACTTCCAAATTAGAAGGCCATGTTTTGAACAAATTCCAGTCTTAGAGAGTCGCTACAGGCTCTTAGAAGGGTAAGTGTCTTGCTCAGGACTACACACAATCTATGTCTTAAGTAGAACCTGAATCCAGCTACTCCAAACTTTAAAAGCAGCTTTTTATACCATCTGGCTTCTCTAGCCTCAAATTATCAATGAGAAATGTAAGGCTTGAACTTGGGTGATGTTTTTGTGATTAGGTAACTAATGAAAGAGCCAAGAAATCAAAGGCTTCTGACTCTTAAGACTGATTGATGTTCTTTTTTGTCTTTAACACTCCAGGCTGGCACAATGTTGATAATCCACTGTAGCATTTTCTACCTCCCTTACATTTTCATCTTCTTTTGCCATATTTTTCTAGAATGGACCTGAAATCAATTAATGCATTCTCACTAAGCATGTATCTAATTCAGTATTTTCATGATGTTAAAATGTGAAATTTATTGATGAAAATAAGATCAGTGTTTTGATACAAATGAAGCTATTGTAATCAGTCCTTCCTAATAGACATGTAAATGATACCTCTAAAATGGGTTGCATTGATTTTTGTGCTCAAGTATTTTTTAGTTGTATTTGAATAATTTTATCTCAAATTATTTTAATAAAATAAACAAAATAGTTCAATTTCTTTGACAAACCCATAGAACCTATTTAATGTTTAGTAATCAATATGCTTTGTAGTTCTGAAAAATGTTATGTTTTATTTCTAAAAAATAATTTTATGAACATTTTAGCTTGGCTTTAACTCTTCTAGGACTTTTTCTTTCTATAGATCTGCTCTTATGGTGATTCAAGATATTGAACATTTTACTGGCATTTGAAAAGATAAATATTTTTCATTTGCATAACCTGTTTGCCTCATAATTGGGAGACAGTCATTTCAGTTGTCTTCCCAAATCAACCCAATGGCCAGCTAAGATAATACTGAGTACTGCTTGAATTCAATTTTCAATTCACCTCTATATAAGTAAAGGATTAATGGAAGACAGTAGGAGTTCCTGGCCTTGACCATGAAATTATGAAAGACAAGTATAACTAGTTTTAACTCTTATGAGATATATAGGGAAACCCTCAGACCTATACCTTTGAAAATTCCTTTGATCTTTGTTCATCCCACGGATACTCTCCACAGGTTTTCAAGATTAGCATCTTGTTCTTCATTTATCTCTCTCAAATCACAATTTTAGAATGTTAGGGTGGCTTACCTAGCATTTTCCAAGTCATTAAAATATATTCCTTGTCATCAAAGGTCCATCATAATAATAATACACCCTCTCAAAACAAAACAAATCATAACAGTTGTTGGTGAATGTAGATGAGGGAGTTATTCCTTGTTATTTCCCATGAATATTTTGCTCTATCAGTATGCAATTTATATAATACTAAGGTACCTCACAGCTAATCTAGTAAAAGATGTAAAATTACATCATATTTATAAATCTGCTAGGGACTTTATTAAGTACTTTCTATTTGCCGGATCAGGACTTCTTTTCCAACTGATTTATGCTCTTGAGTTCATCAAAAAATGGGCTATCAACTTCCATTTTTTCCTACTTACTATTTTTTTTCCAGGGCAATGAGGGTTAAGTGACTTGCCCAGGGTCACACAGCTAGTTAAGTGTCAAGTGTCTGAGGCTGGATTTGAATCCAAGGCCAGTACTTTATCCACTATGCCATCTAGCTGCCCCCCTACTTACTATTTAATAGTAACAAATAGCTTTGATGATTTTCTTTTCCTTTGCTCTAGTTGCTTTGTTGGTTTTTGTTTGTTTGTTTACTATAATTTAATGTCTGGAAGTCCTATTCCCCTTCATTTGTACTTATGATTATTACTTCCCTTGATATTCTCTCTCCTTTTATTTTTCAAAATGATTTTATTAATGTCTATAAAGTATCCCTAGGGTCAGTTGGATGGCATGGTGGCTAAAACACCAGGCCTGTATTCAGGAAGATTCATCTTTATGAGTTCCAATCTAGCCTCAGATACTTACTAGCTGTGTGATGCTGAGCAAGTCACAATCCTTTTTGCCTCTGTTTCTTCATCTGTAAAATGAACTGAAGAAAGAAATGGCCAACTACTCCAGTATTTCTGCCAAGACAATCCCAAATGGGTTCACAAAGAGTCAGACTTGACTGAAAAATGACTGAACAGCAACTATAAAGTATCCCTTGGTAGTTTCATTGGGATATTACTATATATGTAAATTAATTTAGGTAACATTATCATTTTTACTATATTGGCATAGCCAGCCATATGTACTGAACATCATTTAAGTTACTTAAGACATTCTTTATATCTTTTTATTTTTAATTAATTTATTGGTATCTTCTATTTTTATACTATTCAAATTTCTTAAAAGCCATATTGTATAAAAAAGAATAAAAAAAATAAAATTCAATGAAACTATCCAAAATACTAACCAAATATGACATAATATAATATATTAGTATTTCACACCCATATTCACCCAACTGTACAAAAGGAATAGGTGAATTTTTTATGTCTCTTTTTGGTCAAACTTGGTCATTAAAATTTCACAGTATGCAGTTTCAATTATTTTCTTGTGCTCTTTAACTACATTGGTGTAGTTATTATGTATATTATTTTCCTGGTTCTACTTACTTCTCTGTGCATCAGTTCCTATTTTTTCCATGCTTTTCCATCATATTTATCATTTTTATAGAACAGTAATATTTCATTTTATTTATTTATCATAATTACCTTAGCCAATGGTAAAAGTCAGTATCCACTGTCAAGGATCTCACAGTCTAAGGGGTGAAGGGAACACATAAATAACTACATACAAATAAACTATACAGAATAAAGGACAGACGGTGGAAGTGATTCAAGACTTAAGCTTGGCAGGACAAGATCAGATAAGGGAACAAGGGATATGAGACAAGAGGACACCAAACAGACAAGATGCTGAAAATGGAAAAGTATAGCTTATACAGGGGTTATGACCTAAGAAAGAGATGAGGTTCAAAGACTTTTTCCAGCCTGTTTTCCCCTTCTTATTCTAGTTGCATTGATTTTTTTCAAAAGCTTTTCACAAATGAAATATTTTATCTTTTCTAACTTTTTTCTCTTATTTGGTTACAAATTCACTTCCTAGCTATAGCTGGGAATACTTCTATTAATGCCATATAATATCTACTTTGAATTTGTTTTGGTATAGGGTATAGAGTGTGATGTAAATCTATTTTCTAAAAAATTACTTTCTAGTTTTTCAGAAATTCTTGTCAGCCAGAAAGTTCTTCCACAAGTAATTTATGGTTTGTGATTTATTGAACAGTTGAATTCAGTTCTTGATGTTATTGAATTCAGTTATTTCTGATTCTTCCTCATCTAGTCTGTTCCACTGATCTACTTTTCTGTTTTTAATCAGTACCACATGCTTACTATTTTATAATCTAATTTGAGATCTGAAAGTGCTAAACCCTGCTTCCTTCCTTTTACAAAATAGTTCCCTTGAAATTCTAGATCAAAAATCATTAATTAAACAATTATTACATGTCTCATTCTGTAAAATAACTTTTTGGTAGTTTGATTAGTATAGCACCAAATCTGTAAATAACTTAGGTGGTATCATCATTTTTGTTATATTGGCATGCATGACACAGATATGAGTATTGAGGATCCTACCTCATTTATTTATTTGATAAGAATTTTATAATTATATCTCTAGAGATCAAGAGAGTCCCTTCATAGATTCACTCCTGGATATTTAATAGTTTGAATGAAACTTCCTTTCTTTTATTCTCTCTTGGATTTTGTTATTTCTATATGAAAATGCAATTGACTTCTGTGTTTATTATTCTGCTTTTTTAGTGAAGCTATTAAACTTTGTTTATTCTCTAGGATTTTCTAAGAAAAACACGCCATCAGGAAATAGGAATAGATTAATCTATATTTTACCTATTTTATGCCTTTAATTTTTTCTTTGATTTATTGTTACTGCTAATATTTTTAATAACCATGCCAAATAACCACAGATAAATTAAAGATATAGACTTTACTCTTAAATTATTGGGAGAGTTTCTATGTTTACCCACTGAATGTAATGCTAGGGTTTGTTTTTTTAAAGATGTACACAATTTATTGAAACCTCAATAAGATTGGGAATGAAGCAAAGATATTCATTATCATCATGATTATTCAGTATTGTATTACAAATGCTAACTATAGCAATAAGACAAGAAAATAAATTGAAGGAATAAAAATAGGCAATGAGGAAATAAAACTATCACTCCTTGTAGATTATATGATGGTATACTTAGAGAACCCTAGAGAATCAACTAAAAATCTAGTTGAAATTATTAACAACTTTAACAAGTTGCAGGATATAAAATTCATAGCAAGTTTTTTTTCTGATAAAGGCCTCATTTTAAAATATATTGATAACTGAGTCAAATTTATAAAAAATATAGCCATTTCCCAATTGATAGTCAAAGTACATGAACAGACAGATTTTAGAAGACTAAATCAAAGCTGTAAATCCCTATTGATTAGAGAAATGCAAATTAAAATAACTTTGAATTCCCACCTCTCATCTATGAGATTGGCTAAGAAGACAGTTAAGTAACATGGTGTTAGAGGGGATGTGGAAAAAAAAGAACACTATTTCATTGTCCCTGGAGTTGTGAACTGATTCAACCATTCTGGAGAATACTTGCATCTATGCCCAAAGGCCTATAAAACTGTGCATACCCTTTGACCCAGCAATTTCACTACTAGATCTGTCTCCTAAAGGGATCAAAGTAAAAGGGAAAGAACCTATATGCACAAAAATATTTACATGAGTTCTTTTTGTAGTTGTAAAGATTTGGAAATGTAGGAAATTCTGTCAATTGAGGAATAGCTGAAAAAGTTATGACATATGAATGTGATGGAGTATTTTTGTGCTATAAGAAATGATGAGGGGGACGGTTTTAGAAAAATATGGTAAGACCTTTATGAACTGATGCAAAATGAAGTGAGAACTAAGAGATAATCATACACAGTAAAAGCAATGTTGTAGTGATAATCAACTGTAAAAAACTTAGCTATTTTTGTCAACACAGTGAACCAAGACAATTCCAAGATTCCTAATGGGCTAATGAGAAGAAAAACAAAACAAACAACAAACAACAGAAAGAACTATCCACTCCTGAGAGAAGACTGATGAACTCCAAGTGCAAATTGAAGTATAATCTTCTTACATATATTTTGTTAATATGGCTGTTACAGACATCTGTTTTGCATGATTTCATATGTATAATTGATATCATACTGCCTGCCTTTTCTATGAATAGAGTAGGGGGTTGGAGAGAGGGACTGAATTTGAACCTCAACATTTAAAAGAAGGAATGTAAAAAAAAATTAATATATTTTTTTAAAATTAACTGTTTCTCTTATAATTTTCAAGATTTCTTATTTTATTTTTATTTTAGATATGTTTGTTGATTTTCTAAACTGTTTATTACACATTCATTTCACCAATCCTTTACTTTTTAACAATTTGTTAAAATGTTTTCAGAGATACAATTTTTCCTCTGAGGTCTGATTTAGCTTCAGGGTAAATGGTGCTGAGGGTGCATTCTAAATATTATAATTCTTTAGTATTGATTGATAAAGGATTTAATTTACTGAGGTAGGCTTTTTGAGTATTTTAGCTGTATTACTCTATATTTGAATCATAGCTTATTTTTTGTGAGTCTTGAGAGGTTGAAATAGTTGTGAGAAATTGACCTATGTATTGTCTTGCTCACGTGGCATACTTTTCAACAAGGTGTTCAGTGTCAAAAAGAAGCTCAAGATTGAGAAAGACATAGTATATCAAAGAGATGTGTTACTATATAATGGGAATTTTACAGCCTTAATCTAAGGTGTTTTTTTTTAAAAACTCATTCATGAGGGACAGCTAGGTGGTACAGTGGATAGAGCACTGGCCCTGGAGTCAGGAGGACATGAGTTCAAATCCGGCCTCAGACACTTAACACTAACTAGCTAGGCAAGTCACTTAACTCCAATTGCCTCACCAAAAACAAAAACAAACTCATTCATGAGCATTTGTCATTTGAAATGTTTACTTCATTTAATAAGAATCATATCTTCAACGTAAATATTTTGCTGTGGGTGGTTGGTGACGAGAAACTGCATCTTTGATTCAAAGTACATTAGAAATTAAAATCTGGAGGCGGAGCCAAGATGGCAGAGGAGAGGCTGTGACTCCCACAAGCTCCAGATAAACCCGTCCATTCACGCCCAAATAATGCGGTAAAAATAAAAACCCAGAACAGCCTAATGCACATAAGAACAGAGTGAGACTATTTCTCTGCAAAAGAGGGCAATTCTGATCACCTACTGATCAGGCTGAACAGCTCAGCGCGCAGACCCAACCCAGCCAGGGACACTGCTTCCAGCGCATGTCAGAGTCTTCAGCACCAGCAGCTTCTGAGGCTCTGATCACGGACCGGTGAGGGGGTTCAGTGGTAGGCTGGGGTGAAGTGGAGGCAGTATCTACTGGAGTTGGGGCAAAGCACCCTGGGTCTGAACGAGTGGGCTGAATCGAGTGGTGGTGGCCCAGTGGGGAAGGGGTAAAAGCACGCCAAGCTTCCGACCATAGAGAATCAGAGTTCAGTCAGACTTCTGTTTCTGGGTCAAAGAGAAAGCAGCTGTGATTACTCACAAGCCAGGCAGGCTGAGAAGCCCAATCACCCCCTGGGCCAGGCTGTAGCGCGAACAGTGTGTCCTGGAAGCAGTGCTACACTTTAAGGAGTAAAAAGCCAAGTAATAGTAAGCCAGGATGAGTAGGCAGAGAAAGCAGAAGACCATCAAAAACTTCTTTGGGGGAAAGGTAGACCACAATACATCCTCAGAAGAAGAAGATAATAATAGGGTCAAAGCTCCAACATCCAAAGCTTCCAAGAAAAATATGAACTGGTCTCAGGCCATGGAAGCTCTCAAAAGGGACTTTGAAGAGAAAGTAGGAGAGATAGAATGAAGATGTAGAGAAAGAGAGGAAGGAATGGAAAGAGAAATGAGAGCAATGCAGGAGAATCATGAGAAAAAAGTCAACAGTTTGAAAAGCCAAATGAAAAAGGAGATTAAAAAACTGTCTGCTGAAAATAATTGCCTAAGAATTAGGATTGAACAAATGGAAGCTAGTGACCTTATGAGAAACCAAGACACAGTAAAGCAAATCCAATTGAATGATAAAATAGAGGGCAATGTGAAATATCTCCTTGGAAAAACAGCTGACCTAGAAAATAAATCTAGGAGAGATAACTTGAAAATCATTGGACTACCTGAAAACCATGACCAAAACAAGAGCTTAGACACCATCCTCCAAGAGATTGTGAGGGAAAATTGCCCTGATATTCTAGAAGCAGAAACTAAAATAGAAATTGAAAGAACCCACCAATCACCTCCTGAAAGAGATCCCAAAAGGAAAACCTCCAGGAATATTATAGCCAAATTCCAGAACTCCCAGGTCAAGGAGAAAATATTGCAAGCAGCTAGAAAAAAGGAATTTAAATACTGTGGAGCTCCAATAAGGATAAAGCAAGATCTAGCAGCTTCTACATTAAAGGACCGGAGGGCATGGAATATGATATTCCAGAGGGCAAAGGAACTGGGACTAGAGCCAAAAATCACATACCCAGCAAAACTAAGCATCATCTTTCAGAGGCAAACATGGAATTTCAAGGAGGAAGAAGACTTTCAGGCATTTGTTATGAAAAGAACTGAACTGAATAGAAAATTTGACTTTCAAATACAAGACCTTGGAGAAGCATAAAAAGATAAACAGGAAAAAGACTTCATGAGGGATATTAAAAGATCAAACTATTTATATTCCTACATGGGAAGATAATACTTCCAACTCATAAGAACTATCTCAGTAAGGATTTAACAGAGTTACACAGGTCTGAACTGAATACGAAGGGATGTTATGTTTTGTTCTTTGTGGGGTGTCTTATGTCTGGGGCTGGATTTGGACTTGGGGCCTCCTGGGTCCAGGGCTGGTGCATTGTCCACTGTGCCACCTAACTAACTTAATATAGGGTTGAGGTGTAGGAGAAATAGACTGGGGGAGGGGGAAGGGGAGAGATGGTCTGAGGAGAGGTTGTTCACATGAAGGAAACAAGAAAAAAGCTTATGGAGGGCAGGGGAAGAGGGGGAAGGAATTGGGGAGTGAGTGAACCTTAATATCACCAGAATTGACTCAAAGAAGGACTAACATACATACTCAAGTGGGCATAGTAATATATTTTTGCCCTGAGGGAGGGGAGGGAGATGGTGGCGGGGAGAGGGGAAGGAGGGAAGGGCAGATTGGAGGAGAGAGCAGTAAAAAGCAAAATACTTTTGAGGAAGGTAAAGATATTCTGCATAACTGTACAAGTATGACATATTGAATTGCTTGATTTCATAGGGAGGGTTGAGGAGAGAAGGAGGAAGAAAATTTGGAACATAGAATTAGCTCAAAGACCTTAAACTCATCAGAGTTGGCTCATGGAGGGAATAACATTCACACCCAGTTGGGAGGAGTAATCTATTTAACCCTACAGGAAAGTATGAGGGGAAGAGGATAAGGAAGGAAGGGTGAAAAAAAAAGGGAGTGCAGAGTAGGGGAGGGGACAGTCAGAAGTAAAACACTTTTGAGGAGGAATAATTTAAAAGAAGATAGAAAATAGAGTAAATATCATGGGAAGGGAATAGGATGGAGGGAAATAGTTATGATGATTGAATATAATGGCAAAACATATGGTACCTACTTTGCTGGGCTCATATGAAGAAAATTCTTTGTCAAGTTTAAGGTACTTTATTTAGGTTATGATGAACAGGATACTATCAGAAAAACCTGGAAAGACCTACATGAACTGAAGGAGAGTGAAATGTACTGTATACAAAATAATAGCAATAGTGGGGGATGAAAAAAATAAAAAGTTGTCTGGGGTACCGAGAGATTCAGTGAGTTGTCCTGGGTCACACAGCCGGTTTGCATCAGAGACAGGACCTGAAAACAAGTCTTCCTGGCTCTGATGATTGACCTCTAGCTCCTACACCATGCTGACTCTGCCTTGAGCATAGGAGGTGCTCGATAAATGTTGGTTGACATTCTGAAAAACAATTTGGAACTATGCCCAAAGAGCTATAAAACTGTGTATGCCCTTTGACCCAGCAATACCATTAGTAGGTCTGTATCTTAAAGAGATTGTAAGAAAGGGAAAATGACCCACTTTCCAATTACATGTAAACATGATTTTTAACATTCATTTTTTAAAATAAAATTTTGTGTTCCAAATTTCCTCCCTCCTTCCCCACCTCTCTAAGACAGTAGGCAATTTGATGTAGGTTATATATGTGCAATCATACAAAACATATTTCTGTTATGTTGTGAAAGAAAAAAAAGGAAATTAAAATCTAATTTAAACTCAATTACTTTTGATTGCTTCTTAGAAAGACAGAAAACTCCTAACTTTGAGAAAAGGGTAGAAATAGCAAGAATACCAGTCTGATCACCATGTAAGAATTTCCAAAATCCTTGGGGATGCTTGAATTGAGATATCCTCTTATCCCAGTGGATATAGTGACAATAATGCTGTGGGAATAAAGGCAAGGCATTGAAGGAATGGCTCCTTTTCAGAATTTAGGGTAGGGACCCAGAGTCGATATCATGAATAAATAAAAATTCAAATGACTAATGTTCAATAGCAAATGATTTGGTTTTATGTGGTTGTGATATACATTGATATGTATAAACAATACAGAGGGTGTTAAAACATCACAACTATGACTTTCTGAAACAAGACTTTTTCTAGTCTATTCTTTCTTGCAATTTTCAAGAAAGTAACATGGATAATCATTGTCTTTAGCTAGAAGTCTATGAACTTAGAAAACACCCCAGACATTTTCCTTTTGAGGAATGATGGAATGAGATGTTATTGATATGAAAGTGATTTAATAGGTCTGTTTCCCTTTGTATGGAATTTGATGGCAAACCTGTCTTTGATAATGCTGCTCAGAGAAATTCCCCCATCTCCTCAGATTAGCATGAACTGTGAGGAAGAAGAAAAAGTTAAATTCATAAAAATCCCCCCTCCCTACTTTTTCTATCCTTTGACTCACTTAAGAGATTAAAAACAAAGGTCCAGCATGGGAAAATAGTTTATGGTATTTGAATATTTATTGGGATATAGTCTCATTTACATGATAGTAGTTGATTCGCTGTCTCCCTGTGTGATAATGAATTATAACAACCTCACATTTTCTATTCAGTTACTTATACTAACATCTTCCCTTGCCCTCTCTTTAAAAAGATAAGATTTTAATTCTATTCAACAAATATTTTAAGGATCTCAAATGCTGAGCAAAGCATTGTGACAACAATTTATTACATACTCTATTACACACTTGGGGACTGCTTCACTCTTCAGTATGAATTTGTGATAATGGATGAAAAATTCTGAAGTCTTGTCACAACTTCAGACATGAAATAAAGAAAATTAGATTAATTTGTGAAGATAACATATTGTGATAAACTGAATACAATCAATCAACCCACCTCAATTAAAGTCATTTCCTTAGTAAGTTAAAAAAAAGCAGCTCTATTGAATAAAGAAATCAAATAAAGTCCTTAAATTAGATGAGTGAGAGCCTTAGCAATTTGGAAGGAATGAAAGCCATAGGATGAAAAGAAATAACACTATATAGAAAGTGTATTAGGATAGTGTTGAAGAGACTCAATCATGCCTTCTGTGTCTCCTATTAAAGTGATCCAGTTAGGATTTCTATATACAAAGGGCCAGCCAATTCATTGTGAGGAGTAGTTCTAGCATTGTCCCCAAGAAGGAATTGTTTTGAGAAAAGTGATTATTTTTCCTGTATATTAATAACCAACTATTAAATTAGGGTTGAGGTTTATCCTTTCTATTTCTTCATTCAGGGACCAGTCCTTGCAGGCCATTCAGTCAGTCTCTGAAGGACATTGTTGATACATGAGATTGCCAAAATCCTCAGGATATATACTCTGTGATCTTGAACAGGCCCCCATCCAACTAGAAGGGCTTATGGGCAGAACTGAAGTAAAGTAAATTCTTGCCCTTAGGCCCACGCAATTGTACCACTTCATTTAGAGTCTAGGGGAGGGTGGTGTGGTTAGAGATGGATTCCTTTGTCCAGATTGCTGGAGGTGGCTGAGTTGCATGATTAGGCCACATTCTCAGCAGGAGGAGCTGAAGACTTTTAGCCCACTTCCTCATTAATATGTCCCCCCATGCCTCACCTATTAATTTTTCACCAATGAGTGTTGATTTTCATCTGTCAGGGGCAACTCCTTCTCCTAAGGTATTTAAGAATTCAGGGATCTCCATGGTTTTGTCTTTGGTTACTGAGAGAAACCACTGACCACTCATTTATTATTTGCTAGCATAATGAATAAATTGATTATTAATTACCCAGAAACTCTATCTCCTGGGCTTTTCATTTGTCATAGTTTGTAGGATAGAAGGGGCTTTGTCTCCTTCCCTGAACCCTTAACCAGAGGAGAACCTTACACTTTCACAGTTTTAGAGGTTTTGTTCTTGTTGACATCCTAGCAGTAGCCTTGGAATGGCAATGAGTGGCAGCAATTTGTGCATTGAGCCTTGGACAAAGAAAAAACACTGAGGAAAAGAAGGTTTATGAGTCTATACCAAGCCTACACCATGCCTAAAGGGAACTTTGTGAGGGTACCATGAAGGAAAGAAAGGGCCTTCTATTGTCATTTGTTCTCTTTCCACCTAAGCCCACTTTCCCTGGACTCTCTATGTACTTATAGGAGAGCATGTCTCAGACTTTTGTAGAGTTATTTTCTTTCAACAGTTTTTAATATACCAATGCAAATGTCCATTAAAAAAAAACTAAGTCATGTTGGCTAATTGATATCAATTAAAAAACTCTGTGTGTGTGTGTGTGTGTGTGTGTGTGTGTGTGTGTGTTGGGGGTAGGGAACAGGATGCCAGTGAGAGCTTGTGAGCTATGGTACTAGAGAAACAATCTCCAGTCTCTCAGGGTCATCCTAAGAGATATAAGTAAGGGTATAAGTAGCCAGGCATCCTCTGTGCACCCAACCCATCAATGCCAGTATGAGTTGAGATGGGAAAGCCCTCTAGGAAGCCTCAGAGTATGGGTTACATATTAATTCATATTGTTCAACTACTACTAGTTCAGTACCTACTATTGGACAAGGCACTGTGACATTCGTGATGTTGAATCCTAGAAATGGAATAGACCTTAGAGGTTATCTAGTCCAGGCTTCCCTCTATAAAATATTTGAAGCCCTGCCTCATGTGATCAGTGTCTTTTTTGTTTTCTTATCTGGTTTTTAAAAGAAAGGAAAAAAGTGTCATGGAGTAATTTTGTTTACTGATGAAAATGTCAAACTGTAATATTAAATTCAATGAGACCTTTGCTGTTATGAATTAAACTATAAATTAATGGAAAACAATTTTAGGTGCTGCATTCTCTTTTGTTGACTGTTACTTTTATTCTAATTTGGGAAAAGTATGGCTTTGTCCCTCATACCTTTTCTTTTTCTTTTTTTTGTGAGGCAATTGGGGTTAAGTGACTTTGCCCAGGGTCACACAGCTAGTAAGTGTTAACTGTCTGAGTCTGGATTTGAACTCAGGTACTCCTGACTCCAGGGCCAGTGCTCTATTCACTGCACCACCTAGCTGCCCCCCTCATACCTTTTCTGATAACTGGGTGGGCATATAAAGCAAGAGTTTATCAGGCATCATCCTGGGGCAGTTAAGTCACTCAGTGGATAGAGTGCTAGCCCCGGAGTCAGGAAGACACATTTTCCTGAGTTCAAATCTGGCCTCGCACACTTAATAGCTGTGTGACCCTGGACAAGTCAATTGACCCTATTTACCTCAGTTTTCTCATCTGTAAAAGGAAGTGGAGAAGGAAATGGCAAACTACTCTAGTGTCTTTGCCAAGAAAACCCCAAACAGGGTTATGAAGAGTCAAACATGATTAAAATGACTGAACAGTAACAACATTAGGAATGATTAGTCTGATACAGAGGTTTTCTGCTGTGAGGGACTATGGTGTAAAAGAATGAAATGAAGCCATTTGTGAGTGCTTTTACTTCTCATTTGTACTTTGTTCTGTTTCTTCTCCTACATGAAATTATGTATGTTTGTCAAAACAAGCCTACCATGTCAAAAGGCAATGATGTAAATTGATGATTAATTTAGCATTGTTTTACCATGCTTTTTATTGGGAGAATACCTAGGGATCTCCATTGAAAATAGTGTAAACATTTATATGTCTATCTATATTTATCTCTCTATCTCTCTCTTCAAATGTCTGCACTATACTTATATGTGTGTATATGTATATACATATTTATATACAATATATATAATTAAGATGCCACCAATGTCTCAATGTGCTCTCATTATCAATTAATGAAAATAAATTGTGAGACATTGGTGTATTTGTCTTTAAAATGGTTGATAACATTTCTTCAGCAAGTCCAGCTGGATCAGGTTCTTTAAGAAAACATGTTTTTAGCTTTAGTAGTTTTTTAAATTCACTTATTCAATCTCATTTTCAGAGTTCAGGTTGATTAAGATTTCTCTTTCTTGTTTTGTTACCATGGGTATTTTATATTTTGTGGGTAATCATCCATTTCCTTTAAATCCTCAGGTTTTTTTCCCCTAGCATATAACTGTTTACACTAGGGTCTTTGGCGAACACTAAATCCATCATCCACTGTGCCACCTACTTCCCTGGTAATCAGATCCAGGTCCCCTATGGCTGGCTTTTCCCTACCTTGGATATCTTCAAGCAGAGCTCCAGAAGCTCCAGTAAAACCAGTCAGTCCTGGAAGGCAGGTGCTGTTATCACTCCCACATTGACCTTTGATGTGATCTCTATCCTTGTTTTAGGACTGTCCATGGAATTTTCTTGGCAAAGATACTGCAGTGTTTCTCCAGTGCATCACCTTTTATCAGAACTCTCCACTATGGTCTGTATATCTTTTCTGCATGATATAGTTCAGTTTCATTGAGCTGTGAGAGTCCCTTTGCCATGACAAGGAAGGAATGAAAGGTGTGGGGGAAGTTGATGTTTAGAATGAGTGTAAAGAACAATTGTTTTCTGTTCCGGAAAGAAACTTTGAGGATTTTCTCCCAGACTGATATTTTTGTGATAGTAAATTAGGCCATCTTTTGTCTCAATGAAAATTCCTAACCTATCTCCTCATTAAATGACCATGAATCAGGATTGATTTTCTCTTGTCAGGGGCCTCTACTTTTACAAAGGTATTTAAGGCATTCAGTGTCTCCATTGGGGGGGTCTTTGGTTTTCTGAGACAAATCGCTGATCATTTATTGATTATTAGCTAGCCTAATTAATAAATAAATTATTAATTATTCAGACATGGCTACATGAGGATAAAATGAGATGATGCATGCATTTCTTTTGCCTTTTTTCTTTAATTTGCTGTGAAGCAGAAGGAATCTAACAAAGAAGAGATTGTGTATAATGCTGATTTTTATTTCCCCACAAGTAATATAATATCTCTAATCATTATTCAAGAAATATAACTATACAATAGAATTTATGGCAGTTCCTTCTCTGATGATTGACTTTGAGGCAGCACTTTCAGTTATTCCCTGAGAACCTTTAAGTTCTTTGATCATCTATTATTTTTTCTCACCAGCAAGTCATTTTAGAATGGTTTTATATCACTCCAAGAGATGGCAGGTTATGAATCTGAGGTACTAACCTGCCCAGTCCAAAGAACTATTGAATGTCAAGCTACAAAACACTGCAAGAATAGATTTCATAATAAATAAACTTTCCCTCCCCACAGGATATCACTATTAAATCCTAAAATGTTCCTACATACCCTTTGACACCTCTACTAGAGCTATGCCCCAAGAAATCAAAGAAAGAAAAAAAGACCCATATGTATAAAAATATTTATAGCAGCAATTTTTATATTGGACAAAACAAAATGGAAACTATGAAGGGTGTCCATCAATTGGAGAATGGATGAACCAATTATGGTATATGAATTTAATGGAATTCTCATGCTATAAGAAATGATGACAGGGAGGGTTTCAAGGAAACTTGAGAAGAATTGCACAAAATGATACAGAGTCAAAGACAGGAGAACCAGGAGGAACAATCTGTAAAATAAATATGTATTATTTTAAAAAAACAGCTTTAAAAGACTTAAGATCCTTGTTCAATGTAAAGACAAATTATAATTCCATGAACTAATGTTATATGCTACTCCTCTCCATACAAAAAAGCGATAGACTAAAGATATGGAATGAGAACTGTATTTTTGTATATGGTTGGCGTGGGAATTTGCTTGACTATGCTTCATATATACAGTGCCTGGCACACAGTAGGTATTTAATATATCCTTGTCAATTTAACTCCAATGAAGCATCAGTCAAGCACATAAAAGCATCATTGTTACATTTTTCTTTCTTTATTTTCTAATGTAAAGGAGTAAAAAAGAGAAAATGAATTCTGTTAATACAAGAACAATAATGATAGTGATAATAAACTTTTTGTAAGGGAAAAAAAGAAAATTAACCTTTCCTTTCCTGCCATTGTTAGTTTTTGGAAAGTTGAAAGGGAAGCCCTGGCTAACTGACTTAGAATTTCTACAGGGATCACAAAAGAAATAGCATTGTATTGTCGTCCTCCCCTCCCCAATTTTTTCAGAAGTTAAATGATTTTATTAAATCCACAGAACAATCCAATTCAATTCAAGAAGCATTTTTTGTGTGCTTCCTATAGACAAAGTATTGTACTAGAAACTAGGGATGCAGGGATAAAATAAAAACCAGTCCCTACCCCCAAGAAACATCCTATAAGGAATGGGACCTAGGCTTTTGTTTATATTCAGCTAGTCTGCATCATGCTTTGGCCATGGTAAAGAGTTCAATTAACAGTAAAACAAATGAAAAATAATAAATCTAGAACAATAGGAATAGAATAGGTAAAAATAAATCCTGGAGATGACACCATTTTGAAAGCACTGAGGAATCATTTTATACACACACACACACACACACACACACACACATATGTATATATAAAACCAGATAATTACAACTTTAATAATAGCTTTTATAAAGCACTTTAAGATTTTAAAAGTGAGTTACAAATATCTCATCCTATCCTTACCCCAATGCTAGGAAGTAGGTACTATTCCTCATTTTATCATGAGTCAATGAAAGCAAACAGAGGTTAAGTGACATGACTAGGGACATACAACTTAGTGTCTGAGGACAGATTTGAACTTAGGTCTTCCTGACTCCAGGCCCAGTACTCTTATCCACTGTTCTACTTAGATAACAAAAAATGGGGGTGGGGTATTATACATGATATTATTCCAAAAAAAATGTTACTTGAGAGGACATAAGCCATTATTGGCCTTTAGATTAATTTTCTTTGAAACCCTCCCTTTGAAAGTAATATACACAAATATAGAGGGTATTTCGGATGGAAATATGAGAAGTGAAGGCAAGCTTTTGAAGATGATTTTCTATAGAGTACATTTCCCAATTATTTATGTCAAACATCTTACTATACCCACAGATGTTTTCAGTGGAAACTCTTTACTCAGGAAATGTTTTCCTGCTTGTCAGATAGAATTCCCAGAATTTCTAGGGTTCTGGAAGCTTTTGATTTTACTTGGGAGAGACTGCCACAATTTTCCTTGGGGCACTGAGGTTTATCATCTGACAATCCACATAAGGTAGCAAGTTTATGATATATAACTCAAATTTACCAGGTCATGTGTTGCTAATTATTCAGTAAGTGCTAAAATTTGTAGCCTGCAACAAAATATTACAGTTTCTACCACTAACTTGCATATTGTGCATTGTTTTCTTAGAACTATTTATAGACTTTTAAAAGTAATACAAAATATGAATACTTTGTATAAAGTACCAAGACACATAATTGGCTCATATTTAGTAAGATAATTGGTATTTTTCATATTTTTATTATATATATAAAATTTCTCTATATATGATAACTACATGTGTTATATACCATGTATATATATGTGTGTGTGTATGTGTATGTGTATGTGTATATATATAATATATATACACACACACATATATATGAAATATCTTATGAAGAAAGGTGAGATTAGGCTTGAGGCCTGAAAGACACTCACAAAATACTTTGCTAATATATCACAGACTTCTGTGAAGCAATACAGTCAAGTAGTGTGGTTCCTAGTCAGACCCACTGCTTTCTTTTTTTTTTTTTTCAGACCCACTACTTTCAAGTATTACGGAGAAGATAAATTTTCAGTTACTACGTTTGACATATGTATTGTATTGTTCATTATAATAATGGTAACACGCTTTCTATTAGATCCAATTTGCATTTTCATTTTGCTAGAATACTTGCAATCATATGGACCAGAAATTTTCCTCATCCTCCTTTTTTGGGTATCCTCTCTTTCTTCTGATTTCATAGATTCTCAAGTCTCTGAACTAATTTTTTTTCTATTGATTTTAAATTGTTTACGTTGTTCTTTATTTTGTTTGACCTATTACTTTACTTTGCCCTTTTGACTTTTACTTTTGATTGCTATTTTAAAAGCATCTAAAGTCTTGGGTTATTTTTGTTTTTGTATTTTTGTTCATGTATTTTCTTTTATTGTCTTTAATGGAGTGATACAGCATTCAGGTATGTAACAGATATATGTTTATATAGTATTCAAATAACTCTCCTCACATCTTCAATATTCTTTCAAGTTCCTTCTGCTATGGCAGTGTTTAATGTCTGTTCTTACAAGTATTTCATGATAAATTCACATTTTTTCCTATGTTTCTTCTTGTGGTGGTGGCTACAGCATACACTGTTGTATACAAATACTGAAATCCTTTTATACTTGGTTACGTGGCACAGTGGATAGAGTACTAGACCTGGAACCAGGAAGATCTGCTATTAAGATTCCAGTTACCTAACTCAAAAAGAGATCTTTTCTAAATTCCAGTCTAAGTATACACTTCTCCTTTTCAAAATCACAGGAGACATGGGTATTATTCTTATCAGATATTTCATCATGATCTTTGCTTTCTGGAGTTTATCTTAAAGCTTTTAGGTGACTTATTGTTTTTGCTTTTGATTTAAGTAGCTCCTCCATTACATCTCTTATTTAATCTTAACTAGCCTTAGGGATAGAGTGATTTTATAGACTCAGCTAGCTTTGATCTGTATTATATTGTTGTGTGTCTTGGAAGTGAGGGTATGATTGACAAAAAGTATCACAAAGGCCTCCTCTATGCACAGTAAGTTCAGTTTCTACTTTTGTTATGATATTGACATACATTTCAAGTGTATGATTACCCACTTTAGAGGGCAGAGTTATGTCCACTGAAAAGTTTCTAGCTTAACAAATGAGGGTATGATTATCACCCAAAGGTCAAACTAATTAATTTTGGAGATGCTCATTGTCAAAGGGATGGCCACAAAAAGATGACTTTTTCCTCCTGACATGGTAATTCATGAAGACCATGTACTAAGATATATCAGTGGATAGTGTTCCCACACTATTGCAAGCATGGATTCTTCAAGTATTAAGATATCTGTCTAAACTAAGAGTAGCAATAGCCCTGATATACTCTGAATTTATCAGATCATACCTGCAGATCTGTTTTGGGTTCATTTTAAATGGAAATTGCAACCTAGATTATGTTCAGAAAAGGGCAACAAAGATGATGAAGGATATGGAAAACATTGCTTATGAAGAAGCTGAAGGAGTTATGGATAGAGTCAAGGAAAAATGAGGATTTAAAGTGTTGAGATGATTCAGGATTGACATAGTGATTGTCTTTACATTTTAAAGGTGTAGCATCAGGAATTATTATGTGGCTATACAGTAATAAGAACCAATTAATGAATGTAAAAGGCAGATTTTTTTCATTATAAAGATTTTTTTTTTAAATGAAGAATAGTCCAAAAGTGGAATGGTTTGCCTGGTAAAATACTGAGACTCCCATGACTAGGAGTGCTCAAATATATAATCTTTTACTCTGGGTAATCATCTAACTTCTCTGGACCTCATTTTTTTTCTCATTTATAAATCAGGAAGATGGAGAATATGAGCTGCAGGTGCCTTTTACCTTTGAAACTCTGTGACTACGTTCTGATTAACTAGTCTTTCTTGGTAAATGAGGTTTGTCTTATAAAACAGTGCAGAGAAGGAACTGTGACTTTAGGACATCAGTGGGGCCAGATGGTAGAGTGAAGTGGTATTCCTATCACATGCCTGTACACAAGTGAAGGAAGGTCATTGCTTTTGTCTGAAGCTGCCAGCAGCTCTGTTTGGGGGCTTTGGCTGACCTTTTCTTGTATTTGATTCCATCTTGGCTGAGTTCCTGCTGAAGTGAAGATCCTTATGAATTTGGATCTCAAATTCTTGAATTTTAGTACAAATTACTTGAACTTGAATGGAAAAGTGGAGTTCCACAAACCGGTTGGAGGAGAGGGACAGTGATTTCAGACATTCTCTGAAAGCAGGGACCCTGGGGAGCTCTGATCACAATCATGTTTTGGTTTCTCCAAAGTAGTTAGGAAATATTGTTTCAATTACAGGCAAGAATGCTTCTTTTAAAGTCAGTATTCCCTTAGAATATCCAATTTTTTTAAAGGGTCTGTTCCATGTGAGCTCCCTAAAGTTAGGCCACTCCTCCAACCATTTCATGGAACTCCAATTTTCTGTTCAAGAAATGTGTACTAAAATAAAAGGGAAGGATTCCCACCCCCCAATTTGAGATACAAATTCTTAAGTTTCTTTCCTTTAGAGGAACTCAGCCAGGCTGGGATCAAATACAAGAAGACATCAGCCAAAGCCCCCAATATGTTGCTGTCTTCCATATCCCTAACTTCCCTTATAGATTTAAATAACAAAGATTAAAAAGTCAGTGATCTGACCATTCTGTTATAAAACAAGAGAAAGTATCAATGTAATTATAGAAAGATATTATTGTTTTCTGATATAGAAACTAGCCTTCAATTCTAATTCATCAAACAAACATTGATTAAGTGCCTTCTGTTTGCATTGCTTTGGGGATAAAAATCACAAAAAAGAAAACCAGCCCTGAAGCCTGAAGAAAATGCTTCCTCTCTTCTTTATTACAATAAACTCTCTGCTACCAGAGGTCAGGGGTTGTTGTATTTAAGGAAACAGAGAAAGGAAATTTATATAGTTGTGTTTATTTGCCATTTCCATGGCACTGCATTAAAAAACCCTGCCTTTCATTTGTTATTTTTACTTTTTGAGATTTTTTTAAGGTGTTCAAAACAATATCCCTCTTTTACTAAAGAAAATTTTAATTTCAGGGAACGAACTTGAAAAATACAGATGAAGAACACCTAAAGAATAAGCATGGGGGCAGCTATGTGGTGCAGTGGATAAAGCACCGACCCTGGATTCAGGAGGACCTGAGTTCAAAGCCAGCCTCAGACACTTAACACTACCTATGTGACCCTGGGCAAGTCACTTAACCCCCATTGCCTCTCAAAAAAAAAAAAAAAAAGAATAAGCATAGAAAAGAAAATTCTCAAACATTTCCCAAGATATTTCTAAACTGAATTCCAACCAATACACTATTTTTGGTCGTCTACAAAAGTCTATAAAAGCTATTGAAAGCAATTGTAGAAAACAACAGGAAAACGAAATGAATTGGTCTTTTATTACAAGTGGTGTAGGAGGTTCTCTTCCCTTCAGGGGACAGATGGTGACTAAGAGGTTCAGTTTATTAAGCTACAGCATCATTTGACAGTGGGATGTTGAAGTCAGGGTTCAGAAGTGATTTCCTCTGGCAGATCTCATTTCCAGACATGCCTAATTGTGTGTGTGTGTGTGTGTGTGTGTGCAGGGAGGGAGGAAGAGAGAGACAGAGACAGAGAGAGAGAGACAGGGAGAGGCAGAGAGAGACAAAGACAAAGACAAAGACACACAGAGAGAAAGAGAGAGAGAGAGAGAGAGAGAGAGAGGGAGGGAGGAGAGGGAGAGACAGAGAGATTCTGCTAAAATGTGCTTTTTTTTTCTTTCTCCAAATAATTTTATTGAATGCCATTAAAGTATGTCATAAATACAAAATTAGGATAAAAGGAGTCTTCAGAATACTTGACAGGAACTATATTTCTTTCCTATAAGATCTGATTTCATATGAAAATCTATATTAATAATCATCACTTCTTAAAAATGAGTCCCTGACCAAACCCTGTGAAAACTGCTGGATGGACAAACACCCAAAGTGAGCTAGTCTGACCCGCAGGGAGCTTCCATCCTGATAGAAGTAATGCTGAGCCACTGGTATGTCCTGAGTAGGGGAGCAATCTGGTTAGATTTCTTTTAAAATTTCTTAAGGAATCAGGTGATGTCCTCTAAAGGAGGCAGTAGGTTCTATCTAAACTGTTTATTCTAATTTAGTTCTTACAAATTTGAAGGAGGGATAAATAAGCTTATACATGTTTTTTAAAATAATATTTACTAATATCAGTAATGGGGTTGGTATAGTGGTGGGACAGTCTTGATGGGGCATGACTAGCCCATGCACACTAGCAGATACTCTAGGATAGAAGATGAGATTGGAATGTATGCCAAGTTTAAGTAGTAGGAAAAGTCTGGAGGAATAGGGAGAATATCGGAGGAGCTAGGAAGCAGTAATATTGAAGGTCAGGCCAGGTAGGCATTCTGTGTCAGTGCCATTTGGGTATAGCAGGTGGATGGTGGTAGGAGAGCAGGGTGACAGGCAAGAAGAAGGCAGATAACATGCAGGGAAGACTGGCAGTAGAAAACAGGAACCCAGGTATGAGGCCAAGTTTCTGATTAGAGGAAGGTGGGATGCTTGGAATATGGAAGAGGCAAAGGATCTAAGTAGAAATGCAAATATAGGAGAAAGAGATAAAGACTGCAGGTATTCTAGGGCATGAGGTAAATCTGGTTATAGGGTCAGATAAGGACCAGCACCTTTTCTTTTGCCTTTTCTTTCATGACTCTTTCTATCCTTTCCCCTTTCCCTCTTAAGTTTGGTATATTTCTATACCAAACTCTTTGTGTATCACTGTCTATGTGGTGTGTGTCTGTGTGTGTCTGTGTGTATATGTAAATATGTGTGTATGTATGCATTGTTTGTATGTGTATGTTTGTATGTATGTATATTCATCTCTCCTTTGTTCAGTTCATCAAGAATGAGGTTCTTCTTATGCCTGATTTCCCCACCCCTTCCTCCATGTCCACATACTCTTTTCTCAGGCACATAAATGATGAGAAATATTAAGTTGCACTCATTTCTTCCTCCTTGCTCCAGTAGTATATTCTTTTGATTCTCCCTTCCTCCTCTCCCCAAACCCTCAAAACAGAAGCAATAAGCCACAAGACATCTGCTATTCTTATGGAACTCCCTCAATATTCTTCAATGATATTGTTTCCAAAGGGAGACTTCTTTTTTTTCCTCCCTTTTGAACGCCAGCACTTCATCATCATAGGTTCTATTCTAATGGCTCAAATAAATGTATCTTTCTAGGTTTCTCTTGATTCTTTTGTTTGCATTTCAAAGTTCCTACTCAGCTCCAGTCTTTTAATTAGGAATTCTAAAAAGCATTCTATTGCATTAAAGGTCTGACATCATTCCCTGTCTCCCACCCCTTGTAGAATAATAATCAGTTTTGCTGGGAAAGTCATTCTTGGTTGTTAAGAATACATTTTTCCTTTTGCAATATTTCAAGATCTCTCATTTAAAGAAAAATTTCCAGAACTTGTATCATTGTGAATGTCATTACTTGGTACTTGAATACTTTCTAGATACTTGCAATATTTTTTTTTCCCATGATGTAGACGCTCTGGATTTTGGCTGTGTCATTCTTCAGACTTGTCCTCGGGGTATCTTTCAGGAAGTGATCAGTGGTTTCTTAATATTTTAAACATAGCCCTCTGGTTGCAATAAATCTAGGCAGTTATCATTTATGATTTCTTGAAATAAAATGCCCAGGTCTTTTTTTAATCATAGTTTTCAGGCAGTCTAGTAATTCTTAAATTATATCCTCTTGCCCCATTTTCCAGATCAATTTCTTATAGAATATATCTCATGCTTCCTTCAATTGTTACAGTATTTTTATTTTTAAAATTCTTTCTTGATGTCTAAAGGACCCATTAAATTTTTTCTCTTCTAATTTTCAAGGAGTCCAATACTTGAGTGAGATTTCCTACTTCCTGTTATAAGTCCTTATTCTTCTTCCAATTCTTTCCTTCAGAATTTTTATTTAATTTTTCTCTTTTGTTTTATTCCTTCCTATATTCATTTAGTCCATGTAAAAAGCCATTTTCCCTTCTATGTCTTTCCTTGGAAAAGTGAGTTTTTAGGTATCTCTGCATGTATTGTAACTCTTTTTTTTTTTGCAGGGCAATGAGGGTTAAGTGACTTGCCTAGGGTCACACAGCTAGTAAGTGTCAAGTGTCTGAGGCTGGATTTGAACTCAGATTCTCCTGAATCCTGGAGCAGTGCTTTATCCACTGTGCCACCTAGCTGCCCCTGTATTGTAACTCTTTATAGTGGTTGCAGTATTCTGCTGATTATTTATTTCTCTAACCTCATTTCCTGAACTGGACTTTTGTGTCAGATCTAGGCTCCATATCCTGCTACACTTTTGAGTGCAATCTCACTTGGTTTCCATATGGGTTACCTAGGTTACTGCTCTCATATCCACCTCCTATAGTTAGAGTACAGATATTTTGAACTCTTCCTTGGCCTAATTCTGAATTGCTTTCCAGAATGGTTGCAACAATTCATAGCTCTACCTAGAGCCTATTAGTGATCTCATCTTTCCACAAGCCCTCCAACATTGAATGTTCCCATCTTTTATCAGTTTTTTATGATTCCTTATTGATTGCCTGTGTAACATAAAATAGATTGTCAGTCAGATTGAAATTTCCCATATATGGGATAATGGTGGGGTCATAGGGAATTCCATAATTTTGATTTTTCAGAGCCACATTTAATTTTTATATCCCTATATAAATATTTAATTAGCCCTGATGTCCAGGTACCAAGAATTATGGATAATAGGATGGGTCATAGATCAAAAATTTTCAGGTTGAAAACTTTTTGGTAAGCTATGGGGTTAGACTATCCTTTGCTGAAACTCATTCATGAGCCCTACCTACAAAGCTTGACCCATGGCTCAAGTATATTGCCACCTAGTGGACAAAGTATGTATTCTACTCCTTTACTGAATTAATTCACTTTTTTGTAGGATTGTGGAAGTCAAAGTGCCAGTTAGGGGAAATTGCAGTTATAGTACTTCCAAATACAAACTGGGACAGGGAACACATTTCCATACTATCGTATCTACTGACATGTCTGGAAGTAGAAAAATGGAGATCCTGGGGCCCAGGAAATTCCTCAGGTAAAGCAGCAGTCAAAATATGGATGGCCACATGTTGAGGAGGCTATAATAGTCTTGGGAAAAGGACAAATGAGACAATGGTTAAAGAACATACAAATGAAGATGAATACTTCAAGCAGGCCCAGTTGAAGCCCAAAGAATAAGAAGTTTAATGGAAATATATAGCAACAATTTATTCATGATGCGTCTGTTAAACAATCAGGCAGATCGCCAAAAGCCGGAGAAGAAAATCAGTCATCGCCTTAATGGTTTCTTGAGTACTCATTCTCCCTCACCCTAAAAATCCAGAAAGTTTGCCAAAACTTGTCATTCCTACCTCTATCTCTCCCCTTCTTTCTACTCCTAACAGCTAGGTGGCTTAGTGGATAGAACATTGAAATTGAAATCAGGAAGACCTGAGTTCAAATTCTACCTCAAACAATTACTAGTACTCTGACTCTGGCCAAGTCATTTAACTTCTGTCCTTCCCAGTTTCCTCTTCTTTAAAATAGAGATGATAATAGCAAATCCCTACAAGGATTGTTGTGAAGATAAAATGTGGTATTTGTCAAACATCTTACGAACTTTAAAACAGTATATAAATACTAGCAAATATTATTAACATCATAATCATCATTATTAAATTATATACATGTAACCATAACTGTGGTTAAGGTCTTCTTTACCTGGACAGCTGCAGTAGTCTTGTGATAACTCCCCCTTCCAATAATGCCTCCCTCTAGTTCCATTGCTGCCAAAATGATTTTTCCTCAAGTACAAGTTTCACTATGTAATTCAATCCTCAAACTCCAACAGCTCTCTATTACTTCAAGGACCAAATGTATGTCTCTGTGTAGTTTTTAAGGCCCTGCACAATTTGTATCCAATCAACTTTTCTAACCTTATTATTGTAATGATTGGAATGACGCCACCTGCTGGATACTTACTGTAGAAGAGTTCTGCCCATGAAGCGAAGGTCTTTGAGGGCAAGACCAGGAGTCTTTTCTTTGGCGGGAGGAAGTGATGCGGACTAGTGGGAGGAGGAAGGAAGAGACTGGCGCTGACTCGGGGGCTCTTTCCTTGGGACTCTGGTGGAGAGCGGAGCTAGAAATGTGCTCTCCCTTTAATAGATAGGAATCTAGGCCTTTCTCTCTCTTTATCAAATTCTTATTCTCCTTAATAAATGCTTAAAAGTCTAACTCTTGCTAAGGCTTATAATTTATTGGCGACCACTCATTAAATAGTTTAGACAGTTTAGCTAGAATTTTAGCCCTTAACATTATAAATTCCTCCCCATCCCACACTCTATGCTATGTCAAACTTGATCCCTTGTTGTCCTCACTTATGACCCTCCATCTCCTTTGTCTGTCCTTGGACTGACTGTCTCCCATGATTGAAATACACTCCCTAACTTCAACCTCTTAAGATTCCTTATTTCTTTTAAAATTCTGCTTTATAGTTTCCTTATATGTTTTTATATTCTTGAGATCAAAGATCATGGGAGATGGTGACTGCAGCCATGAGATTAAAAGATTCTTGCTCCTGGGAAGGAAAACTATGGAAAGTCTGTACAGCCTACTAAAAAGAAGAGACATCACTTTGCTGACAAAGGTTCACATAGTCAAAGCGATGGTTCTTCCGAGAGCAATGTGAGAGTTGGACTTCAAGGAAAGTTCGACACCACGGAATTGATACTTTTGAACTGTGGTGTTGGAGAAGACTTTTGAGAGTCCCTTGGATAGCAAGGAGATCAAATCAGTCAATACTTGAAAAAATTAATTCAGGCTATTCATTAGAAGGTCAAATACTGAAGCTTAAATACTTTGGCTATATAATAAGAAGAAAAGACTCATTGGAAAAGACCCTAATGGGAAAAATTGAAGGAAAAAGGAAAAAGGGATGCCAGAGGATGAGATGGATAGATAGTGTCATGGAAACAATAAATATGAACTTAGACAAACTTTCGAAGATAGTAGATGATAGAAGTGCCTATTGTGCTATAGTCTATGAGGTAATGAAGAACCAGACATGACTGAATGATTGAACAAATAACAACGTAAGAAGTACCTTCTATATCCATGAAGTGTTTCTTGATAACCATCCCCTTCACTGCTTTTAGTTTCCCTTCAGTTTAGCTCAAAATTATTTTGTATACATATAATATACATATACATCATATACATATACATGCATATGTTTCTGTGCATATACATCTATACACATATATTTATATATGTATGTATATATATGAATTTATGTATAATCTACCTATATATCTATATCTATCTATGGTGTGTAAATATGTGTATATACATAGAAATCTACAAAGGATATTCCAAAATTCTTAGTGCAGTTTTAAGATAATATTGTTCAAACTTCACTAAGACCTCTGGGTGTGTGTGTGTGTGTGTGTGTGTGCATTCTTCCAAAATAATATAAGTTCTTTCAGGACAGATTTCATTTTTTCCTCTTCGTATCTTCAGCACCTGGCATAATGCCTAGCATACAGTAGGTACTTGATATATTTTTCTTGGTCAATTTACCTAATAATTAATGAGCTATGACATGTAAATTGATAAAGCTTGTCATGGAGAACTTTCTTTGCATAGCTTTACCCTCTCCTTTAATTTTCCCCTGGATACTGACATTAGAAAGGATTTCAGAGATCAACTAATAAAAGAATGACATAAAGTAAAAATTCCATCTACATTATACTGGATAGGTGGTTATCCAGACAAGCTTGAAAGTCTCTAGTGATCAAAAACCAACTGATTTCAAAGTTATCACATTCTGATTTTGGAAAGCTCTAATTATTAGTTTCCCCCATAACTACAATTCAAATTATCTTTTGTTTAATAAGTTACCATTGTGTGTTTATGTGTATTTATGTGTGTATTCATTATCAGATGGCCAGCATACTAGTGATGTGCCTTTCTTAAAAATTAGATTTGGTCCATTGCCAGTATTGTACTCAAAACCTTTCCATGATGGTAGATACTGTTAGCAATTAAATTTCACTGGCATAGCCTTTGAGAGCCCAGGTTCTTTTCACAATGAGAGGTTGACATGAGCAGGCTATAATATATAAATAATGAGAAATTCTGAGGAAAAATAGGAGGAGTGGATGTCATCAAGGAATTGTTTGAGGAAGAGATGCTAGACTGGTCACTTGGCAAAAGTGAGGAATAAGAGGTAGATATCCAGAGTTCTAGGAGTCCTTTGATGTTGGGACAAAGCAGGAAACATCTTTGGGATATTATGTTGACTCTCCCTTCCAAATTCACCCCTACCTTGGGAGCAAATCTCTGGGAGGACATAGGCAAGTCTAGCAGAGGATGGATAGGCATAAATAAGTTTCTTGTCTGCATCATTTGAGGGAATGCCTGAATCCCCTGAATTCAGATCCATTGGAGTATCTATATTCAATTGGATGTAATTTAGTCCATGTCCTTTTCCTAGCATACATTTCCTCTATAGTGTTCTTTACCCTGTGCAAGCAATTCAACATATATTGTAATCTACTTCCTATCACATGTCTCTACATTTCATTCTAGGTCACTTGCAGTTTTGATTTTTTATAGATTGTGATCCACAGTCATCAGTCTCCTTTAGATCATATTAAAAAATAGAATTTGTGCCCAAATCAGCTTGAGATGATTAAAAACAATATACAATTTTCCAAAAATAATCCAGTCAGCTCTTTTTCTTTCATTCAGTTCTGGGCTTAACTCATCATTCATTTGTCATTCTTTTCTAAGCTATCTCTACTGATGAATTAAATCTAGGGGCTACTCATCCAGCTATCTGCCATAGTCTGAGAAAAAGGCATACTTCATCCATTTGATTTTTCTATGTGAATTGTTAGGATAATTTAAAAAGTGATTTTATGAAATACAACATCACTTGCAAACAGGAACATTTTGCAGATCTCAGCATCTATTTCTAAGGCTTTACCATCCTTGTTCTATTTGGATTCTGTTCAGAACATCCTCTCTGAAAGTGGCTAACACATTTGATGAGTATTCATTGGCTGAATACATTTTAAATTCAGGTTATCTATCTTCACCTAGGCCCCAGTTTAAGCAAACCTTTCTTTAATCCCTCCCTAAGTAATTCTCTACATTACTCCCCACAGAAGCTGCTCCAAACCTCATTTTTCACATAGTCAAACCTCATTTTTCCTCATCAAGCATCTTATACCTTCCCTTTCCTTTTTCTCTTAGGTAAAGACCTTGCCTTTACTGAGAAAATTAAGGCTATTTAACTTGAGTTCTTTCTTTGTTTCTCATCACAAAATGCCCTGATATCCTCACCCATTCTTTCCTCCTTTCCCCTCTAACAAAGGGGTGCTCATTCTCCTTGCTAAAGCTAATCCTTCTGCATGGGCTCTTCATCCCATCTCCTCCCATCCTCTTCAACAGATTTCAAACTCAATGATCCCCCCTCTTCCAACATGCCCAATTCTCCTCCATGTGTAGAAAACCTTCACTTGAAGCTATTTTGCCCTTAAGTTACTATAACACTCCTATAGTCTTCAAAGTCCTATAACTCTCCTCTCTCAATCAGACTCCTTGAAAAAAAATAAACTATCTATACCCTTTCAGCCTCTACTTTCTTTCCTCTTACTCATTGCGTGAACTTGTACAATTTGGTTTCTTATTGCATCACTCAGTTGTAACTATTGTCTCTCAAGTTACCAATGATCTCTTTGTTGAGAGTTTTCCAAAGATTCTGTGGTAGGCCCTTTTATCTTCTCCTTGTATACTCTGTCTCTTGGTAAACTCTTAAGCAGTCATGAGTTCAACTATTATTTCTATTCAAATGACTTCATGGTCTATAAATCCAGGCCTAGTATCTCCTCTGAGATTTAGTCCCCCATTACAAAACACCTATTAGACATTTCAAATTAGATGCCCTGGAAACATCTCAAGCTGAACAGGTCCAAAAATGAGCTAATTATCTTTCCCTAAAAAAATGTTCTCCTTTTCCAAACTTTCCTACTTCTGTCAAAGGCATTACCACCCGCCCAGGCTTCCAGATGTGTAACCTCAGCATTATCCTAAACTATCACTCTCTCCCACACCTCAGATATCCAATCGGTTGACATACCTTTTTATTTCTGCCTCTACAACAACTTGTATATATGACTCCTTTTTGTTTATTACACAGGTACCATCTTAGTTCAGGCCCTTATCATCTCTCACTAAGATTATTATAACAGCTTTCTTAACTGGTTCCCCTTCTTAAAATCTATCCCTACCCCTAACAGTCCAATACACAGCTGTCAAAGTGACTTTCATTAAGTGTAACCCTCTCAGTCCCCTAATCAATCAATAATAACGGTCTCCTGTTGCCACTAGGATAACTTTTAAAGACTTGCAGCCTTGCCCCAATTATTGTTCCAGCATTGTTCCCCTTTCCAAACTCTGTGATCCAGGCAAACTCGATTTCGCTTTGTTCCTTTTATAAGACGATCCCTGTTCTGTCTCTGCCTTTGCACTGGCCTTCTTTCATACCTAGCATGTAATTTTTCCTCACCTCTGTGTCACAAAATTCCTTCATTCAGGATGCTGTGCAACTGTGATCACTTGCTATAATCTCCTTGCTAATATCTTATTTAAGATTTTTGCATCAATATTCTTTAGGGAAATTGGTATATAATTTTCTTTCTCTGTTTTGGCTCTGCCTGGTTTTGGTATCAACACCATATTTATGTTATAAAAGGAATTTAGTGGAACTCCTTCACCTATTCTTCCAAATAATTTGAATAATATTGGAATTAATTATTCTTTAAATGTTTGATAGAGTTCACTTGTAAACCCATCTGGCCCTGGAGATTTTTTCTTAGGGAGTTCATTAATGGCTTGTTCAATTTCTTTTTCTGATATGGGATTATTGAAGGATTTAATTTCCTCTTCAGTTAACCTGAGCAGTTTGTATTTTGGGAAATATTTATCCATTTCATTTAGATTGTCAAATTTATTGGCATACAGTTGGGCAAAATATTTCCTAATTATTGCTTTAATTTCCACTTCATTAGTGATGAAATCATCCCTTTAATTTTTGATACTGGTAATTTGGTTTTCTTCTTTCTTTTTTTTGAATCAAATTAACCAATGGTTTATCTATTTTATTGTTTTTTTTTTATAAAACCAGCTCTTAGTTTTATTGATTAATTCTATGGTTTTCTTGCTTCCAATTTTATTCATTTCTCCTTTACTTTTCAGGATTTCTAATTTAGTATTTATTTGGGAATTTTTAATTTGTTCTTTTTTCTAGCTTTTTTATTTGCGTGCCCAATTCACTGATATCCTCTTTCTCTTTTTTATTCACATAAGCAGTTAGAGATATAAAATTTCTCCTAAGCACTGCTTTGACTGCATCCCATAGATTTTGGTATGTTGTCTCATTATGTCATTCTCTTGGATGAAGTTATTGATTGTTTCTATGATTTGTTTTTCGACCCACTCATTCTTTAGAATGAGATTATTTAGATTTAACTACTCTCAGCAATGTAATGATCCAAGACAATCCCAAGGAACTAATGAGGAAGCTTACTATCTACCCCCATAGAAAGAGCTGATAAAAAGGACATTTGTGGATTTTACATATATAACCTGGTTTTGATTTTGTGGAGGGGGGAGAAAAGGGAGGGAGGGAGGGAGAAAAATTTGGAATTCTAAATCTTATGAAAATGAATGTTGAAAACCACCCTTACATGTAACTGGAAAAAATAAAATAAGTGTTGCTAAAAAAAAAAAAGAATGAGATTATTTAATTTCCAATTAATTTTCAATCTACCTTTCCATGGCTCTTTATTACATGTAATTTTTGTTGCATCATGATCTGAAAATGATCCATTTACTATTTCTACATTTGACTATGAGGTTTTTGTGCCCTAATATATGGTCAATTTTTGAATATGTGCTGAGAAAAATGCATATTCCTTTCTATCCCCATTCAATTTTCTCCAGACATCTATCATATCTAACTTTTCTAGAATTCTATTCACATCTTTAATTTCTTATTTATTTTGTGGCTAGATTTATCTAATTCTGAGAGGGGAAGATTCAGATCCCCCACTAGTAGAGTTTTTCTATTTCCTCTTGTAACTCATTTAACTTCTCCTCTAAGAATTTGGATGCTATAGCACTTGGCACAAACATGTTTAGTATTGATATTACTTGATTATCTATAGTACCTTTTAGCAATATGTAGTTTCCTTCCTTATCTATTTTAATTAGATCTCTTTTTGCTTGCTTTATCTGAGATAAGGGTTGCTACCCCTGCTTTTTTGACTTTAGCTGAAGCATATTCTGCTCCAGCCTTTTACCTTTACTCTGTGTGTATCTCTCTGCTTAAAATGTGTTTTTTGTAAACAGCATATTGTAGGATTCTGGTTTTTAATCCACTCTGCTATTCACTTCTGTTTTATGGCAGAGTTCATCCCATTCTCATTCACAGTTATTATTACTAACTGTCTATTTCCCTCCTATTTACCACCTTTTTGCTTACCCCCTTCTTTCACCCTATTCCTCCTCTCCAACATTTTGCTTCTTACCCCTGCCTCCCCCAATGTGTCCTCCCTTTTATCAGCCCCCCTCCCTTTTCTTTACCCTTTTCTCCCCTGCTTCTGCCCTCCCTCCTAACAGTTTCCCCTTTTCCCCTTACCCTTTTACTTCCCTAAAGAATATGCTGTTTCTTTATCCAAATGAACATTTATATTATTCCTTCTTTGAATCAAATCTAGTGAGAATAAGGTTGAAACAATGTTCATCCCTCCCTTAGTTCCCTCTGTTGTAATAGGGTTTTTGCACTTCTTCATATGATGTAATTTACCCCATTCTACCTCCCCTTTCCTCTTCTCTCCATAAACTAGTTCTTAACCCCTTAATTTTCTTTATATCATCACATCAAAGACAATTTATATTTATACCCTCTGTGTATAATCCTTCTGTCTGCTCAAATACATATACAGTTCTCAAGAGTTATAAGTATTATTTTCCTGTGTAGGGATGTAAATAGTTTAAACTTATTGAGTAACTCTCCTCCCCCTGTTTACCTTTTTAAAACTTCTCTGGAGTCTTGTATGTTAAGATCAAATTTTCTATTTAGTTCTGGTCTTTTTATCAGGAAACCTTTAAAGTCCCCTATTTTATTGAATGTCCTTCTTTTCCCCTGAAAGAGAATAGTCAGTTTTGCTGGGTAATAGATTCTTGGCTGCAAATCCAAGCTCCTTTACCTTTCAAAATATCATATTCCAAGCCTTGCAATCCTTTAATGTTGAAGCTGCCAATTCCTGAGCAATCCTGACTGTGGCTACATGATATTTAAATTGCTTCTTTCTGGCTGCTTGGAGTATTTTTTCCTTCACCTGATAATTCTGGAATTTGACTACAATATTCCTTGGAGTTTTCCTTTTGGGGTCACTTTCAGAGGTGATTGGGGGATTCTTTCAGTGACAATTTTATCCTCTGATTCTATAATATAAGGGCAGTTCTCCTTGGTAATTTCCTGGAATATGGGGTCTAGATTCTTTTTCTGATCATGGCTTTTAGGTAGTCCAATAATTCTCAAATTTTCTCTCCTGGATCTGCTTTCCAGGTCAGTTGTCTTTTCAATTAGGTATTTCACATTTTTTTCTATTTTTTCATTCTTTTGATTCTGTTTGACTGATTCCTGGTGTCTCATGGGGTGATTAGATTCCAACTGTCCAATTTTGATTTTTAAGGCATTGTTTTCTTCAGTCAGATTAAACACCTCCTTTTCCATTTGGCCAAATGATTTTTTTTTTTTTGGTGAGGCAATTGAGGTTAAGTGACTTGCCCAGGGTCACACAGCTAGTAAGTGTTAAGTGTCTGAGGCCAGATTTGAACTCAGGTCCTCCTTACTCCAGGGCATGTGCTCTATCCACTGCACCACCTAGCTGCCCCCCAATTGAATATTTTAAGGAATTGTTTTCTTCAGTCAATTATTGTGCTTCCTTTTCCAAGCTGCTGATTCTTTTTTCATAATTTTCTTGTGTTGCTTTCATTTCTCTCAACTGATTTTTAAAAATCCTTTTTGAGCTCTTTCAAGAAGGCTTTTTGGTCTTGAGACCAATTCATATTCCCTCTTGAGGCTTCACATGCAGGCAATTTGAGAGTATTATCCTCATCAGAGAGCTTTTGTACCTCCTTTTCCATTTGGCCAATTTGACTTTTCAAGCTGTTGAATGAATTTTTTCTCATGTCTTTCCTGCATCCCCTTCATTTCTCTTTCCATTTTTTCCTTTACCTCTCTAACTTTATCTTCAAAGTACTTTTTGAGCACCTCTGTGGCCTGAGACCAATTAATATTTTTCTTGGATGCTTTTGATATAGGGGCCCTGAAGTTGACATCTTCCTCTGAGGGTGCACCTCAATCTTCCTTGTCACTGAAGAAACCTTCTGTGGTCCTCACCTTTCTCTGTCTGCTCATCTTGCTTTTCTTTTACTTGACTTTTAGTTCCTTGAAGTGGGGCACTGTTTCCATGCTGCACTATCCCAAGCTTCAGAAGTCCCAGGTGGTATGATTTAAGGAGGATCAGGTTCTTCACTCACCTGGCCTGTTCCCTGGTCCATAGATGACCACAGACCAACTTGCTAATCAAGCAACTTTGTGTGTTGTGGTTGTCAGCTCCAATGAGCCTGTGCCCCTCCCCCACCTGGGCCACTGCTGCTCAAGCCTACCTCCTGGTTCCCAGCAGGGGTGAAAAACCCAAGTTCTGCCTCAGCACCAGCATAGACCCCTATAGTCTCCCCCCTGCCAAGGGATCAGTCTTCTCACCAGACTGTGAACTTAGTTCCAGATGACACTGGCACTACAGCTGATTCAGAGGCTCTGGGGGTCTCCTTCTCTGGTGAGGTCTTCCTGGGACTGGATCTGTGTCAGGGTGACTATGGGGTTGGGCTCCACTCCTGTCTCAGCACAGCAGCTCCCTCCTTCTGACTTTCCAAGCTGTTCTTGGTTAGAAGATGATTTCAGCATGTTCTTCTGTGGGTTTTGCTGCTCTAGGTATTGTCCTATGGCATTATTTCAATGTTTTTTGGAGTGATCCTGTCATGAATTCAAGAGCTCATTGCCTTTCCTCCACCAGCTTGGCTCTGTCCTTGAACTCCCTTTTGTGTTTCTTACTCACATTGCAACATATTTTATATATATATATATATATATATATGGCTTGTGGATTTTTCACCGCCCTGGGCTTGCTCCCTGTGATTGCTCCCAGCTTGTGCTGGGATGACCAGGCCTGGTTGCACCTGTCCTGTTTGCGGCCCTGTAGCTGGCAGCATGCCCTCTCAGCTGGTACTGGTGGATCTCACTACTGGCCTGCTGCGCTACCAGCCCACCAAGCCATGATCAAGGGGCCTCAGTTGCTCTGCTGTGGCCTAGAGCTTCCCAATGACTTGCCCTGACCCCTTCCATGCTGAGCTGTGCTGAGGTGCACTGTGCTCTCCCCCTGCCTGAGTGAGACCAACCCTTCCTTAAGTCTTTTAAATTATCTCAGGCTGGAAGATTGTGTCTCTCTGTCTTTTTGTAGGTTCTGTAGTTTCAGAATCTGTTTAAAGGCTTGATTTAATGTTCTTTTTGAGGGAACTGAAGGAGAGCTCAGGCAACTTGCTGTCTTCTCTCCACCATCTTGGCTCACCTCCTCCTTCATTCTTTCATGAACATTTTATTCTCTCTGATGGCTTAGAGTGTAGAGATACATTTTGCCATCCCTTTCACCATCTTCTCCATTTGGGAAAAATAACTGGTGTTGACCCAAGGGGCCTAGCCAACTCAAAGTAAAATGAATCAGGACCTTTGGACTTCTCAGGCTAACAAGATGGTGACACATTCATCTCAAGATTGATATTCATTCACCTAAAATCAGGAAAAGATAAACATAAAGGAACTGGTTATAGCTATGTAGGGATAGATAACTTGCCCTATTCCCCCACACCTAGTGAGGAATGATCTGACATGATTAAAGCTAGAAGAGGATATCAATGTTGGGGCCACTCTCTTATAAATATGCACATAGTCATCAGTGATTCTTGATTATCAGCAGATAGGAGCATTCTTATCATCTCTAAGTGCCAAGCCTTTTCAGCCATGAGCTGTCACATAGGTAGAAGCAAACAGGAATTTTGATATCCTCAAAAGTCCCAAGTACTGAGTCATCACGTCCTTGGAGCCCATAGAAGGTTTCAGGATATCTCCGGTTTTATCATCCCTAGGATCATCCCTATAGACCATTTCAACAAGTAATATGTCCCTGGAAGAAACAAAAACACACTTCATTCTTTGTAGGTAGTTGATATTTTCCCTTTATTCTTGATGCATTATGTAAGCAACGTATTCATTTTTCTATCATTCTTTTTCATAGGACTTGTTAGCTGGCTTGGCACACTGCCCATTTTCAGAGTTGGTTAATTGCACATGGGGGTGGTTTCAGTTATTGGGTGCTCAAAGTAGGCTTTGCTATATTTTTTCTGGCCCTGCCTCCCAGTATATTGCTAGTCTTCTGCAATTAGCAGACTTTTGCCTAGCCACAGCACAAAGAAAACCTGCCTTTAGTTATTGATTGCAAGATCTTAAATAGAAATTCAATTTACAGTCAGCTTTTTTACCTTTTACTCTTCTCTCCATTCCCTGCTTATCAGAATTCATGCATCTTTCTCCAATTTATAGCTTTGTTGCTTCAGTATCTTGTCCTCATTGACTTCAGATATTGCTCTCCCTGAATGTTAGGGGGCTTTCCTTAGTCTTCTCATGACATAAAACTGCCTTGCCTAGCTGACTTTGATGCACAATTATTAGATTTCTGCCAAGGCTCTGCTACAAAGTGAACCTCTAGGTATGGGAGATAGCTAGTGAAAATGCATAGGGTGAAGAGATGGAGGGTCCTATGTGTGGAATAACAAAGAAACCAGTGTCACTGGATCTTAAAGGACATCGAGCAGTACAATTAGAGGCATAATTAGACTGGAAAAGTAGAAAGAAGCCAAGTTTTTAAGGACTTTAAAAGTTAAACCAAGAATTGTATATTTCATCCTGGGGGTAATAAGGAGCTACCATAGCTTTTTAAAAAGGTGGCAGGAGGGAGGGAAATGGCATGATAAACCCATATTTTAGGAAAATCCCTTTGATAGCTGAATAAAGGATGAAAAGGTATATGGAGACACTTTTGCTGGGCAGACCAATCAGAGGACTATTTCAATTGCAATAGACCAGGTATGATGTGATGTGAGTCTGTCTGCACCGGGGTGGTAAGAATGTCAGAGCAGATAAGGAGGCATAAACAAGGGATGTTGCTAAAACAGAATCAATAAAACTTGACAATAGATTGTATAATGTGCAACAGAGAAGCATCAAAGGTTTCAAGCCTGGGCAACTGAGAGGATTCTGGTACCCTAGATTGTAATAGGGGAGGTTAGAGAGAGGGGAATGTTTTGGACAAAAGATAATAAGTTGAGTTTGTGAAATATTGAGTTTAATATATCTCCAGTATATTCAGTCTGAGATGCCTAATAGGCAAGTGGAAATGTAATTCTGGAGGTTAGGAGAGAGGTCAGGGCTGGAAAGTGAGAATCATCTGAATACAGCTGATAATTGAAATCATGGGAGCTGATGAGATCACCAAATGAAATAGTTTAGAAGGGGAAGAGAGGGGGACCAAGGACAGACCTCTGGATGAAAGCTATCTTTATCAGGAATAATTTGGATGAAGATTCAGCAAAGGAGATCAAGAAGGAGAAGCCAGGCTTGTAGGATAAGAACCAGGAGAGAGCAATGAAGTGAAAAGCTAGAGAATGTAAAGGAGGCATGTGATAAAAAGTCTCAAAGGCTACAAAAAGACCAAGAAGGATGAGGATGACAAAAGGCTGTTATGTTAGGTTTGCCATTTGAGAGCTAATAGCTAACTTGGAGAGAGTAGTTTTAATTTAATGATGAGGTCTGAAGCCAGACTTCAGAGAATTAAAAAGAGAGTGATAACTTTTACTATATATTTAAAAGGAATAGCAAGTTTTACATAATAGATTTGCAGTTTCATGGATAATCATCTTTTTTCGTATTCTACTATGTTATGGAAATACTTTTTTATTTCTTAAGTTCAGAATAAAATGAAAAAAAATTAAAAAGAAGAGAGAGGAAAGGAAGTGCAGTTGAAATGACTGAACAATAACATTACCATTTATAAAATCCTTTGATTACATTATTTCATTTATTTGTCATAAATTTAAAGATAATGTAACAAACTTTCTATGGAAGCCACTCATCGACAAAGATTTCATGCTAGTTGTGTACTTTGGGTCATTTAATTTGACAAACAAGTATTTAGGACCTACTATGTTAACAAAGCTATGGTGTATTGAGGATAAAGGGGCAAAAGAAATAAAGAAATTAACAAAACAGTTCTGGCCTCCTAGAGCCTGGCTTCTTTGTCTTAAGTAAAATTAATTAATGAATAACTAATTAAATCTATGTGCTATAAGACAGGTAGGCTTGAGAATGTTGTCTTTTTTTTTTAACACCACATATGCTCTTATCTTATATGTAGCATGCAAAGTGTGTCTGTTTGATAAAGTAATTGATTAGATGACTAAAAAACAAAGCTAGTCAGTTGAATTAGTTTCTCTGCAGGCAACAGTTTCTTTACTTTGTTAAGTGGGAAATAATTGTCCCTGGAAATGGCCATATTTAGATATCTAGCCTGTGACCTCTCTTCAATTATGATGTGTTATGTATAAATATAGCATGTAAAGAAAAAGGATCTCAAATGGAAGCAACTGGGACTTTTACTAAGCTTTGCAAAATAAAGTTCTATATTTTACAAAATATAATTTTAATGGAAATATTGGTTTCATGACCTGAGAAAAAGTGATAAAATAGATTTGAAAAGTATTTAGGAAACTATTAGGGAATCATGGACCCATGATTAACACTTACACATTTTATTTTCCTTTAATATTCAACAGATATTATTTTTCCAATATTTTTATGTAAATAGTATTTTGTTTTTTCCAGTTACATGTAAAGATAGTTTTCAATATTCATAAGATTTTGAGTTCCAAAATTTTCTCCCTTCTCTCCAAAATGATGAGTAATTTGATATAGGATATACATGTGCAATCATATTAAACAAATTTCCATATTAGTCATGTTGTGAAACAGAACAAAAGGGAAAAAAAGTGGAAATAGTATGCTTCAATCTGTATTCAGACTTTATCAGTTCTTCCTCTGGATATGGATAGCATTTTCCAAGATGAATCTTTTGGAATTGTCTTGGATCACTGTATTTATAAGAAGAGCTAAGTTTATCATAGTATATCATCACACAATGTTTGCTGTTATTATATTTATACAATATTCTCCTGGTTTTTGTTCACTTCACTCAACATAACATCAATTCATGTAAGTCTTTCTAGGCTTTTCTGAGAGCATTCTGCTCTTCATTTCTTATAACACAATAATTTTCCATTAGATTCATATCCCATAACTTATCCAGTCATTCCCTAATGGGCATTCCTTCAATTTCCAATTCTTTGCCACTACAAAATGAGCTGTTACAGATATTTTTATACATGCAGGTCCTTTTTCCTTTTTTATGAACACTTTGGGACCTAGTAGTGGTATTGCTGGATCAAAGGGTATATAAAATTCAATTGCCCTTTAGGCATAGTTCCAAATTGATCTCCAGAACTGCTTCAGAATCTCTAGATCCATTTGCAACTCCACCAACAATGCATTAGTATTCCAATTTTCCCACATCCCCTCAAATACCCAACATTTTCCTTTTCTGTCATATTAGCCAATATGATAGGTGGTACCTCAGAGTTGTTTTAATTTTCATTTCTCTAATCAGTAGTGATTTAGAGAATTTTTTCCATACGACTATAGATAGCTTTAATTTCTTTGTCTGAAAACTACCTGTTCATATCCTTTGACCATTTATCAATTGGGGAAAGATTTGTGGTCTCATAAATTTGACTCAGTTCTCTGTTTTTGAGAAATGAGGCCTTTATCAGAAACACTGGCTGTAAAAATTGTTGCCCAGCTCTCTGCTTTCCTTCTAATTTTGGTTGTATTGTTTTGTTTATGTAAAATCTTTTTTAATTTAATGTAATAAAAACTAGCCATTTTACCTTTCATAATGCTTTCTCTTGTTGGTCATAAATTCTTCCCTTCTCCATAGATCTGACAGGTAGATTTTTCCTTGTGCTCAAAATGTGCTTATGGTATCACGCTTTATGTCTAAATCATATACCCATTTTGATTTTATCTATTCCAATATTTTTTATTTAAACATTTTAGTAGAAGTGGCAGCTTGAGGGGCAGCTAGGTGGTGCAGTGGATAGAGCACCAGCCCCGGAGTCAGGAGGACCTGAGTTCAAATCCGGCCTCAGACACTTGACACTTCCTAGCTGTGTGACCCTGGGCAAGTCACTTAACCCCAACGGCCTCACCAAAAAAAAAAAAAAAAAAAAAAGTAGCAGCTTGAAATAATGAATAGAAAGGAAGTCTTGCAGTTGGGAAGAACTGGGTTCAGGTCCCACCCTGGACACATTGTCTATGTCATGCTGTATGTCTCTTGCCCTCTCAGTGCCTCAGGTGATCTTCTAAGAACAAAAGTTGCAAAGAAAATATTGACCTATACTAGTGGAGGGAATTTCCCCTCTTGGAATTCCCTAAATCAATGAAATCACAGGTTAGGCTAAAAATGGATATTTAACATTAAATGTGAATAGAAACAATCAATTTTTCTTAGAAATTAATTACATGAAGATTAATTCTAGTCTATTTATCACACTTTGTCTTCCATTCCCCTTAAGTGCTCCTTAGGATTCTTTGTCCATTCTTTCTCATTTACTTTTTCTCACATAATTATAATCAGATTTTTAGGATCAATTGCCACTGTTCCTTTCTCTTCCCCTAGAAAATCTTTCTTTATGGAATGATGTGAACTAAGGTTCATTTTGGAAAAAAACAAAAACAAAAACAAGAACCAAAAACAAGGATTATGCTGTATTCTGTATTATCTACACAAAGCTAATGGCTTTCTAAAACTACTAAATCAAGTCTCTGCCTGGGCTATTCTTATGGATTTAAAATCTAAAGTTTAATGGTGCATCAAGGTAGGTTTTTGTATTAGTTTTCATCAAGATTTTATTTATTTTTTCCCGCAGAAGAACAAATAGAGGAAAGACAGTTTCCCTTGCATGTGGGTGGAAAGTTACATTAGAAACCTTCCTCATTTGAAAAGATATTACTAGATGCTTCAGCTTTTGCTTATGAGAAGATGGATTTCATTTTAATCTTCCTCAGTAAATAAGTTCTGACAAACTGATGGGGTTTGTAAAATGTTAACTGTTCCTCACAAATTGAATGATTACCTAGCATGCACAGTCATAAAGAGCTACAATGTGAAACTAGTCTTCAATTTAAGTTGAGCTCACAATCAAAATGATTACCCACTAATAAAAAAGGTCCTCTGACAGATATAATCATGGCCACTTTTTTTTTTTTTTGGTGGGCTGGTATAGGTTGGTGGGTTGAAGTGAGAGGGTAAAGAATTAGCAGTTTTACTGATCACTGAAAAAACAGCTCGTGTGTTAATTGTGAAACCTTGTAGACTGTACTACATCTGCAGTGAAGACCTTTACACTTCAGCTGGTAAAACCCAGCAAACTCTGAATGTGCCCCCCAACAAATGAAACAATATGTAAATCACTATAGAGAGAATAGCAATTTAATTTTATAAAGAGGGATTTTTTTAAAGGCTGAATTTTCTGAATGGTGGTAGAGAGGGATGAAAGTATGGTCATTCTAACAGGGAATAATAATGAGAATTGTGATTTATTACCCAGCTCCACAGGCCACTGCACCGTTAGGGCAGGAGAGCAGGAAAAGTGAAATCCAATCATGTTCTCATAGACCTCTCAGCATGAGCTTGACTTGCTCATTAACCAGTATCAGGAGTTTTGTGGTCTTCAACATGGGAAAGGTCATTTTCTCAAACCAAGAGGCAAAACTTCATGGCTTTTCTTGTCCTTCTCCCACCAGCTAGTGATATGCCCTTTTTGGACCATCATGAAGTTGTTGCTTTCCAAAGTGGGTTTACATTCCCTCTAGATCTTCTGCCCATTTAAGCTAATGTTTTTTCCTGATGTTTGGTTCCTGTATATAGGAGGCTGTGGGAAACACGGGAATTGATATACTTAATGCCTTTCCTCCTTTATAATTATTCAAACACACACACCTCTCTAGAAGCAGAGGCTGACAATGAGGAGGAGTAGCTGAAACATAATTTATTTATATGCTGTTTCAGTTTGAGTTTGTTTGTAAATCCTGAAGAGTTTCCATGAAAACAAATCCAGTTCCAATGCCTGTGGGCTTGTTCTGTGGCTTGGAGCTAAAGTCCATGACACTTCCCAGCTTCTTTCTGTCTTAGATCATTTCTGCCCAGACGAGGGAAACCCAAGCCGTGTGGTCTCTGTTGAGCTCTCAAGGCCAGGATTCCTGTTCCTAAACCAGTGGATCCTTTAAATCACAAGATGATGGTAACCTTTATCCCGAATTTCTTAAGAGCTGCTTACCACTGTGTCACATCAGAATCTCCACTCCTAAATCATCTAATGTGAACTACTAATGCCAGATGGGAATTGAGTTGGAGGAGGATAAGTATTTAGGGTGGCCCTTCCTCAAGATTCTGAGATGAGCTGCATTCAGAAAAGCACACATATTTTTTTCATTAAGAAAATAGCCTTGGCAGATGCATGTAAGATGTTCACTAGAAGCAGCAAGATAGAACTGGCTGTTTTAATGCAGCACAGTCTATGAATCAGCAGCTAGTGGTGGCTGTCTGTCAGCCCCAATCAGAATTCTCATCACATAGCAACTGGCAGATGGAGTCCTGAAGTCCTTTTCCAGTGGTGGAATGCATACCATCTTCTGGATAGAATCACCTCTGTCAGGGCACAGCTGGGATGTTTGGATCCAGGGCAAAGAGGGAGTCATCTTTCAATAGCCCTTAGGTAGAGCTTATGCTCTGCAGGCATGACCTTCCATCTGTTTATCTTTGAGAAAATGATGAAAGGCAAGGTTATAGATAAACCAGGGCTGACTCTGGACTTTAGCAAAATTTGTTTTTAAATATACATTAGCCTCTGTAAATTCCAATTTTAATAAAATGGGTAATTGGTTAAGAAGTGCACTAGGCAAGCATAAACTACAAAAACAAGTAGCATGTCCAAATTTGTCAGTGTATCTGGGGAGGGGTAGCTTTTGGCTGCATCTATAATTCAAGAAGTGGATGCTGGGATATTTACTTCTCCTTGTTTTTCCTATTTGAGTAACAGAGGAAAACAGTGTATCCACTCTGGGGATAGAGGGATATGTGATAGTATCTGGGAGAAACTAAAGAAGCCCAAGGTGAGAACAACCAGGAAAGGAGAGAAGGACCTAGGTTTTTACCCTCATTTTGCAACAGAGAATTGGTGCCAAAATATTGGAGATCTATAGAGAATTTTCTCTACCTGCCCTGAGAAAATAGTGTTTTCTCTGCATAAATATTTATTCACTACATACATTTTCACCTTCCTAATGAAAGAGCAGGGAGTAGTGGGCCAAAGCATGACTAGAAATTATTTTGATTACAATAAATTTAAAGATTTTGTACAAACAGAAGCAATGTAGTCAAAATTAGAAGGGATGCAGAAAGCTGGGAAACAATTTTTACAGCCAGTGTTTCTGATAAAGGCCTCATTTCTCAAATATATAGGAAACTAAATCACATTTATAAGAATGAAAGCTATTCTCCAATTGAGAAATGGTCAAAGGATATGAACAGGCAGTTTTCTGTTGAAGAAATCAAAGCTATCTATTGCCATATGAAAAAATGCTCTAAATCACTATTGATTAGAAAAATGCAAATTAAAACAACTCTAAGGTACCACCTCACACCTATCCGATTGGCTAATATAACAAAAAAGGAAAATAATAAATGTTGGAGAAGCTATGGAAAAATTGGAACACTAATGCATTGTTGGTGGAGCCGTGAGCTGATCCAACCATTCTGGAGAGCAATTTGGAATTATGCCCAAAGGGCTATAAAGCTTTGCATACCCTTTGACCCAGCAATACCACTTTTCCCCAAAGAGATCATAAAAAAGGGAAAAGGACCAACATGTACAAAATTATTTATAGCTGCTCTTTTTGTGGTGGCAAAGAATTGGAAATCAAGGGAATGCCCATAAATTGGGGAATGGCTGAACAAGTTGTGGTATATGAATGTAATGGAATACTATTGTGCTATAAGAAATGATGAACAGGTAGATTTCAGAAAAAAAAAACTTGGAAAGATTTAAGTGGATTGATGCTGAAGTGAGCAGAACCAGGATAACATTGTACACAGTAACAGCAGCATTGTGTGATGACCAACTGTGATAGGCTTAGCTCTTCGCAACACTACAATGATCCAAGACAATTTCAAAGGACTCATGATGGAAAATGCTCTTCACATTCAGAAAAAAAGAAATGTGAAATCTACTTTTTTTGGAGGTTTTTCCTTTTTGTTATGATTCTTCTTTCACAACATGAGTAATGCAGAAATATGTTTACTGTGATTGTACATATATAACCTATATCAGATTGTTTTCTGTCTTGGGGAGGGGAGATGGAAAGGAGGGAAGGAGAAAAATTTGGAACTCAAAATCTTATAAAAACAAATGTTGAAAACTATATTTAAATGTAACTGGAAAATAATGAAATACTTTTAAGATTAAAAAAAAAAGCATGACTAGAACATATAACCTAGGACCCAATTTCCTTAAAATTCTGGGCTCACACAGACCAGATCATATCTTGGAAAACTACCTTTAAAAAGATAAGTTTTTATTTGTTTCATTATGCCACTGGTTATCATTTACTCTGGGAAATATTAAACTATAGCTGCTTTGAAGCTAGTATCTCCATTTTCACAAAAGCAGGTACCAGATCCTGTGAAAGATCCTATAAAATTACTTAGGGTAACAGTGATATGAGGCACAGGACAGTCTATTTCACCACACAAAAAAGTATATGAAATGCATATAGATTTATATGAACTTATAAGAAATATAAAAATCACACAGACTTGCAATAGCTTGTTAGAAACTAACATGATTTTCTTCTCTATTTATAAGTCCTAATAGGAAGCATGTCATAATAGATAGAAATGTGTTCTTAGAGCAAAGACGACTTGGGTTCAAACCTTACCCCTGTCACAGATCTTGGGTAATTTACTCTACCTCTGTAAGTAATCATGAAAGGCTTTAGTTGTTGTTGTTGTTGTTGTTTCAGGGCAATGAGGTTTAACTGACTTGCCCAGGGTCACATAGCTAATAAGTGTCAAGTGTCTGAGGCCAAATTTGAATTCGGGTCCTCCTGAATCCAGGGCTGGTGTCTTATCCACCATGCCACCTAGCTACCCCCATATAAGACTGTAAGTTGCAGATAAGGTACAGACCTGCACTAGTAGAATGAGTTTCCTCATTTGGGAGCTGCTTCTACCAATGCAATAATAGGTCCAGTCCCTATCCTACTAAATTATGTGTTTTCTATGCAGGTCATAAAGTCCTTCCAACTCAATGACACTAAATATTTTGAGTTTTCCTTGAATGGGAACTGAAATTAGTGTTTCCACTGGGATAATACATTGATACATCCACCTTTGGGACTGATGGTTGCTCAAATTATCATTTCTATATTGTTTCTTTTTAAAATATTTTTTTTGTTGTATTGAGTCTGTTTCCGTGTTTTAAATAAAATCTTCCTCAGCTAATATTGTGAAATGTGTGCTTCCACGTGGGAATTAGTCTTAGTAACCTAGAGGGTGGTGGGTAAGGGGTTCCCACAAAATGTTCCTGGCTCATGTATCACGAGATAATCTCTGATACAAGGGGTATATTAATCACTTCAAGACTCCATGATTTTGTTATTGTGGGTAAATCTTCCACTGATGATGATCAAAGATCTTCTGTTTGCTCTTCATGCATTTCCATGACAGAAAAATTCATCATTTTTTTGGCCAACTGAGTGATGTGTTTTTCAGTTTATCCCAAGTGGTCCTCAACTGTAGATACAGTCTTTTCCTAGGCCAGTGTATAGCCTTCTTTGTTTTAGAAACTATCACAGTTTATGCTCTGCAGGCATGACCTTCAAGAACTCAGGATAACCCCTATGCTGTGAAAAGTTAGAGTGGAGGTTCAGAGGAAGAGTTGCATCATTTTTTTTTTTGGATCAGACCTGTTATTCCATCAGTTATCAGGACCTCCCAGTGAGTTAACTTTCTCAGACAGTGCATAAGTAATTGCTTTGTAATGCATGGTCTTAGAGGCTTGTCTGAAACCCTGAGAGGTTAAGTAATTTTCCCAGAGTCACAGTCAGTGTGTGTCAGAAGAACAGTTAGAATTCTGTTCTTTCTGACTCCAAGATCAGCTCCTTTATCCATTATGTTACATAGCCTTTCCTCTAAGTTTTAGTTCTCAACTCTGTGTGTGTGTGTGTGTGTGTGTGTGTGTGTGTGTGTGATGGACTAGGGCAGTCTGGTGAAGTATATGAACTCCTCAGAATAATATTTTTAAATGCACAAAATAAAATGCCTATCATTACAAAGGAAACCAACTATATTGAAATACAAGTATTTATAGATAGCTAGATAGAAATATATGTAAAATAATACTTAGGTATCGGGAAACATAAGCAATTCCCATATAATAACTATTAGCAGTACTCATTGTAAGCTAAGAATAGTACTTGAGGACATAAATCTCTCTTTTCTATCTGAGGGGTGTAGGACATTCAGGGAATAGTAGTACCTCTTGCATGAGGGCTACTGAGTCCTTTTCATGGTTGCTGTCCATGTTTGGTGTCCACTTGATCCACTTAATTCTCACTCATGGCTCCAAGAAGTTGTAGCATATGCAGCAGGAACACCCCAATAACTGGTTTTGGCATAACTGCTTAAGCAGGTTGAGGGTAACCAAAGGGTCTCAAATCAAAGGCTCCATCAGTGAGTTAGAAGCTGTCTACCCCAAGCATGTGGAGATTTCCCATAGTGAATTGAGGGGATGGGAACAATTTGTTCTGATGGCTATGAAGGTTGGCTGAAGCAGGTGCTTTGGAGTGCTTAGAGCTTGGTTAGACATCCATGATGCCAAGGTCATCCCCTGTATTCTGAGCCATCACCAATTATCTTGACTTTTGTCTTGCCTCTGGACTTTGGTGACTCAGGAAGAGAGAGAGTGAGACCAATGACTTCGTGCAACCCTGCCTCATTTAAATCTAATTTATGCAGATCAAAAGACATCACACAGTGATGTCACTTTGTTCCTCTTAGAGAACAACTTAACATCTATCTACTCATCCATCCATCCATCCATCTATCATCTCTCTATCTATCTAATCTATGAAACTAAAAAAGAACCCAAACCCCAGATTAAGAAACCATGCTCTAAGTCTCTCCTAATCCTGAAACATTCCAAGAGTAGCTTTTATGTGCTCACCTCCATTTATGCTAAATGCTGCCTAAAAGAATATGTTGACTCGCTTTGCAATAGCACAGTGATTTTAATGTCTCAGACGCTTAATTGACTCAAATCATCTTTCCTTTATAATCCACTAGAGCATCATGTGAAACATCCCTGGGAAGGATCTGTTTGGTTTTACTTGCTGTGGTATCACACTTTTCTAAACATGGCTAGCGAAGTGAATTTTGAAATTGAAGACTATCTACCTCCTGTCCTCTGTGTTCCCAGCTGGGCCTATTAGTCCAAAGTGTAAACAAGCAGCATGGTCATAAGCCTCAGTCCTGAAAACTACATACACACACACACACACACACACACACACACACACACACACACACACACACACACACACAGCTGCAGCTGTCACTGGGTGGAAAGATCAATAAAACCCAGCAGAGTTGTCTTTTAATTGGCAAATCCCCAGGTACTATACTTAGTTTACCAACAGGCCTTGTTAATAACTAGCATATGGGAATTGCTTACATTTCCTGATACCTAGATATTAACAATCCATTTAAAGGGTCTCTGTGCTTAGAGCCCTGTGTCACTTCCCATGCCATAGTTCATTGACATAAAAGGACAACTTCGAAAGAAGATTAATCCTTAGCTCTCTTTGTCAGGGTTTATCTTAATGACCTCTTAAAAATTTATATAACTTCTGGAAAAGTCACTACTCTCAGAGTTTTTCCAAGCCAAGACTTATCAACAGGACAGAGGTAGACCTTTTCAGCATTCTCATTTAAAGTGAAATTTGTTCAAGGTGTAAAAACCCAGTTCTAGAATACAGCACAAGAAAACTTGGAAATGTTGTTCTTGGCTCTTTAATGGTGTTTTGTTTATGGTCTAGACCTGTGGTTTCATCACAGATGCAGGGAACTCCAATTAATGAAATTATTTCCACCAGAGCAGATCACTACTGTTGTGAAATTTAGTCTTGGCTGTCTGGGACACTGAGATGTTGAGTGACTTGCTCAGGGTCACACAGACAAGATATGCCAGAAGTAAGACTTCTGATTCTAGGTCTTCTTGATTCTGGGGCCAGCTCATCATATAACACTGCCACTGACTTAAAGTAGAATAATAATACTAATGATAATGATAAAAACATTTTTAACAGTGCTTACTTTGTGCCATGCGCTGTGCTAATTGCTTTAAAATTATTATCTCATTTGGTCCTTGCAACAACCCTGGCAGGTAGGTGCTACTTTCTCCATTTTACAGATAAGGAAATGGAGGCAAACAGAGGTTAAATAACTTGCTCAGGGTCACACTGTGACCTAGTAAGTATCTGAAGACTCAGGTTGTCCTAAATCAAGGCTGATTGTGCCACCTAACTTATAGAAGAATACAACTTGCATTTCACATAGAAAGAAGAGGCATATTTCTAGGGTGGGGTGGGAGTAGGGTAGAAAAAAAGGAGAAAAAAGAAATGTGCATGATAATTTGTTGTATATTTGAAAGGAATAGAAAGTTGTGAATAGTAGATTTGCAATTCCACATATAATCATCTTTTGATTGTACTATGTTTTGGAAATACTTGTTTTATTCCACAAATATGTATTAATGTAATGTAAAAGTGGGGAAAAAAAGAAGCACTGTGGAACTAAAAATGTATCTTTAGAGGCTGAAGAGACCTTGGAAGTCACCTAAAACAATGTTCTGCATTTATAGGTGGAGAACTGAGACCCAGAGAGGATGTGACTTTCCCAGTGTCATCTAATTAGCAGGGCTAGGATCTAAACTCAGACTTCACTTCAGCATATTTTCCTAGTACCATGATAGGTAGCAGAGATACATGAACTCCCTACTTTTAGACTTACCTTCTCCTTCAGAAACAGAGCGGCAAGGACCCAGAGCCAGAATAAGGCATTTGGGTTCCAGTGGCACATTTTGCACATTGTGACCCCTGGATGCCATGGACCACTAGTGTTACGGTTTTCAACCTTTGCTGCAACTATGTGAGACCTGACATCATAAAATAAATACATACTTGGCATGGAGAGTAGAATTTTCTGGCATTAAAATGTCTACTTCTCTACAAAGTAATAAGGGACTTTTCTCTTACTGCTTTCCTTCCCATGCCTCTCCAACATTGTGTTCTAAATCAGTAATTGTGATAAGTCAAAAGAGAAACAGGGGCTGCTAAGGCATACATAATGATTATTGTATGCTGCATATTGGCTTAGAAAACACCATTTTAACATTATCTATGTTCTAATTTGTTTTTATTGTGTTAAATATTTCTTAATTACATTTTAATCTGGTTCTGTTACTTGAGAGTGTTGTGGGCTGCAATGGGGCTTCCCATTTGACAATATCTGTTCTAGATCACTGCCTCTTCTTCCTATCCCTGGAAAAATTTTTTGCAAGAGCATGAAGACCCAAATTCAAGCTCCAGTTTTGATGTTAGCCATGTAACTTTATCCAGTCACTTCCCACACTGTCTCCATGTCTGTATATGCAAGATGATAGTATTAATATTTGTCCTACAGATCTCATAGAATTGTTATGAGAATAAAATGACATGCATTTGAAACACAAAGTATGTGCATGTAGATTAATACTTATTAATGTTTATTATGGTACTTTGTCACAATATAGATGTGATTCCAGCTTTTCAAAAACAATAGTATCTGAGTGCCCTTTCTGGCAGGCTCTACCAAACCAGAACGGCTTTAGTGTGCCTTAAATCGGTATGCCTCATGGATGTCTGAGAAATAGCTTAACTCATATAGGGCAGGATCATCACTAAGGAACTTCCAATGACATGGATTAATTTCAGCCACAGCTATGCTTGAAGAATTTATACCAAGGCATGACGTTTGTATGTGTATCCAGGGAAGGGTCTACACCAACAAAACCCACCTTATCTCCTTGAAGTCATCATCACTGATGATGATCATCAATTATGTCATAGAGTGAGAATCACTCAAAAATTTTTTTGTGTCTACTCTGTGCCAGGCACACAAGATACAGAAACAAAGATGATGGCAATGGCGATGATGATGATGGTGATGGGTAGATAGATAGATAATAGATGGATAAGAGCATATATAGATATGTATATCTTTTTACAAAGATATTTTCTCACAACAACCCCAGGAGGTAGGTGCTATTATTATCTCCACTTTAAAGATAAAGAAACTGAGGCAGACAAAGGTTAAGAGACTTTTACAGGATCACATAGCTAGAAAGTAGCTGGGGTCAGATTTGAACTCATCTTCCTGACACCAGGCCCTATTTTCTGTCTCATTGTGCCATGATAAAACATTTCTGAAGCAGAGCCAGGCACTGTGCTGAGTACTGGGAATACAAGTATAAGTAAAAAGAAAGATTTTCTGCCTTCAAGGAATTTGAATTCTAATGGGGGAAAAAACAGTATCTAAAAGGGAACTGAGCTGGGAAGGTGAGTAGGGAGAAAGGCGATGGGGCCTGTAGTGCAGGAAATCATGGGCCAAACCAAGTGAAGCAACCATGGCTGGCATGGGAGGTCTTCAAATGGATATTCCAGGGAGGAACTAACTAATAATTGGAGGAGGAGTCTGTAGAAGTGGTAGAAAGACAGAACAATCCCTGCCCCCGTGGAGCATACATACATTCTAGCTAGCTCAGGCTCATGGAAATTCAACCATCTGTCTAATACATTAAGAAAGGAGTACATTGGGGCAGGTAGGTGGCACAGTGGATAAAGCATCAGCTGTGGATTCAGGAGGACCTGAGTTCAAATCTAGCCTCAGATACTTGACACTTACTAGCTGTGTGACCTTGGGCAAGTCACTTAACCCTCATTGCCCTGAGTGCCCCCCCCCCCAAAAAAAAAGCACATTGAAGCAGGTCTTCATGAGACACTCACCAAAAGGTATATTTTTTATGTTTTCTTCTAGTGGCAAACCTGGCAGCAGCTCTCCAAGAAACCAAAGAATGTCATAGAGCAGGTTCTTAGACAAACAGAATCTGCCTTTGTCAGCTAGGGAGGTCATTTCACTTCTGGCCTAGCTTAAAGTTTGTACTCAAATCATGTTCCTTCTACCATAGCTTTTCTAGGATTACCTGGGGAGACAATTCAACCATGTTTCAAGCTGGACAGATGGTTGTGCTTATGGGGACTGAGCATATAGCAAAGTCACCGCAGGGCATAAAGAGAACAAGGTCTCACCTATGTCAAAAGTACCTGTCTCTGAGAAATCTGATGGACTTCAGAGGTATTCTTGAAAGACTTCTCAAGATGTCTTTGGGAAGTAAAAAAGCATGAACTATTATCCCCATTTGATATCGAAGCAAATTGACAACCATGGAGGTTAAGTGCCTAGCTCAAGTTCACATAGTAAGGCAAAGGATAGAAAAGAGTTCTCTAAATTTCTAATTCAGGGGCACTTTTCTAGAGTCATGCTACCCTGAAAAGGAAGTGTGAATAACAATCTTAGGGAATGTTACACTCATAAGTACCCTGGAATCCAGCATCACTGAAAAAGCCATCCAAAAACTGGTGTATTTTGTGGTCCTGCTCATATTAGTCTCCAGAGTCATGGCATTTAAACTCAGCACTTCATTCATAGCTGAACACAGGAAAATATCTGAAATGTAAACAATTTCCTGAGGCTTTTTCTTGCTGACTCAGGCAGAACTCACAGAGCTAATGCAGGTTGATTCATCAGATCATCCAGACTCTGAAGCCTGACTTTCATTAGAGCCACTTACTTTGTTCCCACTTCATTTGATTGCTCCAAGGGTTTATTAGGGATCCCACCCAAAGAAACTGGGCTTGCTGTATTTACTTAATCTGTCAGGATTGAAGAATCATTGAGGGTTAAGTAACACTCAAGAGGTTAATGGCATTAACCTTTAGTAGTGGATAAAAAGTCTGGAACTTAATGTCAGAAAACTTGAGTTCAAATCCTACAATGGATGCATGGCTGCAGACAAGTCATTCAGCCTCTTAGTGTCCCCAGAAAACTCTCTATGACAATAAGTTTCAGAGAAAATAGTGATCTGCATGGGTAGAAGGGCTTTTCTTAATGGTGAGTCCTTTACATTGACTACATCATAGGTTGGGGACAAAAATATGCATATGCATGTGTGGCAGGTGAAAGACAAAATGACTGAGAAAACAAAGATCAGAGCTTGGGTGCATATCAGTTTATTAAGCAATGCACGTCAATTGCCCAACAAATCAGTAGCCTTCCTCAACTTTGTCACTGGACCATGAATACAGAGGGAGACAGATTTTTATACATTAAAAACAATTAATAAATAAGACAAATTAGTTAAAAGAAAACAACCAGGATACAAAATTAGGTAATCTGATTTCTAATTGGAGAAAAGATTAGGGACTTTCTAAGTTAGGAGAGGGAGAGTAAACAGGTACAACTTCCTGAATTCAGCAAAAGAGGTATCCCACTCTCCCCAAGCGTCTGTAAGCAATCAGAGGAACATAGAAACAATGACTGATTGATCAATATAGGGCTAGTTTTCAGAGAAGTCATACAGATTGTGAGAAAACTTGAATCAATCTTTGGATCTGACTGGGTTTTTTGGTCAGCATAACCTAGGTCTACAGTTAAGAGTCTCTAAGCAACAAGTATAGGTGGTTCAACTCTCCAGCCATGAAGGGCTAGGTTCAAACAGTGCAAAAGTTTTCTTATAATTCCCATAATTAAATAGTTTTCTCACAGGACAGAAATTGGACTAGAACCATAACTAGATAGAAAAGGAACTGAGCAAGCTTCATAATTGAGTCACAGAATGTGTTTCACTCAATTTCCACCAACACTTACTGCTCTAAACCCGTCAATCCCCTCATGTGTGTGTTTGGAAAAGTGAGGTGAGGAGTGATGCTGTCTGCTATGGTGAATTACTGCAGGTCCAAGAAACATGTCTGAAAGAAATTTGTAGGTAATATGTATAGAAACTTTTTCCTCCAGAACTGAACTTATGGAATATATCAAGGTATGACACAATGAATAGAATGTTAAGTCAGGAGTCAGAAAGACCAAATTCAAGTGTGGCCTCAGACCCTTACTAGCTGTATGACCCTGGGCAAGTCAGTTAACCCCATTTGCCTCAGTTCCTTCATTTATAAAATGCACTGGAGAAGGAAACAGAAATCTACTTCAGTATATTTGCTAAAAAAAAGCTCCAAATGGGGTCAGAAAGAGTCAGACAGGAGTGAACAATAAAAACAACAAAAACTCATCATTACAGAATTTGTTGTTTTCCTTTCTTTTTGCATTGCTTCCCTTTTAGGTGTCCAATGTCTCCTGAAGTAGGGAAATTTCACTGAGAATACTACTTCTACTAAGGCAACTATTCGAATCTTTTGGTCTTAGGTAGCTGACTGACTGGTGAAATGACTTTCTCAGGATCACCCAGTCAGTATGTGTCAGAGGAAAGACTTGAACCAAGTTTTCTTGGCTTCAAGGTTTGCTCTCCATCCACTATTGAATACAATCTGAATTTCATTTGGAAAGAAGTAGCCCTATGGTCATAGGAACATAGATTTAGACTTAAAAGTCATGCCTCAGATCCATACTGCTGGACATAAAAGTCTGATGGCTTTTGATTCCTCAGGTCTTCTCATGCATCCATAATCCCAATACACCTACATTCAGAATTGGAATGACAGAATATCATTTGAAAAGAACCTCCTAGACATGTATTCCGACTCATACTCAAAGACTTATCCAAATTAAGCTTCTACTCTTGAACTCCAGACTTTTCCAAACTCTATTTACTGAATGAAGCCTATCTGCCTTGTTTTTCATTTCTTTAAGGTTCTTCTCCCATAAAGAAGAAGCCTTGTTATCCTTGAAACCTCTAGAGTCCAGGCATTCACACATTGGAAGTATCTTCTGCCCCCGCAGCCTCTCCCTCTGATTGGCTCTTCTAAGGATCTCCATTTAAGGAGGGTGTGTAGGCAAGCCATGTCTTCATTCCTCTCTAGACTGTATTCTTGACTTCCCTACTATATGTGCCAGATACCTTAATCTTCTCCTTCCCCTTTTATCTTCCTTTTATGTGCTGCCTTCCCCAATTAGAATGTAATTTGCTTGAGGACAAAGATTCTATTTCTTTCTGCATATATTTGTATTTCCAACACTTAGCACAGTGAGTACTTAATAAATGCTTTTTCGCTGATTATTCTAATCAGCTGACTAAGCTTAAATCAGTTGGAACTAAGGTGTCAAGGATTACCTCCTTATTTCTTCCTAATGATATTTTATAGAATCCTGGGATCATAGAATCAACAAAAAACAATATAGTCCTGTTGGAAGGAAACTCAGAGACCATAGAGTCCAACCAATACCTGGATAAGAATCTTATTATGAAATCCAAAACACGGGCTCATTCTGTTATTGCTTGAAAACCTAGTTCCTTTTCTGAGGCAGTCCATTTCACTTTTGGACAGCACTAATCACTAGGAAGTTTGTCCTTACATAAAGAATATATTGGGGGGCAGCTAGGTGGCGCAGTGGATAAAGCACTGGCCCTGGATTCAGGAGTATCTGAGTTCAAATCTGGACTCAGATACTTGACACTTACTAGCTGTGTGACCCTGGGCAAGTCACTTAACCCCCATTGCCCCACCAAAAAAAAAAAAAAAGAATATATCTGTGTGATCAACTATGGACGGACTTGGCTCTTCTCAGCAATGCAATGATCCAAGACAATGACAAAAGACTTATGGTGGAAAATGCTTTCCACGTTCAGAAAAAGAAATATTGAGTCTGGATCCAGACCGAAGCATACTATTTTCACTTTTGTTTTGTTTGCTTTTTTGTTATTGTTCTTGTTTAGTTTTTCTTGTGTCTTTTCTTTCCTTTTGTTCTGATTAATAATGGAAATATGTTTAACATAATTGTAATGTATAACCAATATCAAATTGTTTACTGGCTTTGGAAAAGGGAAGGGAAGGGAGGGTGAGAGAAAATTTGGAACTCAAAAAATATTTAGTCTAGGATTAGAGTTGGTTGTGTCAACCATCTTTCTTCCTCTAGCAAGTCAGATGACTGTGGTCCCAGAGCATCATAGTTCTCTTCCTGAGCCCATTCTTTGAGAGAATTGGTGACTGTGGGTGTGTCTATGTGTTCAGAGGTGGGCATGGGTCCTTGGAAATGGGTGAGGTGGTGGGTCCGGGCCCAACTGCTTCTAGGAGACAAACAGTTGACAAAGATTCAATATCCAAGGGACTTTGTTCTTCCTTGGTAAGAACCTAGTCAGTTGAAGGCTCCTTCCCTCCCGGAACTAGTAAATGGATGATATCCTGATTTTCTGAGAAGCAATACCCCTGTTTGAGGAAAGTAATACTTGGGGGCAGCTAGGTGGCACAGTGGATAAAGCGCCGGCCCTGGATTCAGGAAGACCTGAGTTCAAATCCAGCTTCAAACACTTGACACTTACTAGCTCTGTGACCTTGGGCCAGTCACTTAACCATTATTGCCCTGCAAAAAAAAAAAAAAAGAAAAGAGAAAAGTAATACTTTTTCTTTTCAGAGAAGCCAGGCCCCTATTAGCAGAGTTCCTTGGGTCTTTTTATGGCTCTTTCTCCCTAGCAGAAATGAGGCCCATAGAAACATATTCTCTTTCAAGTAGCCCAGCCTCTGTACTCAAAGGGTTTAGGTCCTGAAGTTTTCTCTCTCTTTTTCTGTAAGTGGCTCCTAGTCTATAAAAGCATTTTCACCTTCGCAGATTATCCTAGCCCTGGTTCTTTAAGCCCTTCTGTACTTTCATTGCTTTCCAGACTGTTCTCTATTCTGAAAAAAAAGTGGGTTTTTAAAAAAATTCAGGTAAAAAAAATGTCCTAATTTCATCTCTGTCAAAGAGAATTATTATGTCCCCTCTAAGTCTTCTCATTTTCAGGCTAAAGATCCCTAATTCCTTCAACCAGCTCATGTGGCATGAACTTGAGGCCCTTCATCATCCTGGCTCCTTTTATTGGGACAGTTTCCCACTTTCAATATATTTCCTCAATTATCCTGTTCTCTTCCCTCATCTTTTCATGGAGTAGCTCGGCCAGATTATTTAAATTACCGGGATTCCATAAAAAAATCTACTTATGCTTCATTGACAACACTAAAGATTTTGTTTGGATCACAACATAGTATGAAAAGTCCTCAAAAATATGGAACTACCAGATCATCTCACTTGTCTCCTGTGGGACATGTATGTGGGTCAAGAAGCAACAATTAGAACCAGACATAGGACAACTGATTGGTTTAAGATTGAAAAAGGAGTATGACAAGACTGTGTCTTGTCACCTTATTTATTTAAGGAATGCATAGAATACATCATGTGAAATGCCAGGATGGATGAATCAAAGGTTGGAATTAAGAAATATCAACAATCTCAAATATGTAGATGAAGATGATACCACTCTGATGGCAGAAAGTGAAGAAGAATTAAAAAGCCTCTTGATGAGGGTGAAAGAGGAGAGTGTAAAAGCTGGCTTTAAACTTAAGACAAAAAAACCCCACTAAGATCTTGGTAACTGGTCCCATCACTTCTTCATAAATAGAGAGAGAATAAATGGAAGTAGTGTCAGATTTTATATTCTTAGGCTCAAAGATCACTACAGACAGCAACCACTGTCCTTTTTTTCTTGTGTTAAATCCTGAAGAGATATCTCCTTCCCTAACTCTGTGGAGTCTTGCTTTAGGAACTTTTTAATAGGCCATCAGTTTCTTTCAGTACAATATTTGTTATGTTCATACAACCTGTGGGTACTTCCATTAACTTGATTGGACTCCCTCTTTTGTTTCTAAGAGGCCAGAATCCTTGTGATTTTTGTATTTCTAATCACTGTGAAAAGGTTTCATGAACTGGAAGTTCAAAAAAATTTATAAAAGACAGCAAACTAGCATTAGGAAAGAACAAAGCCTTGTAGTAATATTGATTTTCAAAAATCCTTTTAAAAATCCCTAAGCTTTCAGCTTCAGATGAAAATAGAGCTACAACACATTTCAGCAACAAGGGGAATATTGATATGAAATTTTCAAGTAGATACAACATTTATTTGGATTTCCCTGGGGAATTGGAAGTGGAAATTGGCCTTTATTTTTTGATGACTGCAGTGTAACCTTAACTCACATTAATAGACTGACTCTCCCAGGCTTCTGTGTAAGCCTGAGCTCTCTTCATAGATTTGGACCAAACAATTTGAGCAGAGCACCACCTCAATTACTCCATGTCATTCCATTAAGTGATAAATCATTTGTTCCAACTCTTCTTTAGCATTAGAACAATCCTAGCAAGTCTGGGTATGGAAAAATGCAACACGAATATCAGATGGTGACTTGAAAATGCCATTTCTCTGAATACATCAATTTCAGTTTAAATGTATTCCTTTGGAGAATCAAGTTGCTATATGTAATTAGAAAGAGAATGTGTGTGACTATAAATACTGGGGAGAACTTGAAAAATAAATGGGGCAGGATTTGGTAACAGTAAACCTACTAAGACTCAGAAAGATTCACACTAAGGAACAACAAATAGACAATAAACCCTAATTTTGTTCAGGGCACTGAAGAGGGAGGGAGGTAAAATAGTTAAAGATGATGGCATGTCTGCCTTAATACAGCTGACAATATAGGAGCATTTTGTCACTCATACACACACAACTATGATATATGTGAACACATGACAAATACATGAGATTCAATTACAGAAATGTATTCATTGATTTCTATGTGAAAAGTATTATTCCAAATGTTGGGAATGCAAATATTAAAAACAAAAAGGTCTTTCCCTCAGTGAACTTATATTTTACCAGAGGAATGCAACCTATAAATCGTTAAAAACATAAAAAAAAATTGAGGAAGGAAAGAGTAGTAATAACTTGTATCATCAATGAAAACTTCCGGAAAGGAACATATTTGCTGAGTCTTGAAAGCAGACCTGGATTCTGAAAGTTTGTGGTAAGGAATGCATGCAGACATGCCGAATGACTTGGGCAAATGAATGGAGGCACAAGATGAATCAAGTTTTGGAAGAGGCTGGTTATCCATAGTAGCTGGAATATGGTGTATATGAAAGTAATAGGAATTAAGCCTTAAATTGCAGGGAAAAGTATGAAGCTCCTTAAAAACTAGACTGAAAAAGCTGTATTCTATCCCAGGGCAGTGGTGGAGGGCATGCAAATGAAGGCTTTTGAAAAGGGGGTAGCACTTATGCCTGCAGATTATTTTGGCACTTCTATGGATGATGGATTTAAGAAGTGAGAGATTGGATGTAGAGAGGGATCAGTTAAGGTTCTCTGATTAAGGGGACAGCTAAGTGGGGCAGTGGATAAAGCACTGGCCCTGGATTCAGGAGGACCTTAGTTCAAATCTGACCTCAGACACTTGACACTTACTATCTGTGTGACCCTGGGCAAGTCACTTAACCCTCATTGTCCTGCAAAAAAAAACAAACCCAAAAAACTGATTCTCTGATTAAGACCTCCAATGAAGGGGAAATATGTATTTTCTTTCCATACCAGTCCATTGTACTTTGCACAGCTCCAATTGTTAGGGAGTTGTTTCCTTTCAGCAAACCTAAATGTCTCCTTGAAGTTTCTACCCACTAGTTCTCCTTTTCCCACATTGAGACCAAACTAGACAAATCTAATCCACACTTTTGTATCCATTTCCATTTTCTGTCTTTGTTTGTGTATATCTTTTAAAAATCTCAGTTGTTTGGAAAATTCCCTTTAGACAACTCCTTTATTACCTCTGTGTTGGAAATTTTTCTCTTTATTATTTCAAATTTTCTTTCTTGAGGGCATCATTTTTTTGGATGCTAACTATTAAAATCTGTTTTCCCAGAAATTAGAGTTTATGCCTGGCTTCTCTAACTTTTTCTTTTACAAATTCTAAGATGAAATGGATATGCCCACTCAAAAGCTTCACATAATTTCTACCCAAGAACAAAGTTCTACCATTTCAAAAATATAGAAGAGAGATGTTCAGAGTCTGAACCAGGATTATGGCCTTGTACATAGTGAGAAGGTGATTGATGTGAGTAGAATTGTAGAGGCAGACTTGACAAGATTTGGAAACTGATTGTATGTGGATAGTGAGAGAGAGTGAATATTCAACGATGACCATAAGGTTTCAAACTGGGGTGAATGGGCTTATATTTAATAGAAACAGGAAACTTCAAAGGAAGGACAGGTTTCAGGGGAAGACAATTGTTTCATCTTGGATATGTTGAGTATGGGATAGAGATTTCAGCAGGCAACTGGAAGTGTTGTACCAGAGTTCAAGAAAAGGATTTGGGCAATATCTATAGACTGAGTCATTTGCAGGCAGATGAAAATTAAGCCAGTTGGAGCTGTAGGACCAAAGGGGGATGTGTAGAAAGGAGATAAGAGTATCCAGTACAGAATCTTGGATTTCATCCATAATTAGGGAAAAATTTATGATGAGCCAGGGAAGGATACGAAGATGTAAAATACCATATAAAGTCCAAGAGGTAAGTAATCTAATTGCAGGTGAAAGGGGTGAGAAAAGGCTTCCTGGAGAAAATAGCATTTGAGCAGTCTTGAAGATTGAGTTTAGATGGATAGGAATTCAACACATGAAAGAGGCAATGACTTTCCTGGCATTTCTAGTAGAATAGCATTAGCAAAAGGAGTAAAGAAGGAAAAGCTTGGGTCATGTGTAGACCATTGTGGCAGGAGTAAAGGCTGTTGGAAAGAAAAAAAATGAAATAAGACTGGAAAGGTAGGGAGATGCCAAACTTTGAAAAACTTTGAATGCCAAGCAATAGAGTTATGTTAGAGAACTTTAGAGGGGAAAGTGGGGAAATGCTAAAGAGTTTTAAGCAAGAGGTCAGAAATAGCAAGGCTCACTTACAAGGGAATATATTTTGGCCATCGTGTGAAGGATGAATTGGAAGAGAGAAAAGGATGGAAGCAGGAAGTTTCATAAACAGGTACTATAATAGTCTTGGTAAATGGCAATAAGGGCCCAGATTTAGGAAAATTAACTTCTGCAGTAATGATAAAGAAAAGCCACTGAATATGGTAGAAAGGTAATTGAAAGACTTTTTCACGACATGGAAGACCAGAGCTTTATGATAGGCAACAACAAAAAAAGTAAATGGAGAGGCAGACACTGAAGATACATGAGAGAAATGGGACAATTGCTGTAATAAAGTCCTAGATGAGTTGGGCACAAAATGGAATCTAGACAGATGGTAGAATGATTGGTGTTAGTCGATATTTCTGAGACAACAGAGAAAGGCAAATGATTGTATGTATCAGTAATATGAACTACAGATACTTTTAACATTTCCAAATGAGTGTGACATAAAAAAGCAGAAAGGGCAGAGTTAACACATATGAATGGTATGCTTTTCAAGATGAAGGAGAGGTGATTTATCTAGATGAATTTATTTCAGAGGAGAAGTTAAATTATCAGAATAGATGCACTAATAAAAGCCTATCCTTCTATAGTGGGAGAGTCAGTTAAAAACCACCAATAAGTTGATTTACACCACTATTACCTCATCCTAGTTAATAAAATCAAGGAACTGGTAATAGAGACTACATAATGTTACAGTGTGAAATTAAGTACAAATATCTGTCTTCAATCTGTCTTCAATCTTTTATGAAGTGTGAAATCCTTTTTGACAGAATTAGAGAACAGTGAGCTTTTGGCTGCCCAAGGATAGCTGCCACACCCCATTGGGCTTTAAAAATGTAGATGCATTCTCTAAGTAGAGAGAGGCAAAAAACAGCTTTGGCAGGGGGATGACTTATAGAAGTCTAGAGGAGAACTAGTTATGGAAGAAGAACCCAGCTTTTGAGAAGGATTGGGTTTTGTTCGTTTGTTTGTTTGTTTTCCTACTTCACTTCTATAAGGAGGCAACAACAGGGAACCAGAATTCCTCTTCTATCCCCAACTCCCATCATCAGCAATTATGGTTCTTTGAAGAAGTTACTTGTCCACCAGGTGATATTGTACCCAGAAGGGAGTAATCACAATGAGTCTATAGTGGAGAAAGCCACTAATGGTAACTCCTGAAATGGCAGAAGTCAAGTCAAGAAGCTCTGACAGTCAATTGTAAAAGCTCCTGAAACCTGACTGAATCCCTTGAACTGCATGGGGCTACCTCAAGAAGAGGCAAGGCACTGGAGTACTTTAGAATGGGAGGCATGAGATTCTTTGGCAACATCCATTCACCATGTGATTGTCTCACTGCCTTTGTGTTTTAAGTTTGTGCTCACTCTTCCTACTGATATTATATGCATTTCTGGGAGCATACCCCAGGTTTATAAGAGCAATATTTTATAATTATCATTCTTATTATACTCTCTTAGTAAATACCTTTGCTTTGACTTAATTGTATCTACTCATTGACTATTAGAGTTAAGCACTCCATTGAGGGCTCATGACCTAAAATTATCAGAGTGTAGACGCAGACAGTTCTTTAAACCTGAGGATACTTGCCCATCTAGGGACCCAAGCTGCAATCTCTGGGTCCTAAATTGGAGAGTGACTGCTCTTCTATAGTGCAGGGAATAGTTAAATTCTAGAAGTTGAATATGTTTTTTGGTTTAGGCCAGTTTCTTTTCAGTTCTGCCCTATACAAGTTATAGAAGAAAAACCCAACTTTTGAGAGAGGATGAAATCTCTCAAATTATCAGCACTTTTTGGTAACCTTTTAGAGCTCAACTATCAGTGGATTTCTTCCAGAAATCACTTGAATCTAGCAAGAGGGATGTGGAAATCTAAATAAGGTAGATGTTTAAACTGATATATTTTTATCTCCTATAATGAAACTGTAGGGGCCAAATTTAATATGGGGAGAGTTAATTGGGTGGCTCACCGTAATACTGGGGTTCAGAAAATAATGAGGGACCTCTAGGTCCAAAGCTTCCTCCCCTCCGAACTACCCTTTTTAGTTATTTCTCCCAGGCCAATAAAAAATGGGCTCAACAGCCTCTTTTCCACAAACGAATCAGGTTTTATTAGTGAGAATAAAATACACAACAAAGGTGAAATCAATAAAGTTAAGGACAAGGGAATAGAGAAAAAGAAAAATGGATAATCCCCCTAACTTAACAAAAGCCCATAGGATTCCCAAATTCACTTCCAGCTCAGCTAATTCAACGAGCCTGACTCATCTCATTTTATTAACTCACCACCTGGAGTCCATAGCTTCAATAGGAGACAGCTGTGCAGCCAGTGCAGACAGGCAAAGCACACAGGAAAGATGAACAGAAAGGCCCACAGGACAAACTGACAGGAAAACCCCTCTCAAGTCCACTTCCTGGAAACTCACCAACAGGAAAAAAAAAAAAGAGCTCCCCTCAGCGAGCATTCCTTTTTTCTACTTTTACTCTCCCTCCCCCAAAAGGGAGGTCCTTCAAGTTGGATCAAGAGTGGTTCTCCTGCTGACATCAGCAGCATATGTCACTCAGAACGGGCCAGGTGTGGCCCATATCCAATCATTCCTAGTAAGTTTCTCAACAATACTACGTCATTCAGGTGCGACTCCTAGGCGTCTGCCAAATTCCATTTTTTACCACAAAACATAAGTTTAAAACCAAATTCTGACAACTGAAGATTGAAGATGTAGGAGTGAGGGTAAGAATTCATTATTTTGAAATTTTTCATTATTTGCTTTTTAAATATAGTACTTCATTTTCCCCAATTACTTGTAAAGACAATTTTAACATTCATTTTTTAAAAATTGAGTTCCAAATTTTCTCCCTCCCCTTCCCCCTCTCTAAGTCAGTAAGCAATTGGATATAACCTATGATCATGTAAAACATATTTCTATATTAGTCCTGTTGTGAAAGAAGAAACAGACAAAAAGAAAATAAAAGACATGAAAAAAGTGAAAAATAGTATGTTTCAATATGCATTCAGACTCCATCGGTTCTTTCTCTGGAAGTGGATAATATTTTTCATCATGAGACCTTTGTAATTGTCTTGGATTGTAATTGTATTTCTGAGACTATTAAGTCATTCATAGTTGATCATTATACAGTATTGTTACTGTGTATGATGTTCTCCTGGTTCTGCTCATTTCACTTTGCATCAGTTCATGTAAGTTTTTCCAGGTTTTTCTGAAATCTGCATGTTCATCATTTTTATGGTGAAGTAATATTCCATTACACAGTAATATTCCATTCTATTCCATCATATGCTACAACTTGTTCAGCCATTCTGCAATTGATGGGTACCCCTCAATTTTCAATTAGGAATTCATTAATTGATAGATAGAATGACATGTTTTACTGATGAACAAATATAACAACTTTAAGTTTTGAAGTATGATATTTCATGATTTCTTTAAGGAACATGCATTCAAAGTTTAAAATAATAAATGTTAGGGAATTTAGGTGACTCAGTCGATAGAGTGCTAAGCCTGGAGTCAAGAAGACCTGCATTAAAAACTATCCTCAAGCAGGCAGTTTTCAGATGAAGAAATCAAAGCTATCTATTGACCTATTTAAAAAAAATTTTTTTCTAAAGCACTATTCATTAGAGAAATGCAAATTAAAACAACTCTGAGGTACTACCTCATACCTATCAGATAGGTTAATATTACAAAAAAGAAAAATAATAAATGTAGGAGATGATGTGGAAAAATTGGAACGCTAATGCACTGTTGGAGTTGTGAACTGATCCAACCATTCTGGAAAGAAATTTGCATCTATGCCCACAGGGCTATGGGGCTGTATTTACCCTTTGACCCAGCAATACCACTACCAAAGAGATCATTAAAAAAGGGAAAAGGACCCAGTTGTACAAAACTATTTATAACATTTCTCTTTGTAGTAGCAAAGAACTAGAAATTGAGGGGATACCCATCAACTGGGGAATGGCTGAACAAGTTGTGGTATATGAATGTATTGTGCTGTAAGAAATGATGAGCAGGCAGATTTCAGAAAAACCTGGAAAAACTTACATGGACTGATGCTGAATGAAGTGAGCAGAACCAGGAGACCAATGTACATAGTAACAGCAACATTATGTAATCAGGTGTGATAGACTTAGCTCCTCTCAGCAATACAATAATCCAAGAAAATTCCTAAGGACTCATGATAGAAAATGCTCTCCATATACAGGAAAAGAACTGTGGAATCTTAATGAAGACTGAACAATACTATTTTTACTTTTGTTGTTTTTTTTTCTTTTTTGAGCTTTTCCCCTTTTGTTCTGATTCTTCTTTTACAACATGACTAATGTGGAAATATGTTTAATATGATTGTACATATATAAACTATATCAGGTTGTTTGCCATCTTGGGGAGAGAACTTCAAAGGGAGGGAGGGAAAGAGAAAAATTTGGAACTCAAAATATCATAAAAATGATTATTGAAAACTCTTTACATATAACTGGAAAAAATAAAATACTATTAGAATTGATGAAAAATACCCTCAGACCTTTTCTTTCTGTGTGACCCTGGACAAGTCACTTCACCTCTATCTGCCTCAGTTTCTTCATCTATACAATGGGGATAATAATAGCACATCTCCCATAGTTATTGTGAGAATCAAATGAGACAATAATTGTAAAGTGCTTAGCACAGTGCCTGATGTGGTAATTGATATCTAAATGTTGGCTGTTATTGTTATTAAAATAACTCACATCTTCAAATTGGAAACAAAAATATTCTCTCTTTTAGGTGGGGGAGGAGGGATAATGCAATCCTTGAGGTAGAAGGAGTTAAGGAGCTTCCTTCTAGGAAGGAATGATAATACAATAATAGAAGCATCTGCTTCTTGATTTGGGGCTTGTGCACAGACCTGTGCTCCTATATCTATACTTGAGGGTTCTGACCACTTAGCCACATAATGAAAAGACAAACTGGTGATTGGCCATTTAGTCAGAACTTGGATACATTAAAAAAGCTTGAGTCATCCACTGCTATGAGTCACCAATCTCTTCTCTTTGGCACTTTCCAGTCTAGTGGATATTAGAGAAAGAAGGCAAGTTGCTATGGGGCCCTTAGTAGGGAAGGGGTCCTTTAACACACTCACCAAGAGGCAACATGAAGCAAAAAAATTAAAAAAGCAAACAAATAAAAAAAAATAAACTACTGGCCCTGTTGTTACTTCTGTCTCTCGTATCTATTCTTTTCTTTTCTCTTCTTTTCTTTTTTTTTTTTTTTTTTTGGAGAGGTGATTGGGGTTAAGTGACTTGCCCAGGATCCCACAGCCAGTAAGTGTTGTGTCTGAGGCCGGATTTGAACTCAGGTCATCCTGACTCCAGGGCTGGTGCTCTATCCACTGTGCCACCTAGCTGCCCCGTGTCTATTATTTTCTGCTTTTAGATGTTGGAGATTGGAGATGGCTATGACCTTATGCACTTTTAAGGGTAAGGAGAAAGAGCCAGAAACCAGATGGGGAAGAGGGAAGTCCTGACTGATATGCATGCCCTAGTCTACTACTGGAAGAAATGTAGACTTTTCTATCCATTGGCAATGCCAAATTTGGAAGGGAACTAGTTCAAATTATTAAGTTTGAATTGTCTCAAGTTTGAGCCCACTAACCTCAGGGACGGAAGTAGTCTAGGGGAGAGTGTGCCCTCAGTGTTGTGGAAAATACTTGTATTTCTATTTTTTTTTTTTTACCTTCTCAGGAAAAGAAAAAAAAACTTTTTCTAAAAACTACTTAAGCCCAATTAACTAAAATGATTCTTTTTTTTTTTTTTAGTGAGGCAATTGGGGTTAAGTGACTTGCCCAGGGTCACACAGCTAGTAAGTGTTAAGTGTCTGAGGCCAGATTTGAACCCAGGTACTCCTGACTCCAGGTGCTCTATCCACTGCGCCACCTAGCTGCCCTGAACTAAAATGATTCTTAACTGACAACCTTGGAAGGGTGGAATGAGGACCAGTAGGAATTCAAGCCAATGGTATTAGAAAATTACCTCTGACTCCTAAGAGGTCCCTCTAGAAGTTTGAAGGTGCACTATATCCAAACTCTGAGGACCCAAATCCTCAGTCGGAATGGGAGTTGGAATAAGGATTCCCAGAGCTTATGTGTGTTACATGTCTAATGGAGAGACATATCTGTTGTTCTTCATAAGTAATATGGAAGTGGGGAAAGTCAGATGCACAAATTAAAACCAAGTTTTACAAATCATGAATCATTTGTAAGTTCACATGAATAGTCATATAAAGTATGATCGCTCCCATTTCAATGAAATTCTTTGTCTAATTGGAGGTGAGAGGAAGGAGTTTCGAAGGAAACCAGAAGAGAAGCATGACTAAAAAAAATAGTGTATCAAAGATATGACCTGAAGCAATATCAATAGATTAATCTACTTCATGTTCTCTCTTTTTCTCTCTCTCCCAGTTAATGTGGAGTTAAAACTATATTATACACATAACTTCCATCGCAAAACATTGCTGCCTCTTGACTTCACAGTAAAATGAATTAGAAATATCATATAATTTGATCCTCTCAACAACCCTGGGAGGTACATGCTATTGTTCTCATTTTACAGTTGAGGAAACTAAGGCAGGTAGTGGTTAAGGGATTTGCCCAAAGTCATTCAGCTACTATTGTTTTAGGCTGAATTTGAACTAAAGTCTTCCTTACTCCAGGCACATCTTTCTCCTTCCTTGTCATGCCTACTCTACTAGTATCAAGAAAAGAGAACACCATGGCTGTTTATTGCCTAGGAAATAGTTAAATCTTGGAAGATGAAAATGCTTTTTGACTTATGCACACAGCTGATCTCTTTCAAAGTTCATCACACTTGAATTTGAGAGAAGAATCTAATTCTCCCCAGTTTTGAACAACATTCCTATTTTGAGAAACATGCAAAGTCACAAACATGAAGTTTTGTGCAGTTAGCATGTTAAACACCAGAAAGGAGCGGTCATAGTAACAGTGTTCCCAGAATCTCAGAGTTAGAAGGAACTTCTGAATCTCAGGTTCTCTTGTCTTGTCCAATCAACTACTGAGCATTTTGACACACACACAAAAGTCAAATCATGGTGGAGGTATATACATAAATCCCTTTACCCCATTTCAAGCCACAAAACCTAATTGGCTTATCCTTTAAAATAAGAAAAAAAATTCTAGGGTTTAATAATTAAGAAGAGTCTGGGGGCAGCTAGGTGGCACAGTGGATAGAGCACCAGCCCTGGAGTCAGGAAGACCTGAGTTCAAATTTGGCCTCAGACACTTAACACTTACTGGCTGTGTGATCCTGGGCAAGTCACTTAACCCCAATCGCCTCACCAAAAAAAAAAAAAAAAAAAGGAGTCTGGCTTAAATTTTGATTTCTGATTCTGCCCACTAATGCAGGCAGTGTAAACAAGGTTATTTGCTTGTTTTCTTTGTATTTTTCATAAAGTATAATAAACACTTTTTCTCCTTGCCAAACCCATTGTATTGTTGCAATTCTTCTGCATCCCTATAAGGTTGTTTTTTATTTTTTTAATCAGCCTTAAAGTTAACGATATCATAGGTTTTCATGTTGCGTCTTGACAGGGTAGAGCAAAAGACCAAATACAACAAGATAAAATTTAGTGGGAATAAATGTAAAAGCTTGGCCATGTATTTTAAAAATCAAATGTATAAATCCAGTAGAGGGGAACAATGGCTAGATGATGCTTCCATAAAAAAGATCTGAGGGGGCAAAAAAACAAAAACAAAAAGGGGGAGCAGCTAGGTGGTGCAGTGGATAAAGCACTGGCCCTGGAGTCAGGAGGACCTGAATTCAAATCTGGCATCAAACACTTGACATTTACTAGCTGTGTGACCCTGCTCAAGTCACTTCGCCCTCATTGCCCCACAAAACAAAATAAAACAAAAATATCTGAGGGGTTTAATAAATTGAAAATACAATATTAGTCAAAATTTTGACAGTCAAAAACATACTAACGATATCTTAGCCTACACCAAGCACAGTTGCATGAACAAAGAGGGTGTTGATATTATACTGTACTCTGCTTATTTGTAGTTCTGTGTTCAGTTGTGGGCACCATATTTTAGGAAGAAGAGAGCAGGGTGGACGAAGGTATCTAAGGAGGTGAAAGTAATAAAGATTGTGCCATTAAAAAGATGCATGGAAGAAACTAGGGATGCTTAGCCTTTGAGAAGGGAGAAAACTAGCAGAGACATGATTTCTATCATAAAATGTTTGAAAGGCTGTTAAATGAAACAGTCTCTATTGTTTCTGCTTAGTTCCAGAGATCAGTCAAATCTAGCCTGAAGTGAAATGAGCTCCTTTGAGAGGGAGGGTTTTTTTGAGGTGGTTCTCCTTTACTGGATTTCATCAAGCAAGAGGCTCCATGTTTTCCTCTCAGGAACATGAAGGAGTGATTTCCATTCAGGTATAGGTTGAACTCCATGACCTCTGAGGTCTCAAGATTGAGATCCTGTGAATCCCTGATTTCTGTGAATTCACAGCAAATGTTGTAGCTGATTTTACTGACTGTTTTTGGTTCTAACCTGTGATTTCATTGCTATAAGAAATTCTCAGTCATGAAACTCTCTTATAATCTTAGAATATAATATAATAATATAATCTTATAATCTGCTTGGGCCACCAAGAAATTAAATGACTTGTTCGGGGTCATATAGTCAGTATGGGTCAGAGTTGGGATTTGAACCTAGGTCTTCCTTTGTCTAAGTTCAACTCTCTATCCACTATGCCACTCTGCTATGAGGCCTCTCAATCATGTTGACTACAATTTATTATTATCATCCATGCTCTCATAATGTTTGCTCTAAAGGCCTGTTCTCTGTGTTTCTATATCTCTGTCTCCATCTCTGTTATTCTCTATTTCTGTATCTCTCTCTGTCTCTGAAGCCAATTTGCATGCATGCACACACATGCACATTATCTACAGCTAAAATGAGCTTTGAGCACAATTACTTTGCTTCAACTAGCAACCTAAAAAATACATTTCTCTTGCAAATGGCAGGATCATCTGCAATTTATTCTGAATTTTGACAAAGAAAACTTTAAGGGTTTTTGCTTTTATGAAAAGAGAATTCTAGCAGCTTATTTCAGTGATCAACAGGCCCTCTAAATTGTGGCTCACTTGGGAATTTTAAATAAATTTTCCTAATCTGGAGACAGGTATTCTTGTTTCTTCTATGCATTCTCTGCATCACAAAATCACTGTTATTTAAGCACACTGGTCTGAAATATGAAGTCTTCATTTCCATATGTATCTATAATGGAGTTCATTGCCCCAAAGAAACAAGTTTATACACATTTTCAAGAGAACGATTTCCTTCAACCTTCCCTCCTCTGACATGACTAAAAGGTAGTTTCTAGGGGGGAAAAAGCAACAACAGAGAAGAAAGTCTGTATTCAAAATTGTTCATAGACCTAAGGCAAATCATATAACTTTCAAAAAGTCTAAGTGTCCTCATGATGAGGGAAAAAGAGTAGTTGATCTATGGGGCAGGAAGGCAGCAGCTGTTGCCAATAGCCCTCATTAGGACACCAGTATCTTTGTTTTCTGAGGCTCCCAACATGTAAGCCCACATGCACTCTCATATAAGAATAGGGAAAGCAGAACCTCCTTGACTGGTGTTAGGCTGATTCATCATAACAAAAAGACTTTTTTGGAAGGGTTAAGGAGGGGGAAGGGGGAAGGGCAAGAACAAGAAAGCCAGGTGAGAATACTTTGGGGCAGATCAGGGGAGCTCAGGGCAGGCATCGCTGGTTACTTGGATGGTTCTCCTTGTATGCTGGTGTTTGTGTTACCCTAGGTCCTCTATCCCTGAGGAATGTTTTATGCTCAGGCACAGAGAAACACCAAAAGATTTTGTCATAATTCACCAATCAATCACAAACATTTATTAGTCTCTTTCAATAGGCCAGACACTGTTACAATGACCAAAGTGAAACAACCCTGTCCTCCCTCAAGGAACTTACATTCTAATGGAAGAGACAATATGTACACATAAATAATAGGAGATTAGCACATGTGCTAAGTGCTTTTGATATTACTCCACATGTGAAAGAAAGCAGGCATCTGTTTTTAGGAGAGTTGTGATGATGTCATGTAATGGAAACACCTTGGAGCTTTCTTAGATGCTCTGTTTTTTTAGCTATATGGTTAGAATGAGCCTTTTCAAATGGCTGTACAGTTGAAAGTGGGAGTGCTTTCAAAAAGCCAATCATAGCCCTGGTCTTGGTTTTTTGTCTGATTTCCTTTGGTGGATCTCTGCTCTTGGCTCACTTCTTTAGGTGAGAAAGCACATTGACTTTCCTTGGTACCTTCAAACCAGCTCTTGGTTGTAAGGGGCTGAGACATTTTACCTTCTCCCTTCTCCACTAGATGAACATCTTCTGCTCTGGACCCATACTGATAGGATATGTTCAATAACTGAGCAAATCCAAGGAAAAAGAAAACCAATCTTCCTATCTCAGGAAAGCTGCCTGCCCACCCATAATTGTAAATGGCTATGAGTAAATGGTGCAGATATATCACAAAGACATTCATCAATCTCTTCACTTATCTTGGTGGATCCAAAGAGGAGCTGAAGGATCTAGTCAGTTAGTCCTCTTTGAAGGTGTACTCAGTTTCAGTTATGCAACTATCTAAAAAAATTACTCATATGGCCAGAAGACCAGAAGCAATCACAGACTTCCTACACATGCTCCAATGTCTCTATTATACTTTATTGTAATTCTCTTGGAAGTAGGCTTCACACTCTGGAGTAGCATCAGAGACATTCTGGACTCCATGATACATATAGGCACATAGACAGTATATTCAAGATGAATACAAACTAGTTTGGGAAGGGGATGCAGTGGTGTCTGGGGGAAACTGGAGAGGTCATCAATTTTGACAATACTTGGAGTTTTCTTTAGTTTCTCAGGTGTGCCTGCCAGAGGGAGTAAGCCCTGGCATAAAGACCCAGAGAGATAACCCATAATCAGCGACTAGGAATAGAATGGAGAAGCAAATAATTTCGGTCTCTGGAAGTATGTGTGATTTTAGATGTTTCAGGGTTTTGGCTTGATTAGAGATGAGATGAAGAAGTGAAGATAGGTGATAGATCTTCTAGGCTGCATTGTTCCACTGCACATCTTAGCATATTTTTTGAAAAATTATTTGTATTCATTTCATTAAATATCTTCCAATTATTATGTAAAATTTTACCAATATGTTATTTTTAAATTTTGAGTTCTAGTTCATCCCTCCCTCCCTCCAAATATTCCTTACTGAAGAGGCTTTGTTTATTCACAATCAAGGTGCCAAGCCTTACAAATGACTTTTGACACATCGATAGTTACCTTTTTCAGCCTGAAAACCTCATTCTTTTCTAGGACAAATCAGGCTTCTATATACTATGGTGTGGTGGCAGCAAGGTCCTAATTCCTCCCCCAACTCTGCAAAATGACAAATGGAATAGTGAATAGAACAATGGATTTTGAGTAAGGAATGAAATTTTTAAAAATATTGAATACTTACTATGTGTCAAAGCACTATGCTTACTGCCAGAAATACAATAAATAAGTGAGATAGCCCTTGCCTTCCACAAATTTTGAGTTCTAAATTCTTTACCTCCCTCCTGCCCCTTCCCCATCCTTGAGAAAGCAAGCAATTTGATTTTGATTTTACATATGAGACCACTTAGTATCTTTTAAGTTGATTCATTTAGTGGTGTGCTCTAGTGGCAGTCTGTATACTTGAAGAGGACAATGGATCCCAGTGGGGACAAAGCTGAAGGGCCCCTGCCACTTGACCATTTTTCTCATATGCAAAGCTCCTACTCTTTATAAGACTCTTGTTCATTTACCTTTTCTTTTTTTTTGAGTAAGAAAATATTTTTTTTAATTTTATTTTCAATTCATAGAACAAAACAAGCATTTCCATAACAGTACAATAAAAAAGACGATTGCCCATGAAACTGCAAATCTACTATGCATAACTTGCTAATTTATCCAAATATACATCAAAGTTATAATGAAAATTTCTTTTTCCCCCTTTTCTCTCCCCTCCCACCCTATATGTCTGTGTGTATAAAATTATTCTATACATTTTTCTATATATCAGTTCTTTTTGTGAATGCAGATAGCATCTTTCTTCCTATGTCCTTTATTTTTAATTTGTGTATTTATAATAGTCAAAATAATTTAGTTGCTTAAAATCATTCTTATAACAATGTCACTGTTACTATATACAACGTTCTCTTGGTTTTGCTCATTTAGCTCTTCATCATTTCATGCAAGTCTTTCCATGGCTTTCTAAGATCATTGAGATCATCATTCTTTATAGCACAGTAGTATTTCATCAGAACCATACACCACAACTTGTTCAATCGTTCCCTAATTAATTAATTTTTTTTCCGGGGCAATGGGGCTTAGGTGACTTGCCCAAGGTCACACAGCTAGTAAGTATCAAGTGTCTGAGGCTGGATTTGAACTCAGGAAGTCCTGAATCCAGAGCCGGTGCTCCATCCACTGAGCCACCTAATCAAATCATTCCCTAATTGATGGTAATCCCTTCAATTTCCAGTTCTGTACCACCACAGAGGTATGCTATAAATATCCCATTCACATTCAAAGTTTTAATTACTATTTGTGAATTTCCCTTCATCTTATTTTTACAATTCTCTTTCTCAGTCTCTCTTTTTTACCCTATCCCTGTTACTTTATCTTCTCCCCCCAGCTTCACACTCTCCCCCTTCATCCACTCTTCCAAGAGTCCCCTATCCCTTCCCCCACCCTCCCACAAGAGTCCCTCCCCCACCACTTCCTCAGTTTTCTTACCTCTCTACATGTTCAGAAGACTTCTACACCCTTCCAGATGTACACACTGTTTCCTCTTCAACCCATATGAGAGTAAGATTCCAACATTACCAGCCTTCCACTCCAACCTGCTTCTTCATAATACAATTGCTCCCTTTTACCTTTTCCTACCCACTTTTGTTTTTTAGAATCACCCCATCATAGACAACTCAGCCCCAAATTTATTTCAAACTATCTTAGTAATGATGATAGTTTTAGGAATACTGATAACATTTTCACACACGTGTGTGTGTGTGTGTGTGTGTGTGTGTGTATATATATATACATATATATACACATATATATATACCCACCTCCACCTCCACCTTCATTTCCATCTCCATTTATTTCTACATCTACATAGACATATGTAAACAATTTGACCTTAATGAGTGCCTTATAATTAGTTTTTTAAGTTTTCCTTTTATTTCTTCTGAATCTTTTATATTGAATTTTCCATTTTATTCATTTACCATTAATTCAATTCACTCCTCAGGGTGTATATTGCCTACAGTTCCCTGCAAAAGAAATAAATTAAAAGTTTGCTTAATTCTGGGGTTGAACACTTATATATAATTGATAAAAAAATAATACTAAAAGATTCCCTCACAGTATCTTTTAAAAATCCAAGTTTAGATGATTATTTAACCTCAGTCACTTTTCATTCTTTTATTCCTTTTTTTGTTTATGTTGACAACTGACCTTCCAACAAACTACAAAAACATCATTTATGATCTGAGTTTTTGGTCTCCACTCTAATGGTAATAACCAAGAAATAATGTATTATATTCAAACAGTTTTCTAGGTTATTTGACAAATATAGAGGATATGTGATCCATACCTAAATGGGTTTGTGGTCTAAATCTTTTACATATTTTAAGAAAAGAAAATAACAAAATATATGCTGAGAATAAAAGTTATTTAGGCATTCTCTTTTCAAAGCATTTTATAAGAATAGGATAGTTTGTTTTAGCACTCATAACTACATAGAAATACATATTTCAATACTTCATGGATCTGTGATTTTTGATGGTGGTAGGTGGTATACTTCATCTGTATAGATCACAAATTTCCTTCAGTTAACAGTCTAAATTACTGTAGCAAAAAAATTTTTTAAAAATCAAAACCAAAAAACCAGTTAAGGAAAAAAAATCACTTCATGGCCAGCCTTCTGGTGATAAGGGTCTCTAATTACTTAGGCTTAGCCTATTTGTCTTTGATAGGACCTTCCAGAGCTGGCATGTTATTAACAATCTTTTAGAACCTTGTGTTAACAGTTACATGACACAATGAACCATAAGAAAGACTTTGGTGGAGACTAATATATTTAATTTAAAAAACCCATATTTTCAGTCTGAATCCCTGATTTCATTGGTGTGAAGAAAGTCCCTCTAATAATGAAAATTAAAAACTGTTCTGCTACTTTCTGTCTTGTAACTTGCCTGATATAGATGAAATGACTTGCCAGTGGTGGCATAGTTGGCATGTGTCAAGGGTAGAGTTTGTACTTATAATTCTGAAACCAGTTCTCTATCCACTATGCCACACTGTCCTTGCATTACAATAATAGAGAAAAAAAATTTTGATTCAATAAGTTTCCAATCAACCTTTGTAATGTGGTTCTCTCTCTCTCTTAACATGAATTTCTAAATGAATTTTTTTTGTAAAGCTAAGACTTCTTTATGACTATTTGAATGACACTAACAAAATGAGAATTTTGGCTATTTCAGAAAAACAAACAATGTCCTATATTGGGAGAGACAGGAGGATTTTTTTTCTTCATTAGAGCCAGATAATGTATGATGTTGATACTTATTAAATATTCATAGTATCCTAGAATTACAACATTTCATTTCCAAAGGAAAACACTAACTACATTATGCCAAGTTCTTGACAGATATTTTAAATAAAAATAAGAAATAGGATTAATTTGCTGAAACATACTTAGGTGTTATATATGTCTGAATAATAAAAATTCTTCTTCTGCCTTTGTTTCCCCTCAGGTTCATGGCATATATTGTTTTCCTGGTTGATCCTAATCCATCACATCACCTTCTAAGATCTTTTTGCATTGATTTGGGAGACAGGTTATATATGTAACTATTACAAATATGTAAGACTAAGAGCAATTCTCCAATGGATAAGTAGTCAAAAGATATGAACTGTCTCCACTGAATTGTAAGCTATAAATAACCATATGAAAAATGGCTCCAATCATTCATAATAAGAGAAAAACAAATCAAAATAACTGATATTTCATCTCAAGCCCAACAAACTGAAAAGGATGAAAGAAGAAAGGTCTAGTATATGTTGGTGGGGCTATGGAAAGACAGGCACACTAATTCACTGTTGGTAGGATATGAATTTGTTTAACCATTCTGGAATTCAAATGGGAATAAATGACTACAACATTCATGTCCGTTGACCCAGAGAATCCAATACTAGATATAAAGCTCAAGGAGGTCAAAGATCATCACATACATAAACAGAAGCACTCTCTCTCTCTGTATATACACACACATGTGTGTATATGCATACATACATGTTTACATGTATACAAGATAATAAATATACATAGGTACATATATATATAAATATGTATATATGTGTATGTAACAAAATCATCATGACTATAATTGTACTTCAGTGGCAGTAAAAACTAGAAAAATTATATATGGCCATCACTTGTGAAACCGAGAAACAATGGACTTAGAATGCAATGGAATATTAAAATATAATAAGAAAGACTATATGTATTTACGCATATATGTATTTATATATTTCAGAGAAACATGAGATTTATATGAATTGATACAGAGTAAAGGAAGTAGAACTAGAAAAAACAATGTACCCAATGATAATTATAGTGTAAATGGAAAGAACAAAGATAATGTAACTTTTTTTGGGGGGAGGGCAGGTCAATGAGTGTTAAGTGACTTGCCCAGGGTCACACAGCTAGTAAGTATCAAGTGTCTGAGGTCAGATTTGAACTCAGGTCCTCCTGAATCCAGGGTGGGTGCTTTATTCATTGTGCCACCTAGCTGTCCCCCAAAGATATTGTAATTAAAGGCTATATAATTAAAATGACCAAACAGTCTCAGAGAAGAGATGAAAAAATGTTCCTCTCTTCTTTGATGATACGTAGGTCTGCCATTGTAGAAAATTGCATATGTTGTCAGACTTAGTTGATGTGTTGGTTTGTTTTGCTAAACTTATTTTTGTCCTTTTAAAAAATATTTGTTAGGGGGCAGCTACGTAGCGCAGTGGATAGAGCACCGGCCCTGGAGTCAGGAGGACCTGAGTTCAAATTCAGCCTCAGACACTTAACACTTACTAGTGTAAAGAATTAATTATTATTTGAGGTTTTTATGACCCCATCTTTTGGCTAGAATTAAGAAAAAAAACACCTTGGCATGCACACTGGCCTCTGAGGCTCCTCAAATGGCATGGTGCTCCACCCACTGGTTATAGCCTTTGCCATGGAACTGGCACCTCACCTCATCACCACTCACCAACACCTACATGATCCTGGCAAAATTATAATGATTGGAAGCCTAGTGAGGGCAGTCATGTGACTGTCAGAGCGGCCAGCTAATTGTTTGGGGGCTGCTGGGGTTTGCTGGGAAGGGGAAGGAGAATTGGCCATTCTAGTTGGAAGCTGGAAGGCGACAGGAGCAGGGTTGTGTATTCTCAGCTGATTCCTGGGCGGTGGTATTTTTCAGGTTGTATAATTTCCCTTTCCCCATTTTATTTCCTGTCCCATGATCCTACTGATCCTGTGTGTGTGTGTGTGTGTGTGTTTTTAAGTTCGTTCTTGTTAAAATGAATCCTGTTCTGTTTTGAGGGAGGCTGCCAGTCTCCTTCCTTGCCCCAATATTGCGGTGAGCCGCTTAGCTAACACTCCCCAATTTAAAATTGGTCCCTACAGTAGCTGTGTGACCCTGGGCAAGTCACTTAACCCCAATTGCCTCAGGAAAAAAAAATTGTTATATGGGGATACAAAAATAAAGTATATCAAAAATAATATATATTACATGTATAATTATATCTTATATTTACCATGTTGTTGTTCAGCAATTTGTCAGTCATGTCCTTTTTGTGACCCTACTTGTATTTTTCTTAGCAAAGACATTGGAGTGTTTTGACATTTCCTTCTCCAGCTCATTTTACAGATGAGTATAGTGAGGCAAACAGGGTTAAGTGACTTGCCCAGGGTCACACAGCTAGTAAGTGTTTGAGACCAGATTTAAAAACCAGTTTTCTTAATCCTACTGTGCCACCTAGCTTCCCTATATATATATATATAACATATGTCTGTACATGTATATACACATATGTTAATATGTGTCTGCCCATGTATATGTATACGTACATAGTCCTATGCTGTGAAAATTTTGTATACAATTTTCTTTAAATACTCCATAGGGAGATCTGCCCAATATGTTGAGGCAAGGTGGAATAGTATAAAAATTAGAAAATGAGAAATATCTGAGTTCAAATTCTACTTCTGACACCATGTAAACATAAGTAATTAACTGGCATTATGCTGTTCTTCCTGGACCTCAGTTTCAATTGTTAAGATGGAATAATAATTCCTGGAGTAGGTGCATCACATGGTAGATTATGAATGAATATATAGAGGGAAAAGTACTTCATGAACGTTAATTTGGAATAGGTTTGTAAAAGTCATTTTTAACCAACTATTCACTCCATCAAGAATAGTGGCAGCACAGAGATCCTAACACCACAGTGTTTGACTGATACCATTTTGATAATATGTGTGGCTTCCTATAGTTCTTTTTCCTCTTCGTTGATAGCATGTAGCTTAACCGCAGGGGTAAGCAATCAGTAGTTGTCCTAACAGTAGATTGAGGCTGTGTATTATGTATAGGTGGCTCTACAAATATCTCTCCCATCACCACCCCAGGTTGTAACAACGCTGGGGATGGAGGAATAGATAGCAAGGGGGCATCTAGCTCTCCTGCATAAGTGCTGAGGGAGTAATCCCAGGTAATTTGAATAATTAAATTTAAAAAATATCTATTTTATATAGTCCTGCTATGTGGAAGGTGCAAAGTTAGGTTATGCCATGAAAACAAAAAGGAAACTAGTCCTTGTCCAGAAGGAGCTTTTGTTCTATAAGGGGGATAAGAAAACATGAAAATTTGAGGAGGGAAAAAAGCACTTGAAGTCTTTGCATGAGAAGCAATTCTTGTATTGGACTTGAAAGGAAGCTCATAATTGGAGGAGGCAGAGGTGAGACAGGAGGGCATGCTAGGATTAGCCTGTGGCTGTTCAAAGACACAGAGGTGAGAGAAGATTGTTCAGAAAATAGCCAGTGGTCTAGTTTAGATGAAACAGTGTTCAAACAGGAGTAATATGAAATGAGTTTGGAAAGATAGGTAGGATGCAGATTACAAAGGGCTTTAAATACCAGACTGAGGAGTTTGATTTTTATCCTTTAGGCAATAGGGAGCCACTGAAGGTTTGTTTGTTTGTTTTGGTTTGGTTTGGTTTTTTGCGTAAAAAGAATGATACAAGTCAGAACTGTGCCTTAGGAAGATTATTTCGACAGCTGTGTGGAAGACAGATGCTGTGGAATCATAGTATCGTATAAACTTAAAGCTGTGAGGAACCTTAGAGGCAATTGAGTCTAATATTTTCATTTTACAGATGAAGAAATAAAGGCCCAAGGAAGTTAAGTGATGTGTCCAAGGTCAAACAGTGAAGGGCCCCAACCCAAGGTTCCTAAGGCACCTTTATCACCTCCTTAATTCTCTGAGGATCATTCTATCTCTTGAGGAGAGAGGTTGGATGTAGGCAAACCAAATTAGTAGATTATTACAGTATTCAGGAAAGCGAGTATGAAAATCTGAAGTAAGGTGGGGACCATATGTGTACATAAGAAGGGATGACATAAGAGACCTTATGGAGGTAAAAAGAACAAAATTTGGCAATTATTTGGATGTGAAGGGACAGGGAAGAGTTGAAATCGAAGCTGATATTATAAGCCTAGGTAGCAATGGATATTAATACTCTGAATAGAAAAAACAAATAGAGGAAAGGAAAATTTTTTAGAAAGATAATTAGTTCATTTTGATGTAATGAGTGTGAGATACTGAAAAAGATGTCTAAATAGATATTTTAGGCAAGTACTTTTTTTCAAGATTATACTTCAGGATAGACATTAGGGATAAATATGTAGGTTTGACATTCATTTCCATTATTAAGCTAATTGAACTCACGGGGACTGGTAAGATCCCCAGGAGAGAAGGTATAGAAAGAGGAGTGCCCAGGACCAAGCCTTGGGACCCCAGGACTTCATGGGGAGGATGTGCATGGTGATCCAGTAGTGGGAACTTTGTAGGAATGGTCAGACAAGTGGGAAGATCATAGATGTAAAGCTTGGAGAAAACTGAGAAGTCACCAAATTGACCCCCATCATTTTATAGATGAAGAAACTTAGGCCCAGAGAGATAAAAGGGACTTGTGGAAGGTCACACAGGTAGCAAACACCCAGAATTCAACCCTCAGGGCTCTGACTCCCTGTTTAGTATTGCCTGAACAGGGACTCACCCTCTCCTAATTCTTTCCTCACCCCCAGTATCACCTTCTCTCATTCATTCATCTCCCTTCAGCAACCATCCTGCAACAAGGAGAGAGTCAACAGGAAATAGAACTGGAAAGGACCTCAGAAAATATCTAGTCCAACAATCTCACCTTACAAAGTAAGAAATTGAGGCTCAGAGAGGAGATAAAACTTTCCCAAACTAAAACATATGTTATAGGTCCAGAAGTGGCAGTGACTACAGAGGCTACCTCATCTGACCCCCTCATTTCATATGTGAGAAAACTGAGGTCCAGGGAGATAGTAGTGGTCGTCATCGTCGTGGTCGTCGTCGTCATAGTAGTAGTGGTAGTGGTAGTGGTAGGGGTGGTGGTGGTAGTGGTGGTAGTAGTAATAGTAGTAGCAATAACAACCAACACCATAAGAATAATAATGATTATGATCATTGATGATGAGTTATACATATATAGTACCTACTATGTGGTAGGCACAGTGTTAAGAGCTTTATAAATATTATTTCATTTGATCCTCATAATAATCCTAGAAGGTAGTCACTATTATTATTCCCATATTGTAGTTGAAGAAACTGAGGCAAACAGTGATTTGATTTAGGTTATACAACTAATGAGTGCCAGAGACTGTATTTGGACTCATTTTCCTGATTCTAGGCCCAGTATTCTCTCCATTTTACCACCTAGGAACTTCTTAAGCATTTACTAAACACTTACTATGTGCCAGACATTGCATTAAGTGCTTTATAAATATTGTCTCATGCAATCTGTAATGGGGGAAATGGGGTACGGGGTTGGGTTAGGGGTTGGGGTTCTTAGGAATTCCTCTTTAAAGAATTACACCCTTTTGCACACAAAAGCAGTTAGAATAAGGTGGTAGTTTATTTAGGGGCAGGGGAAGGGAAGGGGGGGAGGGAAGGGAAACCATGAAAGAAATCTTCAGACTTCTCATGGGGAGATAGGCACAAAGCACGTGGCTCAGAGGTACCAATCTCCTCGAGCAGGAGAACGGCAGGTATTTTTATAGAGGACTGGTGGGGGTGGACCATCTGCCTGTGGAAAGTTCCTTTAGTGAGGGAGGACCATCCCCCACTGGCAGTGACTAGAGGAATTCCTTAAGGGGTGGCCATGGATCTCTCTTCAGGACACAAAGGCTGAAGCCACACCCAAATTTATCTCCCCAGGGGTAAGGGAGACCAGAATGAAGGGTGGAGGTCCCAAAGCTAGCTCACTCCAAACTGGTTCCGCTTATCTCTCTAGGTGTATCTGTCCTCTGCTTTAGTTTCTCAAGGAGAAGATTCCTTGATGTGCCCCAGAGAACTTCTGGGGTGCTCTGCACCCCATGACAAAACCTTCATTTTCTTTCTATCTACCTGACATGTTTTGAGTTTCTAAGAGTAAAGTTGCAAATAAATCACTGAAGCTATTATTCTCCTACCCCAAGAGAGTGTTGTTACTAAAGCAGTCTCTGTTTTTATCAAGAATTTTGTAAAATGGCATGCTTTCCTCTAATTTTTAAAACTTTTAATTTCAGTCACTTCTGTCTCAGAGACTGTGGTCTTATATGAAAATCCTGAAATGGAAACAGTGACCCATTCAATAAATAAAGGAATCAAGTGCCTCTATGTGTATGGATCTGTGCTAATCAGTGCAGATAAATACAAAAGGGAAGCCTGGTCAGTTTGATTCCATGAAGATCTTAAAGTGTTTACTGACTATGATGAAGGTGAGAGGCAGCATGGCAGGTGTAGTTGATAAAGTGTTGGTCCAAATTTAGAAGACTGGGGCTCACATACTTGCTGTGTGAACTTGTACTTTCTGGAGGAGGGCCTTCCTGACTCTCCTCTTCCCTTGGAAATTGCCTTCCATTCACTCTCTATCAATCTCCTATGCACATAGTTGTTTTGCATGTTGTCTCCACAGTGCCTGGTACATGGTAATTGTCTGATAAATGCTTGTTAACTGACTAAATCATCTAATCTCTGGGTGCCACTGTAATTTCTCCTAGAAAAAAACACAAATAAATGAATGACATATTGGTAGAGAGAGTTTCACCAAAAGAAGTTCCCCAAAATTGTGCAAGTCACTATACATGGTACCTGGGATATGGAAATAATAACTAACATTTTTATAGTGCTTTAAGGTTTACAAAGTGTTTTTATATAGTTATTTAATTTTATTCTCACAATAATCCTGTGTGGTGGGTACTATTTTTCTAATTTTACAGATGGAAAAAAGTGACACTGAGGCTAAGTGACTTGCCCAGAGTATGACAACAAGTATGGGCAACCCAGTTCTTTCAGATTTCTGTCTTTACTAGGCATAAAAGAAATCATATCTTCTTTAATGGATTTTGCAATCTAATGGGGGAGGGAAAGATAAAACACAACCAAACCTCTAGGAGATTGCCATCTAATTTGTAGGTGGGATAGTAGTGAGAAATAAACAAACAAAGGAAGGAATAAATGAATGAATAACTAAAGCATAAGAAAAAGACTGAATATTAAATAAAAGATGAAAAAAAAAAAAGAAAAATGCAGGGTGCCCCGAAGGTCCTAATGCAGTTTAACATAAGATAACAAAACAAAATTGCTCTAAGACCTTTGGGACACTCTGTGTATACAAATGCAAATTAATGCAGTGCAAACTAAATATGTAAGTGCTCAGGGACAGTGCTAAGGAAAGAAGTAATTATCAAGTTATCAGGGAAAATTTCTGGAGGAAGTGAGCCTTTTCTTGAGGGTTGGGTGGGTGGAAGGAGTTGGAAACACTTGGATTGGCATGAGGAACAGGGAGGATATTCCAATTAAGAGAAGTGAAAAGAGAAGAGTGCCACAGGGTTGAAATTAAAATTTAAAAACAAAAATATAAAAATATGATTAAAAGCCAAGAAGTAAAAAAAATATATTATATTTGGGAAGTTATTGAACAGTAGGACAAAATGAAAAATTCAGCACAGATATTTCTGTTTCTATCTTCCCCAAAACAAAACTAAGCCAAACTTCATTATTACTTAAGGGAGGCAACATGATAAATTGAAAAATGTCTCTAAAGTCAAAGAGCTGGGGTTTAAATTTTGCCCTCAATGCTTACACTCCTTGTGTGTTGTTAATGTTGTTTATTAAATCATTTAATTTCCGGGGGCCTCAGTCTCCTCATCTTTAAAGTGAGGGACTTGCATCAGATGGTTTCTGAGGTTCTGTCCTAGTTAAATCTATGATCTTACTTGGAAACTTCAGGAAGTAGTCCTAATAAAATACAAAGACTTCTTTTTGAGGAAGACAATAAATAAACCTGTAAATAAGGAAATAAATCACTGGGGACATAAAGATATGTATGATGTGAGAGCTAAGCAAAAAGTGTTCATGCATAGAGATGACAAGTCAATATGTAAGGTTGAACTACTTTCCTTCTATACTTTAATACTAGTGTAAAGAAGAGGTTAAGGCAGCTAGGTGGTGCAGTGGATAGACTGCCTGGCCTGGAGCCAGGAAGACTCATCTTTATGAGTTCAAATCTGGACTCAGGCACTTACTGTCTATGTGACCCTGGGCAAATCATTTAACCCTGTTTGCCTTAATTTCCTCATCTGTAAAATGAGCTGGAGAAGGAAATGACAAACCACTCCAGTATCTTTGCCAAGAAAAACTCAAGTGGAGTCTCAAATGAAACAACAACAATAAAAGTTTGCAAGTCTTTCTTATTTTGGGAGGAGTGAAGAAATTCTTCAATCATAGTTGATTGGATGGTTAGCCTATGGCTGGCTGAAGGATTTAGTTATGTCCCAAAGGCCTTTATAAAGTAAACTTGCAGTTCTCTGGAGTAAACTGAGGTAGGGGGTACTCTGTCAGCCAAGGAATCATCTCTGACACACAAGAGGATCATAGCATCATATATGGAGAGCTGTAAGGGCCCTTAGAGAGCATTTAGTCCAAACTCTTCATTTTATAGATGAGGAAACTGAGTTACAGAGAATTTAAGTGACTTGCCAATGGTCACATTGGAAGCAAGTGACCAGGCTGGGATTTGAATTAAGATCCTCAGACTATGGGCAACCATGCTGCACAGAGTGCTGGATCTCCAGTCAGAAAGACTCAAATCAGGCCTCATACCCTTACTAGCTGTGTGACCCTGGGTAAGTCACTTATCCCTGTTTGCCTCAGTTTCCTCATCTGTAAAATGAGCTGGAGAAGGAACGGGTAAACCACTCTGGTACCTTTTCCAAGAAAACCCCAAATGGGATCACAAAGAGTTGGACACAATTGAAATGATTGAACAATAGCAATGACGTCTGATAAGGTTAATTTGAAGGAATAGCCAAATAGCCCTTGATAACTTTCCACTCCCCATTTCGACACATTTCTCCCCACCTTTGCTGTTTTTTTTTTTCATTCACTCAGTGCCCTTATACTGCCCCTTGTTTGCCCAGACTCTTCCCCCTCAGGCCTTAGATTGGGAACATTTCTTCCCCTTCAGTAAATTTACCTCCTATCCATCTCATTCCCTCCTAGTAATTGTTGGCAAGACAGAAATTGAGGGAGTTAATGCATAGATGCACAGTGTTAGAATTTTCTGAAAACAGTGGATCTGGCCCTATCCTCTTTAGTTTACAGATGAGGAAGTTGAGGGTCAAAGAGAAATAGCAACTTGTCCAGGATCACACAGCTGATTGGCAACAGAGCCAGCAAGCAGTAAGGCCCATGTCTCCTAACTCTCCAGCTGAGGATAAAATGACTAATGAAACTTTTTTTTTAAACATTTAACAACGAACTCAGAGAGGTCCCCAGCCCTTCCTACTGAGCTGTTAGACTGGGGTTAATAAGTGTCACAGTTTGGTCCAGAGCTAAGAAAATTAAACTAAATTATTAAACAAAATGATTAGGTGTTAGGTTAGGGGTAACAAGCAAGAGTCAGATATGTGGAGACAAGAATTTGGAGGTAAAACAGATGTGGTAAACAGAATCTAAATGAGATCAGAAACACATTCAAATCAGGATGCTAAGCCAAAGTCAGGACACAGGAGAGAGGAGTAAGTTTTGTTAAGGAGAGAGTAGAATGGATAAAAGCCAGATCCCCAGAAGATAACTTAGGTATTTTCCCCCTTTTCTACCAATCCTGATTTACATCTCAAACCTTATCACCTTGTCCTCAGTTGTCCTCTATAGTCTTGAAACTAACAATTCCCAGAGGATTGAATCTCTAATGGTAGTACCTCAGGCCTACTAGCAGACATGCTAGGAAACTATCTGGATTTGGTTTCTAGAGCATCTTAAATCATACCATGAAGGCAGTTTTTTCCATCCACGTCTGGGTGTAGCCCCTGCATGCCACTGCCTTATAGAAAGTGTAGATGGTGCCGTGGTTAGAGCAGATGCTGGAGTCAGGAAGACCTGTGTTCAAATCTGACCTCAGACAGTTACTAGCTATGTGACCCTGCAAAAGTCACTTAATCCTGTTTGCCTCAGTTTCTTCAGCTATAAAATGATCTAGAGAAGGAAATGGCAAACCACTGCAGAACCAAGGAAACCTCAAATAGGGTCACAAAAAGTTGGACATGAGTGAAATGACTGAACAACAACAAAGATGATATATAGGCCTTCGTCACTCTAGACCACAGCCTCTTATACCGTGGATTGTGACCGCATATGTGGTCCCGTAACTGAATGTGGGGGTCGTGAAAAATCTGGCTACAGTAAAAGGTTATGCATGCCTATTTTATATATCCATATACCAGGGGTTATATAAAGATTTCTCAGGAGAAAACGAGTCGTGACTGGTAAAAGTTTAAAAAACCCTGCTCTAGACAATTTAACTGAAGTCTCATTGAGAATGAGAGGTATACTGTCAGAAAATTATAATGAGTGCTCATTCAACAGTAGCATTCTACTGTCCTGTAAATGTGATTTTTAAAAATAACCTTTGGGTTCCATGTTTTAGGAATAACTTTTATAAACCTGAGTGTTTCCAGAAGAAGGTAACAGGGATTGTGAGAGGACCAGCAAATATGATGTCTGAGGAACTTGGGGGGGCAGGCAGGAGTGAGCCCAGAGAAGATATTTGGCAGCCAGGTGGCACAATGGATAGAGCACTGGGTCTGGAGTTGAAAAGACCCGAGTTCAGTTCCTCAAAACACTTTACTACATCTTGCACCCTGGACAAGTCGCCTAACCTCCACCTGTCTCAGTTTCCTTATCTTTAAAATGGGGATAATAATAGTACCTACCTGGGTGCAGCTAGGTGGCACAGTGGATAAAGCACCGGCCCTGGATTCAGGAGGGCCTGAGTTCAAATCTGGCCTCAGACACTTGACACTTACTAGCTGTGTGACCCTGGGCAAGTCACTTAACCCTCATTGCCCTGCCCCCCCCCCAATAATTTCATAGTATTTTAAAAAAATAATAGCACCTACCTCCCAGGGTCATTATGAGGATCAAATGAGATAATTGTGAAGCATTTAGCACAGTGTTTGGCACATAGTAGGTGCTATATAAGTGCTATTATTATTTTGTTTTGTTATTGCTATTATTGTTGAGGAGTTATAAGGTAGAAGAGGGATTGTTCTGCTTGGTGCCTTAGGGCAGAACTAGTAGAAATGGGCAGTAGCAGGGGGTGTGTGTGTCAGATTTTTAATTCATTCTAAAGAAAAACTTAACAATTAGAGTTGTTGAAAAGAGAAGCAAAATGAGAGGCAGTGGGTGGTCCCTTATGAGAGGTTTTAAAGCTAGGTCTAGACAGTCCCTCCTCAGCCTTATCCTAGAGGAGATTCCTATATAAATGTGATCCCTTCCTACTCAAAAGCCATGACTTTTTGTTGTTTTACATGGCTTATTTTGGGCGCTGGCAGGGTAAATCTGTGAAAATATTATAATAACCATTTTCTAGCCAAGAAGAGCCTTTTGTGACAGCCAAGTGGACTTCCACTGAGGAATTCACCACAGATGGCAGCACCAGCCATGTGCTTGTTCCAATAGAATGGCTATGCTCATTACTGAACGGTTATTCCATTAGATCCATGTCTGATTCCTTAAGGGACTAAAATAAAGACAGACTATATTCATTATTTGGCTAAAAGGAAATTTGCCCTGTGTCAATTGTCTAACAAGGCAAAGGTGAGGAGAATTCAGGGCTCTTTACACATAGAAATCACCGCCAACACCACTCGGTCAATTGGAATGGCGCTATGTCACTCTGTAATAGTACTATGTCACTGTCAATTGGATATTGTGGTATCCTTCTAGCAGGTAGAGTCTCCCTGATTGCCCTACATTTCATGAGGGTGTGATCCTCCAAAGGAGCAATGTTTTAAAACTGACCATAAGCCTCAGAGAAAACAGGGTGAGGAGACTTCACCATTGTTCTATTTCCTTTGTGCAATGCTACAAGAATTATTTTTTCATTCTTACCACAGCTAATATAGTAACTGCTTTCCAGCACTCACTGTCAAGCTGTTTACCACCCCGAGTGGCTGTTAATGCAGAGAAAATGACTCGTGTACACAGTGCATGTCTTAAATTATACAAGGTCATATTTTCTTGTCACTGAAATTTGAGTCAGAAATTTGTTGAATCCTAATTTACTGTGCAAATGGGACCTTAAAATGGACTGCAAAGCAGTTGATTAAACTTCTCTAATGCAAATCAAAGGTTCTCTCTCTCTCTCTCTCTCTCTCTCTCTCTCTCTCTCTCTCTTTCTCTCTCTCTGTCTCTGTCTCTGTCTCTTTCTCTCTCCTACAGTTGTGTAATAGTTGGATTTAGGAAGGCTGGTATGGTATTTTATTGACATAACTTATTAAATTAAATTTATTAAATTAACTTGGGTCTTCTAAATTAGAGGAAGCCCCTGACTCAGTCATGGGTTGCAGATTTATGATTGAAAAGTCACACAATATGATGGCCGTATGAACACATAGACATGCATACTTAGAAGGGAAATGACATCTTCTAGTACAAATGTGGTCTTAAAAGGATAGAGTACTATGGATATTCCATTAGGAAAAAACCATGTTGACACTTCTTTTCAAAAAGGGACTATGGAATATCAGATTGGTATTATGGCTTTCCCATTGGCTCAGCATTTTGAAAAATTGAAAGAGAACTCTATTTCGAGTGGAGTGAACTGAAGTTTCTTAGAAATACCAGTTTTTCACTGGAAAGTATTTTCCATTCAGGTAGAAAGAAAAATAGATTACCAAAGAAGCTTTCATTTATTTATTTCAGAGCAGTCCCATTTGGATGAATTATGCATTTTGTACATCTCACTGTATTGTGGGTGTTCTGTGGTTTATTGCAAAAAAAGTGCCCATCTTATCTACTTCAGAAAAAAATATATCTCCATGGTTTCTGTAAAAGGCTGCATCATCTCTCTCAATGCCATTAAGCAAGAAAGTAAGGGGCATTATTAGCAAAATATTGCATTTAACTTGAACACTTTCTTATTTTGATAAGAATGTTCCTACTTTTTTTTCTTTTTTTTTTAGGAAAAAACATCTTCCAGGGTGGCATCAGTTGTTTATGGTAGCCTGTCCATCTTGATTTAAAACAAGAGGGAGAAGGACGATGGAAAGACACTAACATTCCTAAGTCTAAAAGTTTGAAAATCACTCTGTTTTTGAGTTGTATTTTTAGTCTGTATTTCACCTGGTAGGTCTTCCAACTGAGCTATAAAAATGTCAACATCAAGAACATCCCTAACCCCTATAACAGCATGGTGCTTAGATTTTCTGAGCTGTCATCCTTCTGGTCTGCCCTCCTTCTTTTGGCCTTTAACGATCCTCAGCATTTTAGACAGAAAAGGCAGTACGAAAGAAATGATTGAGCAGCAACAGGAAAGAAACTTGCCAACATTTAAGGGAAAAAAAAATAATGACTCTCTGGTGGTGCCTGGGTAGCTAGGGATTAATTGCCTACAGAAACTTTTTTTTTTAAATCCCAGGTATGTCTTCCTGGGTACAAAATTACAACTTTAATAGCAAGGCGTTTTTGGCCTTTATAATACACAGAGAAGTACACTATTTTTCTTATGACAGCTATACTTCTCTATAAAGTAAGACTATCCTATGGGACAGAAAGTAACAGATCTTCTGCCTACAGTTATTGAAAGAGGAGAAAGTTTATTCTTTAAACAACTAACTCCCACAAAACTATAGCTTAGCTAACAGAAACTACGTTGAGTTTTTTGTTTTGTTGTTAGACAAAATGAAAGAATGCCTTTTGTTTTTACTATTCTTTGATAAATTCTTGATATAAAGAACCATTGCAGTAGCTTTTTTTTTTTTCCTAAACTGAGGTTTAAAATTTTACAGAGGAGGGGCAGCTAGGTGGCACAGTGGATAGAGCACCGGCCCTGTAGTCAGGAGTACTTGAGTTCAAATCTGACCTCAGACATGTAACACTTACTAGCTGTGTGACCCTGGGCAAGTCACTTAACCCCAATTGCCTCACTTAAAAAAAAAAATTAACAGAGGACCCAAATGATACCTACTTGTTTTGTTTTGATTTTTCTTTAAAGAACATACTCTCCTTTAGTGGAAAAAAATGTTTATGTTTCTCTTCTTCAAAATAAAGTGGAAAGGTGAGATCTCACATATAAGAAAAAAGGGAAAAAAGTGGGGGAGAGGGGCACTTCATGTTTAAATGGCTGCTATTCCATGAAAGTCTCCCAGGCACTCTTCCCTAACTTCCCTCCCCTCTGTCAGAAGTCATTTTCCCTTAGATCTGCCATAACATCTATAACCCTTTTCTGCTTATATTCTATTGTGTTACACTTATTATTTGTGTATATATATCTGTAACAAAGGTTACCCTAAATTAAACTGCTTGGAAGGTCAGGGAGATTAGATTTTACCTCTATTTGTTCCTTTAATGGGGAATGGCTCTTAGTCTTTCAAATTTGAATCAGCTCCTGATATACCATGGAAATGAGACCTTTATTAGAGAAAACTGTTGCAAAGACTTATTTTTCTTAATCACCTGTTTTTCTTCTAATTTCTTACCATATTAGATTTGTTTTTTTAAAAAAACTTTTTAATTTTATAAAACCCAAATTGTCTATATTAATTTCTGTTACTTATTTAGTTTTGAACTCTTTCCCTACCCCTAGATCCAAAAGCTAATTTCTTCTTTGTTTCTATATTTATATTATAATATGATTCTTCATATATCTAAATATTCATTTGGAATTTATCTCAGTACATGGTGTGATGTGTTGGTTAAAACCTAATTTCTACTGACTTCTACTTTTCTCAGCAGTTTTTGGAGGTCTTTGGATTTATCAAATTATAATAATCTATTCCACTAATAAATTTCTCTCTCTTCTGTACCAAATAATTTACTCTTTTACTACATTGTAGTATAATTTAAGATTCGGTACTGATAGATTCTTTTTATTCTCATTTCCCCCATTCCCTTTGAAAATTTTGACCTTTTTGTTTTTCTATATACATTTTTATACATTAGCTTCATTTTATAAGTCCTGAAATATTGTCTCAACTGTCACTTTTAAGAAATTTTCTATTTTTCATATGCTTTGGTTTTTGACCTACCAATTTTTAGAATTATGTTTTTCTGCAATTACATTTTGGTTCCTTAGTTATTTATGTAGTTTGTATTGCATCCTAATCAACAAATGATCTACTTATTTTTTCTGCTTTGATACATATATATGCATATGTGAATAGGGATATATACACACATACATGTGCGTGTATGTCTGTCTACATGCATACACACATACATGTGTTTTGTTGTTTGTCCTTTGTTTTCAAAGAGGACCAATGATTCTATGGGGTGATGATTTGATTCATGAGTGAATTGGATTTATATGAGGCAGAGTTGCACAAAGTCATCAGCCTCACTCTCTCTTCCAGAGTCAGCAAAATCCACCAGCAGGACAAAAGTCAGGACAACTGGTGATGGCTCAGGATGCAGTGGAGGACCCTGATGGTTTTGATGTCTGACCAAGCTCACGGCCCTTGGAAAAAATTGTTCTCATCTACCATTTCTTCTGGGTGAAGTCTTTACATGCTTACAGTAAACACCCCCTCCCCAAATCACTGATGGGTTTGAGGCCCACTGATTACCCTCAACCTGGTTTATCCTATCTGCCAAGATAGTTTACTGGGGTGTGGCTATTTATATGCTACATCTTCTTGAAGGCACAGGTGAAAGTTGAGTGTCAGACAGACACCAAAGGCAGATGATCAGTCCTGAAAAGGGCTCAGCAAGCCCTCACACCAGAGGTGCTAGTCTTCCTTGAATACCACATAAATTTCATACACACAAACAGATGTGTGTGTGTGTATGTGTGTGTGTGTGTGTGTGTGTGAGAGAGAGAGAGAGAGAGAGAGAGAGAGAGAGAGAGAGAGAGATGAAGTTCTTTATGTCCCAATATATGGTTAATTTTTGTAAAGGTGCTATGCACATATGTAAGATGTATATAAATTTCTTTTCTCATTCAGTAATCAAAACGATCAATTATCTCTAATTTTTCTAACGTTATATTTAGATGCTTAAATTATTTCTCATTTTCTTTGTTTGTTTGTTTGGTTTTTGGGGTTTTTTTGCGGGGCAAGGGGGTTAAGTGACTTGCCCAGGGTCACACAGCTAGTAAGTGTCAAGTGTCTGAGGCCAGATTTGAACTCAGGTACTCCTGAATCCAGGGCTGGTGCTTTATCCACTGCGCCACCTAGTCGCCCCTCTCATTTTCTTTTGATTAAATTCTGTGAAAGAAGTATAAGGTATTATCTATTTCTATTTCTAATTTGTTTAAATTTTCCTTTAAGTATTTAGATCATATGCTTTTGGAGATAGAGATACACATATGTATATATACATATACACATATATGTGTATGTATATATGTACATATATGAGAGTAATGATGTTTATTCATTGTTATCTTTAAGCAAAATTCATTTTCCTAACTTATCTTGGTTTTCATGTGTTAAGGGCTAAAATTCTAGCTAGTCTGTCTAAAATATCTAATGAGTGGTCGCCAATAAATTATAAGCTTTAGCAAGAGTTAGACTTTTAAGCATTTATTAAGGAGAATAAGAATTTGGTAAAGAGAGAGAAAGGCCTAGATTCCTATCTATTAAAGGGAGAGCACATTTCTAGCTCCGCTCTCCACCAGAGTCCAAAGGAAAAAGAGCGAGACTGAGCGCCAGTCTCTTCCTTCCTCCTCCCACTAGCCCGCGTCACTTCCTGACTCCTGGTCTTGCCCTCAAAGACCTTCCCTTCATGGGCAGAACTCCTCTACAGTAAGTATCCAGCAGGTGGCGTTATTCCAATCGTTACAGTCCCCCCTGTTGTTCCTCAAGAAACAAAATGTTTCCTTGACGGAACAGTAAAAACAATATAATAACTATTGCTAACTAATAATATGTGAACAACAATATAGAAAAGGAAGAGAGGAAAGTTTTGTCCAGAGGGGCGATTTTTTTTTGTCCTCATGAACCGACGCTTTGACATTAGTCTTGCAAAGGGAGGGCCTCTGCAGAGAATACATGTTACAGATGGTGTATATTATAACAGAAAGAGAAAAAAAACAACAAAAACAACAAATCAAAACTGTTCATTTAAAGTCTCTGAAAGTCTTTTCTCAGATGTCCTCTAGGTGTAGTCGTGGAATGGAAGTCTTTTCAGGGGTTGATGTGTGGATGCTGGTAATCAGCCAGGAAAATTTCCTACAAAATTGAGCTTAACACAACTTTAAAATAGCTTTGTCAATAATCAGATCAAACAATGAAAGTTCTCAAAAACATGTCTAAGGGAATTCAGAATCTTAGTTGTTACACATGAAACATATAATAAAACAAAAATTGAAACATTCTTTAAAATTATAATATTACTATAGTCCCCCCTTATGGAGGGTAATTGAGAAGACAATTGCTGCAATATTAAGTAATAAAAATAATTTTTATCTTTCTTTTATCACTTTTTGCATCATCTGCCTAATTATCCTCATGCCATTATGAGAAATTTTAAAATCTAATATAATTGGTAACAGGTGTCAAGGCCAAATTCTACACTGTATTTATCATGACACCTGAGATAATTATGGGGGTTACCATAAAAGAACAGAGAAATGATGGGATATGAGCATTCCCACACTTGAGCAATATATACTGCCCATGCAGTATGCCAGGTCTAAAATAGGTGGATGGAATATATGTCCATGCCACCGAACATATTGGAGGAAACTGAGTCAGACTTAATCAGATGCATGGGATTGAGATGTCCATGGCATCAGGCATATAGGAGGGAGCATAGAAGCCAGGTGTAGGAGTGAGATGGGTGGGATGAATACTTCCAGCCATCTGTACAATATTGTGGGGAAAAATAAAATAAAATATTAAACCAAGAGAATCCAACCTCAACATTTGTCAAAAGCCGTTCCCTCGGCCATACCTTGACTTCATGCATGTCTCCCCTCATGTGACAGTTCAGTGTCTGCTCTTGCATGTATTCCTCTTGTGATTGGATGGCATCTTGGCCAACTGGCATCTGATAACTCAGAATAAAGGTAATTAGTGTCTTAAATGATAAGTTCCCATAATCCAAGTCTCATATGGATTTAAAAATTGAGGATAATAAATGATTGCAAAAAATGTGAATACATCTTGACTCAGAACACAATATATAGTTATGCAACAATTTCAAATAATATCTTTTTTTTTACTTAGTATACAATTACTTTTGTGAAAAATCTGAACATATTTAAATACAAGTTAAAGCACAACACAATCTCAAAGACAACTTTTACAAATGTTCCCCTCTTTTTTTTTTTTTTTTGGAATATGCTTATCAAAAATAATACTTCTAGAATCAATTTACACTTGCCATGGCAAACAATTTGCTAGGGAAATGCTTTAAAGAGTTTGATCAAATAATCAGTTGAGAAAAAATAACAAAAACAAACAACTCAGAATATGGGAGCACAATACTCCTAGAATTAACATTGTATTATGAAATCAAAACCATCTTGCAATGTTTCAAAATTAGAGAGATGAATAAATAGAAAAAAATACACACGGAACAATAAAAGACAATGAAATTCAAACTAGGGAAATCTAAATGAATATGAACTTAATATTAATAAGAGTATTATAAAATATAAACTTGATCATATGACTATAAAAAGCTTTACAAATATTCTCCTTGTTTTAGAAACTAAGTATAAGTCACAATCTCAAAAGCATGAAAATCTCTATGAAAATAAACCCATACCATTAATTTCAAAATGTATATATAATAGCATAGAAATCCTATGTAACCTCTGAACTGATACTATTACTCTGAGTGAATTCAGAACACTTTTGATTCTGATATCTAAAATCCCCAACACTCATATCAATACCTTGCCCCTTACTTCTACATTTCTGTACAATATATACCCTTCCATGGCAAAAGAAGCAGAGTCTTGAACTATGTTGATGATTGTCATTCTTATACAGCTTAAATTTTTCTTCTTTAACCCCTCTATATTGTCTGTCAGTCTTTTCACCATACAAATGCTTTATAAGATTACTAATGAAAGACAAAAGCAGGTTAGCAAAATTATCAACAAAACAAGCATATCTGGAATTTAAAGAGTTTTCTAAGATTGTCTCAAAAGCACAGCCAGGCCGGGGAAGGGCTGAGCCTGAAGCTGCAGATGCAGGTAGAAAAAGTTGAGCATGCGCATCAGATCTCTGGACTTCCCAGGCAGGGGAAGCTATGGGCTTGGCCATAGGAGGAGTAGAGGGTGGGGTCTGGGGAGGAGGGGAGGGACCAGCGCAATTTGAATCCGACTTGATTTTGAACTCAGGCCTGGATTCCTCTTCCCCCACTTTGCCTCCAGGTGCTAGGGGATTAAAAGCTTCTAGAGGGTGGGTCATTGCCTCCAGGCATGCAAAATTAGAGCAACAATTAGTGTTAGAACTGGGAAAAGCTGCGGGAATCTCTTCAGGTTTCTCTGAAAAAGCATGGTTGGGAGAGAGAGAGATATTTCCTTGTGTGAGTAAGTTGCTGGCTCTTTTAACAAAAATAAAAAGAAAAATAGAAAATCCACAAAAACAAAGCATTAACATGATCTTATCTCCCATTTGTCTGGTTAAACAGACCAAAATCAAAAATAGGATAATTAGGGAGTTTAAAAGGTCCATTCGAAAAAATTCAAAGGAAAAACACAGCCAGTACACCAGTACTTAGCAGTTAAAGGGAGAGGGAGGGGAAATTTCTTACCCAACCAGAAGATCAGAAGAAAGTCTTCTGAGGTTTAGCTTTCCTCTTCGTGGTCAGCCATCTGTTAAGGGCTAAAATTCTAGCTAGTCTGTCTAAAATATCTAATGAGTGGTCGCCAATAAATTATAAGCTTTAGCAAGAGTTAGACTTTTAAGCATTTATTAAGGAGAATAAGAATTTGGTAAAGAGAGAGAAAGGCCTAGATTCCTATCTATTAAAGGGAGAGCACATTTCTAGCTCCGCTCTCCACCAGAGTCCAAAGGAAAAAGAGCGAGACTGAGCGCCAGTCTCTTCCTTCCTCCTCCCACTAGCCCGCGTCACTTCCTGACTCCTGGTCTTGCCCTCAAAGACCTTCCCTTCATGGGCAGAACTCCTCTACAGTAAGTATCCAGCAGGTGGCGTTATTCCAATCGTTACACATGTCTATACTTAGTTTAGCTTTGTCTGAAATCAAGATTGTTCACATGATTTTTTTTTCATCTAGCTAAAGAATAATATTTGGGAACAAAGAGAATGTAGAGAAAAGAAGAGGGCATAGTACATACAGAGAATTTGTGTATACCCTTAGTTAAGAAGTGAGATGGAAATGATCATCCAAAAGAGATTGAATAGTTGTGTAGAAAGCAGGCAGTAAGGGAGGGAGAGAGGGAGGGAGGGATGGAGGGAGGAAGGAAGGAAGGAAGGAAGGAGTATTTATTGAGCACCTGCTATATGCCAGGCACTATGTTAAGCACTTTATAAATATTATCTCATTTGATGTTTACAATAACCCTGATAGATGCTATTAATAGCCTCATTTTACAGTTGAGGAAACTGAGCTAGATAGAAGTAAATTGCCCAGGGTCACACAAAGCAAGAAAATGTTTGAGTTCAGATTTAAATTTAGGTCTTCCAGACTCCAGGCCCAAGTCTTTATTCAGTGTGTCACCTAGTTGTTTATCATAACTAAGAGGAGGGAGGGAGGGAAGGAGGCAGAGAGAGAGAGAGAGAGAGAGAGAGAGAGAGAGAGAGAGAGAGAGAGAGAGAGAGAGAGAGAAGTGCCTAGAGAAGAGAGAGTATCCCAAAAGGAGAGGATAGTCAACAGTGTTAAATGCTGGAGAGAAGGCAAGATGGAGGAGGACTGAGACACTTCTACTGTTGGCCAAAAGGAGATTTTCTTCTGCTCTCCATGAAATAAAAGCATGGAGCCTTGACTGGTCAGCAGTTTCCAGTATCCTGGCCTTCTTATTCTTAAGTGTCTGTTACTCCCTAACTTCCTTCTGTGAGCAGTCTTGCCTGCCTTCTGGCTTCTGTGTAATTCATCAGTGCCACCACTCATTAGGGGCTTTACAAAACTTTTCATAACAAAGGTAAGTGGAATGTTACATAATCTTAGAACCAGAAAAGGCAGCAGACTTCCTCTAATCCATTCCTTTCCATATGGTACTGTGGAAAGAACAAAGAGAAGTCTCAGTCAGAAGATCGAAGTTCAAAATCAATGTTTGGCTCCTTACTTCATGGTCCAGTAGAAAGAATGCCAAACAAGATCTGAGTTCGAATGTAGATTCTACTATTTACTACTTTTGTGGTCTTGGACAAATCATTTTATCTCTGTGGGCCCCAATAAATTCATCTGTAAAATGAAAAAAGTTTGGCCTAAATGATGTCTAACATCCCCTCCTAGGTACTAGATCCTATGATTCCCTCATTTGATTGTCAAGAAAATGAGACCCAGAGAATTTAATGAGCTTGTTTTTTGTTTTTTGGGGTTATTTTGGAGGGGCAGGGCAATGAGGGTTAAGTGACTTACCCAGGGTCTCACAGCTATTAAGTATCAGGTGTCTGAGGCCGGATTTGAACTCAGGTCTTCCTGAATCCAGGGCCAGTGCTTTATGCACTGTGCCACTTTGCTGCCTGCTAATGAACTTATTTAAAATGACTGAAGGATGTTTATATCCTATATAGCTAGTTAGTGGCAGAGCAGAGTCCCAGGCCATGCTGACCCTCTATCCAGCATTCATTTCCCTATATGTTACTGTCTCCTTGTAAATGAATGCAATCCTGTGTACATTTTAAAGTCCACAATGTCTTACCCAGATAAGTACCTATATCACTGAATGCCTATGCTGCATCCAACACCCAAAACTTTCCTAAAAGTAATAATGCCTTACTATCTAATATGCTGCATGCATCTGGTAGTACTTGAATGGTACCTGGGATCATTGAAAGATCCGTTCTAAAGAATTTAATAGCATATTTTCAACTTGCCTTTATAACCTGCTGCTGTTTATGTTCCATAATGAGAGCATCAAAGAGAGAGGGTAGGCAGCAGGAAGAAAGCTAATTAAACATTTTTAGGGTCACATTATTGGAAATGGGGCCATCTGGTTGATTGCAACAGTGGGCATTATAGAGCACTAAAACATTTGAAAAACAAAGTAGAGCAGATAAAGAAAGCATCAGATAAAGAACAAGTCAGACTGAAAATTCAAGTCTCTTTTCATTTTATAGTGAAGGACAAAGTTAATACCATGGCCTGCTCATCGTTGTAAAATAAATGACCAATTTTTTGACTAAATACATGGTAGTTGTCAGAATCTTAAAACGAGGTTATTTCATCTGAGGAAAATGAAACAAAAAAAAACAAAAAATACCAAAAACGTAGACAGAGTAGGAGGCTACAGCAGCCCAGAGGAGAGTCTAAACACAGGTGTAGTTGTGTGAGAAGAGAGAACTGGGCCCAGGAGGGAGTTATTGCATGATGGAAACCTTGGGGACAGTGGGCCAGAAACCAGGTAGGAGAGAAGGGTTATCCTGCATAGCACAGGCCAGTGGAGAACCATGAGGTGAGTGTCACAAGGAATAGGGGAAGACCTGCTCTTGTAGGGAAGCAGGCCCCTTCAAAGGAAGATGTGCTTCAGAAATGTGGAACTCCAGAGCTCAGTTGACTTGTTCTACTTACAGCTTTGCTAATTCTTATTCAAGAGAAGCATTGATGCTTTCAAAAAAGTAACACAAAACAATAAATAAAAACCTCTTCTTGAATTAGAATGCCATATTAAATGTTTTCAGGTGACTAAGTGACACAGTAGAGAGAATGCCTGGCCTGGAGTCAGGAAGTTCAAGTTCAAATCTGTCCTCAGACACTTCCTAGCTGTGTAACCCTGGGCAAGTCATTTAACCCTGTTTTGCCTCAATTTCCTCATCCATAAAATCCGTGAAGGAAATGGCAAACCCCTCTAGTACATTTGCCAAGAAAACCTCAAATGGGGTCATGAAGAATTGGACAAGAATGAACAGCAATGGCAAATGTTTTCACTTGAAGCTTACTATAAACCCTAAAAGCTAATTCATATTTTGGATGTTGAAAAAATAACCTCTCAAATGACCACTTGATAATAGTGCTCAAAACCCCTTAACTTGAACTACATGTCCAGTGACAAAATGCTCCCCCCCTTTCCTACCTATGATTTTGACTGTGAGTGGCTTAAGGTGTAGGTTTAAGTATATTTCAGGGAGTCACACAAAGTATAAGCAACCAGTCAGCCAACTCAAGAGGTCCTGAACTAGCACCAGGGTGAGAAGGTGAAAATCATGTGCTATTGGACCACAGATAATCACACAAGCTTTGGGGAAGGCATGAATTGGCTTTGTGATGTCTGTCAATCTAATGATACAGTAAATTCCATTCATTCATTCATTCAGTATTAGTGATGCCAAAAAGTCTCCTTCAATTAGAAACAAGGTCCCTCCCTCTGATGGGCACGTAGAGGTTCAATAGTATGGTTAAGCATGGATTTAGTCAATGTGAGTTGAAGTGGAAAGTGTTCCCTAGAGGACTCCCTGTTTTTAAATTAACTGGCAATTCTTATTTGCAGTCAGTCAATTAGCTGGGAATGCAACAGAACTCAGGCATCCTGCTATGATGACAATAGCAACAGAGGGATTCCTTGAGGCTATAAACAGAGACACCATATTGATAAATAATCAAGGCCCTCATAGTTTAAAAAGTAGATGCCTCTAGTGCTCTGCTCCTTCTCAGATAAAACTGAATAATAATTTGAACCTGTCTATTTTTAAGTGAATTTTTTCTTGACTCTTCAAATTACAATTTGTGAAAGGGTAGATATTTCTTCTTCATTTTCCTTTATTGAAAGGGCAGGGGGCAGGAGAGGGGAGGTATTGCCACCTATTTCAGAGAAGCTGCCCCATGACTGAGGGATTAAATTCCTCCAGTTCTAGAAGCGACTCTCATTCTTTGGCTAGAAGAGCTAAATTTCTTGCTTTGATATTCATGAAACTAATATTCTTTAAGAAAAAAGTCATAGAACTAATGCAGAAATGTGTTTAATGTGATTGTACATATATAGCCTATATCAGATTGATTTATGTTTTGGGGGGGGGGAAGGGAGGGGGGGGAGAAAAATTTGGAACTAAAATCTTATGAAAACAAATGTTGAAAACTATTTTACATGTAACTGGAAAATAATGGAATACTTTTATGATTAAAAAAGTCATAGAAGAATGAACAAGAGTCGGAATACAAAGACAAATATTTTGTGTTCCTCTATGGCTAGTAGAGAATATTATCACTTAAAAACGATTTATTTCTTTGCTAATTAAGTATTTTCTTTAAAACAGTACTGATCATATACAATCAACTTAGGACTTATTTATTGCTATTTATGTTAATCATACTCCCACGTGTCAGCATGAATTTCTGAAAATTATAGTCCAAGGAGGCCAACATGGGTTCTTCTCACTTGGAGGGGAAGGATAACCAACAATGAGCAGGAGATGGCTACAGAAACAGAATGAGTCTTTAAGAGGTGATAGGTGCAGTGGTAGTTGGGGAGGGGAGGTCAGGAGAGAAAAAGAATTCTCTTCAGGTATTTTGTGACATAAATTCAGAGACCAGAGTCTGCGTTTTTGAAGGCTTCATTTCAGGGGCCATAGCCTTTTGAGGAGGGCAGAGGAGGGAGGGTTCTGATGGGTGTGCCTGGAACAGGCAGAAGCTGTAGGCTTTTGTCACTCTTTGAGACTGTAGAAGGGCAGCAATATTTTGATGCCATTAACCCCCATACCCACATTTCACCTTTGTTTGCAGCTAGTAGACACTTCTACCTCCTTTGCCACATTGTAAAAAGCTGTTTCTGGGACAGCAAGGTGGCACAGTGGATAGAGCAATAGCGCTGGATTCAGGAGGACCTGAGTTCAAATCCGGCCTCAGATACTTGAAACTAACTAGCTGTGTGACCCTGGACAAGTCACAACCCCAACTGCCTCATCAAAAAACAAAACAACAACAAAAAAACCTGTTTCTAATTTCTGATATTTTTGTCTCATATAATCTCCAACTATTCAAAAATGCTCTTTGACTTAACTGTTAGTTAATTGCACAGAGTGGGGTTTTAATGGGTGAAACCAATGCCTACTTTGGTATATGCAGAGATAAGCAGAATAAAGGTGTATCCTACTGTCAAAGGGAGTAGGGTCTGGAGTCTGGAGTCAGAAAGACATCTTCCTGAGTTCAAATATGGCCTCAGACACTCACTAACTCTGTGACCTTAGGCAAGTCACTTCATCCTGTTTGCCTCAGTTTCCTCATCTGTATAATGAGCTGGAGAAATAAGTGGCAAACACTTCCAGTATCTTCCCTAAGAAAACCCCAAAGAGGGTCACATTGAATTGGATATGACTGAACAATGCCAGAGACTGAAGAATGAAGAATTATATTTTTTCAGTTTTTTTTCCTATCCTTTCTGACTCTTCATGACTCCTTTCAGGGTTTTCTTGGCAAAGATACTAAAAGGGTTTGCCATTTTCTTCTCCAGCTCATTTTACAGATGAGGAAACTGAGGAAAACTGTGAAGTGACTTACCCAGGGTCACAGACCAGATTTGAACTCAGGAAGATGAATTTTCCTGACACAGGTCTAATACTTTGTCTATCTAGCTGCCCTTATGTTAACCATATCTTACTTCCTATCACTTATCTTGGATACATTTTCTAAAAGTGTAATAAAATCATGACTTCAAAAATATGGATGTGTTCATTTTTAGAATATTTTTGTGATAAAACAATGGATAGAGATGGAGAAAATAAATTCCTTTCCTATTTTACTCTATCTTTGTCTCTGTATCTCTGTCTCTCTTTCCTGTTCTTGCTTTCCCAACTCGTAATAGTAAAGGAAACATTTAAATGTGTATCGTATTTTATAGTTTCAAATATAATCTTAATACAGCCTCTTTTTCAAAACTGATCAACACTAGTATTCAAAATGACAGGTTGCGTTTACTTGCTATGAGGACTTTAGAAATTTTTTTTTCTTTTCACCATTACAATATCTTATCCACTTTGGTGGTGTTTGGTGGTGGTGCTGGTGTGTGTGTGTGTGTGTGTGTGTGTGTGTGTGTGTGTGCGCGCGCGCGCATGTGTACTTCTTTAGGAAAATCTTATTTTTAAAAATGCCTGATGAGTATAGAGAAAGAAACTGCTTTTTAGGGGGCAGATAAGTGGCACAGTGCATAAAGTACTGGCCCTGGATTCAGAAGGACCTGAGTTCAAATCTGGCCTCAGACACTTGACACTTACTAATTGTGTGACCCTGGGCAAGTCTCTTAACCTTCATTGCCCCACAAAACAAAACAAACAAAAAACCCCCAAAAACAAAAACCCAAAACACACACACACACAAAGAAAAAAGAAAGAGACCCACTTTTAAAGAGGTGAATGCTACAATCTGTAGGACTAACATACCTAGGAAATATACTAAAACTTAAATAGTTGACATTTAGTGCAGCAAAATTTTCTTTTAAAGTACTTGGCCAACTGAAGAAATAGTATAACACTTGATAGAAAGGTACTCTTCTCCAGGCAATGGTCAGATGGTTTTGTGACCTTTGTACACAGATGGAATTTTTCTGAATAAATGGCTAAGTTATTGGAACCCCACCAAACTACCACCTTTTTCTCATAGTCACTTAAAGACTTTGGATGGGACATTAGTAGAATTTGGATAATGGAAGGGAATGGTCAACTGGAAATACATAATTGCAGAGGAGTATGTATAGATGAGATGCTTTCTTGCCTCAAGCAAGAAAAATGTGCATTGTTGCAGTCTAGATCATGACTTCTCAGAAGAAAAGGAAAATACTTGGATTGTATGAAAGATGAAATGCTTCATTTTGGGTAGAAATAGTTTATCGGGTAAAGAGGTAGAGATGTAAGTAATGATGGTCTTGCAAGTGATGGTGGTGGTGGTGGTGGTGATGATGATGATGATGACTCTTGCCACAAACTGAGACTGAATATGAAAAGAATCACACTGGGGCAGCTAGGTGGCACAGTGGATAAAGCACAGGCCCTGGGTTCAGGAAGACCTGAGTTCAAATCCAGCCTTAGACACTTGACACTTACTAGTTGTGTGACCCTGAGCAAGTCATTTAACCCTCATTGCCCTGAAAAAAAATCACATTGATGCATAATTTGCATGGATGTGGATATCTTGATCTATAGAATATAAAGGTTGAGCTGCATTTTATGAGCTATGAAACTTATATAGGCATACCTAGCCTAATGTTGATCTTTACTGTGAAAATACAAACTTAGGTTAAAAAAAATAATGTAGGAAGCAGGAAATAATGTTTTATTTTATTTTAAAGAGAGGAACAAGTGGGGTTGGCACTAAGCATAGGGTAAACCTTATTGGGTTTTAAGCTTGTCTACATCATTGCCAACCATCTGATTTCTGTGTCTGATAATGAAGGACATTATTACAGCACAGTTTTGTATTGTTTCTGTGGAGTGACAGTATTACTGTTGTTACTATATATTTTTTTCTCATTTGTGATCTCATATGTACCGGGAAGTATCTAGTGAGGGACCTCCCTGGACCAGTGTAGGTCAACAGTAAATAAACAATAGGCATTTCTTAAGCACCTACTATGTGTCAGAGACTGTGCTAAACACTAAGGATACAAAGAGAAAAACAATCCCAGCCCTCAAGGGACTCATAGTCTAATGGGGAGACAACATGAAAACAAACAAGATATATATATATGAAAGATCTGATCAGTAGAAGGTAACACCCAAGTTGTGAGCCTGGGTGGCTGTGAGAAGAGTGGTGCCCTTGACAGTTGTAGGGAAATTTGGAGAAAATGGTGGGGAAAATGAATTCAATTGTGGGGATATAGATATAGATATAGATATAGATATAGATATAGATATAGATATAGATATAGATATAGATATAGATATAGATATAGATATAGATATAGATATAGATATAGATATAGATGTAGATATAGATATAGATATAGATATAGATATAGATGTATATATAGATATAGATATACATATATAAAGTGACATAGTATAGAGAGAGAAGAAAAGGACTAGGACAGAGCCCTCTTGACACCTTAGAAAGTTGCCTTTCTCCCTAAGAGTTTAAGAGACTTCATAGGTGGCGCCAAGATGGTGGAGAGAAGCCAGGAAGCTACCTGAGCTCTCCCAAATTTCCCTTGAAAACAACATTAAATCAAGCCTCTAAACAGATTCTGAAACTACAGAACCTACAAAAAGAAAGAGGATCACAATCTTCCAAACAGATAATTTAAAAGACTTCAGGAAAGGTCACACTTACTTGGGCTGGGCAGGCAGGGGTGGAGCGCAGCACACCTCAGCGCAGTGCAGCACAGCGTGGAGGGGGTCTGGGCAAGTCAGCAGGAAGAAACTGAGACCCCTTGATCCTGGCTTGGCAGGCTAGTGGCACAGAGGGTCAGTGGTGAGATCCACCAGCACCAGCTGAGAGGGCAGGCTGCCAGCTAGGGGCCCACCCACAGGACAGGTGCCACCAGGCCTGACCATCCCAGTACATGCCTGGGAGCAAACCCGGGGTGGTGAGAAATCTGCAAGCCATAGAGGCCTCAGAGCAGAAAGCCAATGACACAGCCCCTATCTCCCAGTGCAAGAAGCTTGAAACAGTGACCCTGGTGCCTGAGGAGTGGACCTCAACTTAAAAAAAAACATAATAAGCTGCAATATGAGCAAGAATTTAAAAAGAGCTCTCACCATTGAGAGCTTCTGTGTTGACAGGGAAGAGACAAACACAAACTCAGATGAGGACAATACTCTCAAATTGCCTACATGTGAAGCCTCAAGAGGCAAGATGAATTGGTCTCAAGAGCAAAAAGCCTTCTTGGAAGAGCTCAAAAAGGATTTTAAAAATCAATTGAGAGAAATGGGGAGAGAAATGAAAGCAACACAAGAAAATTATGAAAAAAGAATCAGTAGCTTGGAAAAGGAAGCACAAAGATTGACTGAAGAAAACAATTTCTTAAAAAATTCATTTGGCCAAATAAAAGGAGGTGCATAATCTGACTGAAGAAAACAATGCCTTAAAAATTCGTATTGGACAATTGGAAGCTAAGGACTCCATGAGACACCAGGAATCAGTCAAACAAAATCAAAAGACTGAAAAAATAGAATAAAATGTGAAATACCTCACACAACTGGGATAGGAATGCAGTATTTGACAAAAACTGCTGGGAAAACTGGAAGAGAGTATAGCACAAACTAGGCATAGACCAACATCTTATACCTTATACTAAAATAAGGTCAAAATGGGTACATGATTTAGACATAAAAGGTGATACCATAGGTAAATTAGGAGAGGAAGAAATAGTTTACCTCTCAGATCTTTGGAAAGGGGAACAGTTTATGCCCAAACAAGAGATAGAAAATAGTATGAAATGCAAAATGGATGATTTTGATTACATTAAATTAAAAAGTTTTTGTACAAACAGAAGCAATGCATCCAAAATTAGAAGGAAGACAAAAAACTGGGAAACAATTTTTATATCCAGTACTTCTGATAAAGGCCTCATTTCTAAAATATATCAGGAACTAAATCAAGTTTATAAGAATCCAAGTCATCCCCCAATTGAGAAATGGTCAAAGGATATGAACACGTAGTTTTCTGATGAAGAAATCAAAGCTATCTATTGCCATATTAAAAAAAATGCTCTAAATCTCTATTGATTAGAGAGATGCAAATAAAACAACTCTGAGGTACCACCTGACACCTATCATATTGGCTAATATAACAAAAAAGGAAAATAATAAATGTTGGGAAAGCTATGGAAAAATTGGAACACTAATGCATTGTTGGTGGAGCTGTGAACTGATCCAACCATTCTGGAAAGCAGTTTGGAACTATATCCAAAGGGCTATAAAGCTTTACATATCCCTTGGACCAGCAATACCACTATTAGAACTTTTTCCCAAAGAGATCATAAAAAAGGGAACAGGACCCACATGTACAAAAATATTTATAGCTGCTCTTTTTGTGGTGGCAAGGAATTGGAAATTGAGGGGCTGCCCATCAATTGAGGAATGGCTGAACAAGCTGCAGTATATGAATGTAATGGAATACTATTGTGCTGTAAGAAATAATAAGCAGGCAGATTTCAGAGATACCTGGAAGGACTTACATGAAATGATGCTGAGTGAGATGAGCAAAACCAGGAGAGAACATTATGTGTTGATCAACTGTGATAGACTTGATTCTTCTCAGCAATACCATGGTACAAGATAGTTCCAAAGGACTCATAATGGAAAAGGCTCTCCAAATCCAGAAAAAAAAAAAAGAACTGTGGAATATCGATGCAGATTGAACTGTACTATTGTTTATGCTTTTGGTGCTGTTGTTTTTCTTTTTTGAAGGTTTTTCCTTTTTGCTCTGATTCTTCTCTTATAACATGACAAATGCAGAAATATGTTTAATGTGATTGTACATATATAACCTATATCAGATTACTTGCTGTCTTGGGGAGGGGGGGAGGGAGGGAGAAAAATTTGAATCAAGAAATCTTTTTTTTTTTTTTTTTTTTAGTGAGGCAATTGGGTTAAGTGACTTGCCCAGGGTCACACAGCTAGTAAGTGTTAAGTGTCTGAGGCAGGATTTGAACTCAGGTACTCCTGACTCCAGGGCTGGTGCTCTATCCACTGTGCCATCTAGCTGCCCCAAATCAAGAAATCTTATTAAAAAAATGTTGAAAACTATCTCTACATGTAACTGGAAAATAATAAAATATTTATATGGGGAAAAAAAGGGTTGAAGAGCTTTGCCCACAGTCTCACAACCAGTACGTTTCAGCAGAAGAACTTGAACTCAGGTCATCCTGACTTCCAAGACCAGTCCTCTTCAACTTCACACCACATTAAGTCTAGCTGAAGTACATCAGCCATGTTATAAGGAAATGTTGTTGGCTCAGGATATGCTTATACATTGTGGATTGTTTTATAGGATATTTGAGGGAGAATACATTTGTCTTTCTATTTGAACAGTATGAAATGACAGCCTGGAAGCTTCCCTTATTTAATTAGCTAGCTTTCCTTTGGGCAAAAGAGTTACAGAGTAGGATGGGGGGAAGAATGAAGGGCACGTCTTCAGGAGGTTTTCTATATGCTGCCTTTTAGATTCCACCGGGCATTTTCTATCTTTACAGTGAACATTTTCTGGAACTCCTTTGGGCTTGGTTCTTTCCAGCCTTCTGCCAAGCAAATATGCTTGATATATTCTGCAGTGGGAAAAGAGATAATATAGAAAGATTTTACTTAAGGTGAATAAACAGTCATATGGATATCTTTTATGCCACAGCTCATAGGAATACAAGAGAATCTATTCCAAAAGACAGTCACCTCCAGGTTGTGCCCCAGATCACCTACAAAAATTCATGAAGACATACGCTTCTCAGCACATATCCAAAATGCTTTGGTCATTCATGGAAACTTCAAATACTAATAACACTGAATCCAGAGGATGATATAAGGGATAAGAACAATTAATCATCTTCATCTGGACTATAATGTTCTGTATATAAAACCCACAAGTGAAAAATAAAAAGCAGTAAAAACGAAGGAATAGAAAAGCCTCCAAATAATAGGAGGTTGATCATATAAAATTTCTGCAAAATTAATACTGTTTTATATCTAATAAGAGAGGCAGCATGACACAGTGAAAAGAAAGCTAGGCTTGGAATGCCAGCAAGACTTGAGTTCAAATCCCATCTCTGACACACACTGGCACTATGACCTTGGGCAAGTCATTTAACTTCTCATTCTAGGCATTCTCTAAGTTGTGGAAGAGGTCTCAACTTGTTTTGAAAGAAGCAATTTACTCATCTGGGAGTTCCCTATATTAATAAAAAGATAGTTCCTAATCTGATCTCTTTCAGTCCAACTTGGTATTTAACACTGCGAACTTAGACATGACATTGTCCTTTCCCACCTAATTACTTATTTGTGAAATTTAGAGAGTAAAGGATGTTCCACAAAATCCTTGAAAATTCAGGGAAGGATTGCTTTGTGCTCATTCCTAAGGTAGGAATTTGGGTAAGTAGAGAAGGAAACTGGATGGTTTCTTTCCCTTATTCTCTTCCATTAGTGCTACTTCAGGGATGAAACTCAGTGCACCCTCAGGAGTGGTTAGATTGATAAGGACCTCACCCAACAATTTACCCAAATAGTAAAGAATCAGGAAAAAAAAAAAGGTCATAAGATCTCTCTCTTTGGAGGCTGCCTAAGCTCTCTAGAAGGTCTATCTATGTTCACTGAAATATAATAGGAATGGCCAGGGATGTCTAAAGGCATCAGCAACTCCTATAGACCAACAATCATTGGCTGGAACTCAATACATCTTATTCAACAAAAGAAACCTAATTTCCTCAGGAAATTTAAATCAGGGAACATTAATATTAGTGATCCCATCCAAAGGTGGGGGAGGGGAAGATCTGGCCCACCTGATAGGTGGTCAGTCCCCTCACCTGTGTGTATTATCAGCAACACATGTTCCCAGACCATATTTTAATTGTGTGGCATTTTTGCTAGAGATTTTCCTTGATGACCCTAGATGCACCGTAGGTATGCCCTTGATAAATGACACTTGTTGATTGGACAGTTATTAAGGAGAATAACTGCATTTAGGACATTCCCTTCCTTTTGTTTCCTTCTCAGATTTTATACTAACAACCCTCAAAGAGCATGCTCCTCATGTAACTTAATAACTCAGTGAAGAAGCTTGGCCGAGAGACGACCTTATGACTGATCCATGTGCTTAAGACGCTATCACACAGGAAAGAGGTAATGATACTTCTATAGGTGGTAAAAACTCCAAAACATAGTACAGTGGGGAAAGCCTTATTTCCACAAATTGCTGTATCACCATTGTGGTATACACAAAGTCATGAGAGCTTAGCACAGTGCCCTGGGACTTTTTTTTTTTTTTTTGGTGAGGCAATTGGGGTAAAGTCACTTGCCCAGGGTCACACAGCTACTAAGTGAGGCCGGATTTGAACTCAGGTCCTCCTGACTCTAGGGCCAGTGCTCTATCCACTGCACCACCTAGCTGCCCCCTGGGACTTATTAACAAATACTTGTTGACTGACTAAAAATTTGTGGACTAATTTTTTTTTAAACTGTGTATCCATGTTCTGAACTAACAGTGCAGGGCTTTTCCATACCGTATGCAATACCGCTCTAAAGTTAATTTTCCATGGTACAAAGAACTCAGGGGCAGAACTTAAAGTAAAAGGGCAGGCCTGGCCTTTGCTACTTTGGCCTGTGTGACCTTGGGTGAGTTGCTGGGCCTCTGTTTCTCAGATGTAAACTGAAGGGCTGCATTAGATGAATTTCTAAACTTTGCTAGGAAGGAGCTCCTGATGGTAAGCTGAGGATCGAAGACACAAAGATCCTGTATGATACTCTGACCTATGATTCTATGATCTTCAGTTTTCCATCAAGGTCTCCAGACAGGTCGGTTCACAGAGTAGAATCAGTGATCAGGCCAAAAGTCTGAGTTAATATTCCCATTTTCTGGTTGTACCTTGTGAAATGAAATATTGTACTCCCACCCTCAGTAAGTTTACCTCTTTTATTAAAGAACTATTCCTTTAAATACTAATATTATTGCATCTAGGGGGTCAACTAAGGGACATAACAGTCAATTTAAAAAGGACTTTATATAGATTATGATGTTCTATAGAGCTTTATTTCCACAAATTGCAGTAGTCTAACCAATGTGAGAGATGGAGAGTTTGGTACAGGGCCCTGGGTTTTAATCAGTGACTAATAAATGCTTATTGATTGACTAAATGCTTGTTGATTAATTTTTTAACCATGTTTTTAAAGTCTGAGCTAATATTAACAGTGTAGGGCTTTCTCATACTATAAAACTCCTCTTCTTGTTCATTTTCCATGGGACAAGGCAGAACAGAATTTTTGTTTCATTCCATCCATTTCATTCCATGAAACAAATCTCCATAAATATTTAGATGAAGTGAGAGGAGCAATGGCTTCCCTAGACACTAATATGTATGTGTACCCATTACTGCCTGACTGGGAAGGGCAAAAGCAAGGATATCAAATGAGAGAACAGATCACTGGCTCCTTTACATTAGGAGGTTCATAGATTTAGAACTAGGAGGAACCTTTGGGTCATTAGATGAGAAGATTTGAGGCCCAGATTAGTTAAAGTGACTTGTTGCCAGACACAAAGACAATGCATGTCAGACCTGGGTTTTGAACTGAGGCCCTTTGATTCCAGATCCCATGCCCTTTCTACTGCATCTTGCTGCCTCTTGTAACAGTCATAATTTTATTATCTAAGAACTAAGTCATAACCACAAATAGCAAAATGGCACTCTAAATCTAGGGCCAGAACTAATCTAAAATACATTTGCCCATATTTTGAAGAGTTCTGGCATTTAGTATGATGTGATATACAATGTGATTGTTGTTATTCAGTCATTTTCAGTCACATCTGACTCTTTATGACATCATTTGAGATTTTCTTGACAGAGATACTGAAATGGTTTGCCATTTACTTCTCCAGCTCATTTTACAGAGGAGGAAACCGAGTGTCTTGCCCAGAGTCACATAGCTAGTCAGTGTCTGAGTCTGGAGTCAATGTCTGACTCCAAGCCCAGTGCTCTATGCACTGTCCAAGCTCATTGCCTTACTGGTCCCACAAATAGCTCATTAGAGGTATTGTGTTATCTGTTTGCTGAATCCTTTTGAGGTTTCATCAAATCTTGGCACATCTTGGTATGAAAACAATATATAATACTTGGTATTAAAATAATAATAAAATACTTAGTATTAAGGCAATAAATAATAATAAAAGAAAATAATAATATTTGTTATTAAAGCAATTACCTCCATGTGGTCGAGAAACTATTCTCTCAATATTCTTTCATATTTATGTCCATGGACAGGCAGTATGGTGTTGGGAATGGAACTCTATAAATAGTTAAGTTGGGCTTGAATTCCTCCTTAGCCTCTAAGAAACCAGTTAACTTATGAGCAAGTGAGTTAAAGTGAAAGCAAGGTACAGTGGAAAGGTCATGGGCAGAAGAACAAGTCATTTAACCTCTATGGGTCTCAGCTTTCTCATCTGAGGGAGCTGGATTTAATGATCCCAAAAGTTCCTTCCAGCCTGAAATCTATGAGCCTCCTAATATAAAGGAGCCAGTGGCTTATTCTCTTTCAGTGTTCTTTTCACTCTCAAAATGTCAGTTTCCTCATCTGTAAAATTGGGATAATAATACTGGGAACTATTTCCCAAGTTCTGTGTGGGGTAAACACATTGCAAACCTGATGTGATATACAATATGAAATTACTGAAATGATTTAGCAACACCCAAAACTGAATGGACCTTGCAACATATCTGTAAGATGTCCTTGTTTTATAGAGAAAGGAAATAAGTCTGTCACTTTTCCATCCACCAAAGTTTTACTGTAAGTGGTACATAACAAATGCAGGCATTCCTAGCCAGACTATCATATGAATCTCTGTACTCAGCTTTTTAGAGGCAAGGGCACTGCATAGTGGATAGTGTTGGACTTGAAGTCAGCAGAATATAGGTCTGAATCCCAGCTCTGACATTTACAAGGCATGTAACTATGGACAAGATACTTAATGCCTCTATACCTTAGTTTCACCACCTGTAAAATGGAAGAAAACATTTTTAGTGCCGTCCTCAAAGGATTGTTATGCAGCTCCAATGATATAACATTTGAAAAGGGTTTTATCAACCTGAAAAATGTTATATAAATGTTTTATGTAATTTTCTAATGCATTTGAATATAAATTTAATGTCTAATTATGCCTATATAAGATCAATTCTCTCTCTCCTCTCCTCTCTCTGTCTCTGTCTCTGTGTTTCTGTCTGTCTGTGTCTCTGTTTGTCTCTGTCTGTCTCTCTGTCTCTCTCTCCTCTACCTATTATGGTGAGAAGGAAGGGGAAAAGAGAGAAGGAGGGAAGCTGCAGTATAGGAATATATGAGGCTTGTATAGCAGTGGTTTTGGCAATGTCTTTTCCTCTCATGCATCTTCAAGACTGCTTACATTCCAGAACAATTCTGTCTAGAGATTCTATAGATGTAGCTATATGGGTGAGATCTCCATAACTTTAAAAACCCTAGACAGAAGGCGGTAGTAACATCGAGTAGAACTAGGTGTAGAATGACACACAATACAACTAGAAACATGGTTAGGGTGTTTGTTGATGAGAGGAGAGAAAGAATGGGGTTTTCTTTTAGAAAATTAGTTTCCCCAGGATATATCAGAGCAGAATTAAAGGAAAAGAAGTCTCTTTTGACTCCCTGAAATGAAATTATTTAAATGTGCCTTCCAGGAATCAAAGGAAGAATTAAGCTTTATGCCTTTAATGTTTCAAGTGACTCTGGTTGTTAGACATTGTCAGATTAAGGACTTAATGAAGCATTTAGAGGTACCAAATATATATATAATGTATGCATGTGTATATATGTATGTATACACACATATACATTTATACACATATACATTCATATGTGTGTGTGTGTGTGTGTATATATATATATATATGGAGAGCAGTTTAGCACAGAGATGGAGAACTGGAAGGAGAGAAACTGACCAGCAATGCGAAGTAGATGTTACAATTTCTTCTTTCCCACAGTTAAAAACAAATTCTTCATACTAAATTTTATCATTAGAAGAAGTTTTCTTAATCTGTGTTTTGAATTTCTTAACAGTCTACCAACAACCACCAGGTAAACATGTAGTTAAGACACAAACAAAAAAAGTCACTGCTAAGTCACTGAAAATATTTCTTCACTGAACTAGTCTGGGTTCTTGAATAAATGTGCATTTAAGCAATTTTTTTTACTCTTCAAAGACCTCTTTTAATTCCTATTTTCAAAACACAAGCATTATTGTGCATTTTAATGCTTGCCAAATTTTTCTTCCTTGAAATGAAAGCTGTTTTGACTTTTATGAGTGCAGAAAAGCATCACTACCTACGTCAACAGCTTGTTGTTGTTTTTTAACCAATTTAATCATAAAATGGTAGGAACAATTTTGTTACTCTTGGGGGACCTACAACATTCCAAGCTGAGAAATGACATGCCTAATTTTGTCCAAGTGAATGTTTAAATTTAATGTAGGATTTTCTCAAAGTAGCAGTACATATAAAATTCCCCTTCCAACTTTGACTTTAACAGTACAAGTATGCCCTTTCAAAGTTGGGGCTAATGGTCTTGGAATGTTTATCTGTGGAGGTATTTGTTAAGAGTGATGAGTTATACTCTTCCCTCACCTTTGGGTAGGATGTCATAACCCCAAACTGGAAGAGATAGTGTTTTTTAGAGCTGGAAGGGAAGAGCTTTAGAATTGACCTGGTCTGCCTAATCATTTTACAGGTGTAGAGCTGAGAGTGACCAAGCCACAAGGAAGGAGATAAATGGGAAAGGAAAGAGAAAAAAAAGGCAAGAGAAGAGGAATGGGAAGAATAAGGAGAAAGAGAAGAGGAAAGGAGGGAATAATTTATTAAGGGAAGATTTATTAAGCACCTACTATGTGCTGGACACTGGGATTAGCACTTTATAAATATTATCTCGTTTAATCCTTACAGTAAACTTGGGAGGTAGAGGCTTTTATCCCCATTTTATAGTTGAGGAAATTGAGCCTGAGAGAGGTTAATTGACTTGCCCAGACTCACACAGTTAGTAAGTGTCTAAGGCAGAATTCAAACTCAGGTCTTTCTTGTCCCAAGCCCTGCACTCTGTCCACTGCATTACCTAGTTACCCTTAAGTAAATACTCGACATCTTCAAGACTGGTTTTTCCCCTCATGAACTATCTTCTGAATTTTTATATAATTGCTAATGATGCCACTGTCTTCAAGGTTATTTACCTCCCCAAACTTGTCATTCTCCTCTAACCATGTATTCTGGTCACCAAGTCACCTAAGTTTAAAAATCCTGTTGTCTCTTTGACCTTCTTTCTTTCTTACCATTCCTAGGATTGAAGGCATAGATGTGGAAAGGACTTCAGAGGCCATTTAGCTCAATTACCTTCATCTTACAAATGTGGAAACTGAGACCCAGAGGAGTTAAGTGACTTTCTCAAAGTCACACAGTTAAGTAGCAAAATCAGGATTCCTCTGACTCCTAATTTGGAACCCCTTCCATTGGACTCAACTTCTTCCTTTTCTTCCCACAATCATCAATCTCATTACTTTTATATAAATCATAAAATCAACTTCCTATTTGGCTTCCTTAATTTCACAAATTTCTCATTCCAGAGGAACTTACTTATAACAGACAAGGATGTTTTTTGTTTTTGTTTTGTTTTTTTAATCCCTTGATTTGTCATTCGCTTGATTAAATATGTTTCCTCTCTTGTTTCGATCTTAAATTCTCTATTAACCAACAGCCTCTCTTGTTTCAATCTTAAACTCTCTATTAACCAATAATTATTTAATGTTTTACTAATATATATCTAAAGTTACAGGGGATGCCATGGGGAAAATAAAAGTGTAAGATATGGTCTTTATGCCAAGAGTTATAGGTTCCAGCTGGGAAGACAAGACTAAAACATATGACAAACTGATTAGTTCACTCTGAAGAGAGATTATAATTAAATGGCAAACTGTGTGACATGAATTGTAGATACATCATAGTTCTGAAGAATGGGAGATTAACAAAAGAAGAAATGAGCTCCTTTCACCTCCTTTTCTCATAGTTGCTTCTTTTGACTGATCCTTTCATTTACATTTTTGTAGTCATTGTGTTTATTGTTCTTCATTCTTCATGCTTCTGCTTATTATACTCTGTATCAGCAACATATATATTACATCTATATCTGTATATAAATATTTTCATGTTCTCCAAATTCTTAATTTTATCTTACCATATTAGAAAATAATAAAGATTACATTATAGATATATATAGATATATCTATATATATAAAGAATTTGTTATTTGAGGTTTTTATGCCTCGGCATGTACTGGCCTGGGGCTCTGCAAACCACATGGTGCTCCACCCACTGGTTGTAGCCTTCACCATGGTGCTGACACCTCACATCATCACCACTTGTTGACCCCTACATGGGCCTAGCAAAATTTTAATGATTGGAAGCCTAGTGAGGGCAGTCATGTGACTGTCAGAGCGGCCAGCCAATTAGCTGGGGGCTGTGTGGAGTGTGCTTGGAGGAAGTAAGTTACCCCCCCCCCCCCAGCATTCTAGCTGGAAGCTGGAAGGCGACAGGAAAGGGGTGTGTATTCTCAGCTGATTCCTGGTCGGTGGTATTTTTTTCAGGTTGTGTAATTTCCCTTTCCCCATTTTATTTCCTTTCCCTTGATCCTGCTGATCCTGTTTGTGTGTTTTTTAAGTTCATTCTTGTTAAAATAAATCCTGTTCTGTTTTGAGGGAGGCTGCCGGTCTCCTTCCTTGCCCCAACATTGCGGGTGAGCCACTTAGTTAACACTCCCCAATTAAAAATTGGTCCCCACAATATATATTTTTCAATTATTCCTCAATCAATAGGCACCCAATTTTTTCTATACTTCTTGAAGTTGGCTTGAAAAGTACTACTATGAATATATCATACATATATCACTATATATGTATGTATACCAGCATGTGTGTGTGTGTGTGTATATATATATATATATATATATATATATATATATATATATATATATCTCAGCACATGAAGACATATAAATTGATGGAAAGTGAAGCAAATAGAACCATGATAACAATATAAATAATGACCAAAACAATGTAAATGAAAAAGAACAGCACAAACAACAAAATCAAAACTGAATGTTGTGCAGTTATAATAACCAATTCTGACACCAAAAATGAAATGAGAAAGTAGTACCACTCCAGCTCCTTTGCATGAAGATAAATGGGCTATAAAAATAGAATACTGCATATGCTGTTGCAATTAATTAATGTGTTGATTAGTTTCCTGAAATGCTTATTTTTCTTTGTTGTCATATGTATGTATGTATACATTTAAGTATATATAAACCTATATATGTATGTTTGTGTATGCACACACACATCTATATGTAGAAATGTTTTTGGGGGTAGGAATGTGGTATATTTGGCAAACAATGTTATTTTAAAATAACATCAATACTTTATTTTAAAACCCCTATTAATTTGTGTACTTTGATTTATTGGGTAGTGGATTTTGGTGTTATGCATATGTATATGTGCAGATATACATATACACATAAACATATATGTTATGTATGTATACATTTTATCCATATACTCGTACCAATTCCCTGGATAATTTAGATAGCATACTTTTATCAGTGATAAGATTCTAATAAGTCCCTACTCTATTTTTTCCTCTTTCTGTAATTTCCTCATTCTGTAATAAATGGTTTTATTCTTCAGAAAGATATTTAAATCATGTTACCAAAATTGTCTATTTTATGATCTTTATTATTCCTCCATTGACTAAAAATCCCCTTATCCCCATCCAGCCATAGTTGTGACAGGTTCTTACTCTTCTTTACTTCTAATTATATTATTGCATGGCCTACTAAATTCAGTTCAAATATGCAATTTTAGTTGCCTGTGGTATTATTGCTATACTACTTTACAAAAGTGATTTATACTTGACACTTCTGCTTCCTCACCACTCACTCTCTCTTTAGCCATTTGCAATCTGGCTCCCAACTCCACTAATTTACTTAGACCTGCCCTTTTTATTGTCATTAATAAATGATATGCTAAAGGCTCCCCTTTTTACTCATCACTATCTTTGATTTTTTTTAATATGGTTGATCACTTTCTGCTTTTGATACCTCTTCCCTCTGTAATTTCTCTAAGGGAATCAGGAGATGCCTCCTGTGGGAAGTTGACCATGAGTTCACCCCTGAATGATGCTATGCATTCTAAAAGGGACAGATAAGGGAGACCATTACAAATGTGGAGGAAAGATGTGCAAAGGTAACAAGTGGGCCAGTTTGGCTGGGAGGGAAGAGACTTAATGAGGAATAAAGTGAAATGAGTGTGAAAAGTTTGCTGAGGGCTTTGAATACCAAGCTAAAGAGTTTATGTTTCATCCTAGAGGCAATGGGTAAACACTAAAGATTCTTGACCAAGCAAATGACATGGTTAGGCCTATACTTTAGGAACATCAATTTGGTTGCTGTATGGGGAATATATTAGAGAGGGGAGAGCCTTGAATTAGGGAGATCAACTAGCCTGCAAATACAATTGAGACAAGAGGCGATGGGGGCTTACCTGAACTAGAGTGATGTCAGCACAAATGGAGGAAGAAAGGAAGAGATTTGGCAGAGATGTAGTAAATGTAGAATTGACACAATTTTACAAATAATTGGATAGAGAGTGAGATGATCACTACTTAAGCTTGAAAACCTGGATGACTAAAAAGGATAAAAATAGGGAAGCTAAGGAGAGGGGTGGGCATGAGGAGAAATAAAACAAGCTCATTTTTGGATATGTTGAATTTGAGATGTCTAGGTATATCCCAGTGGAGATGTTCAGCAAGTAGTTGGTGATTGATACAGGGCTGTGGGTTCAGGAGAAAATAGAAAGAAGATTATGTAGATGTGGAAATGATTTACATAAAGATGATCACTAAAACCATGGAAACTGATGAGATCACCAAAGAGAGGCAATATAGAGAAGGAAGAGGGCTGAAAAAAGAATCTTAGAGTATACTTGCATATAGGGAGTGGGATATAAATGATAATTATCCAAAGGATACAGAGAAATACTGGATAGACAGGAACAGAATGAAGAGAAAGTGTTATTATGAAGCTGAGGAGGGAGAGACTCTCAAGGAGGAGGAGGAGGAGGCATGTGATCAAAAGTCTTAAAGTCTACAGAAAAATCAAGAATGATGACTAAGAAAAAGTGAACGGATTTAGCTACTAAAGAGACTGTTGCTAACCTTGGACATGGCAGTTTCTTTGGAGCGGTGGGTTCCAAAATCAGATTGACAGGCGTCAAAAAGCAAGTTATATATGAAGAATTGGAGGCTACAAGTGACAAATATTTCCCTGTGGGCTTAGCTATTAAAGGAAAGAGGGCTATGACAATATATCTTTCTTGAGGGGATGGTAGGGTTGAGCCAAATTTTCATAAGGCTGGCGGAGAGAAGGGCATGTGTACAGGCAGCAGAGAAGAAGCCCAAAGACAAAAGATATTTAGAATTAAAGGAAGAAGCAGCTCATGGAAGAGTGATGAATAGGGCAAGTTCCAAGAGGAGACTAGAACAAAAAAGAAGAAAAAGAATGGATCAAGCTGGGCCAGTGACTGTTTAGGAAAGGCCTAAGAAATCTGAATTTGTTGATATCAACAACGAGTAGATAAGTATTTTTTTTTTAGCTTCTCAGATGTGCTCACCTCTTATTTAGTCCACTTTCTCGTGCCATGTTACCCTCTGTTGTTTACCACTGTCTATTCATAGATCATAGGTCTAGAACTCAAAAGGACCTCAGAGGGCATCTAGCCCAATGTCCTCATTTTACACTTGAGGAAACTGAGGCACATGAATGTAAAGTGTCATTTCCAAAATCACACAGGTGTCAGAGGTAGGATTTGAACCCAAGTTCTCTGACTCCTAAATTCATACTCTTTCTCCTATCATGCTATTCCCAAGAATTTATCATAGTTTCAAGTCATCAAATGCAGTATATCATTGGCACAACATGCTGCTGTTTTATCTTCTGCTCTTTTAAAAAGAACATTGGACTCAGAGTCAGCTTGACCTCGAGGAAAAATCTTTATATATCCATGACTGCCATCTCTCTTTCATACTCTGTAATTTGAGTAGCAAAAATATGAATGCTTACTGAATTCTCAGTCATCTACGGTTCTGGGGATCTTGGTGAGTAAACTGCAAAAACCTCCCTACTTTGGGCTTCCATGCCCTTCATGGGATGTCCAAAATTGGGGTTAAGTGACTTGCCCAAGATCACACAGCTAGTAAGTGTTAAGTGTCTGAGGCCAGATTTGAACTCAGGTACTCCTGACTCCAGGGCCGGTGCTTTATCCACTGTACCACCTAGCTGCCCAGTACTTGCTATCTCTTAAAAGCTAGTTTGACTCTACTAAGAATCCTACCAAGGAATGTAGAATCAGCAAACACACATGCTGTGTGACAGATGCGTTACCAGCCCTTCTTCAAGTCTATATCAGAACTGCAATGGGTTTGCACATAAATCAAATGGCCATTTTATTGACAACATTTTACTTGTGATTTGTGATCTATTGTTTTTGATGTAACATTAACATGTTAATGCATATTAATCAATTGTAATAATAAGTTGGGGTATAATGAGATAGAGCAAATTTTTCAGGCTACTGGGGCAAAGCAGGACAACGGAGAAATTTAGGATGTAGTGAAATAATAAAATGATGGTGATGACGATAACTGACATTTATATAGCATGACATTTACATAGCATGTAAAGTATATGAAGTTCCTTATATACTTTAAGACCACTAATGTCCCTTCAGATATAAATCTATGATTCTATAATGGTCCATCATCTCATTTAAACCTTTTCACAATAACCCTATGAGCAAGTACTTTAGGTACTGTTTCCATTTAGTTAATGGAAAAAACTGAGGATCAGAAACATTGATAATTTACCTCTGGTCACACAGGCAAGTATTGAAGGTGGGATTTAAACCCAAGTTTTCCTGGTTCTGAACCCAGCACTCTGTAAGAAGTATCAGCAGGCCTGGCAGTTGGGGCTCCCCGCCTTTTGCTAGCAGGAAACCTTATACAAATCATTTAACCCCTTTAAATGTCAGTTGTTTCCTCTGCCTAGTGGGAAAAATCAGATCCCAGTTTATCTAACTTGATTGTTGAGTAAATGAGACAGTGTATCTGTAAGTGTTTTGTAAAATATAAAGCACTATACAAATGCAAACCTTCCAAAATGTCCAGTCTATGAGCAATCTAGACTCAAGAGGATCTTAGGTCTGGCAGAATATCCAGTTCCAAAGATTATTGCCATCAAGAGTTTATATGATAGAATGTTATAATGGATAGAAAGTCATCTCAGAGGCCAAAAAATCATGGGTTTCATCTGGGTGACATAGTGGATAGAATGCCAGCCCTAGAGACAAGAGGACCTAAATTCAAATTTAGCCTCAGACACTTAGTAGCTGTGTGACTCTACGCAAGTCACTTCACCCTGTTTGCCTCAGTTTCCTCATCTGTAAAATGAACTGGAGAAGGAAATGGCAAACCACTCCCATATCTTTGCCAAGAAAGCCCCAAATGAAGCCAAGAAAAGTCTGGTAGACTAATCGACTAAACAACAACAGTGGACCCTTAATTTTCTAATATTTGATTTTCTGATATTGACTTAGAGGAGTTGCTGATAATCATCTGTAGAGAGGATTTCTGTGCTAGGATATATATATATATATATATATATATATATATATATATATATATATATATATATATATATATATATATATATGTGTGTGTGTGTGTGTGTATGTATATATGCATGTACATATGTATGTGTAGATGTGTGTGGATACACATCTTATATGTTAGCATATGTGTTTGCTATTATAGAAAAAATACTGTCAGGCTCTGGCACAAATAAACAATGTGAAAGTTGCAATTAAATGAGAATTTCTCAAAGTCAATGTGCATTTGAGGCCAGACTGGACCAAATAAGAGTTAGTAATTTATTGTCAGTTTGATTTATTGCATAAGGAAGGTTCTGCCAGTTTCCCAGGTCATAGAACTCTGAGATCTCTGTTTTGCTCATATAGTTCAAAGAAAAGGGAGCTCCACAGACCTATTAGATGCTTGCCTGAAGGGATTCGCTGTAAGGCAAGCCAGGAGATAGCTGGCAAGACTTGTCTATGAGAAAGAGTCAATGTGGCTTGGCAGGAAATGCCTGGAAAATGTGAAGCAGGGAAGGAGGGAGACAGCGTCAAAGCAAAGGCTATGTTTATGAAATGAAGTTAAAATTATGGTACTACCAAACCCCTTCCAAACCAAAGGAATTAAAAGCATGGAACAAAACTGGCTTCAGGAGGCTTTAAATAAATGTGCTGTCTTCCTAGCAACTGGCTGTTTACAACCTTCACCTGCAATATTATTTGCACCTTTGTATTATAATTTAGGTTTATGGTTTATATTCACAGATTTATTGCATGTTGCTATAAAAATGAAATGAGCATGTATTTAAACATAGAGGAGTGAAACTGAAATGGAGGAGCATATAAATAAAACTAAAGAACAGGATGCAAGGATTATATTTATGTCCTGGATACTTTATATAGGGTATGAGAAGTGAGCAAGGCAAGAAGTATAATTCTATGAAACTTATTTTTTCCTGGTGATGACAACTTTTTTTTATCAGTTTTTTTTTTTTTTGGTGGGGCAATGAGGGTTAAGTGACTTGCCCAGGGTCACACAGCTAGTAAGTGTCAAGTGTTTGAGGTTGGATTTGAACTCAGGTCTTCCTGAATCTAGGGTCAGTGCTTTATCCACTGCGCCACCTAGCTACCTTGTGGGTTTTTTGGCCAGTTTTGTTTTTGATGACAATTTTTAAAAGCAGAAATATATGTATATATACATAAATACACATATGGATATATAGGTGTGTGGATGGGCATATGTATATACATATATACACACATGCATATATATATACACATTATATGTGTGTATATTATATTTTTTTCTACTTTTAAAACCTGTTATAGCTATTCATAGAATACTTCTTGCCTTGCTCACTTCCCTATATAAAATACCCATTGCATAAATACATGTGTATACATACACATGTATCTATGTACCTAGATACATATTTGTATCTATGTATGCGTGTATACTTCCTGATGCACTATATAATTTTAGAGTTCATTAAGATCTGGGTTCGGGCGGGGTTTCTTTTGTCCATACACAGACATGTCCATACAGATATGCCCTATTGTTTAAGAAATTTTAAGAAAGAAAACAAAATAGATCATAGCAAAAAGTAAAAAGGATGACTTCACAGCTAGCAATGCAATTCAATTGACATTAAGTGTCCAATGTATATGCAAGTCAACATTAGGTATTAGGGAGAAAAAGATCAAAAAGGACTGTGCAATCTAATAAGGGATGAAACTACACAAGTCAGTAGGATGCAAATTAGAATGTAATGAGGGCACTGGTGATATCCTTATAAAAAGTTATAGTAGAGGAGGTCTTTGCAAGCTGAAAGAACTTAAGGAGGTTTCATAATTGTTGTCTAATCATTTCAGTAATATCCTAACACTTTGTGACCCTATTTGGGGTTTTCTTGGCAAATTTACTAAAGTAGTTTGCCATTTCATTCTCTTGCTCATTTTATAAAAGGATAAGGAAGCTAAGGCAAATAGGGTTAAGTGACTTGCCCAGGGTCACACAGTTAGCAAGTGTCTGAGGACATGTTGGAACTCAGTAAGTTCAGTGTTCCTGACTCTAGGGCCAGGACCCTATCCACCTGCCACCTACCTGCACATCCAGTTTGAGATACCTGAAAGGAAGTTAGAGATGCTATTATTATTTATTCAGCACCTATTATGTGCAAGAACTTTGCTTATGATTTTGCCTCAATTGAAGGAAAGAATGTACTTCATTTAGGCTTTTATTTCTCCATGTACTTCTAAGGGTACCTGAAATCTTGTCCTAGGAATGTATCCAAAATTCACCTACAATTGAATCCAAGATGTGTGACCCCAGATCCTAGAGTCAGTGTGGAAAAGTGAAAAAGAAAACTAAACCTTTCTTATTGGAAATTAGGGAGATCTGACTCAGAATGCTGGTACTATTATTTGCCACAATGGATAATGTTAACTAAAGATTAATTTAATCTTTGACAAGCAACTTAACCTGCATGGGTCTTGAATTTCCTCACTTATAAAAATCATAGGATTATAATATTAGAACTAGAGAGAACTTTGAAGTCATCAAGTCTAGCCCTCTCATTTTATAAATTCAAAAAACTGAGGCCCAGAAAAGCAACATGGGTTAGTATATAGAGTGCTGAACTTGGAGTCAAGAAGAACTGGGTTTGGGGCAGCTAGGTGGCACAGTGGATAGAACACTGGCCCTGGAGTCAGGAATACCTGAGTTCAAATCCAGCCTCAGACACTTAACACTTACTAGCTGTGTGACCCTGGGCAAGTCACTTAACCCCAATTGCCTCACTAAAAAAAAAAAAAAGAAAAGAAAAGAAGATCTGGGTTCAAATTCCATGTCAGACACTTAATTATCAGTACAATCCTGGTCAGGCCAATTAACCTCTAAAAGAGGGAGTTAAGCTCAACGGGCTCCAAGACCCCTTCCAGCTGTAAATCTATGAGGTATCATATATTTGATCATTTTGGATTAGTTGATCCTTGAAGTCTCTTTCAGCTCTAAGGCCCTATTTCATTTTAGGGACCTCAAATAGTTAATGCATCTTCTTAAATGCTTAACTTGCTATAAGGAAGTAACACTTAGCCACCAAAATGAGGCCATTTAAAAAAGAATGTGGTGGGGCAGTTAGGTGGCCCAGAGGATAGAGCACTGGCCCTGGATTCAGGAGGAACTGAGTTCAAATCCAGCCTCAGACACTTAACACTTACTAGTTGTGTGACCTTGGGCAAGTCACTTAACCCCAATTGCCTCACCAAAAAAAAAAAGAATGTGGTAAGGTGAGAAATTTACGGGTGAGGCAAAGTAAAGTAGCCAAGGGTATCAAAGTTGGGTAGAAAGGGTGCCAGTTGACCTAATTTGAGAAAATCAACTAGATTTGTGTGTCCATTAGCACTATAGATTTCTTTAAACATTAGAAATATAAACCGATGAGTTATTAATTTTGCAAAGCATTGTGGATATCAACTTGCTTTAAAACAATTTAATTAATTTAAGTACAAGAAATGTATATCCTTTGTGCTACTGATGAGAAAATTGGGTTAGGCTCTCTTTACCTGACTTTAAAACATTGAATCAATTCAGGTAGTCCAGTTAAATACATGTCAGTTATCCAGACAGAGTTGGCCGTATGTCAAACATATGGATTGGCTAACATTCCTGTCAAATTAACTGTTTAAAACAAAATGGCTGGATTATATATTTTGACCTTGTCCAGGCACAGCCTCAGAGAAAAAGCACACACTTATTGAGGCCAGAAGAGAGAACTCCCAGGATCAAAGATTGAGAGCTGGAAGGGACACAGAAATTATCTAGTCCTAGTCTTTCATTTTACTGCTGAGGAGATTAAGGTTGGGGAGATGAAGTAACTCGCCCAGGGTCACATAGTTCATATCAGAGACAGGACATGAAGCCAAGCATCATTCATCTTAATATTGGGACTTGTCAGGTCCTCTGACTGGAGCCAATGTTCCTTTGAATGTTCCACACTGTTTGCCCAGAGATGAGTGGCCCATTCCTTAAAATGGTGCTTGTAGGCACCTGATTACTATCATCACTGCTGCATTCTGTATACCGTGGGATGCCTCAATAGACTGAAAGAGTCTTAAACACAGAGCTTTTTTCCCCCCTAGATTGGAGCTTAGACACTGGGTACTATATGGTTCATTATCTCAATTTATTTTAATGTCTGTTGAGGAAACTGCTTCAGCTTAATTTGAGAACATTTTTTGTTTCTTATTTTCACAGAAAACTTTTCCCATGCACTGTAACCTACAACCTATTTCATATTTCCTCAGTGATGGAGCCTTGAAACCTCTACTGAATCCATTAGTTGAATCAGCTCTTCTTGTTGCTTTTGGAATTAGACATCAGCCTTTTTCTCCCACTGGGGGTGTAGATAAACATGTCTCTCTGTTTCCCTGAACAAAGCATATAGCTATTTTCAAAGGGAATGTTTTCTTGTTCATGCATTTCCAGAAAATGAATTGGAATGAAGCACCCATAAATAAATAAAAAAGCTACTTCCCAATGAAAATCCCTAAATCCAAGGGCTTAAAGAGGTTTCACAGGCCTTCTAGTCTAACCCATGCCTTAAAACGATCCCCTGTACAATATACTCAAGAAATGGTCATCTACCACCTGCCTGAAGACCTACTTAGTGATCATCTGCTACCCTGCTTTAAGACCTACCTAGTGGTGGCAGGGTTGTATGTGGAACCATTCTGGAACATGGCTCAAAATACTACTATATGTTTAGACAGATACATATGTATAGACATATGCATAGCAACACCTCAGTATATTAGTATAATCTGGGGATCATTTCCTTTGGGCCTTCCCATTTCTACCACGAATAGATGTGGAGACAACTAGTAGTCCATTCCAGATAAAATATCGAGGATACAGCAAACAATAGAACAAAATAAGAATAGAATGATAGTTTTGAGCCATATTGAGGAAATAAGATGCTCTGGTGGAGTTGCTATTTTATTCTATAGCTAGTGGGAGCTACTTAAGATTTCTGATCAGAGGGATGGCATGAGGGAAATTATTTGGACAGTTATGGGAATCACACACACACACACACACACACACATTTTTAAAGGTTCAGCACAGAGGAGGAGAAAGCCTAAAGAGTATGGAGCTGTTGTAAGATATGATTGGATCCAATTTACCAAAAAAGATGTTTTCAAAAGTCAACATTCACTGTTGAAGAAGCTGATGAAGCTGAAATAAGATTTGGAACAATTTCCCTATACAGTTCTTGTAACAGGGCACTAAAACATTTGTCCTCTCAAGAGGAAGGGCCAATGGGGAAATGCTTTTCCCGCTATACTTGGCCTATGCTCTATGCACACTGTTGTCTATGTAGTATTATGTAATAGAATATGCAGACATATGCATATTCATAAAAGCAAATGGAAACTAACACTTATGACTCATGAAACTTTATTGTCCTATTTATTATTTACTAACCTTAGTAAAACATAACTTTCTTTTTAGGTCTAAAAGATAAAATAAGTGTGTTCTCTATTCCAGGGAATTTATAGATAACCGATTTCCAGGATTTGGGAGGGGATATTTTATTTTATTTCATATACAATTTTCTTAAACTTTAAATGCTTTAGAGTTGTATGTCATTTTTGAGCTGACAAAGAAGAGTTATTGTTTCTGTTGTTGCTGCTGCTGTTTTCCATTTGATCTTTTCAAATACTCCAGGAGGTAAGACAGGTGTTTTTAATCCTCATTTTACAAATTAAGGTGCTGAAGCCCAGAGAGATTGTCGCTCCCTCTTTGTCTTGCAAATGTGTATATACAATTATGCCTTCTACATTGCAATTTTTCTCATCCTGGTTTCAATATATTGCAGGTCGGCATAAGAAATTAAATGGGAATTTGGGGGGGATTTTGCAGAAGCTGCAGAAAATACACGATCAGCAGAAGACAGATAGCCTATGCGCAAATATTTAACCCAAATTTTACAATAAGGTACTATAAACACACCATAAAAAAAGAAAAATACTGAGTTCCTATCCCAGAAGCTGGAGTCTTTGGCTTTATCAAACAGTAGATTACTATAGTCATTTACTACTGTGTCTCCTGTGCCTAACCTATTCCATTGATCTACCACTATATTTCTTCGCCAGTACCAAATAGTTTTGATGACTGCTGTTTTATAGTATAGCTTCAGATTTGGTACAGCTAGCTGAGCTTCCTGTGCATTTTATTAGTTCCCTTGATATTCTTGATCTTTTGTCCTTCCAGATGAATGTTGTTATTATTTTCTCTAGCTCTATAAAATGATTTTTAGGTAATATGATTTGTATGGCACTGAATAAGTAAATTAATTTAGGTAGAATTGTCATTTTTATTATATTAGCTCAGCCTATCCATGAGCAATTGATATTTTTCAAATTATTTTGATCTGATTTTATTTGTGTGAAAAGGTTTTGCACTTGTGTTCATAGAGTTCCTGGATTTGTCTTGGCAGGTAGACTTCCAATTATTTTACATTGTCTACAGGATCTATTTTATTTTATTTATCTATCTATCTGTTTGTTAATTTATTTATTTTGTGGGGCAATGAGAGTTAAGTGACTTGCCCAGGGTCACATAGCTAGTAAGTGTCAAATGTTTGAGGGTAGATTTGAACTCAGGTCTTCCTGAATCCAGGGCCAGTGTTTTATCCACTGTGCCACCTAGCTGCCCCATACAGTTACTTTAAATGGAATTTCTCTTTCTATCTCTTGCTGCTGAGCTTTATTGGTCATGTATATAAATGCTGATGATTTATATGGATTTATTTTATGTCTTGCAACTTTGCTAAAGTTGTTTTTTTTAAGTTGATTCTTTAGGATCCTCTAAGTATACCATCATATCATCTGAAAAGAGTAATAGTTTTGTTTCTTCCTTGCCTATTCTGTTTCCTTTAATTCCTTTTTCTTCTCTGATTGCTAAAGCTAACATTTCTAGAACAATATTAAATAATAGAGGTGATAATGGACATCTCTGTTTCACCCCTGATGTTACTGGGAATGTCTCTAACTTATCCCCATTACATATAACGTTTGCTGATGGTTTTAGGTAGATCCTACTTATTATTTTAAGGAAAGCTCCACTTATTCCTATACTTTCTAGTGTTTTTAATAGGAAGGGGTGCTTTATTTCATCAAAAGCTTTCTCTGCATCTATTGAGATAATCATATAACTTTGGTTAGTTTTGTTATTGATGTGGTTGATTATGTTGATAATTTTCCTAATGTTGAACCAGCCCTGCATTCCTGGTATAAATCCCACCTGGCCATAGTGTAGTATACTGGTGATGAATTGCTGTAATCTCCTTGCTAATATTTTATTTAAAATTTTTGCATCAATATGCATTAGGAAGATAGTATGGCATAAACTAGGCACAGACCACTTTATCCTAAAATAAGGTCAACATGGGTACATGATTTAGACATAAAGGGTGATACCATAGTTAAAATAGGAGAAGGAATAGTTTACCTCTCAGATCTATGGAGAGGAGAAGAATTTATGACCAAAATAGAGACAGAGAATGTTATGAAATGCAAAATGATATTGAGGGTTCAAAACATGGGGTGGAATGCTATGTTGAATATCCTCTATGTCTCAGTTTCTGTTACTGCTAATCCTGGTTAAACAGTCATGTAATATTATTTAGAAGGAACATCAGACATTGTCTAATTCAACTTCTACATAAATGAGGGTCTCTTCTGTAGCATCTCCAACAAGTATTAGTGCCGCAAACCCCAGGGGCCAAAATTGGTAGTTAGAGGTCTGTAAACCTCCCAAGACACACTATTTTACTTTAATACAGCTCTAATTGTTAGGAATCTAAGTACTCATTAATCTATCCTCGTTCTGATGTATGGGACCAAGAAGCAAAAATATAATCAGTATTACATGCTGAAGGACTCTCTCAAGTTCTTCAAATATTGAAAGACATTTATCGTGTTCCCAATAAGTCTATTTCCCACCAGGCTAAAAATCCCTAGTTTCTTCAATAAATCCTCACACATCATGAACTTGAGGCCCCTTAACATCCTGGCCTCTTCTTCTGGATACTTTTTAGCTTATCAATGTCCTTTCTAAATTACAGCATCCTTAATTTTAGATAATATTCTGATGTTGACTTTCCTTTTTTTTTTCCCAGGGCAATGAGGGTTAAGTGACTTGCCCAGGGTCACACAGCTAGTTAAGTGTCAAGTGTCTGAGACTGGATTTGAACTCAGGTCCTCCTGAATCCAAGGCTAGTGCTTTATCCACTGCGCCACCTAGCTGCCCCATTTTTTGTTTTTGTTTTTGTTTTGTTTTTTTTTTCAGTGATGTTGATTTTCCTAATTCTGGATGCAATAATTTTCATTACAACATGAGATTGCACTGATATTTTAGGATCCTTGTATCAGATAGATGAATTACATTGGATTTATAGTCTATTAAAACAATCCCTTTTTTCCACATGAAATTTTTATTGGAATGTTGGAATTCTATATATTGAATTTCTCTTTTATCCCTTGAAATTCCATTAGATCGTCTACATTTTCCCCACTGTTTTAGACTATCAAGATATATTTTTTGGTTTTGGCTATTATTATTATCCAGTGTGTCATCTATACTACTCAGTTTAGAGTTGAGCTACATTGCAAAAGAGCAGGTGCATGAACTTCCCAGTAAAGACAATGATTCCAGTGGGGAGCAACATAATGTCACCACAAGAAGATAAAGGATGTGATCCCTGTAATACCAAAGGCATGAATTACTTTATTTATATATGTTCCCTAAATGTATACCCCATTATCAATGTTCTATAAGTTTGTGCCCATTCATACTGTGTGTGTTTATATTAAAGTATACCCCACACTTTATGGGAGTAATGTTTAAAAAACTACTGCTATTGTCATACCATTTTAGTAGATTCCTTTTGTTTAAATTAACTGTGTTTCATGACTACTAAAGGTAAGCATATTGGAGATCCATGAGCTACAATTTTAGAATTGTGGACTCCATGATATCTGGAACCCTTAGGTGGGAGTGGAGGGTCTGTAGTTCAAACTGATAACCTGCAAGTGGCAAGATGGCAGAGAGGATACAACATTGGGAATTTATAGTTTCATCATTCTTTAATTTCTAGTCTTTTTGCCCCATGATAAAGAGGAAACAAAGCTTATCTGGCATAATCTGTTTTTCATTAATTATTCTACTTATTTGTGACTGTGATCACCACTTGTTTCTTTAATAATGCCTTGTAGAAGTTGTGAACTGATCCAACCATTCTGGAGAGAAATTTGGAACTGTGCCCAAAGGGCTATAAAACTCTGTATATGCTTTATTCCTACAATATCACTGCTAGGTTTATATCCAAGAGACACCCCAAAAAGGGAAGAGGACTTATTTGTACAAAGATATTTATAGCAGCTCTTTTTGTGGTGGCTAAGAATTGGAAATCAGAGTGATGCCCATCAATTGGGGAATGGCTAAACAAGCTGTGGTATACGATTGTAATTGTAATGTTAATTAATTTTAATATTAATTAAATGTAAGTTGTAATATTATTGTGCTATAAGAAATGATAAGCAGGAAGACAAAAAAATCTGGAAAGACTTATATTAACTGATGCATAATGAAGTGAGCAGAAGCAGGATAACATTATACAGCAATATTATTCAATGAAGAACTGTGAATGATTTGGCTATTCTCAACAAAACAACAGTCCAAGACAATATCAAAGGACCAATGAAGCACAGTGTCTGCCTCCAGGGAAAGATCTTATATTATTTGAATATAGAATGAAGCATACTATTTTTTCACTTTCATCTTTTTCTTTTATTCGAGTCTTCTTGTACAAAATTACTAATATGAAAATATCTTATATAATTACACATGTATGAACTATATATGATTATTTATTGTCTCAGGGAGACAGGAGAAGAGGGAAGGAGGGAGGGACAGAATTTAGAACTCAAACTTTAAATAAAAATGTTTACAAAATAATGCCCTATAGAATTTTGCTAGGAATTAAAGTCAGCATTACTTGCTAATCAGTGGTTTAGAGATTCCATTCTCCTTTTAAAAAAATCAGGGCATTTGCTTTTCTTTAGTCTTAATGTTTCTTATCAATTCCTCATGATGTTTTAAAGATTAAATCAACTCAACATATAGGATATTATATATCTATACCAAAATGTCTGACATAATCGACATTATTATCTCACATTTATATAGACATTTGTGATTTACATCCATCATCTCAATGATCCTCACAAAAACTCTGTGAGGTAACTATGAGGAAATGGAGGACCATACTTTTATAGATGCAGGAATTGAGGCCCAAAAAGGCAAAACCAATTATAATGGATAGTATTTATAATGGTTCTTTAAAGTTTGCAAAATTATTTACATATGTATTTGTGTATATGTATATAGATATGTATATGTACATAATTTCATACAATCTTCATAATAGATTGTGAGGTAAGTGTGATTATTATCTTCATTTTAAAAATGTGAAAACTGAAGTTGAGAGACCTTAGTTAAGTGACTCATACAACTAGTAAGGATTATGAGTCAGGATTTAAATCTAGGTCTTCCTGACTCAAAGACCAGAACTGCATAATCCACTGTGTCACTCAGTTGCCTGGTAAATGATTTGTCCAAGGTCATATGGGTATGTGACAAATCCAAGACCCACACTCAGGTCATTGGATTCCCAAACCAGTGCCCTTCTCGTTTCATCATTTTTCTGGTTCCTCCTAGTTATACACACATTCAGATGCCTATGATTTACTAGCTTAGTTGAAAAGGAGCATCAGGGTCCTTTGAGATGGGTTTGCCACTGTCCTAGCGCACACACACACACACACACACACACACACAAGTTGTAGGAAAGAAAAAATTAATGCAACACTGTGGTTTCAATTATATCAGAGAATTGAGGCAATTAGACAGATTATTTTTTTTAAAGTCCTACCCTCAAATTACTCTTGCCATAATTAATCAAGATATTTAAGACAGAAAACCTTTGGAGAGTTAGAACTATCTGAATAATAGGCTCAGCTCTCCTATACATTTTACTAGTATTTACTTAGCCTTTGTTACAATTTATAGTTAAGGATTTTGAATTGCTGTTTATAAAAAAGTAAAAATAAAGTCATTGGGGAATTTTATGGCTGGATTACCTCTATGAAATAATTTGCTTTCTACATTATTGTTCCCCAGTGTGGCAGATTATGACAGACAGCTCATTCTAGTGCATGGCAGGGATGATAATGTTAAGAGAAATAACACATTCTCATATTTACTCATTTATGTTTCATATTACTACATCCATCTTGGCAGTTAATGTCTATAAACCAGGGATAGGAGAACATTCCTTTACTTTAATATCTAAAAGTCATATTTACCTTCACAAGCTGACACTTTAGCTTTGTCAAGGCTCTTTTTTTTAGAATCCTTCCTTTTCAGGGCCAATCCATGGGCTTCTGCAAGCTCCTCAGGACTGAACAAGAGATCTATAAGTTCGCTTAAGAAGGCAAGTTCTCGTTGATATTTGTGCTCCTTCACCTTCTTCAGTATAGCATACAGTTGACTAGGCTCCACCAGTACTTGGGTATATTTCTCTGGGTTCTTAGGATCAGTAACCACAGGCTCTTTGGTTTTATTCTGGGAAGATAAAAATAGGGAACAAAAGTGAATAGGATAATGCCACACTTCTAGGGTATTAACATGTTAGCACAGGTTCTCATGTAGTAATAGAATGGCTACTCTTTGGATTCTATTGATCCAAGTATGTTTCATTTACTCATTTCATATCCAAAGTCATTTTGACCTATAACCATATTCTTTGTAATTTGCCCAGACAGGCAGCCAGATGGTCCAGTAGATAAAGTTCTGGCCCTGAAGTTCAAATCTCACCTTAGACACTTACTAGCTGTGTGACCCTAGGCAAGTCACTTAACCCTAATTGCCTTAAATATCCAGGGCCATCTCCAGTCATCCTGATGTATATCTTGTCACTGGACCCCAGATGGCTCTGAAGTAGAGAATGAGATTGGTGACCTTGCATAGCACATCTCCCACTGCCCATCTCTTGGCACAACACAATGTTAACCAATAAGTCCAGTTAGAATGTTCCTGGGATGTGGCATACACAGCCAGAAAAGATTAATGGCAGAGTAATGTCCAATAAGGGTTCCTAACACTATACATATGGAATATTTACCCCCTTCCCTATTAAACTGTAAGCCCTTTGGGAAAAGGTAGTCTTTTGCCCTTGTTTATATCTCTAGGACTTTGTACAGTATCCGGCACATTGTGGGTACTTAAAAAATGCTGACTAAGTGAACTTGTTTGCATAGTATAAATATTCTCTTTTGTGTACATCTTTTACACTTTACTAACAGTGTAGCAGGAGTGTGATGGAGGGGAAAGCTCAATGATCTGGGAGTCATAAGACCTGAGGTTCTCCTACTATTTACCTGTACACCCTTGAGCAAATTATTTAACTTCTAGGGACCTCAGTTTCTTCACCTAAAAATGTGAGGGAGTTGCACCAAATAATTTTTAAGGTCCCTCCCATTTTAAGATTTACACAGGGGGCAGCTAGGTCGCACAGTGGATAAAGCACCAGCCCTGGCTTCAGGAGGACCTGAGTTCAATTCTGGTCTCAGACACTTGACACTTCTTACTAGCTGTGTGACCTTAGGCAAATCACTTAACCCTCATTTCCCTGCAAAAAGAAAAAAAAGAAAAAGAAAGAAAGAAAAGAAGGAAGGAAGGAAGGAAGGAAGGAAGGAAGGAAGGAAGGAAGGAAGGAAGGAAGGAAGGAAGGAAGGAAGGAAGGAAGAAAGGAAGAAAGAAGGAAAGAAAAAAAAATTTATAGTTATCCCTTCTACATTATGGGGGTTAGAGGAGTAGCAGCCCCACATGTGGAAAAATCACATAAAATTTTTGGGCCCTCCCTTCATACCAAAGAAGAATTTTTTTCTTTTTCTTTTATGGGGTGTTTACCTTATTGTAAAAAGGTTAAGTATTTGATCATAGATTCTGTGTCATCTGCTGGCCTTCACATTTTGTCTGTGGCTTCTTTAAAATTCCCCTCCAAATTCCCATTTAATTTCTTATGCTAATCAGTGATAGGAGAAATTGGGATGTGGGAGAGATAACTGTAATCCTATTATTTTTGACTAACTGTGTGTTCCTGGAAAATAGAAACTCCCTCTTCCTTAGTTTTCCTTTTACATTCTGTGTCCTCCATTAAAATATTAAGTGCCTTGAAGGCAAATTCTGTGCTTTTACCCTTCTTTGTATCCTTAGTGCTTAGCGCACTTCCTTGCACATAGTAAATACTTAGCAAATGCTTGGTTGATTGACCATAATACCACATGCACTAAATAAGTGCTTGATAAGTAACCAATTATAGCTAGTTATAGCCTAGCACTCGGGATATTAGTACAGTGAGAGGCCAAAACTAAGTATGCAATAAATATTCAGTGAAATTAATTGAAAGCCAAAAATCGCTACTGCTATGACTGGACTACACTGTGAGAAGGGAAAAGATTCCCATGAAAGAACTATATTCCAAATTTTTAAATTTTTACTTGGGTAGACATAACCAAAATCTGCCCATGGATAAGGAATGCCAAAATTTGAATGATCTGAGGAATCCTAAATATAAAAGCATAGTGCACAGACCTTAGGGCAGTACCTGGTGGATAGTGTTTAATAAATGCTTGTTGAACTATTAGTATCAATAAAATAAATTATTTTGGTTTGTTGTCACCTTTTGACATTATACTTCCTATAGGTATAGAGGTATTTTACATGTTCCCAACATTGACTGTATTTTCGTTTTTTGTTTTTTGGGGTTTTTTTTGAGGGGCAATTGGGGTTAAGTGACTTGCCGAGGGTCACACAGCTAGTAAGTGTTAAGTGTCTGAGGTCAGATTTGAACTCAGGTACTCCTGAATCCAGGGCCAGTGCTCTATCCACTGCGCCATCTAGCTGCCCCTATTGACTGTATTTTTAAAGTGAAAGTATGCATTACAGATCTGGAGCACCCAGTGGAGTTTATATTTTCAAATATTTATAAACAGGCCAGAAATGGACAACAAATGGCATCCACCTGACATTTTTCCACTCCTGCCTACAGCTAACGTCTTTTCTGACTCAGAACTCAGAGATGTACAATGCCAAGCTAAACAAGGCTGAGACAAACAGATGTGTTGTCCACCTAATCCTGGACCCCATGAGAGCTGGCGCCTGGCCAAAAACAACAGGAGCAAATTCCATTGGTGAGTCATGAAGGTCTCCAGGAAGACAGTGTAAGGGATGGACTGAATGAAGAAAAGTCAGGGGAAAGCACTGCTCTCATGGCTTTAATAGCAATATGAGGAGGACAAGTGAGAAATTTCATGAATAATAAAGCCCAAGGGCTATTCTTTCCTAAAATATTCAGATAATGGAAGTAAAATGTAAGTTTAGGTTTTTTACAAAAAAATTATTAGACAATTCTCTAAACATTCTCCATTCTGCAAAAAGAGCCTTGGTCTGAGTTAAGTGATTTCCATTTCTATCTGGATTTTTTAAAATCCACAAAAATATAATAGTTTATTGGGATAAAGATATAGATAGCCTACTTTTTTTTTTTTTTTTAATTCTAGGCAGTGCAGAGGAACATCCTCCTTACAATGAGGAAAGAGGTCAGTAAACTGGTGGTACAGGGTTAAAAAGTACTGACTCTGGAATCATGGAGCCTGCATTCAAATCCTATTTCTGATGATTACTACCTATGTGATCACTTAACCTACCTAAATTTCAGTTTCTTCATTTGTAAAACGGAGGTTTGGATTAGATGGCTTCTGAGTTTCCTAAAGAGTCAGCTGGGTGGTCCAATAGAGCACTGAGTCTGGAGTCTGGAAGACTCAAACAAGCCTCAAACTCTGGACACTTAACCTCTCAGTTTTCTCAACTACAAAATAGCATCTACCTATCACATCTCAAGGTTGTTGTGAAGATCAAATGAGATAATATTTTTTAAAAGTATTTAAGACATAGTAAGAAATTAATAAATGCTTGTTTCCTTCTTTTCCCCCTCCTTTTTTCCTCCCTCCCTCTCTCCTTCTTCCCTTCCTTCTTCCATCCTTCATTCCCTCCCTCCTACCTTCTCTCCCTCCCACCCTTTTTTCTTCCTTCCTCCCTCCCACCTTCTCTCCCTCCCTCCCTCCCTCCCTCCCTCCCTCCCTTCCTTCCTTCCTTCCTTCCTTCCTTCCTTCCTTCCTTCCTTCCTTCCTTCCTTCCTTCCTTCCTTCCTTCCTTCCTTCCTTCCTTCCTTCCTACCTTCCTCATTTCCTTCTAGTTCTAGATTCATGATCCCAAGTCTAAAAAATAGAGAATAGTTCCAAATCCAATGAGAGAAGACCGTAATGTGGATAATCATAGCTCTAAACAATTCCAAGGGGATCCTGGGTAGAGAAGGGATGTTGGGGAAGCAAAAGCGAAAGGCAGAGGGAAACAGGATTTACAGTATGGCGTATAACTATACTCATTGCTCTACATCTGTATGCCATGTTATCACAATATGACTATGAAACTATTTTTGTAATAACCACTAAACAAAAGTTTATCAACTCCATGTAATAACTAGAAGGCATTAGGGATAGAGTCTTGGGACTTGGAGTCAAGAAGACCTGAATTCTGGTGCTGCCTAAGACACTTAATACAGTATGTCCCTGAGCAAGGCATTTAACCTCTCTCAACTTCATTTTCCTCATCCATAAATTGGGGATCATAATAGTACCTATATTTCTGATGGCTGTTGTGAGGATAAAATGCATGTAAAGAGCTTTGAAAATCCTATAGTGCTGAGGCAGCTAGATGGCGCAGTGTATAAAGCACTGGCCTTGGATTCAGGAATACCCGAGTTCAAATCTGGACTCAGACACTTAACACTAGCTGTGTGATCCTGGGCAAGTCACTTAACCCCAATTGCCTCAAACATCCAGGGACATCTCCAGTCATCCTGATATATATATATATATATATATATATATATGCTCTGCAGGAGAAAGTGAGGTTGGTGACCTTGCACAGCCCTCCCTCACTTAAATCCAATTCAGTGCATGTTATAATATCTCCCAATGTCAAGGTCCTCTTTGAGAATGAAAGACAAACAACAAATGCTATATGTTAGCTATCATAATTATTATTTTATGCACCATAAATGCTAATAGAAGAGAAGGTTCTAATAGATAAATTACAAGTCTTTGAAAAGCTTGTCTAGGGGCAGCTAGGTGGCACCGTGGATAAAGCACTGGCCCTGGATTTAGGAGGACTTGAGTTCAAATCCCCCCCCCCAAAAAAAAAGCTTGTCTTTTTATGGGGAAAAAATCACAAGTAACTTGAGTATCTTGGATTATACTGGAAATGTTCCTCCTGTGTTTTGTCCTGGTGAGACCTGGAGTATTGAGTGCAGTTCTGGAAAGAATATCATTGAGTTGGAAAGTGTCCAGAGGAGAGTATTAGGGAAGGCACAAAGTTTAACTTTAGGCCATGCGCCAACCTTCATAGATTTTGCGGTCTAGTATAAGGATAAGTCCAGACACAGAAACAAAACAAAACAAAACAAAACAAAACATTTTTAACAGTGTGTGGGCTATGTGATGTGGGGAGGAAAGAGGTGTCATTTCACTTGGGATTTTAAAGGAGAGTTAGGAATTCAACAGTTGAAGAGGAGGGAGGTCATTTCAAAGGAATTATATGAACAAAGTCATGGAGAGAGAATGCACAGGGTGTGTTCAGAAAACATATATCTTTGGGGGATAGAGAAGAGAATAAGATGAGATAATGCTGGAAAGGCATATTGCTGTCCAATTGTGGAAAGCCTTAATTACCAGGAAGAGAACTTTGAATCTGATATAATAGATAGTACAGAGCCTTTGAAGATTTTTTGAGTGGAGAAGTGATGTGACTAGATCTATGCAGAAAGAAAAATATGCATAGAATCAGAGTTAACTGAGATTGTAGGTGAGTGACAATATGATCCTTTTTAGGGTGGGGGTAGAAATAGGGAAGAGGTGATAGGTGTTATGAAGACAGAGATATTACTGAGATTTTTACTCTCATTGAGATTATTATCCTAATACCCAACATTTATTTCCTTTTTTTTTCAGGCCAATGGGGATTAAGTGACTTGCCCAGGGTCACACAGCTAGTAAGTGTCAAGTGTCTGAGGCTAGATTTGAACTCAGGTCCTCCTGAATCCAGGGCCAGTGCTTTATACACTGTGCTACCTAGCTGCCCCTAATACGCAGCATTTAGCATGGAACCTTGCACATAGCAGATGTACCTCATTGATCAACTGAAACTGACCTGTTCAAAGTTACCAAGGATCTCTTAAATGCCATATCTGATGGTGTTTTCTTAGTCTTTTTCTTTCTTGACTTTTTGAGGTACATGACAAGTTTCCTACTCCTATCATCAGATCATTTCCCACTCTAAAGAATTAATTGTTATTTGAGGTTTTTATGCCTTGGAGAGCACTGGCCTGGGGCTCCGAAAACCGCAATGTGCTCCACCCACTGGTTGTAGCCTTTGCCAGGGCTCTGGAACCTCATGTCATCACCACTCACCGAGGCCTACATGGGCCTGGCAAAATTATAATGATTGGAAGCCTAGTGAGGGCAGTCATGTGACTGTCAGAGCGGCCATCCCATTGGCTGGGGCTGTGTGGGGTGTTTCTAGGTTTGGGGAAGGAGAATTGGGCATTCTAGGTGGAAGTTGGAAAGCGACAGGCATTCTGCTGCGTAATTTCAGCTGATTCCTGGGCAGTGGTATTTTTTCAGGTATTATAATTTCCCTTTCACCATTTTATTTCCTTTCCCTTGATCCTACTGATCCTGTCTGGTTTTTTTTTTAAAGTTCATTCTTGTTAAAATAAATCTTGTTCTGTTTTGAGGGAGCCTGTCGGTCTCTTTCCTTGTTCCAATATTGCAGCGAGCCGCTTAGCTAGCACTCCCCAATTAAAAATTGGTCCCCACACCACTAGCCCCCCCTTTTATAACAAAGAACAATTAGACCTGCACATAATTCTGATTATTTTTTAAAACCTTGCCTTTTTACCTTATTTAACAATTTTTCTATTTCCACTTTCAATCCTTATCTGTGCCCCATAGCTATAACCTCTATAACTAAGGAAATTTCAGTCTGTCACAATGATAGCAATGTCAACTCTATCCAGCACCAAAATGCTTGGAATTGACCAGTGCAGAAAGCATATACATGAAGGATTGAAAGAAAATATAGGGGCAGCTGGGTGGCGCAGTGGTGGTGCAAGTCACTTAGCCCCAACAACTTCACCAAAAACCCTGTTAAGAAAATCTGGCACAGATATGCCAAAGTGTCACAAACAACTAGCAAAAAGATTGTGGCAACTGGCACCATAAAATTTCTATCATCAAAATATTTATTGAGCCCCTGCTAAGTACATGGAGGCCTTGTGTCAGAGTCCATGGGGGTTACAAAGAAACTCAGGACATCACCCTTCTTACCATCAAGCTTATGGTATTATGTGAGTTTGCCATTCTGATTGATCCTTTACTCTTCTAAAAATCGCCTCACGATTCCCAAAGCCCCATGTGACATTGTTGGACTTAGACTTTGCTTAGGCTACGGCTCTCTCGCCCTTATGTGGTTCACTTAAGGTTTGGTGCTTTTCTGATGAACGATTTCTGTATAATTGATTTCCCATATGTAGGCGTTAGCAAACTATAGTTGTTAAAAATCAACTGGCTCTTTCACAGCTTTATAATTTCAGTGGAAAAGATACTATATGACTGACTTCCTATTTAGTTCCAAACCTTTATCAGTACATAAAAATTCACAGATGCCAAGCCCTGATTTCATAAGATAAGACCTTTTCAAGATTAAGTAAAGTAACCAGCTCAAATAAATTCAGAAATGTTAACTATTTCACAAAATAATTCTACCTCTAAAGGAGACGTATGGGCTGGCATAATATTAGAAGTAATTCAGAAATCGACCTCACTGAGAAAATAATTCTTGCACTTCATTCAAATGACTATTTTGTTTATAGGCAGCAGAGAGCATTCTCTATTTCTCCAGCTCAAAGTGAGCCCTGAGGGCTTCAGATATGCACCCCCTCTGGTGATTTAATTAAAAGATAAATGAAGGCTTAAAAATCCGGAAAGAGAGAAAGACTTTGATAAAAAGTAAATGCAGAAATGAGAAGGGAAGGGAGCTGGAAAGAAAAAACAGCTTAGGTAGGAATAAGGAAACAAACAGGAAGAAATTCTTATAAACAAGGACAAAGAGGAAACTGATCTTTTAAGACCAACATAGGAAATAAGAAATAGAAGCAAATGTGCATTGCATTATTGTTCAAGTTCACAAGATTATAATAAAAAATCTTTAGGAAAACTCTGTCAAGTTGTATTGATTATTATTTACATATATTGTGTTTGTTTAACATCCTCTATTTTGACTCCTACAGTTTCCTTTCCTCTTGGCAGATCATAGCCAAATGACACACAAAAAGCACATTTCTATATATATGGCAGTAAATGTTTCATAACAGTTCTCAGTTTAATTGATCAGTTTGTTGTTGTTGTTCAGTCATGTCCAATTCTTTGTGACCTTTGTTGGGGTTCTGAGGAAACTGAGGCAAACACTATTAAGTGACTTGCCTAGGGTCACATGGTTAGGAAGTGTCTGAAATCAGATTAGAACTCAGGTCTTTCTGACTTCCCCACTCTCGGTCAGATGTTCTTAGCTGCCCTAAATGATCAATATGAGACTAAGAAGGGGGCCATCCATAAAGGATAAAAATCATGCTGATCAGTTTCACTGAAATTTACAATAGAAATTTCTTAGGAGACTTTTCTATTACAACTGTTATAGGAAACAACTTATGTTTATCCATTATATAAATTGTTACTTTCCCCTTCAAACTCTCTCCTCTTCAATATCAATTATTTCGGGTGAAGGAACCATCAACCTTCTAGTCTCCCAAATTCATAACATCAGCATTATCCTCAACTACTCAATCTCCCACATATATTGTTACATACATTCCTTTAGTTGCTAAATCTTACCTATTCTTCCTTTTTAACATCTCTATAATTGGTCTTTTCTGTTCATTCACGTAGAACTTACCTTAGTTCAGGTCTCCTATAGATTATTGTAAGACTTGATGATGGCAAGATATGTCTCAAATTTTTCCCCTCTCCCACCTATCCTACCTACTGCTATCAAAGTAATTTTCCTTAAAAGTAGATCTAAATTTATGGACCCCTTACTCTGATTGTCTGGCTCCTCCCAGAATCTCCATTTTAAGGAGAATTCTCAAACCAACCATGACTTCATTCCTCTCCAGGCTGCACTCTTAATTTAGGATTTTCTCTGAATGGTAGCATTACCTCTCTTCCCCATCTCACACAGTATCATCAACATTATGTGTTGATCAACTGTGATAAACTAGATTCTTCTCACCAATACAATGGTACAAGAAATTTCCAAAGGACTCATGATGGAAAAGGTTCTCCAAATCCAGAAAAAAAAGGAACTATGGAATATGGATGCTGATTGGATCTTACTATTTCTTTTGTTTTTGGTGCTATTGTTTTTCTTATTTAATGTTTTTCCTTTTTGCTCTGATTCTTCTCATATAACATGACTAATGCAGAAATGTGTTTGATGTTATTGTGTGTGTGTGTGTATATATATATATATATATATATATATATATATAAAACCTATAACAGATTACCTGCTATCTAGGGGAAGGGGGAGGGAGAAAAATTTGAAATTGGAAATCTCATATAAACAAATGTTGAAAACTATCTCTACATGTAACTGGAAAATAATAAAATATTTTTATTAAAAAAGAAAAGAAACTATATATAAACCCTCCGAATCTATTGCATGTCTTCCTACTCAACAGAGGCTGGATAGTACCAATGCAGCATGTTAAATTTTTTTTTTTCTGTGCTTAATAAAACCTTTCTTTAATTGTCACAGGCATTGTCTTTCTATGGTTTCCTTCCCTTTTAGGAAGAATGGATTTTAAATGTTGAGAACTGACCTTTGTGTTCTTCCATCTTCCCCTTTTGGGGAAAGAGAGATCTAAATTCCATTAAGAGAGCATTTGCCTTGGTTTATAGACCTGAGTTCAAATCCAGCCTCACACACTAATCATGTCTCCATGGGCAAATCACTTAACCCTGTTTACCTGTAAGCTGGAGAAGGAAATGGTAAACCACTCCAGTATCATTGCCAAAAAACCATTTGTAATGTAAATGGGGTCACAAAGAGTCGGACATGACGAAAAAGACTGATTCCTTTACTAAAAGATATATTCTCTGCGATCAAGAACTGTTTTTCTTTGTGATTATGTTGGCACAGTGCTTGGCACATGAGTATTTGATGATTTGACTTGACTTGACCTTGTCCCTCCCCAAACAGTCCCCTGTCTGGGAAGGTCAGGTAGGAAGAATAACCAGTGAAGTTTCTTCTCTTTGCTCCTCCCCTGACCCCAGCCATTCTATAATGACTTTTCCTACACCATGGATGAGTTAGGAATCAACAGCTACAAGCCTTCCAGTGAAATGAAGGATGACAAGGCATTATCATGCATGCTGCCACTGTATCATACAGTCCTCTGAACTTTACCATACGACTTTCATCTGATTCCTTTACATTTGTCATCTCCCCGTAAGAATGTGACATGCCTGAAGGCAAGAATTATGTGTTGTTATTTTTCTCTATTTGAGTCCCCAGAACTTAGAACAGAACTTAATAGGTACTCATTCATTCATTCATTCATTCATTCATTCATTCATTCATTCATTCATTCATTCTGTTATTAACCTATCCAGAAGCTAAACTGCTATTTAAAGTCTATTATTGTGGACTACTAGGTTTTCTTAGGACAGCTAGGTGGTATATAGTAAAGACCTGACTTCAAATCCAGCCTCAAACATTTACTAGTTTTGGACCCTAGGCAAGTCACCTAATCATGTTTTCCTCAGTTTCCATATCTGTAAAATGAGCTGGAGAAGGAAATGACAAAGCACTCCAGGATCTTTGACAAGAAAACCACAAATGGAATTGCAAAGAGTCAGACATGACTGAACAACAACAAATATTTTCTTATTTACTTGAGATTTTACAAATGTGTTAAAGGTAAGATAGCATGGTATAATGGATTTGGCACTGGACTCAAAGTCAGGAAAACTGGGGTACAAATCCAGCCTTAGACACTTACTGGCTATATGACCCTTAGCAAGTTACTTATCCTCTCTATGCTTCTGCATCCTCAAATAGAAATTGGACCTGATAGTCTCCAAGCTTGCAAATCTGCAGAGGTGGTGGAGACAACAGGAAGCTGAAATGTTTATTCAGAGCTATAGCTGGGCAGGTTAAAGCCTTTTGCCTGGGTAGGTCATACACCCCTCCAGAACATAAAGACCTAAGCATCTGGGAAGCAAATTGACTGAGGTCAGCCAAAAGTTAACTTTCCTCCAGTTCCCTGGATTTCAATTCTAATCTTTGCTGGATTCCTTTTCAATACGGAGGTATCTTAGCCCTCTCTCATGACTCAGTTAACTTTGGAATTGCATCTTCTCCTCCAGAAGGTCTTTCTGTTTGATTCAGTCTCTGACTCTGCCAGCTCATCTGACTATCCATGTCTCTGTGTCTGTCTGTCTATCTTCCCTTACATTCTTAGTCTCCTCTATCTCTGAGTTGCTCTGTTTCTCAGTCTCTCAGTCTTTTTGTGTTAAATAGAAACAAAACAAATAGAGTTAAAATTAGAAGGGAAACAGTTAACTGGACATTAAGCTTGGCTGCCAGTTTATTAATGGTCTCCTATCTAAGATATATAAGGAATCAATTCAAACTTATAAGAAAAAGAGCCATTTCTCAATTGACAGTGGTTATTGGATATAAAGTCAGTTCTGAAAGGAAGACATATGTCAACAGAAATGAATAAAATGGCCCCAAATCGCAAATAATTGAAGAAATGCAAATTAAAGCAACTCTTAACTTCTGCATCACACCCATAAGAATGACATAGAGGAGCAAAAAAAAATGCGATGTGAAAGAGGTTCTGGAAAAGCAAGTATACTAGTATATTCTTGAAGCTATGAAGTGGTACAGCCATTATGAAAAGCAATTTGGAACTATGAACAAGATGTCACTAAGTATGCATACTTTTTCATTCAATTATACCTCTATTAAGCCTATGCTGCAAAAAGATTTTATAAAAAAGGAAAAAGACCCATTTGTAAAAAAAAAAAAAAAACTCCATAGTATCCCTTTTTAAGTGTTAAAGAATTGGAAAGTAAAGGAGTACCAATCAATTGAGGAATGACAGAGTAAATTATGATACATAAATGTAATAAAATATAATTGTGCTATATAAATGACAAAAAAGATAGGTTCATAGATACCTAGGAAGGTTTGTATGAATTAATGCAGAATTAAGTGAGCAGAACCAGGAGAAAAATTTCTATAATAAGAACAATATAGAGATATACAACTTTCAGAGACTTAACAGCTCTGTTTAATAAAATGAACATCCATGATTTCAGAGGTTTGAGGATGATGACCTGTGATACCTACACCCTGATATGGAAATGATGAATTCAAGATACCAAATAAAGAATACATTTTCAGACAAGGCCAAAGCAAGAATTTGTTTTACTTTACTATGGAAATTTGTTAGGAGGGTTCGGTTTTCTTTTTTTTTCTTTTCTTTTAAATTAGGGGTGAGATGGAATGAGGAGAGGAAATAATGTTTGACATTTGAAAAATAAAACAAATGGAAAAAAACCATTCAAGTTTCATTCTTGGTTAGCTTTGCTAACCTGAATACACTTCATTTCATCAAAGAAGATAAAGGGTTCTGAAGATAGAGTTGTGCCCTGGAGGTGTTTCCAAGTAACCAATAGAAACATTTATACTGTGTTAATATTTAAATGTCTTCCATCAAAACCCTAAAAAACAGCATTTCTCTAACTTTAAATTATAGGAGGGCTGCATGTTCAGCATGGAAGACTACAATTTATTAATCTTCCTGTCATTTTAAGATTCCATTACAATAGCATTTTAATTATGGTGATTATACTTCAAGATTTGCTTGATTCTAATCCCATGAAATATCAGCTAGATTCTATCTCCAAATAAATTGTGCTGTTAAATATTACAAATCATAACATCAAAACTAAAGTACTTTATCATAGTGAAATTCACCAGAATGAAGGAAACATAAATAAACAGGAAATCTCTCAGCATTACTCAAACTTGTTAAAAATTAAAATACCCCCTCCTTTCTCTTCATATTCTGCGACAACATATGAGCGAAGAAGAGTAAATGGTCACATTTTCAAATAGAGGAGAATTGAGTCTACAAACTTTCCATGTTAATGACTATTACTCTTTTTTCCTGGCAAAATCGTAGAATATCTCATTCAAGAGGAAATTATTAAAGATCTAGAAAAGAAAGCAGTGACCATTCAGAACCACTATAGCTTCAACACAAACAAATCTTGCCAGACCAACCTTATTTCTTTTTCTGGCAGGGCTATTAGAACAGCTGGTTGAGAAACTTCTTTAAGAGTTAACCCAGATTTTATCAAGCATTTGATAAAGGTCTCTTATTATTCTTTTGGAAAAGAAAGAAAGAGGGAGGCTATGCTACAATACTGTTAAGTGGACTCAGGATGGTTGAATGGACAAATAAAGTAAGGAGTAACTTCATGGTCTTATGTCAATTTGGAAGAAATAGAATGCCCCAGAGATCTTGGCTTGACATTATGCTTTTTAATAATTTTATAAATAACTTGGATAATGGCATGGAAATCAAAGGCACACTTATTACATTTTCCAGTGACACAGAGGTGAAAAGGATAATGAATATATTAGATGATAGAAGGGGAAATAGAATTATTTTGTGTAAAGAAAGAACAGGTAGTCAAGAGTATGAAAAGCATCAGAAAGGTGAATAAGAAGAACTGAAAAGGATATATCTAATTAGGTAATTAGGAAGTTACTTGTTACTGTAGGGAGGGCTGATTTATAGAGTTTTAGCAGATTATACCAGGGACAGAAACATGATCTCATGTTCTGGAAGAGTGTGAGTACTGAGGAAGTGAGAGCATCCTGTGTAGTCAACCTTCTCAAGAAATTTAGCTATCAACATGAGAAAATAGAATGGACAGTAGCTGAGTTTTCATAGAAGGATCAAAGGAAGGACTCTTTCTTAGTGATTGGGAAGACCTGGACTTAATTTTAGGCAGCTGGGAAGAGGCCAGTGGAGAAGTCACTAAAGTTGAGAAGATAACATAGGAACAAGGTTGGTGGGAATGAAAGGGGAATGGTATCTCTCATGGATACAAGCAGAGAGAGTTTATTACCAAGTAAAGAGTCATGACAGATTTTCTTTTCTTGAAGGAAAAGAGAAATGAAGTTGCTGAAAACAAGGAATTAAGGAGAGAAACTGAGATTCTTTTTTCAATTCCACAAATACTACCTGTATGCAAAGCATCATGTTGAATGGCCTGAGTCTTCTCAGTAAAATGGGATTATTGGTTATCTACTGCACTCTTGAAAGGTACAGTGGATGGTTAATGAAAAAAAGAAAAGTTTTGGAATAGTCACTCTAGACATTTAGGTAAGTAAAATGTTTTTTTATATCACTCCTAATCAAAAATTTTATGAGGTTCTCTCACTAATTATAAACAAAAATCCAAATTCACTTATTGCATATGCCTTATTATTCAGCCAAATAAAACAGCTCATCTTTCTTTGAGTATACACTATAATTTCCCACCCCCATATGCTTGCTCATGCTGTTTGCTCTATCTGCAATTTTCATTCCTAGCTTCACCTATCAGTATTCTATATACTCTCCAAGGTCTAGTTCAAATGCTATAAATAACATGCAATAAATAAACAAATGCTACCTGCAACACAAATTCTTCCCTGAGGCATCTCAACATAAAAGTAATCTCTTCCATTTTCCTATAACATGTTTATAAATATTTTTGTGCATGTGTCATTTGTCCCTTGTGTCTCCCCTCCCTCCAACACACATATACCAAAAAAACGGTTAGCTCCTGAAAGTAGGAACCATGATTTGTTCCTCTTTGTATCTACATATAGCAGTAATGCCAAACTCGATAGAAATGATACCTGCTAGCCACATGTTGACTTAGAAAATCACAAATTAACATTATCTCTTTTGTATTGTATTTTAATTTATTTTGTTAACCATTTCCCAATTACATTTTAATCTGGTTTGGGCAGCACTAGAGAGTTTTGTGGACACCTTGCTGCCCTTGGAGGATTCTGAGTTTGACATCCCTGAACTATAGCACCTGGCACCATGCCTTGAACACAGTAGGTATATAGTAAATATTCATGATTCTTTTTGTATAGGACAATCCTAGCACCGGGACAGAAGCTGAACTAGATGACCTCTATGATCCTTGCCAATTTAAAATCCATATGTATAAATACCAACTCCCTGAAACATTTATCAAAAATAATAGAGCCATTAAAAGTATGAACAGAGACAATAATAATACTTCCACTTATATACCACTTTTCAGTTTTCAAAGCATTCTTTCATTTAGTCCTCCCAATAACCGTGGAAGGTCAATGGTTCCAACAGCAGTATCTCCATTTTCTACATGAGGAAACCAAAAGTCAGAGAAGTTATGCTACTTACAAAAGGTCACACAGTGGGCAAGATACAGAACTCAGATTCATTCTTGGATCTTTTTCTCCAAATCTAATATTCTTCACACTGCACCACACTGTCTCCATTTATTCTTTCCACAAACAAACCCCTTTTTCTTTTGTAAAAAGGTATGTTTCCAATGAGCAGCTAGGTGGTACAATCAATAGAACACTGGGCCTGGAATCAGAAAGACTCATCTTCATGAGTTCAAATCCATCCTCAGACACTTATTTGCTGTGTGACCATGGGCAAGTCACTTAACCCTATTTGCTTCAGTTCCTTATCTGTAAAATGAGCTGCAGAAGGAAACGGCAAAATACAGAAGTATCTTTGCCAAGAAAACCCTAAATATGGTCACAAGGACTCAGACATGACTGAAACAACTCAACAACAAAAATTCTTCCAATATGGTGAATGTGATTGTAAAATGGAGAAGCAAGTTTACTTACCTTCACCTCGTCTTCCTTTTTCTTTAGAATAGCTCCACTGTCCTCCTCTTCTTTCTTTCAAAAACAAAAATCAAATAAACCAGATTTTAGTTCCAATAAGATTCAGCTTTCTTTGAAAAGAAAGCAATGTCTTTGTTAGGAATATGTTCCCAGAAAAGCAGAAAGCTCAATGGTAAGGTAACAGCTAATAAAAAGACAAAATGCAGAGCATTAAATCATTCTAGGTAACTCTGACAAATAAACAATGATTCAATTCAGGACCCCTCTTGTTTCTTTATTGGTAAGAGCTGTATTGCAAATAATAATTAACATGAGGAGGGAAAACAAACAAAAAACCCTGTGAGTCCTTAATGCTAAAAAATACTGAGGCACAATTTCCACTATTGATTGATGTTGTGTTAGCAAAAAGACAGGGAATTACGGGTTCTATCTTTGGGGGTTTTGTAGGATCTTGTCTGTCTTGCCATAGTTAAGTAAAAAAAAAATAATAATCAAAAAAATAAATATCAAAATTTGGTCAACTGTGCATTGTTATATTCATTTTCTCAGACAGAGAGGCAGAGGTGCAACAAAGCAATATACTACTGAGGCAACCCTATTTTTTTAAACCTAAATGCCAGAGATTCATGCATGTGTTCAATTTGATTCCTCCCCCCCTCCCCCCGTCCCTTATTGTAGCCGTCTAAACATTTAAAGTCTGTAGCCCTTTCTTAGGCCAAATTTGAATAAAGAAAAGTATCCGATCAAGTGAAGTTGTCTTAATATGATGAAATTACAAAATCAACTTTCATTTTAGCTACTTAAAAGTAAGGCTGCATAATAACAGAAATGATGAGTTATATAAGGATAATGGCTGAATTTGTAATTTCATTGGTAGAGGGAATTTCCAGATTAAGAAGCTTCCTCTTCCCAAGGTAGGGCAGCACCTTCTCTATAACTTATTATTAGAGAGTTATGAAGAGCCCTGAGAAACTAAGTGACTTAGCCAGGGTCACAAAGCCATTATTTGTCAGAGGTAGGTCTCAAAGCCAGACCTTCCTGACTTTAAGATCAACTCTATCCACTTTAACTCACTGCCTTTTATTGTGTTTTATGAAACATGTGATTTGATTTCTTTTCTTTTTTCTCAAGCACATGTACATTTTTTTTTAATTATAAGAGTCATAGTGCCCAGAACTAAATGACTATGAACTGTTATTATTATTCCTGTGGCTTAGCTCCATTATTGTATCCAACTCAATTGTTTTATGAACTTGTTTCATATCTCCAACTGCTGAAATCCTTGTTTCTTTCAAGGCCAGACTCAGTGGCCATCCTTTCAGGATTCTCCCAAATAGAAATGATCCCTCCAGCCTGAATTCCTCATGTAACTCTCTTTGACCTTTGCCTATGAATGTATTGTACCTAGGTGGCAAAATGGACAGTGTAGGACTTAGAGCCAAGAAGATCTGAATTGAATCTTGCTTGAGACACTTTCCAGCTGGGTGATGCGGGCCAAACCTCTTAACCTCTCTTGAGTGTTAGTTTCCTCATGTGTTAAATGGGGATAATAAATAGAACGTACCTCATCGGACTGTTTGTGAGGTTCAGATTAGTTAATTGATGGAAAATGCTTTACTACTTATCATTATTTCATTATATCTGTACATGTTTCATCTCCCATTAAATTATAAGTTCCGTAATGATAGGGAGGGATCTTTCAAATTTTTCATTTCTATATCCCCAGCACTAACACAATTTTGACCCATAGTGACCACTCCATAGGTGGTAGCTGGATTGTATTCAGTTTTTCCATTAGCACACTAATGCCTATAGCAGCAGGTATAGAAAGCTCCATCAGCTTGGCCTTCTTGGACAAACTTTTATAAAATATGAGATTAGTTGTAAATCTGCAGGTAAGCCCCTTTGAGGGGTCTGCTAAAGACAGCCTAACTGATTCTACCTTGTAGAATCATTATACAAAGCATGGGAGAGTATCTGTCTCAGTACTCTTCAAGCATTTTAATTCTGAGATTTAAATGCAAGAAACAAGAAAACACATGGGCTTCCCCCTCCCCTTGAAATCTATGGGAATTTAGTACATAGGCCCTGTTAGCCCAGTCCTCCGCTTAAGATCACATATCTCTATTATCAATGCCAAGAAATCCCTCTCCCCCAGACTAAATGTTGCATCAATGCCAAATAAAATACAATAATAACAATAATAAATGATAAATAATACCAAAAGCTCTTTATCACTAAATTATGTGATTACCTGCTAAAGTTACAAGGTACCTAATGATATTTCTTTCTAATATTTTTAACCTTGGACCCACAAGCTTTATTTTGAGTTCTCCCGATAGGAATAGAATCTTGTGTCCTTCCCTTGGCCCATAGAATGTTCTTCCTCTGACCCATCCATGAAGTTTTTTGATACCATTATGAGAAAAACTAGTGGAAGGAAGGGAGGGAGGGAGGGAGGAAAGAAGGAAGGAGAGAAAGAAGCACACATTTTAAGTTTAATCTGCATTTCACTTCACTTTCTTAAGTTTTTACAATCAACAAAACAATAACTCAAACCCTGATTTGTAGCATTTGCTGATTTCTGAGATGAAAATGCCTAGGCTGAAAGCTTTACAATCAGCTCTTACAAGTCAGTACTAACAAGCTTCAGCACACCCCTGGCATGGAATTGTGCTTTTGAAGCCCAAATCACAACACCACATGGTCCAACTACTTACAACTCTGTGTGTATTCATTGTCCACAGGACACAAATGTAGCTCCAAGAACCAGAATAAGTTGCAAAGAATAATGACTCATTACTGGGCTGGATTTTGTCAGGTGGGGATTAAGCTGAACTATTATCCAAACTAAAGCCTAATCTCCTATTTCCTGCTTGATAATGAATCTGAAGGTCTTGTTGTTGATGATGACCAGTAAGCTCCTTTGCAATAATGAAATAATAAGTCCTATTTGTAGTCATTTGGCTAATCTTTTCTTCCCCAGTGCTACCTTTTCTACAAGTTGAACAAAAAAATGGATTAGTGTGCAACCCATTGCCTGAGAACTACAGACAAAACCATCTATCTTGAGGCAATAATAAAAGAAAGAGTTGATCAAATTGAGCACATTCTAGGATGCATCCAGACATAAAATATTGTAGAAGAGATGGAAAACTGATGCACTCCTGGGAAATGTCTTTATGGTGCCATTTTTTTTCTGTATACCTTTAGACTGGTCAGTCTTTTTCTGTCTTCTTAAAGCCACAGAGGGAAACTTTCATTTCTCTGGTTGTTGTTGAGATTCATATTAACAATTGCCTCCTGTCTGACCATGTCAAATCACTCAGGAATTGTTGGGCCATAACTGAACTCTGAAAGTTAGTTTGTATTTGCAACAATAAAATTCTGTTCAATTCCCAGTACCACCACATGAGACAAGGATAAAGCAGAAACAAAATATTTATTGGTTTTTCTGTTGGCCCCTGTGTTTTTTTTGTTTTTGTTTTTTTTGTGCGTGTAGGGTTTTTGTTTGGTTTTGACGATTGTTGTCCTGTCCTTTCTTGCCTGGCTGTGTTTAAGGGAAGAGAAAAAGACTAAGCGTTCAGTGGGGAGAGAGGCCTCAGCCTTTTATTTCCCAATAGAGGGGATATCGTCCATGAGGACATGATCTTTTTGTTCCTTCTGTCTCTGTTCTGTCTGTTGTTTCCTCATCTTAGGTGAAGGAGATTGGAGTTGACTATAAACTTGGGAAGTTTGAAAGGTTAGGAGAGGGAACCATCACAAGTCTGGGGTCTAAAGCCTATGCCAGGATTTGGCAGAAACCAGATTCCAAGGTACAAAAGCCCAAGTGACCTTCCCAGAACAATCCAGCAGTAGCAAAGATTTAGAGTCATCCACCCATTTGGAAGTGAATTTGGTGGAGCTAATGATATAGAGAAATTACTTTAAGTATGAGTCCACTCTCTTCAGATGGAAGCCTGTACTTTTTGGGGGGTAGGGGGGAGTGATATTTGTATTTTCTTGCTGTATCCGTGAAGTAAATATTCCTTTGTAAAAGCTAATTCACACTGAATGGTTATAGAGAACTAATTATTTGGGGATGATGGGTAAAGGAGAGGAAGGACACATCAGAATGGAGTCTTGAGCTGACAGCATTAGAAAGGTACTCCAAATTACCTTAAAACTCTGAAGAGGATATTTATCTGACCTTCAGTTTATTCTGGAAGAGTAAATCCTAAATTTGACTATAATGGAAATCAATCCTAAGAGAGATTCTTCTGCTCTTGGATCATTTTCATTCTTGAGGCTTTTCTGCACACCAAGATTAAATTTCCCCCTTTTCATCATCAACCTATTGCTCCCATTTCTGCACTTTGAGGCCAAACAGAGCAAGTCTTAACCCTGATTGTCTTTGAATACTTGGATAGCTATAGTTTATCCCTCAATCTTCTATTTTCTTGGGTAAATATCCCATCCTCAGTCCTGCAGCCAATACTCATTTAGCATTATCTTGTAGCCCTTCACCGGTCTGGTTGTCTTTATCTGGATGCTCTCCAGGTTATCATTGACCTTCCTATAATGTATCATTCTAAAATAAACACAGTACATCAGATGGAATCACAATAGGGCAGAATATAATGGAACAGTCTTCAAATTCCTAGAAGCTATCCCTTTTGAAACGTAGTCCCAGTTCTCATTGGCTGGTTTATCAGACGACGGATGAATATTGAACATACGGTTCACTTAATTCCCCAGTTATTTTCTAGACAGACAAACTGCTACTTACCATACTTTCTCAATTTTGTGATTGTTAAATCAAAATTTTATAACCCAATTTAAACCCTTGTATTTATCTCTATTAAATTTAAATATACTATATTAAGCCCAAAGTTCTAACTTGCCTAAATCTTTTTGAATATTACTCTATTATTCAATGGGATTCCTGGATTCTAAGAATAATAGTAATACTAATAAAAATCTAGCATTTATATAGCACCTACTATGTGCCAGGAACTGTGCTAAGCACTTTACAAATTATATCTGATTTGATCCTTACAAGAACTCTGGGTTGTTTGTTGTTTTAGTCATTTTTCATTCATGTCTGATCCTTTGTCACCATACTGGAATGGTTTGATATTTTCTCCTTCAATTCATTTTGCAGATGAGAAAATTGAGCCAAACAGGGTAATTGATTTGCCCAGGGTCATATAGCTAGTAAGTGTCAGAGGCCAAATTTGGACTCAGGTCTTCCTGACTCTAGACCCAGCACTCTATCCACTGTGACATCTACAGTGATAGGTGCTATTACAATCTTCACTTTATAGTTGACGAAACTTAGGCAGGCAGAGGTTGTGATTTGCCCAGCATCACAGAGACAGCATACGTCTGAAGCTAGATTTGAACTCAGGACTTTCTGACTATAAGCCCAGAACTGTGCCACACCTGTCTTAGTAAATTTTTTTAAGCACAGCTTTCATCTATGTCTTTATCCAAGTCACCAAAAATGCTGTATAGCATATGATAGATAATTCCTGCAGATGCCTGGAACACTCTATTGGAGAGCTCCCTTCCAAGCTGATATTGAATGATTAATGCATACTCTTTTCCCCCCAAAATCCAGGCAGTTCAGAAGTTATCTAAATATATTTTTCCCCTAGTCCATGTTTCCATAAGGATAGAAGAATAGGGGCAGCTAGGTGGCGCAATGGATAGAGCACTAGCCCTGGAGTCAGGAGTACCTGAGTTAAAATCCAGCCTCAGACACTTAACACTTACTAGCTGTGTGACCCTGGGCAAGTCACTTAACCCCAATTGCCTCTCTTAAAAAAAAAAAAAGAATAGAAGAATATATTTTGTCAAATGTTTTCTAGAAATCTTGGTAAAATATATAGAACATTACCATCATCTGACAGACTAGTAATACTGGCAAGGAAAGAAATAATGGTGGTCAAGCAAGCACCTGTTCTTGCTCATTTCATTTTTTTCTTTGATTTATTTTCTTATACAAAATGGCTAATATGGTAATATTTTACATAATTAAACATGTATAATTACCTATATCTGATTGCTTAACCACCTTAGGGAGCAGGGAGTAGAGGGAGGGGAAGAGAGATAGAATTTGGAACTCAAAATTGTAAATAAAAATGTTTATTGTTATTAAAAAAGAAATAAAGAAATGAGGTATTCACTAACCATCTCTTTAAGAAAATTCCAGAATCCTTTTAGGAATTTACAGCTTATTGGTCTAGAGTTTGCAGATTCTATTCTCTTCCCATTTTTGAAAATCACAACATTTGTCCTTCTTTAGACCATTGCTCCCTCTACTATTCTCTATAATCTTTCTAATATTATTGTTAGTAGCTCAACAATCAGATTCACTAGTTATTTCAGTACTAGCGAAGGATGTTATACATATGGGCCAGTTAATAAATTATAAACTTGTCAAAATTGTCAAAATTGTCAAAATATTTTAAAATATTATTCCGTTATTCCCTGGATTGGCTGTTTCTGTGTAATAATGATAATGATGATGATGATGATGATGATGACAACATTTATGTTGTACCTACTATGTGTGTAAGGGCGCAGCTAGGTGATACAGTGGATAGAGCACCAGACCTATAGTCAGGGAGACTCATCTTCCTGAGTTCAAATCTGGCCTCAGGTATTTACTAGCTCTGTGACCTGGGTCAGTCATTTAATCCTTAATCTCTTATTTGAATTTCTCCTGTTATGATTAGATCAGATTGTCATAAGTTTTGTTTAGTAGTTTGGAATTCTTCTTTTGACAACTGTTTGTTCATATCTTTTGAACATTATCCATTGGGATATGACTTTTGGTCGCATATATTTGTGTTACTTCCCTATAAATTTAAGATATCAAACTTCTACAAGAGGCATTTGATGCAAAAAAAATTATTTCCCAATCCATGCTTTTTCTTTTTATACTAGTTGTATTGATTATCTTCATGCAAAAGATTTCCTATTCATCAGGATAGTGATTATCTATTTTATCATTGGTGATTAATTTTATACCTTGTTTAAGGAACCTTCCCCCCAGTCATAACTTGAATGGGACCTGCTCTTATTTTCTCTATAGATAGATATAGATAGAAATAGATATAGTAGTGTCTTATGTGTATGTGTATACACATACATGAACATTTCACAAGGATTTCAAAATTCATATATGTGTACATACATATATGTATGATATATATGCATATGTACTTTGATCTAATTGTAGCATGCATGTGTGCCTGTGTACAAACATACACACACACATACACACACACATATATATATGTATACATATATGCATGTATATACAAAATTGTGTTATATAGGGTAAGATTTTGGTATAAACCTAATTTCTACCAAGCTATTTTCTGGTTTCTGGTTTTCTAAGAAGCTCTTATCAAATAGGGAATTCTTTCCCAAATGATTTTAAGTTATTGGCTTTATTGAATACTGGGTTAAAAAAATTTATTTATCATTTTCTTGATGGGTATAAAAGCATTTTCCAAATTAGGTTGTTTAATATGTCTATTGTGTCTATATGTCTATGTATGGTTATTGTGTACTCCTGTATCTATTTTTCAATTTGTAACCAGTACCAAATAATTTGATTATTACAGCTTTGTGGTACATATAATTTGAAATCTGGAAGTACTATTTTAGCTTCACTCCTACTTTGATTTTTCCCATCACTCCCCTGGAGAATATACTTGCTTTTTTATTCCTCCAAATGAATTAATTGTATGAGATAACCCTTTTGGCTTGATACCATATAAAAATTTGGTAAGCTTCTATCCATACCTTCATTCAAATTACTAACAAAAAGTTTGAAAAGAACATGATTAAGAATGGAATGATGTCTTGTTTTTATGTAAATTATCTTTAGAAGCCAATGTATTCACGCAGTTAGGTGGCACAGTGGATAGAGCACCGGCCCTGGAGTCAGGAGGACCTGAGTTCAAATCCGGCCTCAGACACTTGACAACTTACTAACTGTGTGATGATCCTGGACAAGTCACTTAACCCCAATTTGCCACACCAAAAAAAAAAAAATACAAAAAAACTCCCAACAAACACACAAACAAAAAAGAAGCCAATGTATTATTCTGGTTAAATCTTATCTTGTTAATTTCTGTGTATTTGATATTTTTAGATCTTGACTCTGTCATCCAATGCATTGTTTATACTCCCCCCCTCCCCAAGCTGGGAAGCAATAGGCACTCAGTAAATATTTGTCAATCATTAAATGATTGCTATTATATATCACAAATTAGATATAATAAAATACAAATTTATGACAATGTAACTAATAAAACTATGGTTAGTTGAGAATGTTCAATATGGTAGTTAGGCTGGAAAGAGAGTAAGAAATAAACAAAAACAATGGATAAAGAGATAGATAAATGTTCAAATAAATTCCAAAGCCACCAGGCCTCTATCTTTTAGAAACTAAGGATTACTGGTGAAATTACCTTACTTCTTGAGTCTTCACTTTGAAATAGAGGAAAAATACTCATGTTAACTGCTTTCTCCAAATGCTCTAGAATGAGGCGTAAATAATTTATTGTTGAGTCTTGTACCTCTGGAGAGAACAATCTGAATGGGACTTAAAACAATGAAAAAGTAATGTTGAAAGCATACAGCTCTAGAGTAGCTTTGTTATAAAGTAATAGGTTTAAATTTCATTGACAGAAGGATGAACAAGGTTGAGGAGCCAGGTGGTGCAGTGGATAAAGCACCTGCCCTGGATTCAGAAGGATCTGAGTTCAAATCTGACCTCAAACACTTGACACTTAGTAGCTGTGTGACCCTGCCCTCACTGCCCCACCAAAAAAAAGGATGAACATTGCAAGAAATTAATTTCTAATATGTTTAATTTCTATTGTTGAGTGAATTTATCCAGACATGATTTTCAAAAAAAAAAAAGACAAATTAAGCATACTACATTTTTTGTTAAAATTGGGAAATGGCTAAACAAAATTTATATATGAATATAATTGAATTTTATTTTGTTTTTAAAAGGACTATCTGTACTGAAGGACAGATGAAACACCCTTTTCCTCTCTGTAGAGAAGTAGAAGTTACCTTGAGAAAAATTTACATATATTGTCAGTATTTGGTATTTGTGTTGGTTAGTTTTTCTTGACTTATTTTTTCTTTTCTTTCTTAACTTGCTTTTCTTTTCAAGGAGAGAAAGCATACAAGGAGAGTACTTGTGGTGTTAAAAATCAATTCAACAAACATTTATTAACCCTATATAAAACATTTATTAAATCTATATATTATAAACACAATATTGTTATTATACACAGTATTGGGCAGCTAGGTGACACAATGGATAGAACATCAGGCCTGGAATCAGAAAGACATATTCAAGGGCTCAAATCTAGCTGTGTAACCCTGAGCAAGTCACTTAACCCTGTTTGCCTTAGTTTCCTCATCTGTAAAATGAACTGGAGAAGAAAATGACAAGCCATTCTGGTACTTCTTTAGCAAGAAAACCCCAAATAAGGTCATGAAGAGTTGGATATGTCTAAAAAATGACTGAACAATAGCAACAGTATTTATTTAAAACACACTAGTATTTATTAAACAAACACTTATTTAATACTTAAAATACACATGGTAAGGTATTGAGGAAGCCATAAATAAAACATTTAAAATAACAAAATTGTTTGAGTCATTCCTTTAAATTTATACTTTATTGGTAAAACTATGATGGCAGATTAGAGCAGCAACCCAGCCAAACTCTCAACATTTTCCCTCCAACAACTTTAAAATAATGCCTGGATTAGCATTACTCCAGGCAGGGATTTCAGGCCAGACATTTTCCTGGCCTAAGAAAATTTTGGTCAGCAGGAGAGGTTTGTTACACCTTGATGGAAGATTCTCTGGAAAGAGAGTGGCTCAGCAGTAAAGGCAGAAGCAGCAGCAGCAAACAGCTCCAGAAGCTTTCAGCCCACAGATAATAAGGGGGTTGGACAAGTGGTTAGAAAGAGATTACAGGGGACCTTTTGCTAGTACTGGGTACAGCTGGTGCTGATAGGCAATTCTACTACCCATAACAATTCTGGATTGCAATCCCAAGGTGAAGAGGAGTACTGGTGGTCAGTCACAAGGGAGCACACCAAGGCAAAGAAGAGTGCCAGCATTACAGGCAACATGGGGGTAAAAACCAGAACACAGACCAGGAAAGCTACGCCCATTTCTCTCCCAGTATTATAAGGCCTTAGAAACATGAAAAACTTGTAGACTCTCCCAAAGTAACTCTGCAAACAATAGCATAAAAAAACCCAAAAATAAAACCTGAGGCTTGGGATAGTGCCTCCCCACCTCCAGATGAGCAGAGCCCAAATTTAATATAAAGTTCAAAGTTTAAAAACAGATGGGAAAAGTGAACAAACAATAAAAAAGGAACTTTACCATGAAAGGCTACTATGATGACAGGGAAGACCAAGACATAAACTCAGAAAAATACAACACTGTGGAAACAGCTACATCCAAAGCCTCAAGGAAAAATGTTAATTAGATCTAAGACCAACATGAATTCTGGAAGAGTTAAAGAGATTAAAAACAGTAGAGGAAAATTTGGAAAAAGAAATGAGTGATGCAAGAAAATTATAAAAAGTAATGAATAGACTTATAAAAATTGTAATCCATATAAAGAGAAAGAACTGATGGTACCTGAAAAGAGATTGAAGTATATTTTTTTGATAGTTCCTTAATCTGAAGTTTTGGTTTTGTCTGTTTTCTCTCACAATCTGGCTAATGTGGAGATGTTTTCTATGACTACTCATGCATAAGTTATATTGAATTGCTTGAGTTCTTGGGGGTGGGGATGGGAAGGGAGGGAGGGAGAGAAGTTGGAACACAAAGTTTTAAAAAATTGATGTCAAAATTTGTTTTTACATGTAATTTGGAAAATAAAATTCTAAACAGAAAAAAAGATAAAGAATAGCTTGGTAAAAGAAGGACAGAAATATTAAAGAAAATAACATCTTAAAAAAATTTGGCTTAATGGTAAAAGAGGCACAAAAATTTGCTGAAGAAAAAAACTTCTTAAGGAGCAGAATTGGCCACATGGAAATATCACTGATGAAAAATAATTCATTAAAAATTAGAATTGGGCAACTGGAAGCTAATGACTCCATGAGACATCAAGAAATGATAAAACAAAGTCAAAAGAAAGAAAAAGTAAAAGAAAATGTGAACTATTTCATCAGAAAAACTACTAACCTAGAAAATCGATTGAAGAAAGATAATTTAAGAATTACAAAAGTACCTGAAAGCCCTGATCAAAGAGAAAACCTGTACATACTTCAAGAAATTATGAAGGAAAACTGCTCTAATATCTTGGATGTAGAGGGCAAAACAAAAAATGAAAGAATCTACTAATCACCCCCTCAAAGAGATCTCATAATGAAAACTATTGGGGACAAAATTATAGCCAAATTCAAGAACTTCTCAGTCAAAGAGAAAATACTTCAACCATCCAGAAAGAAATTCAAATACTCTGGAGGCATAGTCAGGATGACACAAGATTTAGTAACTTCTGAGTTAAAGGAGTAGAGAGATTAGATTGATATTCCAGGAAACAAAAGAGCTAGGATTACAACCAAGAATAATCCACCCAGCAAAATTTAGTGTAATTCTTTAGGGGGGAAATGAATATTCCGTGAAACAGAGTACTTACAAGCATACCCAGTGAAAAGATCAAAGGTGTGTTCAAACACATGACTCAAGAGAAGCATAAAAAGATAAATAAGAAAGAGTAATCATAAGGAACTGAAAAAAGTTAAACTGTTTAGATATCTATATGCAATATGATACCTGTAAGTCCTAAAAACTGTATTATTATTATTAGGGCAGTTAAAAAGAGTTTAAATAGACAAAGGGCATAAACAAATAAAGGCGTGAGAAAGAGGGATGATGTACTGGGAGAAGAAAGGAAAGGAGGGGTAGAATGGGGAAATTTTTCTCATATAAAAGGGAAGAGCTTTTACAGTAGTGGGAGATGAGGGGGTGGCAAAACAAGGCTTGAACCTCACTTTCATCAGAATTGGTTCAAAGAGGGAAGAACACACACACACACACACACACAGAGTTGTGTATAGAGATGTAACTTAGCCAATAAGGAAATAGGAGGGGGAGTAGATATATAAGTAAAAGTGTGGGAAGGAAGATGATAAAAGGGTGGGTGGATTAAGGAAGGCAGTGGATAGAGCCAATATAAGACTTTTGAGGAAGAACAGGGAGAGAGAGAGAGACAAAGAGACAGAGAGAGAAAAAAACAAAAGAGAATGGGATGGAGGGAAATAAACAGTAATCATAATTGTGAATGTGAATGTGATAGGTTCACCCATAAAATAGTAATGTATAGAAGAATGGATTAGAAACCAGAATGCAACAATTTATTCTTTACAAGAGATGCACTTGAAATAGGGCACACACAGAGTTAAAAATAAAGGGTTGGAACAGAATCTAATATGCTCCAGATGACATTCAAAAAAGGATATAGGTAGCAAGCACGCTTTCAGGCAAAACAAAACCAAAAATAGACCTAATTATAAGAGATAATCAGGAAAACTATATTTTGTTTTTTTCTTTTTTAAAAGGATAAACATTTTTATTTAGTTTTGGGTTTCAAATTTTATTCCTCCTTTCCTCCTTCCCCTCCACCTTTTCTGAAGCTCTAAGCAATTACACATAGGTTATATATGTGCAATTATATAAAGCATTATCATATTAATCATTTTGTATAAGAAAGCTTGAATAAAAGAAAAAATGAAAGAAAATGAAAAATAACATTCATGCTTCAGTCTGTTCAATCACTATCAGTTCTCTCTTTGGATGTGAATAGTATGCTTTATCATTAGTCCTTTGGTATTGTCTTAGATCATTGTGTTGCTGAGAATAGTTGTCATTCACAGTTCTTCATCAAACAATATTGCTGTCACTATGCGTGATGTTCTCTTGGTTCCGCTCATTTCACCATACATCAGTTCATACAAGTCTTTCCAGGCCTTTCTGAAATCATCTTGCTTGTCATTTCTTATAACACAATAATATTCTATCACCATCATATACCACAGCTTGTTTAGTCATTTCCCAATTGATGGGCATTCCTTTGATTTCCAGTTCTTAGTCACTACAAAAAGAGTTGCTGTAAATATTTTTGTAGAAATAGGTCTTTTTTTCTTTTTGGGAATGTCTTTGAGAAATCAACCTAGCAGTGGTATTGTAGGATCAAAGGGTATGCACAGTTATATAGCCCTTTGGGCATAATTCCAAATTGATCTCCAGAATGGTTGGATCTTTTCACAATTCCAACAGTGGATTAGTGTCCCAGATTTCCCAAATTCCCTCCAATTTTGTCACCATAGAAGTAATAGAATCATAGAGATCTATTTGGCCAAATGTGCCTATATGTGTACATGCTACAAGGCATATGAGTCGATTGTATGGCACTTCTTTAGACATTCCTTTTTCAAGAATTCATTTAGGAATAACACAAAATAACAATAGTAATAAAAGAATTTGTATGATACCTACTCAAATTGCTTGGCACTGTGGGAAGTGCTTTTTATAAATATTATGTCATTTGATCCTTATAACAACCCTGTCAGGTAGGTGCCATTATTGTCCCCATATTACAGTTGAGGAAACTAAGGCATGAGAGGTTATGTGACTTTCTCAGTCACACAGCAAATAAACATCTGAGGTGGGAATTGAAGTAGCATCTCCCTGGATCCTGACAGATCCAGCCCTCTATCCACTGTGCCACCTAGATGCCACTAAATCATGATATTGTTGATGCTCCTGAACATTTGTAGGTGGTCAAACTGAATTTCCTAGTTTTTTAGAAGTAGTGTCATTAGAAAGAAAATTAGTAAGATCACTTAAACAGAACCTAGGATTGGGGATTTTTTTTCCCGGTGTCAGGAAGTTGGAAATTTTGACAGTGTTTCTGATGAGAACTCACTCAAGAAGGCTAAAGATGGAGGGAACCCCAACTCTCCACCTAACCCCAACAACACAACAGTTAATGGACACTAATTCTCTTTAGCCTAAACATCACCATTTCCTTCAAGTGGCCATGATGACATGATTTTTAATTACTTCAACATCTGAATTGTTGTTCTTTAAAGGTACTACAGCTTGTCAATATCCTTCCAAAATATAGCACTCAGCCTGTAAACTATTCTATTATCACTAAGGCAAGATGAATAAGGCTCTCCATATTTCCATTCACAACCATTGGTCTCCATACTGGCTTATTACAACTTATTTAACCTTTAATACATTTCTTGATTTAATTGAATTTGTTTCAAGTCACTAACCATTATTAAGCACCTACTATGTGCAAAGCACTGGGCCAGATGTGTAGAATTCAAAAGAAAAATGAAACAGTCCAGAACCGCAAAGATTTTATATTCTATTAGGGTAATATAGCTATGTTTAAATGGTGAAAAACAACAACACTTTTTTAAAAAATAACATGATACCTTGATATCTGAGCCTCATTTCTGTGTCATGAAAAGAACTCAAACTTTTGGGTAAAAAAATCACAGATTTGAGATTCTACAAGATCAGGGATAGACTGGAGCCAGCTTAACTGGCTGATGAGAATTATGTTAAGTTTTTGTTGTGAGAATTTACATGATTTTCAGGATCAGATTTGACTGGCATGCAGGAGATTGCTTGTCATTGCCATTTTTAATATGTAACTGTAGAAAAGTTACTTAAACTATACTTTACTATATTAGAAAATAGGTTTTTATAAAACTTCCTTCTTATGAGAACATCCTTAGGAATTATTACTTTTAATATTTTTGAGTATACCAAAGAGTTCATTTAGAAAAAAAGAAAAGTTCCATGTAATATTTATAGAAGTATTTTTTTTTGTAATGAAGAACTAGAAAAAGTTTGATCTTAAAGAAATATAAAAAACTCCTCCCTTAACTCCTTTGAGAAGCAGGTTTTCCATAGATAAAGAACATTGCATACATTTTGAGATTTCTCTTGATATATTGATTTGGAATTCTTTCCCTTCTTTTTTTTCTTTTAAAAATGTTTTGTTACAAAGAATAGTTGTCTGGGAGTAGGGAAGAAGAGGTATACACAGAAAACTTAGATGATGTAATAAAGATTTCAACAAAAATTTAATTAAAAAAACTATAATGTGTTACAATTTATAGAACTCTTTCCTAGACAGCGTAAGCAGTTAAAATGCCCATTTTACAGATGAGAAAGGCTCAGAATCATTAAATAGCTTGCCCAAAGTTACATGACTAATAAGCAGCAAACCTAAGACTTGAAACCAGGTCTCCTGATTCTTCATCCAGTACTCTTGTTTAAAGAATGAAATTAGGGGGCAGCTAGGTGGTGCAATGGATAAAGCACTGGCCCTGGATTCAGGAGGATCTGAATTCAAACCCAGCCTCAAACACTTGACACTAACTTACTAGCTATGTGACCCTGGGCAAGTCACTTAACCTTCATTGCCCTGCAAAAAAAAATTGCTTGTAGAGTTAAAGTAGAATAAGAAAATGTACTTTGTCCCTTTGTTTCAATTATGACCTCTTGGCACCATAGCATACTTACTATGAAGTTTAATTGGAAGTATTTTTAATATCTTTTCCTTTTTATAGTTTCAAATTACTGTGGTTAAAAGCCTGAAATGTTTCCTCATGGGTTATTCAAAGAGAATCAGTGGGGTTCATATCAGTTTTCAAAACAAAAACAAGTTCTAAAAATTGATTCTATGAAGCTATGGATGATCATAGCAAAATTTCATGTTCTCAATTATTTTTCTTACTCAGAATAGAAAAAATTAAAGATACTTTTAAAATCTCTGCTGAGGCGAGATAGCTTCTTTGCCAAATAAGAGTTCCTATAATCCCTACTGGCCCAGAGAGGTTGTTACCAGGGTTTCTTTCCAACAGGTGAATACTTGCATTATGCAGCTGTTTTCACAGTTCTTTAAAGGTATTATTGTTTTTATTGTGTTTTCTGCTGAAGAAAAAAGAAAACAGTATGAATAAGGCATAAAGGTTAGGTCGACCACCAATAAAGCCTTTTCTGATACTCTGTGTTAAAAGCAAGTGTTAAATGTAAGGATAGAGGGAATGCAAATGAGGCTGAACACTGAAGATGGAACTGTTAACTTTCACATGCACCAGAGCTACCAGAGAGAGAATTTAAACAAAGGATCCATGAGCTTGAATCAACTCATGTGTGATGCTTTTGAAGAGAGCTACCTGGGAAGAATGCAGGAGGAGACTTGAGAGGAGGTTCATAAAAATGGTGTTCTGGCATTATGCCATTGGTCTGAGACTGCTGTGTATTTCCTCTTTGTCTATACATTCAAATATGTATGCTTAGCTGCTGATACATTGAGAGAGGCAGTCTGTGACTATGTTGATCTCAGACAAGGGTTATTTGAAAAGAGGGCCCAAATGGGGACATTCTTTGTCTTAGATTCAAGCTATGAAATGCATATCTTTAATTTTTGATTACACTCATTCCCTCAATCCTGGTGAGGAACAGTATTAAATCTTGGAGTCCAAAATATTCCAAACAGTTTCTTTTATCTCTCCACTGCACTCTAGTACTATATCCCAACTATCTCTAGGATATTTCCACTAAAATGCTCCAAAGTCAATACAAATTCAACATGTCCAAATTTAAGCTAATCTTCTACAACTCTAAACAAGTTATTCTGCCCAATGACCTTATTTCTGCTAGCGTGAAACCACTATTGTATTTTTACAGGCTAGAAATTCTGATCATCTTTGGTTTTTTCTTCTCATTCATTACCCATACCCAAACTGTCACCTTTTGGTACTCCATTCAAAAAAATTGATCCAATGTATTCCTTCTGAGTATTTACTCTGATCTTCACTATTTTCTGGAATACCATAACAAGTTTCTAGCTAGTCTCTCTAACTCTAGGCCCTTGAAAACTTTGTCATCCCCTCTTCTTTACCAATCCTTATCCTATTCATTATTCAAGACCAGATTTAAGTGCTACCTTCTCCAGTACACATGGATATTTCTATTCTCTGAATTCTTAGAATTCTTATCTCAATACAGTTGGGGATTTAATAACATTCTAATTATTTCATATATCTAGGTTATTATTGTTCTTCAATCTAAACTATAAATTACTGGAGGAGAAGGGGGCATGTCTGTCACTTTATTTCCTTCCTTCATAGAAGTGAGCATAATGTCGAGCACATTAGAGTTCCTTTTTAACATATATTACATGCCTATAAGATACTACATTAAGAGTTCTGGGAGGAACAAAGATTAATAAGACATATCTCATGCTCTCAGAGATCTTACAATCTAGTAGGATTGAACCAACATTAAGCACTTACTATGTGCCAACTACTGTGTTGGACACTGGTGATACAAAAGTGAAACATCTAGTCCATGCCTTCAAGAATTTTACACTCATATACAGAGATATTGCATATATAAGATAGTGAGGGAAATAGTGAGTGAGGTGAGTATTGATCTGTGGAATAACAGGTACTGTGAATAGAATTGGCAATGAAAATTGTCATTCTCTTTCCAATAGCAATGTTACCATTAGATTGTAAGATTCCTGAGAGAGGGACTGTCTTTTATCTTTCTTTGTATCCCCAGCACTTAGCATCATACTTGGCACATAGTGGAGGTTAGTAAATGCTTATTGATTGACTGTTTTCAAATAAAGAGCAAGAGAGATGAGCAGGGAACACTGTTACACTTTTATTCCAATCATCTCCCTTTCTTTCCATTGCATTTTTTTTGGCACTGAGTGCAAGGTACCAAACACTGAGTAGACTATGGGTTTTTTGAAGAATAGATCATAGCTTCCATTGTCTAGAGCCTTCTAGATATAGATGATTAAGTTTTCACTCATTCATCTACCAATGAGTATGGTTCCAGCCCAGTTAATCAGTTGATTGAGATTGATCTGAACCTTGCAGTGATGTTAAAACTGAGTAGATTAATTGCTTGGGTGGGCTTGGGGAAAGTTGTCTGGAGGTCATGGTAAGGAGGAGCATTGTTCTTGGCAGTGAGAAGGCAGGCAGTAACAGGGATTCTTGTGACAGATGGATCCTAGATTATTGAGGTAGATAGCTGGATGAGAGATAAGGTATATATATATGTACAAGTATATATATATACATATATAAGTATATATATGTATATATATACATTATCTATGTATAATAAAAGATTATGAGAGGAGGAACAAGATTTTAATTATATGAGGGTAACATGACTGATCAGGAAAGCTTTGTGAGAGAGAGATAATTTGAACTGGGATTTGAAGGATATTTAGTTTCAACTGGAAGAAATGCAGAGAATTATATGAATAAGGAAATAAGTGGAAAGGCATAGGATGTTTTCAGAGAAGCTTTAATTTAATTGGCATAACATCCTAGTTTCTCCAATGCACAAAGAATGTGAAGGGGAGTGGGATGGGATAAACCTACAAGAGTCAAAGGCCTCAAATGTAGGGGTAAAGAGTTTGTCCTTATCTTGATAAATCAACGTGGAGTCACTAATAGTTTTTAATAAGGAGATGACATGATCAGAGGCATATTAGAAAAATTAATGGAACAGAAGGATGTGGTGTGGCAATTGTAAAGCAAGGTCCAAATTAATGTGAATGATGAAATCCCTTAACCAGTTGCATTATTTGAATTCACTTAGCATCTTCCTATAAGAGTAGAACAAATTACCATATTATACTGAATGTTACCTTTAAATATTGTGAATTTGAATGCACATGGCCACTTCAGGAGATTCAACATTCATTCTACTCAGGATGTAGCTATAATTGTTCAGATTAAAAGTGATAAGGGTCAGAAATTTTGGGGTAGACAGGGGAATGGTAAAGAAGAGACAGATCTAAGAGCAGTAGGGGTCAAGGGAGAAGGAGTTAAACATGACAATGACATTACAAATACATGCGTACAGGAGAAGAGCTTCATGATATTTTGACAGTAGATATCATATAGGCCCAGTATAAAGGTCTCAAAGGTGCCTTCATGTCCTTAAGTATGGTTACATTGAGTTATGGACACTGACTCCTTTTCTGTGCTCAGCTCCACACTTCTGGAGAATGTTCTAAAAGTAGAGGATCAAGATTAATTTGCCCACATAGGAGGACATGGGCATCTTCAGGAAGGCTGGACAATTGTTAGCAACTGCGGCTTCTAGCAATGCTATTCTATAACCTTCTAATTTCACTAAACTTTTTTTAAATTCAATTTTAACATATTAAGCACCTATTTTCCTCAGAGCACAGAGCTGGACAAGGTACTGAGATAAATAAGACAAGGTGCCTTAATTCCTCTCCTAGAACATCTCTGTGCATATTTGCATAATGTTTTTTATTTTTCTTCTCAACTAGATTATAAGCATAATTAAGGGAAGGGACTAGATCTTTTTAATTTTCACAGTGCTTCATAGTCTGGAATAGGGGCTGACCCATTATTTCGCAATATAGGGAACTCTAAGTTAAGGTAACTCCCTTTACCACTGCAGGTCAGCAAATTATAGTCTTAGACAGTAAATAGAGCATTGAATGATTAAGTGATATGACTTACCCTGGATTACATATTAAAAACATGTCAAAAGCAAGACTTGAACCTACATCTTTCTGGCTCTGTATCCACTGTGCCGCAGTCAACTTCATTATAATGTTCAAATTAATATTTGTTATGTTGTTTTGTCAATTTGCTTTTGCTATCAGTCACGTAAGCTCAGGGGGCCAAATCCTAACTGAAACAGAGTGAAAAAGGGCAAAGAGAAAGTGTCTTCTGTACATTGCTAATTCCATTCCAGACCACTAGCCAATTAGCTTCATCCTTTCTAATGCTTTCATTGCCCCAGAAGAGCACAATACTCCCTACCAGGTCAGTCTTCCATGGCTTAAATACATAGGTGGGAGGTAACACTTCTTTGTCACTGCATGACTATGTGGCCTAAAATATAGTCTATCTCATTGTGAGTGCTTTATTTAGATTTGCCTTCCCAATGGGAAATAGGAAGATTGTTACTGGAAAAAGTGGTTAGAAGTTGGCGTGGTAACCGAAATGAGTATCAACTTGGGTGTGCCTTTCTCGTAAAGGCAGCTCTTGGTTGCCTTGGAAACAGCAGGCGATGTATATGAAACAGGACATTTTGTGGGTTTATGGTACGGCAATCAGGCATGCAATGTCTAATTACTACATACATGTATGAAACCGCTGGGGTTATCAAGTGAAGGCTAGGGGTTTAAATTTTGTAACATGCCACATGTTACATTAAAATACATTTTCAGAATATTTCCTGGGCAGAGTGAATATCCCAGGGATCATATATCTGTAAGATTTCCTTTCAAATACATATAACTTAAAGAAAGAACAACCTAAATGATAAAGTGTCACTCAAAATCCAGGCCACATATTCCACTATTCTGTTCACCTTTCCCGAGTGTGATTTGAAGATGTAAATCTTAAATTTGTTCAGACCTCATTTCTGTTAATCTTGTAACTTCATTTTCAAACAGCCATAAATACTAGCCAATAGGAATCTGTTGTTATCACTAGGAGAAATACTAACACTCAGCTGGGGAAAAGCAAAAAACCATAAACTACAGAGGACATTACTCATGTGAAAAATCAAGAAATTTGAGAAACTGCTGACTCAGGAACAATAGCTCGGAAGCCTTCAACTCTTCAGCAAGGTAATTTAGCTCCAATCCTTTCATGTGTAATCTCATGAATAAAATGAGTGATCATAGACTCCTCAATTTAGAGTTAGAATGTACCAGAGGTCATTCAGTTCAACCATCTCATTTTAAGATTAAGAGACTGGCTGAGGGAGCTTAGGTGACTTGTCTAACGTCACAGAGGCATTAAATGGCAGATCTGGGATCAGCACATTGTTCTTTTGACCCCAAATCACATGTTCTTTCCAGTCAGGCACAAAAGAGTGACAGTTGGGGATCTGTGTGCTTGTACAAGCAACCTTTCTCTTAGATCCTACTATGGTTCTTAAGAAACTCTGAGTGCACCACTAAAGAACTCCATGCCAACCACTGCTTGGGAATTAAGAATTTTGAAAGATGAAACTTTTAACCTTTTTTCAGGACACTGTGAATTCACTTCATGTGGCAAAGGAAAAAAGGATTAGTAGGACCTCCCTCTTTCCTTGTACAATATGGGTATGGAACGGTATAGGTACTCTCAGACAAGAATCATGTATTGATTACTTTTTCTCACCTAATTTCTTTTTCATTTTTATATTTTGTTGTTACAAAGGATGACTGGGAGTGAATGGGATATTATTTTTATATTATAAATATAAAAATGTAAGGTTCTTCATGGCCTGAAAGAGCTATACTGTACTCTCTGTCTCCCTCCCCCAATGTCTTATACTTAGATAAGTAATTTACCTAAATGGCAGTATGTAGCCTATTATTAAGCTATCCAATGATATTATCAGATGATGGCTTGGGGCCATCTGCAAGATGGCAACATTTCCTTAAAAGTGAATCATTATAGTGTCAAATGCATACTTTCCCTTTCCATACCATATTTAGATTTTTACTCCAAAAAAGATAACATTTTTATTAAAATTTTAATCTAAGTCACCATGTCACATTTTTAGACTGTCTGGAAGATGGCTATGAGCATGGATTTCAGGAAGATCTTTCAAGTAAGGCAATATTTGAAAGTGGAGAAAATGAAAGATTAGTTGAGCATAAATGAGCAGGAAATAAACATTTTTCTATAGTGCCATCATGGACAATGAATTCTTGAGGACCTCCATGTTGTATAACACTCCACATAGAGTTTACATAGGTCTGAACAGTTGCCAATTCTTCTGCATAGTAGCTTGTAGCAAAGGCAAGGAAATAGCTAAGTGACTCAGTGAATAGAGCACTGGGCCTAGCATCAGAAAGACCTAAATTCAAATCCCACCTCAGATATTCCCTAGCTGTGTCACCCTGGACAAGTCACTTAACTTCTATTTGCTTTAATCCACTGGAGAAGGAAAGGGCAAGCCACTACAGTATCTTTGCCATACAAGGTCACAAAGTGTTGGACATGACTAAATGACTGAATAACAACAACAGCAAAGGGAAGAGAAAAACAGTATCTAAACAGGATTAAAAATACTACAAAATGATTAATAAATGAGAAAATGGTTATTTTCTCATATTAACAATCAACTTTTTATATAAGACACAAAGATCCCCTCTTTTTGCTTGCTCATTCAAAGCCCAGTCTCTCAAGGACTTTTCTGACCTTGCCCCCAAATTCCCCACATCCAGAGAATCTTATCTAATGGAATATTCCAGACCCATCATTGTTCTGTTCAGGTAGGATTAGATGAAGAATAAATTCTTTTGTGGAGGTGGAACGATTTGGGAAAGTGCTGACATGGTCAAAGTAATTTGCCCAGCTAGCTCCCCATTAGGAAAAAAAAACACACCTCTCATTATAAGATTAATTCTCTCATTAATTAATGAGATTCATTAATTAACCAATCAGAATTGATTTTCACCTTCAGGGACACCTACTTTTCCAAAGGATTTTAAACTTTCCACAGCCTCAACACAGCATCTTTGGTTACTTGAGAAACCACTGACCTCAATTTATTGATTATTTGCTAGCATAATTAATAAAGTAATTATGAATTACTTAGAAATTCTGTCTCTCAGGCTTTTTATTCATCTCATAAGCATAAATGTGTAATATGCACATAATGAAATAATTGTGTTACAAAAGATGGCCATCTTACTAATAACACATGATGTTACTTTATTTTAAAAATCATTTTCCTTCCATTCTCATTTGAGTCAGGGAGATATTGTAAAAGAATCAGTGGTGGGATTGGGCAATTGACTGAATATGTGGAGTGAAGGAGAGTCAGAAGGTCTAAAAAAAATTCTGATATTACCAACCTGAGAGACCAAAAGAATAGTGGTGCTCTCAAGAGAAATAGAGAAGTTCAGAAAAGGGAAGGGTAGGGACAGAAAGATGATGAAATCTATTTTAGATATTCTGAGCTTAAAATGTCTTTGGGACTATAAGTTTGTAGTGCGCTAGTGAAATTGGTCTAGTTGATGTAGTTGAACTAAAACTCAGGAGAGGGAATGGGGGTGAATGTATAGATCTAGGTGTCATCTGCATAGAGATAATAGTTAAACCTATGGAACATCTTGAGATTACCAAAAGACCAAGTATAGAGGAAGAAGAGAAGAGATCATGGATAGAATCTTGGAGGAATGCCCACAGTTAGGAGATGTGATGTGGATACTGAGCCGGCAAAGGAGATTGCTTCAGAAGGACCAGTCAGACTGACACAAAGTAAACCAGGAAAGAGTGTGTCATAAAATCCAGGAAGGAGAGAGATCCAAGAGGGTAGGATGGTCAAATGCAGCAGAGACACTGACACAAGAAGGCTGAAAAAACACCATCAGATCTAGCAATGAAAAGACCACTGATAACTTCAGAGAGAACTGTTTCAGTTGAATGAAAAGCTGGATGAAATCATGTCATTCAGACATCAGTGTTTTCTAATCTCTTCAAGTTCTCCATAGAGGGGCCCTCCACAAAAACAATTCATAATATGGAGGATTTTTTTAACCTCTTATATCCTGTTCTGTTATAATTATTATTTGGGTTTTTAAAAGTTTTATTGATGTCTTTTGTTTTTACAATCCAAATATCCATGAAGGCCTTTTGTAGCAAAGTAAAACAATTAGGTAAAACAATGATACGGTGACCTCATCTAAAAATGCCTGTAATATCCACATCTGTGACACCTGTCTTTATCTCTCTTTTTTAAAATTATGTTCTTAATGAACAGAATTCAATCTTCTCTCTCATCCCTTTGAAATAAAAAGAAAAAAATATTCCTTTCAAAAAATATTGCATATTTGTGTATGTGTTATAGCCTTCTCATATATCATTAGCCAGGTTACAGCAAGCACTGCATAAGAATTATTTTTGGATCTCCCACAGTGTTTAGAGCATTGCTTTGTACATTGGGTATTTAATAAAAGTTTGATGAGTGAAAGAAAAAAAGGGAAAACATATTAGAATTAAGTCCAAAAGGCTACATGCCCTTAGGCTCGCAAAATCCCAATAGAACCTCATTTGATCACAGATTTAGAGCTAGAAGGGACCCTTGAGGTATTATCCAACCCTTTCATTTTTACAAATAGGAATACTCATTCCCCAAAGTGATGAAGTGACTTGCCCAAAGGCACACAGAGCTAAAATCTAAACCAAGGCCCTCTGATTCTAAAGCCAGGATGCTTTCCATAGCATCCAAGTTACAACGAATCACCTTATTTGTTATAGTTACTATAATTACAAAGATATTCATTTCTGCATTCCGTGCTCAGATTGATAGAATATATATTCTACACAAATATTTATCTACATATATGTGTAGATAAATACATATAAACACACATATACATATATAGAGAAAGCTCTCTTCATATATATACATATACATGCATATATACACACATATATATATATATATTTAAAAGATTATCTTTTTAAAGCTAGATAAGTAATCAACAGGTTATACTAGCCCCTCTCTCCCTGGATTAGTCATCCATAATATAAAATATGAATCATAGTTTATTGTTATTGTTTCCTAGCCCAGTGAAGGCTACATTTGGCTGAAACATATGGGAGGATTGCTTACGTGATACTCAGCTATGCTATAAACATAGAACCTAAAAAATAAAATCTAGACTCAATCATTCAAAAAGGTATGGAATCATAATCAAAACAACATAAGAATCTTCTGTCATGAATAAAATTCTGAGAGACAGAGTTTGGAGCATGATTAATCGATTTATTAGTTAGGATAGCAATAACCTATAAATTGAGGTCATTGGTCTCTTGCAGTTACCAAAGATGCCAAGTGAGAATCCCAGGGCCCTTTAAATCCAGGTGTCTTCCTCCTGACAGTACACTATTGTTAACTCATCTGGCAAACTAAAGCAAACCTGACTGGTAAACATTTTAATGAGTTGGGGGAGAAAGTGTTGGGAAAAGGGGACTGGTCATGAGACCTAGATTCCTCTAGCAATCTTGGCCAGAAAAATCATCCCAATCTGACTTAGTCTCCTCTTTATAGACCAAGTTACTCCCCAACTTAATGAGGGGAAAAGCAAGGACAAAAGACATGTCCCTGGGATGGGGGTGGGGACCTAGGTCAGGCTAGCTTCTATTTACAGGGTAAAGAAAAGCAAAAATCCATGCCCAGGCAGATGTCTTGGAGGCTGGGGGTTATCCCCTACTCAGTTAATCTCTTCTTGAGATTCAGAGGTTGGGGTCCAAGGAAATGGTTGGATTCAACATACAAATATTGGTAATAAATAACACGTGACATTAATTCTGCTCACTACTCACCAGAATTCTGGAGTGCTACAAGTACTTGCTTCATTTTTGCGTTTTCTTTCCGTAGCTCTTGGTTTTCATTAATCATTTTTTTTAAAGAACCAAATAGTTTTTCTTCCATCTTTTGTCCCTGATCCTCTTGGGTATCCACCCAGGAATGGGGGGAATCTTTGTCTGGTGGAGATTGTGGTGTCACCTTTGTTATTTGTTGAAGCTGTGCTGGTTCTGACACTGGCTTCCAGTTGTATGTCTTTCGAGTATTTGCATTTCTTATCAAAACAGAAGGGCTGGTAGGTAGACTAGTAGTTTCATAAAAGAGCCTCCTTTTTTTGCTGGGCACACCCATTTCATCTTCAAATCTCTTGTTAGCTTGGATTTTCTCCTCGTTGAGGGCATTGTTTCTCCTCTCTTCCAGGTGTGCATTTACAAAGACCCTTTTTCTCTCAGAATGATGGATGCTGGGGAACGTATCTTTTCTGGTAGAGTTCATAACTAAGAAAATGAAAAATAATAACAATATATCAGGAAACAAACATCACCTTTTAGGATAAATGAGCCATCTTTAAAAAAATAATTCAAACATTTTGTTTTGTTTGTTTGTTTTTTTTATAAATTCCCTTCTAATTAAAGGTTACTTCCAAGAATGAGAGTATGGCTTATTTCATAAGTCCTCACAATAAGAATTAGGAACACTGGTTCTGAACTTTTCCTTATTAAAAACCATCCAAGGTCCTGGTCACCTTGATATTAGCTGAAAACCATTTTGGAGCACCACCACCAACAAAAGCAAGAGTTTATGTGTGTGCCTGACTGAATGGGGAATATCTCTCCTGGTCTTTTATAGTTCCATGGCAGCAGGGTTCAATTTTTTTTAAGGATCAGTATAAATGCTTCTACCTTTTTATTTGCAAAAGATCAAATAAGACATTCTCATAAGTTTTCTGTGTGTGTGTGTGTGTGTGTGTGTGTGTGTGTGTGTGTTTCTGTCTTCTGTCTCTGCTTCCTGTCTCGGTTGATCACTATCCCTATCTCTGTCTCTGTCTCTATCTCTGTCTCTCTGTCTCTCTGTTTCTGTCTCTGTCTCTGACTCTCTGTCTCTGTCTCTCTCTTTCTGTGTCTCTCTCTCTGACTGTCTTTCAGACAAAGAATTATTTAAAGAATTGTAATTGTAAATTATCTAACAAATCATTTCACCAGACAAAAGAGATTTTAGATTTACTTATAATGAAATCAGCAATGCTTGATCAATCACATGTAAATGAACCTCAACTTAAGACTGACAGATAACTTGCCAAAAGTCAAACACACACACACACAGTCACACACACACACACACACACACACGTGCTTGCACACACACATACACAGTCTTGATATCAAGATTAAAATTATTCACACTGACTTTACAGATGACCCAACTTGAGCAAGTGTCTCAGGGTGTGTGTCCTCTCTTTTTGTATTCTTTAAAATAAATAAACCCTAGTTAATAAACTCAATGGTTACCAAACAAAATTTTTCATATTCCAGAAATGTTTTTTCTTCTCTTCTGGAAAGAGTTTAAAAATTAAACAAAACAAAACAATTCAGTCATCATCCATTACGACTAAGCTTAAGGGTATGAAAGCAAAACTTGTTTTCTGATTCTTTTTTGACCTTAATATAAATATAAGGCCAGCACTGCAGTCAACAATTTTACTGCTCCCTTTATCCCCCAAGTAGAAGTGTCAACTTAGTCATAGAAAATATTCTGCCTCCTACTAGTGAGGGCCCCCAGGGCTGAGGTTCATGATCATAGTCATAGGATGAATATCCCTATAGGCCTCAGTATAAATAATTACAGGACTTTTTCTCATCCCCTGCTATCAGATTTTCAGAATTCTACCTACCATTATCTTAATAGAAATTAAGCACCCTCTACAGTTCTATACAGTGTGGAAGATGGCCAGGTAAAAAGTCTTCATTATTTCCCCCCCAGGACATACATATGTGAACACCTTTTCTTGCCACTCTCTTATAAGAACATGGTTTTGGGGAGTCATGTTTAAAAGATGATCAAGAAACTAATTTATTTAAAAAAAACAACTTACTGCAGTGATTCCTAGAAACCCCTGCGCTGGTTTTCTCATGTGCAATTTTGCTAAAAACACTGGAAATAACTTCTTGAGCTAAGGAATGAAAGTATGCTAATGCCCACTCTTACTACAGTACTTTAGGAAGTAGAAAAGAATATTTATTTTAACCTAGCCCAGGTCAATTTCTGTTTTTTTTAGAGAACATTTCACTGATAATGTCACAGGTTTAAAGATGATACTCTGAATCCTATGAGCTCATTTTAACTATTTAACAATAAATTTTTATTGATTTTAATGTTTAAAAAAATTGGCAGAAATGTTAAACGACAAAAATAGCCAATGTTGAAGGGGCTGTGGGAACACAGGAACACTAAATTTTCTTTTGGTTTATCTGTGAATTGATTTCATCATTTTGGAAAGTTATTTGTAATTGTGTACAAAAATCACTCAGTTATCCATACATTTTAACTCTCTCACCTAAGCATGCATGCCAAGGAAGGCAAACCCAGAAAGAAAAGTCCCAAATGTACCAAAATATTTGCAACACCTTTTTCAGTGGAATGGCTAAATAAGGGATATATCTGTGTAATGGAATATTATTATGCCATAAAAGTTAACAAGTGTAAGGAAATAAGAAACACATGGGTAGACCTTTATAAGCTAATATAGAACTAAAAATAATCAGAACAACAATATGAACAATGACACCTTAATATGAAAGCAAAACCAAAGGTAGTCAAATATTAGATTAATTTTAATAATCAATCTTCATTCCAAAGAATAGGTGATAAAGCATAATCCTGTTTCTTAAAGTTTGGGAACTTTGCTTGTGGACTGTCAAATGTGCTCTCTCTCTCTCTCTCTCTCTCAGACATGCACACACACACGCACACACAAGTGTCTTTTTTAGTATAAGGAGAGATTAAGTGTGGTGAGAGGATAATATTGGGAAATGATTGTTATATAAAACCATCCATAAAATAATTTGGGCAATTACATAAAAAATACAACTAATAGAACAGCTTTAAATGCTCCAAAGAAGCCGAATAATACTCCTTCTGGTCCACCTGGTGAACCTTTTGTCACTTTTGTGTTAGGATCACAGTTTAAAGTTACGAAAAGCAATCAATAAATTGAGACCATTTCTTCCAGGGAAAGCAGGACAATATCTTCCAAAAATCTTCTAAGAAAAACAATTGTCAATCCTGTTCATATAATAAGCTGCTCATGGGTGGGAGTTCCACAATCCCTTTTGAAAACTTAGTGCTTATTTGCTCATTGTTGAGAAGTTCTTTCTTCTAACCATGCTGCCAAAAAAAGCAATCCTGTGCTTATTTTTATAAAGAGATTTTTACTTTTATTAATGGTGAAATTTATGTTATTAAATTAATGATGAGTGAACATCTACTAAAGGAAGCAATGACCACAAAGAGAAAGCAGGGAGTTGTCAAGAATAGGCTAGGCCAGACTGAGTTAATTTACTTTTTTGGCAGTGCTGCTATACTGATAAAGAGAATTCTGTACCTAGAATTTACCCAATATTAGCACAGCATTAGACAATGTCTCTAATGCTATTCTTGTAGAAAATAAAGAGAAGTGTGGGTGAGATGATGGGATAATTAGGTAAATTTAAACAGGCTGAATTCCTGGACCCCAAAAGTAGTAATTAATGGTTTAATGTCAACCTTGAAAAAAGTAACTAGAAAAATACCCTGGGGAATCTGTTCTTAAACCTATATCTTAAATCAGGTAAGAGTTAAAATTAAGGTAGCCTGAGGCACAAAATTCTAAACACAATCAATTTATTAGCAAAGCTAAGCCCGTGAATAATGGGGACAACTCTCTTTTATAGTTTTGGGGAGTACAGGACTTCATAGGCAGGGAACTAGTTATGACTGATTTTAAGAGCTCAACATCATGAATGGCTAAATTGGTATCATCGATTAGAGAGATGAGGCATATGGGTTAATATGATGTTAGAAATTGCGAATGAGGGGCTAACAACAACCCGCTCCATTCTTCCTCTGACTAAGAAATGTTCGTTGTTTGAGTCCACCTGCAAGGTTAAAGATAGTGGACCAGACTTCTTTAGATAACAAACCAGACATTCTTGAAGGTGAACTTAGTGGTGTAAAGATACTAAACCAGGATCCCTGGTGTCCACCCACATCCCTCGAGTATAAAAGAATACGACAATGGTTAAGAGAACTGTGTTTCTAAATTTAACTCATTATAGGACAGCTGAATTTCTGAATTAAGTTTAGATGCAAAGAATCATGAGTTAGAAAGTTAGAGGTCAAAATCAATTAACTGTAAATAGGATCAATTTTTAAAAGACTACGGAAGACTGGAGAACAACCACAAGTAGCTCCAGTATTAATGAAGTGGCTGAGTCAAAGCTGAAAGGAAAGTCAGCAGCAGATGCATCTGATGATGAAAGGAAAGTTTGATGCTGTGGAATCCAATATTGCATAGGAGCCTAGAATATAAGACCTATGAATCAAAGTAAGATGAATGTGGTCAAACAGGAAATAGAAAGTTTAAACATCAACATCTTGGGTGTCAATGAACTTAAATGGATAGAAATGCATGAATTTAATTTGGGTGATCATTACATACTACTGTGGGCAAAATCCTTTAGGAGAAGTGGAGCAGCCCTTATGGTCAAAAAAAGGGGTGTGTGTGAGAAAAGCAGCAGTAGGTATAATCTTAAAAACGATGGAATGATATCTCTTTAAATCCAAGATAAACCATTCAGCATCACAGTAATACAAGTATATGTTCCAACCACTGATGCAGAAGAGGTCAAAGTTGATCTATGAAGACTTACATCTTCTAAAAAAACCACTAAAAATGTCTAAAAATAAATGTCCCATTTATCAGAGGGGATGGGAATGCTAAAGTAAGAAATCAAAAGACAATTGGAATAATAGCAAGTTTGGCCTTAGAGTCCAAAATAAAGCAGTGAAGGGATTTAATAGACCTTTATCAAAGATAATAATTTTTTTCTTTTTTGTGTAAAACAAAGAATTTATTGTGTAATTTACATAATGGAACAATGTAAATGTGCAACATATCTATAACACTGACTTTTCAAAAGAATCTAGCTTGCGATAGTCTCTACAAATTAAAAAAATTCTTGTTGGAATGTAGATTATAACATAAATTATGCTACAATAACGTTTCTTGCCTAGTATACAGACATTAGTGATGCAAGAGAGAGGACAACATCTGCTTGTAATACCTTGGTATTTTCCTCCCAGCCCAGTTGAGGTTTCCTTAGTTCAAAAAGGTTTGGGTTTAGCTGCCCATTGAGGTAGTATTATTTGCACTACTGGTGCTGGCAAAAGCAATGGTTTCTCCCACATCATTTGATCATTTTCAGGCTGGTGTGGTTCAAATCCCAGGAGACCAGGTCTTTTAAAGGGTACTGCTAGAAGGGAAGGAGGTTTACCCTTGGGCCCAGAATATCCTGGTGCTGGAAAGAGTACTCCAGGGGCAGCTAGGTGGCACAGTGGATAGATCACTGGCCTTGGATTCAAGAGGACCTGAGTTCAAATCTGGCCTCGGACACTTGACACTAGCTGTGTGACCCTGGACAAGTCACTTAACCCCAATTGCCTCACCAAAAAAAAAAAAAAAAAGGAGAGTCGACCAGACCTATCACCTAATACAAAAGGCTTAACTAGAAGAAGGAGAGGTTGTTCCTAGAAGGAATTCCTACCAGGGGTTAGACAAAGAGGAGGTGCTTTGCCCATAGTATGAGATCTTGGCATCAAATCAGCTTCAATAAAAGCATTCACTACTGCTTTTGAAGTATCTGGTGCCTCAACAAAACCTTCCAGTTCCTCTTTCCTGGTCTTCATGTAGTTATTGATGGTGATCAACTCCTCCTGATAGAAATGTTTTCCCTCACTTAGTAGGAACGGCAGATGTTTGATGCCCAGAGGCACAGAGTAGCTTTCACAAAAGTCTCATTCTAAGTAGTCATCTACCAGATAAGTTGCTTTTTGTGAAATTTCACATTCTTGCTTTTCCTGTTTAGCCAAAATTAGTCCCAAATTCCTTAGCTACTAGAGCCAATACATCCTCCAAGGGCATGTGATGCTGTATTGTGCTAGACTTGCGAAGTGATATTATGGTGCAAGAGGAGAGCACTAGATTGGACTGTTCAACAAGAATACAAAAGGGACAACCATCATTTTTCACTTCCTGGAGGGCACAGGTGAGACTTGCCTGTGATGTCAGATATATCATTCTACCTCAAGACCATGGTCTTGCAAAGGATGATCTATGCTTACTGCATAGTCTCTCTGGTCTTTGTTGATGGCAACAATGGTGTGGTCTGAAGGCCTTTCTTTATCATATTCATTCTGCATCTGTTGGTAAAACTGCTGGTAGAGCTTCTCTTTTCGAAGGTCCTTATTGTGGTCATCAGCTTTATGGGAATATTGGTATCTCTCATCGTTATCTTCATTTCCTTTAGAATAATCATACTCTTTCCCTAATAATTCTTCAAAGTTACTTTTACTGTCTTCACTTTCCTTTATGTGACCATCTCCAGAAGAAATGATTAGATGAGGTTTATAAGGATTTATGCTTTTATCTGCAGCATATATTTGAGTATGCCCTCTGTTAACCCTGACCCATGATGACATTTTAAAATTCTTTGACACATGCTGGTTTTATGATCCAAGCAAGTCCTGAATTCCTCAGGGCTCTAGGCAGCTCTTTAAACTTTAAGTTGTAGAGAAGTTGCACAACTGGGTTGGTAGAAGGAGCTTCCTCACTTAGGAGTTCCCTTTTATTTCTGGAGATGCTGCTGCTGGATTTTTCTCCTCCCTTTTGGTAAGAGAACAGGCAGAAGTCTCCCTCCACTTTTGTCTTTCAAGCAAACCCAGAGAAGATGGTGTAGGAAAGGCAGTGAGCTCCTGACAGGATTTCTCCAAAAACATCCAAATAATGCCATAGGACAATGCCTGGAGCAGCAAAACCCACAGAAGAACGTGTTGAAATCATCTTCTAACCAAGAACAACTTGGAAGGTGAGAAGGAGGGAGCTGCTGTGCTGAGACCAGAGTAGAGCCCAACCCCACAGTCACCCTGACACAGATCCAGTCCCAGGAAGGCCCCACCAGAGAAGGAGACCCCTAGAGCCTCTGAATCAGCTGAAGTGCCATTGTCTTCTGGAACTAAGCTCACAGTCTGGTGAGAGGGCTGAGCCCTTGGCAGGGGGGAGACTACAGGGGTCTATGCTGGTGCTGAGGCAGAACTTGGGTTTTTTATCCCTGCTAGGAACTAGGAAGTAGGCTTGAGCAGCAATGGCCCAGGTTGGGGAGGGGCACAGACTCATTGGAGCTGACAACCACAACATACAAAGTTGCTTGATTAGCAAGTTGGTCTGGGGTCATCTATGGACCAAGGAACAGGCAAGGCAAGTGAAGAACCTGATCCTCCTTAAATCATACCACCTGGGACTTCTGAATCTTGGGATAATGCAGCCTGGAAAGAGTGCCCCACTTTAAGGAGCTAAAAGTCAAGTAAAAGAAAGGCGAGATGAGCAGAAAGAGAAAGGTAAGGACCATAGAAAGTTTCTTCAGTGACACAGAAGATCAAGGTACACTCTCAAAGGAAGATGTCAATGTCAGGGCCCTTATATCTAAAGCTTCCAAGAAAAATATTAATTGGTATCAGGTCATAGAGGTGCTCAAAAAGGACTCTGAAGATAAAGTTAGAGAGGTAGAGAAAAAAATAGAAAGAGAAATGAGGGTAATGCAGGAAAGACATGAGAAAAAAGTCAACAGCTTGAAAAGTCAAATTGGCCAAATGGAAAAAAGAGGTACAAAAGCGCTCTGATGAAAATAATTGCCTAAGAATTAGGATTGAACAAATGGAAGCTAGTGACTTTATGAGAAACCAAAACACAATAAGGCAAATCCAAATGAATAAAAAAATAAAGGGCAATGTGAAATATCTTCTTGGAAAAACTGCTGACTTGGAAAATAGGTCCAGGAGAAATAATTAGAAAATTATTGGTCTACCTGAAAACCATGGTCAAGGAAAAAGCTTAGACATCATCTTCTAAAAAATTGTCAGAGAAAATTGCCCTGATATTCTAGAAGCAGAAGGTAAAATAGATATTTTAAGAATTCACCAATCACCTCCAGAAAGAGATCCCAAAAGGAAAACTCCTAGGAATATCATAGCCAAATTCCAGAACTCTCAGTTCAAGAAGAAAATATTGCAAGCTGCCAAAAAGAAATAATTCAAGTACTGTGGAGCCCCAGTCAGGATAGCACAAGATCTAGCAGCTTCTACGTTAAAGAACTGGAGGGCATGGCGTATGATATTTCAGAGGGCAAAGGAATTGGAATTACAACCAAGAGTCACCTACCTAGCAAAACTGAGTGTAATCTTTCAGAGGAAAAAATGGGGCTTTAATGAAAAAGAGGACTTTCAGGTATTTGTGATAAAAAGACCTGAACTGAATGGTAAATTTGACTTTCAAATACAAGACCCTAGAGAACCATAAAAAATTGGAGTTGGGGGACATAGCTGGGGTCATGCAGTGGATGACTGTCTTGCATCTGAGGTCAGGTTTTGGCTGGAATCCCCCTGGGTCCAGGGTGGATGCTTTGTCCACTGTGTCACCTAGCTGCCCCATGATGACAACTTCAGGGTTAAATTGAGCGGTGAGGGGGATGAACTGGGGTAGGGGGAAGGGCAGAGGTGAAATCCTACATGAAAGAAACAGGAAAGGGCTTATGGAATGAGGGAAGAGATGGGGGAGGAGCAGGGCAGTAAATGAATTTTACACTCATCAGAAAAGGCTCAAAGACCTTAAACTCATCAGAGTTATCTCAAGGAGGGATTAACATACACACCCAAGAGGATGGAGTAATCTATTTAATCTGGGCAGTAAATGAGCCTAACACTCATCAGAATTGGCTCAAAGACATTAATCTCATCAGAACTGGCTCAAGGATGAAATAACATACACCCTTAATTGGGTGGAGTAATCTCTTTAACCCTGCAGGAAAATAGGAGGGGAAGGGGATAAAGAGAGAGGGGCAAAAGAAGGAAGGGCAGATTGAGGGAGGGGACAGACAGAAGCAAATCCCTTTTTGAAGAGGGATAGGATGAAAGAAGATGGATAATAGAATAAATATCATGGGGAAGAGAATAGGATGGAGGGAAACAGTTAACAATAGTAATCATGAAAAAGGGAAAAATTGTACAAAAAATATTTATAGCAACTCTTTGTGGTGGCTAAGAATTGAGAATCAAGGGAATGTCCATCAATTGAGGAATGACTGAAGAAGCTGTGGTATATGATTGTAGTGGGATGGTCTTGTGCTATAGGAAATGACAAACAGGATGATCCCAGAAAAACCTGGAAAGCCTCATGAACTGATGTATAATGAAGTGAGCAGAACTAGGAGGACATTGTGCATAGTGACAGCAGTATTATTCAGTGAGCAATTATTAATGAGTTAACTACTCTCAGCAATACAGTGATCCAAGACAATCCCAAGGGACTAATGACAAAGCTTACTATCCACCTCCATAGAAAGAACTGATAAAAAGAGTGCTTGTGGATTGTGTATATATAACCTGGTTGCTGTCTTGTGGAGGGTGGAGTAAAGGGAGGGAGGGAGGGAGAGAAAAAAATTTGGAACTCAAAGTCTTGTTAAAATGAAGGATAGTTGAAAAATACCCTTACATGTAACTGGAAAAAATAAAATAAATATTTGTTGAAAAAAGAAAAACAAATCAAGCAAACCCAGAGCAGGGAAGTGGCACTGCTGAGTATCTAGATCTAAGCCTCCCATTGTACTGGCCTCCACTCTCATGTAGGGGCCACCTCAGAGTCCAGGCCCTAGTGTTGCTCCCACCCCCAGCTGCTCGATAAAAATATTTTTTCAACAACCAAAAACGTCACTCTACACATGGATACTACCAGATTATGGTACAAGAATTACCAAAAGAGCAGGATGGTTTTTGAAGAGGCAGAGGAACTAGAAACCAAATTGTCAACATTCAGTGGATTGTGGAGAAAGCAAGGGAGTTCCAGAAAAAAACAACAACATTTGCTTCTGCTTTATTGATTACACTAAATCCTTTGTGTGGATCACAACAAAATGTGTCAAGTCCTCAAAGAGATGGGAGTACCACATCATCTTACTTGTCTCCCAAGGAACCTGTATGTGGATCAAGAAGAAACAGTTAACTGAACATGGAACAACTCATTGGTCTAAAATTAGAAAAGGAGTACAAAAGGATGTATATTGTCACTTTATTTATTTAACTTATATGCAGAGCATATCATGTGAAACGCTAGACTGGATGAAGCAAAAGCTGGAATATCAATAATCACAGATGATACCACTCTGATGGCAGGAAGTGAAGAGGAATTAAGAAGCCTTTGATGAGGGTGAAAGAGGAAAGTGTAAAAGTAAGCTTTAAACTTAAACTAAGATCGTGGAAACTGGTCCCATTACTTCCTGCTAAATAGAGAGAGAAGAAATGGAAGCAGTGAAGGATTTTATATTTTGGTGGCTCAAAGATCACTGCAGATGGCAACTGTATCCATGGAATTAAAAAATGTTTGTATCTTGAGGGGAAAAAATCTATGGAAAATCTGGGCAATATAAACAGAGATACCATCTTGCCAACAAAGGTCCATATAGCCAAAGCAATGGTTTTCCAGTAGTAATGTATGGCTTTGAGATTTGGATGATAAAAATGGTGAGCATCGCAGAATCAAAGCTTTTGAACAAGACTTTTCACATTTTTTTTGGAGAAGACTTTTGAAAGTCCCTTGGACAGCAAGGTGATCAAATCTTCAATGCTTAAAGAAACTGATTCATGTTATTTATTAATTGAAAGAACAAATACTGAAACTGAAGCTTAAATATTTTGACCACATAATGAGAAGACAGGAGTCACTGGAAAAGTCCAATTTGGGGAAAGATTGAAGACAAAAGAAAAAGGGAATAGCAGAGGATGAGATGAACAGATGGTGTCATGGAAACAATGAACATGAACTTGGACAGACTTGAAGAGACAGTAAAGGATAGAAAGACCTGGCATACATGTACCTGGGCATGGTGGTCATGAAGAGTCAGACATGATTGAATGATTGAATAACAACTACGAGCTTGATATGAGTCAACAATATGATAATGATGATAAAAAATGAATTCAGTATTAGATTCTATTAAGAAAGGCAGTATATATGGGACTAGGGATATGAAAGCCAGATACTAGGTCTGACTTGGTCAGGTTCATAAGAGCTGATTATTACATTTTCATTGTGAGCATTGACACCTTAGAAATAGGCAAAGGTTATGAATGAGTGAGTTCTTCCTTCCTTCCTTCCTTTCCCATCCAGGAGTTAGGAAATTATGGTCAATCCAGGAGACCAAATTGATCCTGTTTCCTATCTGTGAGAATCAGAGCTCCGCCCTGAGGAGAAAGCATGTGACTTGGCATATGGAAGTTATGTCTATAGAACCACCTGTAGTCATGTCAATCAAAGCTACCAGCCAATTAGCCTGGAGCTGTGTGTGTGGACGGCCCTGCTTCCTGTTTCACAGAGAGCTTCTGGGAGAAGCTTCTGAGGATCTATCTCTTTTCCTTCAGGAACCAGCATGTGGCAGCAGACGGAAAAAAAGAGAGGGTCTCTTTTTCGTTTGGACATCAGTTTGGCAGCAAAACTTCACGTGGGTTGCTAGGAAAGGAGGGTCTCTCTTTTTGTTCAGGACTTCAGCTTGGAGGGAGACAGAGAAAAGGCAGACAGAGAAAGAGAGGAAAGTAGATGGAAAGTAGATAGACTTTTCTGGTCTTAGGGGATCCCATGTGTTGTCTTTACTGTTTAATAAATCCCTAAAAGCCTAAACTCTTGCTGAATTTATCAGTAAATCTTAGCCAGTCCCCCCCACCCAAAACTGGGGTGGGGCAGGTTAGGACCCACATTAGATTTTAAACATCACATATCTTTGTATGATCCTGCAGCACCTCACAGGCTATACCAAATATCCATTCTTAGTTGTGGGCCATAGAAAAACAGGCAGCAAGCCAGATTTGGCCCAGAGACCATAATTTGCTAACACTTGGTGAAGACTTTAAAAGTGATAGAGAAAATGATAATGCGGATTAAACTTAAAGATATGTTGTGCATGCATATTTTTGAGAGCCAGTTGTTAAATATTTACCAGCATAGCATTTATTACATATCTATTATTAGGCACTGTGCTAAGCACTTTACAAATATCTCATTTGATATTCACAACAACCTGGGAGGTAGGTGCTGTTATTACCTCCAACTGACAGATGAGGAAACGGAGGCAACCAGAAGTTGTGACTTGCCCTGAGTCACACAGTGAGTAAATGTGTGAGGCTAGTTTTGAACTTAAATCTTCCTGACTCCAGGTCCAGGGCACTTTAGATAAATATAATTCAGACCTTCAGGAAAAGGAAAGATGACTACTAATTCTACAAGTGTAAGCAGGAAGTCCTGTTCACTTATTGCTTAGACCAGGTGGTCTGTAAAGTACTTTCTGAGTCTGATCACTCCCTCCAAATTCTTGAAGTCCTAATTTAGTTGAGGCAGCTAGTGGCTCAATGAATAGAGCACTGTGGTAAAATATGAAAGTTTTTAACAGTCGGTTAGGATAACTGAAAGACGCCAGTTTTTCAAGGACCACCCTTTTGGGGAGGAGATGAACAGTCCGCCTGCTGCGCATGTCAGACTGCCTGCCAGGTACAGTGCGCCTGCTGCGCATGTCAGACTGCCTGCCGGGTTTTTCAGCCATATCAACTAAAGAAGCACAGTCATGCAACGGTTCCCCCGAGAATGGTAAGTTAGGGAGTAGTGTTGCTGGATTAAGAACTGTGCAGCGTTTTAAAGTGATATTCTCATTACCTAACAGGGTTATTTCATACTTAGCCAGCCTTTGATCTGAAAAGGCTTGTGTCCTGTGACGTAGTAAGAGAGCCTCCACTTCGTGAGGGCATTGCACAGTTAGAGGGTTACCTAGGACCAAATCAGAGGCTTTTTCTACCAAAAGCGCTGTGGCCGCCACTGCTCTAAGGCAAGGTGGCGCTCCAGCCGCTACAGGGTCCAGCTGAATTGAATAGTAGGCTATAGGACGTTGGTTAGGCCCCAGTGACTGAGTCAGGACTCCAGAAGCCACCCCCCTTTGTTCATGCACAAAGAGAGTGAAAGGCTTACTATAATCTGGCAGTCCTAGGGCAGGTGCTGATAACAAGGCCCGTTTTAATTCTTTTATGGCTGAGAGATGCTGGGGATCCAACTGTAAACTGTCTGGAACAGAACTTTTTGTAAGAGCTATGAGGGGTTTAGTAATTTCACCAAAAGAGGGTATCCATTGTCTACAGTACCCAGCTGCTCCCAGAATGGCTCTCAACTGCCTCTTAGTAGTGGGGGCAGAGAGTTGTTGAATGGCCTGGACTCTCTTAGAAGAGACAGAGCGAGTTCCAGCAGCCAAAATAAATCCTAAATATTCTACCTGGGGCAAACACCATTGTACCTTTGTCTTAGAAACCTTGTGTCCTCTCTTGTGCAGCTCCAGCAGTAAGTGACGGCTATCTTCCTGACAAATTTCAGCATTAGGAGAGGCCAAAAGTAAGTCATCAACATATTGTACTAGTGTGGAGGCTTTAAAGGTAATAGAGGCCAGATCCTGCTGTAAAATTTGGGAAAATAATGTGGGACTGTCTACAAATCCCTGTGGGAGTCTAGTCCAGGTCCACTGTCTATTTTTCCAGGTAAAAGCAAATAAATATTGGAAGTCCTCATGTACTGGTATGGAGAAAAAGGCAGAGCAAAGGTCTACCACTGTGAAACATGTAGATTCATAGGGAATTGAGGAAATTATCATAGCCGGATTTGCGACTATAGAATGTCTAGGAATAACATAATTATTAATCGCTCTAAGATCTTGCACAAAGCGATAAACAGGTTTACCATCTGGCCCAGGCTTGGGTTTTTTAACTGGCAAAATGGGAGTATTGCATGGAGAGTGATGACATGGAATAATAATACCCTGGTTTTTCAAAGCCTCAATTATAGGGGTGATCCCTTCTATTGCTTCCCTAGACAATGGATACTGTGGAATGGAGGGGGGTGGTCCCCCCTTAACTTTAAAGGTAACAGGCATGGCAGACTTAAGGAGCCCCACCTCATTAGGGGATGAGGCCCATAAAGACTCAGGAATGTCAGAGGGGATTTTGGATACCTCCCCTGCTGTTCCTTGAGCTTCTGTAAGTAAAATTGGTAATAAATGAACAGTATCCTCTGGCAATTGTAAGGAGACAGCCCCATCTGGAGCACAAGATATGGTTGCTCTAAGCTTGCAAAGGAGATCACGACCTAATAAATTTACAGGGGCATCAGGCATGAGTAAAAATGAATGTTCTACTGTTAAGGGCCCCATAGATACCATGCGAGGATTCAATTTTGCCACTCTCTGGCTCTTTCCTGAGACTCCCACTACATTCAAATATCCTACAGGTCTACACCCAGCATCTGGTTTGCTTACTAATACTGATTTAGAGGCTCCTGTGTCTAGCAGACAATCATAATAAGTCTCCCCCACTTTTAAGGTGACATGTGGTTCATTACTCTGGGGAGGTGAATGGACTGGCACAAGTGCATTCAAAAAATCCGGATCTGGGAATATATGGCTTTCATTATCTATGTTCCATTCCTCCCCAAGACACCATCATTCCTGTGTCCTCTTCTGAGGGGGGTCTTGGTTACCATTATTCTGGTACTGCCTTTCTGTATTCCTCCAAAAAGATCTATTTCTATTTTGATTTCGCCTGTAATTAGAATTAGAATTTCTTCTCCAAGTCCTACATTCTCTCAATTCATGCCCCTCCTTACGACAGTAACAACACACCTTAGTGTCCTTGCTCCGGTATCCACATGGCTGACTAGTAATCGCTGGTGCCAGAATGCTCTGTTTAGGGTGATCTGGATCTTCCTCACGTGAGTCAAAGACATAATTTGCAAGTTCCTTAATTCTATCTACTGAGAGATTTCTCCAGTCTGGACATTGTTTCAGAAAGTATCTGCGTATTTCTGGCAGTGAATTATAAACAAATGTGTTCAGAATGATACAGGAATCTCTTAAATCTACTGGATCCAATCTGGTGTACTGTCTAGCGGCCTCACAAAGTCTATCATAAAATCTGTTTGGTCTTTCATTAGCCTCCTGAGGTAGGCTTAAAAATTTCTGCCAGTTTTCTGGTTTTCTAGAGCAAGATTCCATTCCCTTCAGAAGTGTTTCTCTAGCATCTTTTAATCTTTGGAAATCCCTATCATCATTATAATTCCACTCTGGATCCTTTAGAGGCCATTCCACATCGGCCTTACCTTTCGCAACAAGGGCATTTCCTGCTGAGATAACATCTGTAATCTCAGTTGGGGACAGTAAAGTTTCCAAAAGGCAAGTAACATCAGCCCAACTGGGTTGATATGCATTAAATATAGTCCTTAACTGTGAAATTACAGTGTTAGGATTTTTCTCAAAACTAGGGATGATTGATTTCCATGCGCTCAAGTCACTTGGTCTAAAGGGGCTATATTTTCTGACTTGAATTGGCACTCCCTTCTTACTATGTTCTATAGCTTCCTGCAGAGGGAGTAGTTTCTGCTGATCTGATTCTGAACTTGGATCATCTCTAGTAGAAACAGCCATTTTGAGGTCTCTCTCCATATGTGAGAATTTCATTTCGAGGTCTCTCTCCATATGTGAGAATTTCCCCCATATCATAACAATGATAATAACAAAAACAATGATAATAACAAAAACAAAAAAAAACCAAAAAAAAATAAAATCCTTAGTCGTATGAACTATGGATGTGGTATTAAAAGGTATTTCAATTGCAGGCATAAAATTTCTACTTATATTAAATGTATTTTCCCAAAGATTCTCACGTATACTATTATACAAAAAACTTTTTGCTGCCTGAATGAGGAAAAAACCAATAATGTTATGAAGGACCATTGAGTAAACTATTCCTCTAAGTCGGGATGTTATGCTGTCCCAATACATTCCGATGAGAAAAATCAAAGGGATAGTAGAATATTCGAGCATCTTGCCCTTTAAACTGGGCTGGCTTTTCTGTTTAAAGCAAGACTCTTAGAGGCTTAAAGTCTTTAAGGGAGATTAGACAAAGGGAAAGTCCGTGGGGGGGGGGTAATTTGGAAAATCCACCGAATTGGCCGGCTTATGGCCAAACTAGGGAGGGTGGGAGGGTCCTTAAGGTCCCTTCTAAATCTCACAGCACCAGGGCTGGAATCAGAAAGTTCTGAGTTCAAATCTGCCCTCAGACACTAGTTGTATGACCCTGGAAAGTCACTTAATCCTATTTGCCTCAGTTTCCTCATTTTTAAGTTGAGCCCAGTAGGAAAGGGCAAACCACTGTAGTACTTTCAGGCCAAACCTAAAATGGGGTCATGACGTCAGATATGACTGAAATGAATAAACAACAATGGTTCAATTGAACAATTATTAAGTGATTATTATGTCAAGGTACTGTAACTACTGGCTATGTACAAAAGTCTTGACCTCAAAAAGCTTATATTATATTTTGGAGTATGAAGCATGGAAACAGATAGATAAATGCAAAACATAAATTTCCAAGAGGAGTAAGAACTTATAATTGGGAAGAATTCAAAATGAACCACATAGTAACATTGACAATTGCTTTAAAGGAAGCTAAGTAAGAGGTAAAGGTGAGGAAGGACATGAAGAACTACCTAGGTGAAGGCATGAACATGGGAGATGGATTGATACTTAGTAGGTCAGTGTTTGTAGAATGAAGAATATTAAGGGAAGTAATGTGAAATAAAACTGGAAAGACAAGAGAAAAAATAGACCAATCTCTCACATTTAAAATTTCCCACCTACTAAAGATGAGCTTACTTGCTCACCTATTCCCCCAGTTCTCATTCCAGGTAATTAATTGAAGGGTTAATTAATTCCCACCACTTCCAAAAAAGCAATATGCCCTCATACTCATATAGATTTCACACCTATGAGACATTTCTTCACACAAGTTTTTTATCACCTCATTTGGCTTTATTTTTCTCTTAAAGAACCTGATAAAACATTGTCTACAGGGGAAGATTCATGGCAGGGTGTGTGGTGGGGGGGACACATACTAAATATAACTCCTTAAGGAGAAGCTTAGAAACAATAAAGGATACAATAAGAAAAGAAGACTGTAAATCACTCAATTGAATTCTAGTGTTGAAAAAGAAATAGCAGGGTACCTTTACTGCCTCCTCTTTTTACCCTCCTTTCCCCTATAGTGACTTCATAGAATGAAGGATCTGCCAAGAAACCAACCAATGAGCTAGAGAAACAGTAGCCTGTGGTAAATTCAAAGTTAATGGGCAAGAAAAAGTAGTAGAGTAGCATGTCTCTCCTTTTCAAGAGAGAGCTCTGGTTCTCCAGGGCAAATGATGAAATATATTTCCCTCTCTCAGCAGAGAAATAAAGGACTAGGTGTGAGAAATGTCACACCTTTCAGAAGTCAGGCCACTATGTTGGTAGTTTTGTTTAAATTTTATTCTTTGTTATGAGACTTCTATGTGAAGTAGAGTTCTCTATCAGGAGATCCCCACGTCAAGGAAATTCAGACTTGGGTCAATCTCTTAACCTCTCAAAGGGTCCATTTCTTCATCCACAAAAGGGCTAAAGAATAGCAACTCTGATGATCTCACAATATTTCTATAAGAATCCCCTGATAAACAATAATGCATATAAAATATTCTGCAACTGTAAAGGACATATATAAATGCAGTAGATTGTTAAGAATAGTAAACCAAGTGCTTGGTGTTAGTCTCTCAAAGAAACTTGAAACTATCAGAGTAACACAAAACCACTACATTTTGGTTTAAATATTTTATTTTTATCAAAGACAAAAAATTTATTAAAAAAATTTTGAGTTCTAAATTTTTCTCTCTTTCCTTCACTCACTCCTTTTCATTTTTTTCTCATAGTAAAGCAATCAATTTAGGTTATACATACCCAGTCATGCAAAACATATTTCCATATTAATTAGGTTATAAATGAAAACAGACAAAATAAAACAAAACAAAAATAAACCCAAGAAAAATAAAGGTTTTTTTTGTTTAAAGTATGTTTCAATCTGCATTCAAACTCTCATCATAAGTTCTTTGGAATTGTCTATTTTCTATTGCCGAGAATAGCTAAGTCATTAACAGTTGATCATCATGCAATATTGCTGTTACCATGTACATTGTTCTTTTGGTTCTGCTCACTTTACATTACACTAATTCATGTGAAACTTTCCAAGATTTTTCTTAAAATATCCTGCTCATCATTTCTTAGAGAACAATGGTATTCCATTCACGGTCATAAACCACAACTTTAACTATCAAATATAAGACCCAAAAGAACATAAGAAGCTAAAAAGGAAAGAGAAACATAAGGGATTCAATAAAGTTAAACTGTTTGCATTCCTTGGTGGGAAGATGATATCTGTAACTTCTAAGATCTTTATCATTATTAGGGCAGTTAAAAGTATATAGGTGTAAGTTGACTGAGATGGGATGATATCCAAAAAAATAAAACTGAAGGATGAGAAAGAAAGATGTACTGGGAGAAGATGAAAGGTGTAGGTAGAGTGGGATAAATTATCTCATATAAAAGAGATGTGAAAGATCATTTACAGTAGAGGGAAAGATTGTGGGGATAACAGGCAATGCTTGATCTTTACTCTCATCAGAACCAATTCTAATTGAGCCAATTCAAAGATGGAACAATAAAATACTCACTTGGGTATAGAAATCTACCCTACCCTACAGGAAAATAAGACAGAAAGGAATTAAGATAGGAGGGAGAGGGATAGAAGGAAGGGCAAATTTGGGAGGAGGTGGTCAGAAGCAACAATCTTTTGAGAGGGGAGAGACAGACAGAGACAAAAAGAGACAGGGCGGGGGGGGGGGGGGGAATAGGATGAAGGGAAATACACAGTGAAAAAAATTTTACAGAAAGTTTCTCTGATAAAGGTCTCCTTTCTCAAATATATAGAGAACTTAATTAAATTTATAAGAATACACATCATTCCCCAATTAATAAATGGTCAAATGATATGAACAGATGGTTTTCAGAGGAAGAAATCAAAGCTCTCTCTAGCCATATGAAGAAAATGCTCTAAATCATTATTGATTAGAGAAATATAAATTAAAACAACAATGAGTTACAACTTCATACCTATAATATTGGCTAATATGACTGTCAAAAAACAACTTACAAATGTGGGAGGGGATGTGAGACAATTGGGAACCTAATGCACTGTTGGTGGAGTTGTGAAAAGACCCAACCATTCTGAAGAGCAATTTAGAACTCTGCCCAAAGGGCTATAAAATTATGTATATTCTTTGACCCACCAATATCATTCTAGGTCTGTATCACAAAGAGATTTTAAAAAACGAAAAGGACCTATACGTACAAAAATATTTATAGCAACTGTGTAGTGGCAAAGAATTGGAAATTGAGAGGATGCCTATCAACTGGGAATGGCTCAACAAATTGTGGTATGTAATTGTGATGGAATAATATTATGCTGTAAGAAATGGCAAGTATGGGGGCAGCTACGTGGTGCAGTAGATAGAGTACCGGCCTTGGATTCAGGAGGACCTGAGTTCAAATCTGGCCTCAGACACTTAACACTTACTAGCTTTGTGACTCTGGGCAAGTCACTTAACCCTCATTGCCCCGCAAAAAAAGAAAAGAAAAGAAAAGAAAGAAATGGCAAGTAGGATGCTTTGAGAAAAACTTGGAAAGACTTCCATGGAATGATGCATAGTGAAATGAGCAGAACCAGGAGATCACTGTACACAGTAAGAACAATATTTTACAATGATTAACTGTGAAATGACTTAGCTATTCTCAACAGAATGGTCGAAAGCCAATTCCCAAAGACATGTTGAAAAATATTCACCACCTCCAAAGAAAGAACTAATGGAGTCTGAATACAGATCAAAACATGCTTTTAAATTATTTTTTCTTTTTCGTATGTTTTTTTAAATTTTATTTTAGGGGTTTTTTGGAGGGCTGTGTTTCCTTTCACAATATGACAAACGTGGAATATGTTTTGTATGACTGCTGAGGTGTAACCTATATCAATTGACTTATTTTTCAATGAAAGGTGAAGGGAAACAGGGAAAAACAGAATTTGGACTGAAAACTTTATTTAAAAAAAGTAAAAAATTGCTTTTCATGTAATTGAAAACAATTTAAAGAAATATTTATTCACCTATTCATTCATTAATTCATTCATTCACTCATTTATTCATATATTTATTCATTCATCTATTTATTTATGTATTCATCTATCTATCTATCTATTTGTCTGCCTGTCTGTCTGTTTATTTATTTCTTTTTAAAGAATTAGACTGTAGGGGCCAAATTTAATATGGGGAGAGTTAATTGTGTAGCTCGCCGTAATATTGGGGTTCAGAAAATAATATGGGACCTCAAGGTCCAAAGTTTCCTCCCTTCTCAGCTGCCTTTTTAGTTATTTCTCCCAGGCCAATAAGAAAGGAGTTAACAGCCTCTTTTCCACAAACAAATCAGGTTTTATTAATGGGAATAAAATAAACAGCAAAGGTGAAATTAATTCAAGTCAAGGACAAGAGAAAAAGGGAAAGAGAAAAATGGATAAGCTCCCTGGCTCTAGCAAAGACTGACACAATCCCCAAATTTGCTTCCAGCTCAGCTAATTCAAAGAGCTGGACCCCTTTTTATTAACTCACCACCTGGGGGCTGTGGTTTCAATAAGAAACAGCTGTGCAGCCCCTCCGAGGTCTGCTCTCAGAAGCTCACCAACAGTAAAGACAGCGCTCCCCTCAGAGAGCGTTCCCTTTTTCTACTTTTATTCTCCCTCCCCCAAAAAGGAGGTCCTTCAAGTTGAATGTCAAAGAGTGGTTCCCCTGCTGACATCAGCAGTGTATGTCACTCAGGGCAGGCCAGGTGTGGCCCATGTCCAATCATCCCAAGTAGGTACCTAGCCGGTTTCCCAAACAATACTAGATCATTCAGGTGGGACCCCTGGGCATCTGCCAAATTCCATTATTTTATCATAAGAGTCTGTTCCCACTCTTTAGGAGCCTATACTGTCAGGCCAGGTATTAGCAGAGGCTGGCAAATGTTCTTATATGTAGTAAAAGAGCAGACTGAGAATCTCCCAAACCCTCAAAAGCCAGTTTCTCTATGCTACAGATCATACAAGACTTTACAGAAGAATTGCTGATCTTATGAGGAATTAGCATTGAGTTGTCTCTCAATGAAGTGTTTAGTCTTTTACCATTACCAAGGCCTGTATTTGTATGTCAGAGGTCAATATCCTGTCATAGGAACAGTGCTAGCTTGTGTTTTTAGGCAGGTATAAATTAAGCTTTATGAAAATAGTATCTTTTTAGAATGGCTTAGTAGTTTTAGATCATATTTATCTATTCAATTCTACCCTTTTGTGTTGAAATATTTTTTTAAGTTCTCATCAAGGAGGAAAAAAAAAAGCTTCTCTGCCCATTCACACAATCATTCTACTTTAACCAGTTGTACATATATGGAAAAGAGTTTAATGAATTGGCTATTATAGGGATCTGGTGGTATTGATGGGTCAAAGAGTATATATAGGATTTTTTGTTTGTTTGTTTTTGTGGAGCAATGAGGACTTGCTCAGGGTCAAACAGCCAGTAAGTGTCAAGTGTCTGAGGCCATATTTGAACTCAGGTCCTCCTGACCCCAGGGCTGGTGCTCTATCCACTGTGGCACCTAGCTGCCCCAATATATATAGTTTTAATAGTCCTTTGGTCAGAGTTCCAAATTGCTCTCCAGAAAGGCTAGATCTAAATTTGAATATATCCTTATGCTTAGTGTACATCATGAATTTGAGAGGTTTCCTACACACACATGCACACACACACAAACAAATGAACAAACGAATGAATGAATGGATGAATGAATAAATAAACAAATAATCTTAGTAACTTGAAATAAAGCTGTGTTCCCAAAACCTACCAGATTCCTCATTCCTTTGGGAACACAGCTTTACTGAGATTTGCAACCTCAGATCAATCCTTACCTCGTCATTCTCCATCTCCCCTAACTCTCTATCAATTGCTAAGCATTGACAATTCCATTTCTATAACATCTCTCATATTCACCCTTTTCCCTCTATTCTTATGGTCACAACCATAGTTTAGATGCTTACCACTTTTTGTCTGGGTTACTACCATTTCTTCTTAACTGGATTCCTTCTTTCAGTGTCTCCCCATCTCTATCCCATCCTGCTGCTAAAACAACCTTCCTAAAACATGAATATCACCCTGACCTTGCCGGTCCAGAATCTTCCATGGCTCTTTCTTGTACTTGGATAAAATAGGATCTTTTCTGCTTGACATTTTATTCTCTTTGTGGTCTAGCCCCTCAAGCCAACCCTTTCCAAACTAATTTGACATTCCTTCTCATTTTTGCCCCCCCTTCATTTTAATAATATTTTGCTACTTCTTGTTATACAAACACTACTTATCCCACCTCTGTACCCTTACATAAAGTATTCCTCATGTCTGGATGCTCTCCTTTTACCCTCTCTAAAGGCTTAACTCAGTAGCCACTTCTCATGGAAACCCTTTCCTGATTCTCCCTATTAGTTCTCTCTCCTTCTCCAAATCATATTATGTTCCCTTATCTGTGGAATATTGTATTTCCCAGTGGAATATAAGCTTCTTGAGAGCATGGACTATATTTTGTTTTGTCTTCATATTCTTAGCCCCCCAGCACAATGCCTTGTTCATAACAGATGCTAATAACCTTTTTTAATTCAAATGAACTTTTAAAGCTAAATGTAGATCCACTGACTGTAATATTTGAAATTCACTTAAATTAGCCAAACATATTTGAACCACTAAAAAAAATAAATAAAACTTGTATCCTAAGTGGAAGAAGAGACATGTATAGAGAAAAAAAATGATAAACTTTTTTTTTTCTGCTAGAAAGACAGTGAAATGAGAACAAAAGTACCGAGTGAGTTTTAGAGAGGTGGTCATGATCACGTTTCTTTTATTTATAACCTTAATCTAACTGGATCTGATGGAGTCATGTAGTCCAAGTATTTACTAGTTAGGAGATTTGTAAGTTAATAACTTATTGATCAACAGCTTTTTCTTTTCTTTTCTTTTCTTTTTTTAATTTAGTTTGCTTTAATGGAAAGAGCTTGGACTCAAAATCAGGAAACCGGACTTCCAATTCCAGCTCTCATACTTTTTAGCTGTGTAACTTTAAGATAATTAATATGCTTTGGCCTCAGTTTCTTAGTCTTTAAAATTAGTAAATTGGACATATTAATAATAATATTAATATTATTAACAATAATATAGTGCTTACTATGTACCAGGTACTATATTAAGTGCTTTGCAATTATTATCTCATTTGATGCCTACACAAAACACTAGGAGGTAGGTGCTACTATTTCTCTCATTTTACAGATGAGGAAACTGAGGCAAAGAGGGTTAAAATGCCATGCCCAGAGTCACACTCCTAGTAGGTGTTAGAGGCTGAATTTAAACTCAAGTCTTCCTGACTCCATGTCTACTTCTCTAGCCTAGCTGAAGGCCCTCTTACCTCTGATATTCTATTATCCTAGAATATGTCAGTAGGTCCTGTAGTATTACTGCACAATATTATAATTGATTTTTTTAGAGATACCTAAGTCCATTATCTGAATTAAGAAAAAGCTGAATAAATTCTCATTAAAGGGGGATAAGATGAAATATATAACACATCATAGAAATATCTTTATCAAAAAATGTTTTAAAAAATTTTAAGTCTTTAAAGGGGTAGCTTTAGTTACATGAAAAATTCTGAGGCATGGAACTACCTTACTCTATAGTAATGCCTGATAAATGAGGGATTTATTCATTAGAGAAACCCAGAAGAATTGCAGATGATGATGGTTTGTGTTGGGGGTTCTCATCTTCTGGGCAAAGTGAAAAGTCGTCTTTTATACAGCATTTTCATATGAAAAAATGTGGCGTGTTACATTAAGAAAATATTATGTAGGTCAGCTAGGTGGTGCAGTGGATAAAGCACCATCCCTGAATTCAGGAGGAACTGAGTTCAAATCTGGCCTCAGACACTTGACACTTACTAGCTGTGTGACCCTGGGCAAGTCACTTAACCCTCATTGCCCCACAAAAAATAAAACTAACTAAATAAATAAATGAACAAACAAACAAATAAATAAGTGAATAAATAAATAAGAAAATATTATGAAAGAAATTTTGTGTTTAAAAACCGATTTATTTGAGTTTCAAATCTATAGGAGAAAAGATGATTTCCCATTTCTTAAAAACAAAAGAAATTACAAATGTGATGTAAAAGAATCTGCAGCTCTGATGAAGCAAATATCAAACAGGAAGAGACAAAAGCCTTCAAAGCAATTGGCTAGTCATCAAATCTAAATTGAGGAAAATGTGGAGAAGTATTCCCAGATACCAAGAAAATTACCTTAGTTACTTAAAAAAAAAAAGGAAAAGAAAAAAGAAATTTGCTTTTTAAGGATTAGAAAAATATAGGATGTTGATATACAGAACACAAATTAAGAATACTGAAGAGGTCAAGGGTCAAGGAATCAGAGAAGTAAAGAATTCCCTGCTCTCATATGCTTGAAAGCAGTGTGACAATCATCTGAGCTAATAAACCTGGTTTTAGGGTAGAAGTAAGACCAAACTGACAATACTCTGTGATGACATTAACAGCTCACATTTCCCAAATTGTTTGAACTACTTCAGTTATTCAAAAGCGAGTTCAGGTTCAGAAATAACCACTTGTGTCCTTGTTACCCTCAGAGTTTAAATGGATGGCAAACATTCTGAGCAGCTAGCACAGGGATGACCCACTTGAGATTTCATTATTCCTTTAGGCTCTGGGCTCATAAAACTTCCACAAGAGACAGCTCTCTATCAACAATGTCACAGGCAGAAAAGTTCCTGCCATCGGCATTGAGGAATAATGGGAAGCATTAAGTGAAGGGAGTCATTACAGTAGGGACTGGGCTTACAGTCACTAACAACAGTGCCAAAAAAAGGCTCTTCATGGCCCATAGGAGCTAAGTACTACAAGAAAAGAGCTTCTGAGTGTTTAGAGACTGCTGGCAAAAGCACATGGCAGAGAGGCCTGCACAGAGCTCTTGGGCTGAGCCAGAAGGAGGTGTTTGGAGATCACTTTCACAAGATGAAGTGTACTTGTGTTAATAAAACCATCTAAAGAGACTGAAAATGTTCAGTGTCTCCATGGAAAGAGGCATTCCGAACCCAAGGCTTGCACAGTTTCTGCCTTTCTCTGATTGGTGATTCAATTACACTCCAGTGTGAAGGTAAAAGAAAGGACTTGTAATCTGACTTGAAGTCATATAGACCTGTTATTTAGGAAAGTCAACATTTCAAACTGATCTGAAATAAAGGCAAATTAGTCTATGTGTCATTGAAAGAGAATCTCTAGCTCCTGTTGCTCAGAACCCTTTTGATTAGTTACTACAGTATCCATAATGACAACTGCACTTTTCAATACCTTTTCTCCTCATTAAATGATAGTCCATTCTTCTTTGCAAGTTGAGAATCACTTGGATGAATCCCAATGAGTAATATACACCATCTGTTTTCCCTTTCCAACTAATAGCCACTCCTATTATATATCTACCCCAATAACAAGCATGCTTCCAAACTTGTCAATAAACCAGTTATATTCATTTGAAATATATTATTTTTCAAAATGTGAATACATGATCAAAATACTCTTGAACTTACTGTCCTCAAGCAGATTTGTTGTCATTCCCTTCCTCATATTCCCAATTTATACTCTTTCCCAAAAAAACTAGAAGACTCAGATCAAGTACTACTTCTCTACACTTTTAATATTAATAGTGTATTCTTCATTTAAGTGCAGATTCCATTCTGTTAGAAACAAATTCACTTAATTTATCATTAGTCTGTATCCAAGCCATTTCTTGTTTGGAAGGAGTGATGTGCAAACTGGTTTGGTCATCCATGTGACCTTTGACCCTTTGACCTTACTGTCCCAGAAGAGTTAAAATTAACATTTATAGGAATCTTATACAAGGAAAGGATACAATCTAAGTTAATATTCCATCCTATCCCTCTAGAAATTTTCTTCAGAAATCAATGTGGGTCTTCCCAGAGATCTAAATCAATTGAAATGAATAGAGAGATGGAGAGTGTACCTCCCTTTCAGTGGAAGAGAGCCCTTCCTTTGGGTGAGTCCAAGCACCACTTTAAGAGTGAGAATGGCAATGATAATATCTAGGGCAGGGTTAAGAGTCAGACTATTAGTCATTAGATATTTATTAATAATCATCCACCTTGTTCTCAGCAATGTGCCAAGTGGTGGGAATACAAAGAAGGTTAAAGATAGTCTCTGCTCTCAAGGATCCTACAGTATAATAAGGGAGACCACATGCAACTATGTGCAAACAAGATATAGACAGGATACATTAGAGATAATCAATATAGAGAAGACTCTAATATTGAGGGGGATCAGGAAAGCATTCTTTCAGATAGTGAGATTTTAACAAAAAGTATAAATGAGAAGTAAAAGAGTTACAGACTTGGGAAACAGCCAGTGAAAATACATGTAGTTAAAAGATAGTGTGTTGTATGAAGAACAGCAAGGAGGCCAGTGTCACTGTCAGTTAGTCAATAAACTTTTTAAAGGAACTACTATTCTCCATTCATGGTGCTAAGTAAGCTCTGGGGACAGAAGAAAAACAAAAGACAATTTGTAATATCAAGGAGGTCACATTCTAATAGGGGAAACAACACATCAAGGACTATGTAAAATAAGTTATATACAGGATAAATTAGAAATAATCAACAGAGGGAAAGTACTAGAATTAAGAGGGATTGGGAAAGGCTTCTCTTAGATGGTAATTTAGCTAAGATTTGAGGAAGCCAGAGAGGCCAGAAGGTGGAGATCAAGAGGCAAAGTATACCAACAAGGGGGTACAACCAGTGAAAATCCCCAGTCAGGAAGTGGAGTATGTTGTGTGAGAACAGCAACAGGTCAGTGTCTCTAGGTTATAGAGTATGTGATGGAGTATGACATGTAAACATTGTAAGGGTAGGGAGTGGAACAGATTATGCAGGGCTGAAGGCCAAACAGAGGCCTTTATATTTGGTCCTGACGGTAATAGGAAGTCACTGATGTTTATTGACTTGGGATAAGGGTGACAACATAGTTAGATGTGTGCTTTAGGAAAATCACTTTGACAGCTAAATGGAGGATGCACTGGAGTGGGAAGAGACAGGAAGAAATAAGGAGAGGAGCCAGGCAGACTCTTGTCAACATTATAGGTGTGAGATGATGAGGACCTGTACAAAGATGGTGACAGTAACAGAGGAGAGAAATAAGGCACATATGAAGAATATTTCAGAGGTAAAATTGACAGTATTTGTCAACAGATTGGATGGGAGGGGAAGAGGGTTGAAAAGTCAAGGACGACAAGTAGGTTGAAAGTCCAGGTGCCTGGGTGGATTCTTGACAATAACAGGGAAACTAGAAAGAGAGAAAGATACAGGAGAAAGATAATGAGTTCAGTTTGGGACATGTTGAAATTAGAATAACTATAGGATATCTAGTTCCAAATGTCCAATAGGTAGTTGGAGATGCAAAACTGGAGGTCAGCAGATAGATGAATGGATAAGTGGATGGAAAAATTGGCAGCATAGTGTTGATAATTGATTTCTTGGAAGCTGATGAGATCTCTCAGTAAAACAGTATAGAAGGAGAAGAAGGCTTATGACAGAGTTTTGGGTGACCTGAGATTAATGGAAACTTGAGAAGGAGAAGTCAGGTAGGAGGAGAACCAGAAGAGTTGTTCATGAAAGCCTAAAGAGAAGAGAGTATCAAGGAGATCCTAGTGTCAAAAGCTACAGAAAAGTCAAAAAGGATGAAAATTGAGAAAAGGTCATTAGACGTGGCAACTAAGACATCATTTGGTAACTTTTAAAAAAGGGAGTTAAATTTCAATCTTAATCCCTTTCCCAAGGATTTTTCCAAAGATTTGAAAAGGCTTAATATTTAACATGAATGTCTAATATTTCTTAAAGAGACTAAAAAGATGTTTTAAATATGATTCCCCAGAGAGTAGGACTATCCTGACCCCTCTAGCCTCATTGTTAGTGCCATTAACCAATTAATCAATGAGAAGTCAAGCAGTGGCGTGGCAGGGGGGGCAGCTAGGTGGCACAGTGGATAAAGCACCAGCCCTGGATTCAGGAGTACCTGAGTTCAAATCCGGCCTCAGACACTTGACACTTACTAGCTGTGTGACCCTGGGCAAGTCATTTAACCCTCATTGCCTTGCCTCCCCCCAAAAAATAAGTCAAGCAGTGAATAAAGCATTGGATGCTGGAATCAGGAAGACCTATGTTCAAATCTTGCCTCAGATACTTATCAGACAGTGGTACAAAATGGAGATATGACTATATTCTGATAAACTCAGATGATAAACTAGATAATTCAATGGAAATGCATTTTGGTTATGACTTCACATAGTCATAAAAAACTGTTTAGGGATCATTTGACTTGGTATTAGGATATTTGTGCTTTAGTCCTCATTCTGCGATTAACTGTGACTTCTCTCTTACCACTTTGTTTATATTTTATATGTGTTTATCTGTGTACTTCCTGAATCCCCACACTCATGCTCATCCCCAGTAAAATGTAGATAAATTGAAGGCAACAACCATTTTCATTCTCTACTTTGTATCTCTAGGTATATGAGCTGGGAACATCATGGGCACTTAACAAATGTCTGTCTTCTTTCCTCTCATCATCATAGCTGCTTTGTTCCATATACACTCCATATTTTCTTTGTCCTTCCTAAAATGTGGCATAAAGAACTACACTCAATTGTACCACATGGGTCTGAGCTGAGCAAGATATTTACAACAGAGCTATAACTTTTTTCTTTCAGGATATCACTTCTTTCTTAATGAAAGCTAGAATAGCATTCACTTTTTTTGTGTAACATGTCAAACTGTTGACTGATGTAGAACTATAGTCTGCTAAAATTCCTAGATTTTTTTTAGCAGAAATAGTTGTCCATTCACAACTTCCCCTTTCAATATTAGTGAAGTTGATTTTTTTCTTTTTGTGAGGCAACTGGGATTAAGTGACTTTCCTAGGGTCACACAGCTAGTGTCAAGTGTCTGAGGCCACATTTGAACTCAGGACCTCCTGAATCCAGGGCCAGTGCTCTATCCACTGTGCCACCTAGCTGCCCCCTGTGAAGTTGAATTTTGAGCCCATTTATCTCCCTTAAATTGCATTTTATTCAATATAACTCATCTTCTAGCCTTTTTGGATCTTGACTGACATCCACCATATTAAATATCATGGTATCTAAGACTTAGAAGGAACTTCTAAAGCCTAGTCTCTGCTTCAAGACATCTAGTCACAGATTTCACTTACAGCTCATAGTAATCCATTTCTCTTATATTGCTGCTGTTGTTCAGTCCCTTCAGTCATATCTGACTCTTTGTGACACCATTTGGGGTTTTCTTGGCAAAGCTACTGGAGTGGTTTGCCATTTCCTTCTCCAGCTCATTTTATAAATAAGGAAACTGAGGCAAAAAGTGTTAAGTGACTTTCCCAGGTTCACATGGCTAGTAAGTACCTGTATCTGGATTTGAACTCAGGTCTTCCTGACTCCAGGCCTGGCATTCTATTAACTGCACTACCTAGCTAACCCATTTCACTTTTAGACAAATCTAATTATTAAAAAAGTTTTCTTTTACATCAATAAGAAATTATTTAATCTGCAACTTCCACCTCTAATTTCTAATTCTGCCTTCATTCTAAGTAAGTAGAACAAATCTAATAACTTGTTATTGTTTTTGCTACATCTTTGGCCCCAACCCTAGTCCCATACCCTCCATGGGGCCTTCCCTCTTGATTGTGATGTGCCCTTCTCCCCTGCCCCAAATTTGAAGCACAATATGGTTGTGGGTTTTTTTGTATTGTTTTGTTTTGTTTTTCTGACAAATTTCTCATAACACTTTACCTGGACCTTTCATTTGCATTAATTACATTAATTACTCTCTGCTTATTACATCTTGGTTATTTGTACACATGGCTTTTCTCTCATTATATTGTAAGTCCCTTGAGAGTCTAATAATTACCTTCATATTCCTAGCTCCCAGTACAGGGTGCTACAGACAGTAGGTGCTAAATGAAATAAATTGACCTCTCAGTGTCTTATCTAAGTTCCCCTTCCCCAGCTTCCTTTCATCTGCAAACACAAGTACTGCTTTCACAGCATCTCTTCCTCAATAAAAAGAGGTTAGGCTAGATTACCTAAGAGGTCCCTTTTAGCTGTAATATTCTAGGAGTGTTTGTTCTGTTTGTTTACAATGCATGCTAGGCATTAGGGTTAGCCTTACACATAAACCAGAAGTAGCCTTACATGCTGTCTGATTTACATGGTGGTATTTCAGAGCTACCAAAAAGTTCACCCCTATACTCCCAAATACCTCCTTCATCCTTGTGATTTTTACCCTTAGTCTTCATCCCTATAGTTTAAATTTTTGCACACATTAAAGCATATATATCTGGGCAGAGAAGAAATACTTCATGCTAATGCCAAAATTGTAGCCTCAGTGTGAATCATTTTTGGAATCTATGCTAAAAGTGAGTTTTGATCAAGGAAGGACCCATGAGGACATAGAGATGCCTGGGGGAACAAAGGAAGGGATTACTTGGTGCAGTGGGTCTAGAATGGGGAGGCTGAGGAAACTTTGAGCAAACTTTGTTCATTTCACAGTTTTCCTTGAGGTTACACCTAACCAGAAACTGCTGTAGTATTATAGAGATACAACAGTTGTTCCCTTGGACCTTGCAGTTAATTGAAAAAGACAGTCCTGACATGGATGCCCACAGGCAGGAGAGAGACACAGTGTAGTTAAAATGTTAAAGAAAGATATGTGAGCCATATGGTTTGCACATCAAACATACTTCAGGATAGTTAGTGTTCCTTTCAGGTAGAAGACACAGGGAGATTAGGAGGGGAATTGTCAAGAGTTCCATCTTGAGATTAGACATGGCAGATGGTGCTGTTAGAGCTTCTCTCATCAGTACTGGAAGGGCCTATAAAGAAGGTGAAATTTTGGGAGTTATTTAATGAAGGGCAGGGAACCACACAGCATTGGACAAAAAAGACTTAATTCATGTTGATAGGCCAAATAAAGATACTTCAGACCAAATAAATCCAACTTGAAAGTAGAGATGGATAACTGTGTAGATGAAAAGGGAAGGAGACCTAAGATCTGAGGAATCTAAAAGATCTTTAAGGAGAGGGTCACCCATGATTAGACAAGAGGCTGGAAGAAAAGAGGATATCGAGGTGGGCCCTAAGGTCCTAGGATTGATCATAGACAGGAAAGCGACCTTAGAGAGTAGCTAGTTCAATTTCATCATTTTACAGATGAGAAAAGTGAGGAGAATCTATAGTCTTTTGTTGTTGTTCAGTCATTCTAAGTCCCTTAAGACGTTTCATGACCCCATTTGGAGTTTCCTTGGCAGAGATACTGGAGTGGTTTGCCATTTTCTTCAGCGCCACCTAGCTGCCCCTAATCTATAATCTCCTGCAGCTCGATTTTCTATTTGAGCTTTCTATTACTGAGCTACAAATTGATCTACAATTCAACTACAAAAGAAACTGGTTTTGATGTAAAAATGCAGACTTTTCCTCAAAGAATGAAGTAAGGACTACATTCACAAAGCAAAGCTTCAGATGAGGGTTTTTTTTTTTCATCTGAAATGGAAAAACATTATAACCCAGCTAGTTATCACAAGTATGTCATTAAGAAACCATAGGAACAGTAAAACTGTGTTCCTTGCTATAATACCTTACATATTAAATAAAGTAAAAGTCTGATAAGGAACAATTCACCTAAAAAGAAAAATTATCAGCGCTTGTATTACAAATGGGTTCTACCCTATCTCAGATTTTTAAAAATGTTTGAACACTATAGGTGATTTAGGAAAAGGCTAAGGTGGGACCTGGTGTATGGATCTATACGTATGTGTGCATGTACATATGTTTGGTTGGCATGAAGAAAATTCAGGTTATCTGGAAATTTGCCCCCATTTTTCATTTAACTCTGCAAAGATAGGTTTGGCCTATACACTCTCCAGTTCCAAAAGCAAAAACATTCTTCCTCCATCACTAGCAGTATGTATGAACAATAGTAGTAGCAAAAATAGCAGTAGAAATAGTAGTATCATCATGATAGTCTCAAAAATTGAGGTTTGTAAAACACTTCCCTTATTACTGTATCAGTTACTTATGACAAGGACCAATATTCCCATTTTCTAGTTGAGAAAACTGAAGTTCAGATATTTATTTTTAATTTTTTTAATTTTTAAATGTTTTAGTTCAGATATTTTTAATGTAAGGAGCTAAAATTCTAGCTATGATGTTTAAAATCTACTAAAATCTAACGAGTGGTTGCCTTAAATTAGAAGCTTTAGCATGAGTTTAGACTTTTAGGTATTTATTAAATATATTAGGGGTTAGTAAAGAGAAACACTTGGATAAATAATTAGATCCTCCAGCTCTGTCCCTAATCGGCTTCCCTTCCTTCTAAGCCAAAGTCTCCAACCCAAAAGAGCGACCCTTCCTCTGGGGCTTCATCCGGAAGCCTCCTGTGAAACAGGAAACAAGGCCATCCACATGCACAGCTCCAAGCTAATTGACTGATAACACTGATTGACAGAACTAACAGGCAGTTCTATAGATATAAATTCCGGACACTGGCAGCTTCCAGAAGCTGGTTAACTTCCGGAAGCTAAAGTCACATGGCTTCTAAATCACATGCTTTCTCTTCATGGCGGAGCTTCCCTGCAATATCTCTCCAGCAGGGGGTGCCATTCCAATTCTCACTTTAAGGACAAATAAGATAATAAGATTTTTTTGTTTGTTTTCTTTTTGATGAGGCAACTGGGGTTAAGTGATTTGCCCAGGGTCACACAGCTAGTAAGTGTCAAGTGGCTGAGGCCAGATTTGAACTCAGGTCCTCCTGAATCCAGGGCCAGTGCTCTATCTACTGTACCACCTAGCTGCCCCATAAGATACTATTTTTGAAGCACTCAGCACAGTGCAAGTCACAGATGCCTATTCCTTTTCCTGTCCTGTTTTAAGTAACTTGTCCATGGTTAAACATTGAATAGTGGCTGGAAAGAGAATTCACATGCAAATTTCTTGATTCTAAGTTTAGTGTCCTTCATATTACACCTGACTATGCTTTCATTGTGAACAAAAGAATTTAGACCTCAGCACATATGAAACAAATGCTGCATTTCACATTTTGATCCTGAAGCATCTAGCAATCCAATATGGCTCTTTGCCAAGCTTAAATCTATCCCATAATTCTCAATTCACATTATGTAGTTTTATATATACCTGTCCTAACTGCGTGTAAATATATTAATATGTTTATACACACATATTATGTGTGTGCATGTGTGTACATGTATGTGCGTGTATGTGTGCGTGTGTATCTCTCTAGCTATATACTTTAAGCTTTAACATACCTTAAGACTTTTGGAACACTCTATGAGTGTGCACGTGTGTGTGCCTGTGTGTGTTTGTGCCAAAAGCCCAGACAATGCATAAACCAGACCCTTTTCAATTATTCAGAATAATCAACTATTTGATTATTAGGAGATGGGTTAAGGGAAAGGGGAGGGATACAGAAAGGGGGAATGGACAACAAACAAAAGGGAAAACACATTAAGGTCTATGCAAAAATAACTGAAGTGGAGCAGTGTACTTTGAAAGAAGGCTTACATAAATAGGTTATTCAAATGTGAAATTAACTGAGCTTGAGATAAGCACAGTAGATAAAATAACAAAGCTTGTAAGATAGTCAAGCTTTTAGTGTTGATCCACTAAGAAATACAAATATAGCAGCCCTAATGGCCACTTAGACTGGGATTTGCTATTCCTACTTATGGAGATTCAGGAAAAATAAAAATAAAACCTAAATCAGAAGCATTAAAGTGGCACAAAAGGCATGGGGTGTTTCAGTGGATAGAGCACTACACCTGGTGTCAATAAGATCTGAGTTCATATCTGGCTTCATATACTTGCTGTGTTATTTCTGGGCAAGTCAGTTAACCTCTGCCTACTTTAGTTTCCTCATCTATAAGATGGGGATCATAATGGCACCTATTTCCCAGGGTTGCAGTGAGGACCAAATAAGATAACATTTGTAAAGTACTTCCCATGATACTTTGCATATAGTAGGTACTTAATAAATGCTTATTTCTTTCCTTCCGAAATCCTGATTCTACCTCTCTGGGCCTCATTCCCCTCATCTGTAAATGGACTTGATGACCTCTTTAGTACCTTAAAGCTCTAAATCTATGATCCTCAGATCCATGGGGATCAATAGGGCAAGCATTTCAGCCATTCAGAATCTCCATCCCTACACAGCTCAAATGGCCTGACAATCATAAATTTGTAGCCGAGAGAACTCTGTTGAAATTATCTTGTCCAATCCCCTCCCTCATTTTACAGAGGAGGGGAATGAGCCCAGAGAAGTAAAATAATTCTCCGAGGCCACAAAGGTGGCAAGCAGAAGAAACAGAATTCAATGTTCTTATCTCCAATGGGTCATCAAGTTAAGTTCCTTGTACTTCTCAGAGTTGCTTCTTTTAAAAAAAAAATAGATTGTCAGAAATGTCCTTACTTTTTTCAAAAGATCTAAGTTTTTATTATGATATGTATCCATTTCCACTAACACAAATATCAATCACTCTAAACATTACCATCCAGTCTCCATGATTTGCTATTGCCACAAAAATGCATCACCCAGTGCCAACCTTTTGGCCATGAACCTCTCCAAATTTAGAAAGGATGTACTTTGGACTATAGGCCCACAGTTCATCACTGGGCTGGACCCACGGCCTTCATAATATGGTAGGATCTTCCTGAGCTTACAGCTTCTGGAATAGCCTTTGGATAATGATGGTTGACTCTATCTCATGATGAGACATTAGGGTACAATTGCATTGGAGAAAGGAGTAGACAATAAAAGGAATTCATCTTCCATGAAATATTCATAATGGATATTTTTATAAATTAAATAAATGATTAAAAAAGGAATGTACTTGTGTTACCCATGAAGAAAGAGATCACAGATAACATATTGCAGTTTTTATGTATCATGGACTCCTCCTTGAACATTGTGATAAAGCCAAGGGACCCCTTCAAACACATTATATTGAAATAGTTATCAAATTCCAAACAAACAAACAACAACAACAAAACCAAGGTCATCATTGATATATTTTAAACTTTTCAGAATATATTGACTGATAGAAGGTGATACAATGCAGGTTAAAAGAAAATTATGGGCAACAAACCATTTGTTTTTATACACTAAATCCTTTCTTCTTTACATCTTCATTAATCCTCCACCCACCACCTGCTGTCACAGCCACCTTTCTAGCTTCTGTCAGATGAATAGAACATGATGCCTTGGCAGCCCATATTTCTGTTAAACATAAAAAGTCCAGACAGTAGGGATAGCCCCTCCCATGAAGCTCAGAATAGGAATTGTTCTCATGCCCTCTATGGTTTTTACCTCCATATGATAGTGAAATTTTGAAACATACATTTGGGGATGTTTTGATTCCCTCAGATCCTGTACGGTGTGGAATCCTGCCCACTGATCATCTGGCACATGAACGTATTTTTTTTTCCCCAGGGAAATATTTGATAACCAAGGCCAGTAAAGCAAAGATATCGAAGTCAGAGGATGAATAAATAATAGTTTTCAGCCAATACACACTCATGCCAGTGAGTCTAGGCCTGACTGGCTTATGTTCTAACATAACTGCTCAAGGAATTTTTGCAAACTACCAGTTCAACTTGAAGGATATACTTTCATTCATGTGTTCATTCATTCATTCATTCATTCACTCATTCACTCATAATAACAGGCACTAATAAAAACCATACTAGGCAGCTTGAAGAGATTTAAAATCAGCAGATTATGACTTTTGAGATAAAAAGCTTATAATCATGGAAACCCAGTACCTCCCTCCTCTGAACATTGTATTACAGCTTATTTAATGGGATAGGAGCAGGGGATCAGGGTCAATGGGCTCATACAGGCAATCTTAGTGGTAGTTTATATGCTAGTCAAAAGGGGAAGGACTGCCTTGCTATCTTTTTTTTTTTTTTAAATGAGGCAGTTGGGGTTAAGTGACTTGCCCAGGGCCACACAGCTAGTAAGTGTTAAGTGTCTGAGGCCAGATTTGAACTCAGGTACTCCTGAATCCAGGGCCGGTGCTCTATCCATTGAGCCACCTAGCTGCCCCTCCTTGCTATCTTCTTATGCTCTATACTTCTTAGTTTTCGGTGTCTTGCTCATAGCAAAACCTCAGTAAATATCTGTTGAATGAGTTATGCTAGAGATAGGTCAATACTATCAACTAGTGAACAATAGCTTAAGAATGATAAGGAAGCCTCAATTTTAGTTAGATAGATATCTGTGTACAGCCAGAAGCCTGAATTGCCCCAGTATGGGGTAGGGTGGAGTTGGTATGGGAAACCTTTAGCCAAATCCTGAATGGACTGATAGAGATAAATAGAAAGATGATTTTAAAATGCTCAATGTGGGATGATGAGAGAGTAATTAAAGGGGGGGTATAAAAAGCATAGAAATCCAAAAAGAAATATGTACTCCTTATGAAGGATGACATTATCCTTTTATGTCCCCTTTGGGACTTAACAACAACAAAAGAAAGGAAAATTAAAGAGACCTGCAATTATAAAGTGGAAATAGAAATATCTAGATAAATTGTTTTCATCCTTAGATAAAGGAGGTGGCACTATGGGGAAGGGAAATAGAGAAATAATGCTCTTACTTTCCATAATCAATAAAGTCAGATTTTTGAGTTTTCATGTTAGGGAACTGAATTTAGCTTCGATGAAAATGGAAGAGGAAAGGGAATGATAACTGATTTGGGGGTAGGGGAAATAAGACACGACAAGGAAATAAAAGAGAAATTAAGTCTGTGGTTTCATTCACAAATCACAGCTCACACATACCTTCTCATCCTGCAACTTTTTTTATGTCATCATAGATTTTTCACTAGAAGTTCACTCAGTTTTCTGGGGATTTTCTTCTTATTTCTCATTACATTGTGTTACTATGCATGGAGCATACAAGCTGACCAGCAGTTATCCCTAACTCTCACAAATTACCAGTCAAATTCCTTTCTTTGGGCCAGACACCTCAAAAACAACTTCCTTTATGCTACTTCTCTCCTGCAAACTTTTGTTTATAAATGTGTTACAGGAGACAGAGCCAAGATGGCAGAGGAAAGGCTCATCTGAGCTCTCCCCAAATCCCCAACAAATCCTTTTAAATAATGCCATAAGACAATTCCTGCATCAGCAGAACTTACAAAAGGACAAGGTGAAATAATTTTCTAGCCAAAGACAACTCAGAAGGTGGGCTGGAAAGGTCTGTCATAATATCTGAGTGAGAGTGGAATATACGGAATATGCAGTAGCATAGACCAGGCACCAGCAAACCAGGAGTAGGCCTTGGGAGCCACTGAATCAGAAGCTTCAGCAACTGCTTATGTAATGCTCAGTCCATAGATAGTAAGGGGGTCAAACAACTGGTCAGAAGGAGATTATAGGGGCCTGTTTGCTAGCACTGAGGCAGGAGTATTGCTTTGCCCATATTCAGATCTGGGTCACAGTCCTGGGTGGCTATCTCAGTGAGGAGGAGCACTAGCAAACCAGAGTTGTGGCCACATTAGAACAGGTACCATCCTCACAGTTCTAGAGCAGAAAAGAGTGCTCGTGGTCACTCATAGACCAGAACACAGGCCAGGAGAGTACTAAACTAAACTAAAACCTCTCCTTAGATCATAACACCTTGAAAGAACTCAAAACTTATAGGTCCCTAGAAGTATCTCTGAAAACAGCTGCACAAAACCCCTGAAGCTTGGAACAGTGTCCTTCTACCCTGGAAGCAGAGCCTACATAAACAGAGTTAAAAGTCAAGAAATAGACTTAAAAATGTGCAAACGACAGAAAACATTCTAACCATTGAAAGTTACTATGGGGATGAGGAAGATCAGAACACACCCCCAAAAGAAGATAACAATTAATATTTAATAACTCATAAAAATGTACTGTAAAGTAGAGAATATCATATTAAAGCCAGAGGTTGTCTTATGAAGCCTCTTTTAAAAGACCTTCTCTCTTCATTTTAAGTTCTGATCTTTGGGAAAATTCCATAAAGGGACAAAATATGTTTTATAGATGAATTAAAATGTGAAATGAGTCCATTAATTTTAAAATGCTTGCTCATCAAGGATACACTTGAATCTTTTATATATTGATTGATTTCAGAGAAAATCTACATTATAAATACAAAAGATGAGTTCCTAATTGAATATCAAGTTGTTGTTATTATTGTTGTATGTTCCTTCACACCCCCTGTGGAAGGAAAATGGGATCAGCAAACCTAGAGAGTTTAAGCAGTTCACCCCTATTAAGAGAATCTGTATCAAATTATACCCTTGCTTCAGTCTCACATGGATATATTGAATATTATTTCAGTAACTGGAAAAGTACTTGGCTTTATGCCCATACTTCCCAATAGATTTTTTCTCTTGACTTCCTTATTTCTGTTAATCTCACCACTATTCTTCTAATCATCTAGTCTTGAAAATTTGGCACCAACTTTGACTCTTCCCTGTTCTTCACCTTTCACATCCAAACAGTCACTAAGTATGATTGTTTCTTGGGGATATGGGAAAGGAGAATATTGCTTCAGGCAAGCAATTGGACTAGATGACCTCACCTCCCCAATCTGTTTTAACTTCAGAATTTTCTAATTCTTCCATTTTTGTTCTTGAACTCTCTTTCACGAATGTATTTTCTGTGCAGAGAATATTGTTTTATTTAGATATTGATGGATTGATTCAGATAATCCCTTTTTAGATAACTCACAAACCTGAAATATCAAGTATTAAAGTTATATTTTTTAATTGGAAGATAACTATTGTTGCCATATTCTGTTATCCATATGTGTTGGAGAAAGGGGAGGGAAAGGGCAATTATAAGCACTAGTGTCTGAGGAGACTCCATGCCTTAAAACTGTGATGATGAAAAATACTATAACCCAAGGTAAATGCTTTGCTTATCCCATAAAAGATAGTTCTGAGTAATGAACTGTCCATTAGCCAAGCTAGAGGAATGGAATAGAGACTGAGTAGTTGATGATAGGGATGAGATTGTTCTAGAATACATTCGACCAAAAATATCTTATATGCATGCTCTCTTAAAGCTTCCTCTAGGACTTGGGTGGGCAACAGTTCAAGACAATTAACTATAAAAAAACAAACAAACATAATTCTTGATAGGGAACAGGGTTCTAGAGGGTTGTGAAGCAACAAAAATTCATGACGATTTTTAATTTTTTTTGTCAAAAGTGAATTTGAAAGTTTATTTCATCAAAAAGCCCAGCACATTTTTAAAAATACCCTTGATATAAGTATCTCCCCTATTAGAAGCCTTAACTTAGCAGGAGGATACATTATAGGCCTTCATAGGGATTGGTATTCATTTTGGAACAACCTAAAACAAAAATACACTAGATGCTCTTTAAACACTTTAGAGTTTAATGAACAGTGGGTTCACCTTGGAGTCTATCCCAAGGAGTCTACTACTACAAGTATCAAAAAGAGCTTTTTATCACAGTACCCCCTTTGTCCCCGACTCCATCCATAGCTCAGTATTCATTCTGAGTTATAGTGAGGCTACAAGCCACCTTGGAGATATTTAGCAATCAGATATTCCCAAATATATAATCCCTATCCTCAAATATGCAAAGTGTACCTGACTTTTGTGACCCTTGGGAGTTCAATTATTTTTGATGAATTTCTCCTAGAAATCATCTGAATCCAGCAAGAAGGATATGGCACATTTAAATAAAGTAGGAGTTTACACTGAAGTATTATTACCTCCTTAATGAGGCAGATGAGTTAAAAACCAAATCTCAGCAACTAAACATTGAAAAGGTAGGGATAGGAGGGAATTCATTAAATCTAGGAGAGAACTACATGTTTTATTGATGAGCAAATATAGCAACTTTCATTTCTGAAGTATGATATTTTGTATAATTTATTTGAGTAATATGTACCTCTAATTTTAAAAATAAGGATTTTAGGGCAGCTACATTGTATAGTGGATAGAGCATTGGTTAAGCCTTAAGGCAAGAAGACATGAGTTTAAATCTGGCTTCAGACAGTTCCTATTCACATGACACCGGGCAAGTCACTTAATCTGTTTGCCTCAGTTTCCTTATCTACATAATGATGATAATAATAACATTCACTTCCCAGAGTCACTGTGAAGATAAAATGATAATTGTAAAGGGTTTAGTATAGTGCCTTGAACATAGTAAACACTGTATAAATGTTAACTATTATTTTTGTTGTCATTGTTATTCCCCTACTCATTTTTTAAGAGGAAAAACATCGCAAACTGATTGGGAAGCTTTACTGAAACATTGCAGAGTCAAGTAATTTATTAAAAAGCAAGGCTGACATTTTGAAGAGTAGCTAAAGTTCAGACTATTTTTTTGCTGCATTATCTGGAAGATCACTTGAGTTGTGCATACTTCAAATGTCAAACACATTAGGCAGAATTCCCCATAAACAAGAGCAAAAAGCTCTATTAAGCAGTGAGCCTCATGGTTACTTATGCTTTGAGTTTCTGTGAAAACTTCAAAATTGTTCATTATCCCTTTAGTCAGATTTATGACCAAGTCAACAGGCCATTATATTCACAGCAATTTTGCATATAGAAAACTTCTGTCTATTCTGCTGACACAAATAAGAAGGATTATAAGAGCTAAAGTAAAGGAGTAAAATATAGCGGACTTCAATTTTTCATTTAGAATCTCACATAAACCGTTGGTCTGAATGAGCACATTTTAATGATTGTGTTAGCCAGAAGCAAGGCAGAGGAGCACCAGCAAATTGGCAGTACTATTTAGAATAATGGTTCTTAAGTTGGGATCTATGGGGCTTTTGGATAGATTTCAAAGGATGTGAACTAGAATGGAGGAAAAAAAATGTTTTCACTAACCTGTATTTTAAATTTAGCTTTTTCTTCAGTTATGAAAGTAGCTAATGGCGTGGGGGTCCATAGGCTTCAAAAGATTGCCAAAGGAGCCCATATTGTATACCTCTGCGCATGCGTGTGCGTGCATGTGTACGCGCGCGCGCACACACACACGAGTTAAGAATTCCTAATTTGTAATACAGTTCTGAAGGCTAGAAGATTATTTAGCTAATCAGGGTTTCTGAGTCATATGCAAGTCCATTTTCTGAGATGGGATATCAGTTGTAAAAGTTCCCCAAATTTCCCAACTTCAGTATTTAGCTGTAATTTGTACATTTTTCATTATCTGGGATTTAGAGATTTTCTGCCAGAATGAAGTATCTTTAAAAGTTGCTCCTTTATCATCATTTCCTAGAATGTCAATCTGATGTTCTTTAGGAAACACTATAGTAGTTCACTATAATAGTGCATATACTATATAGTAATATATAAGCAGTAACAGACTTCATTTCTATTTGAAATGGAGTTAGGGTTTGGTTACCTTGGACTGCCGCATCCATTATATATGTACAGGTCTTTGGTGAAGGCTTAAAGGAGTCAGGTAATATTCCTCTAGAAGAAAACAAAGCAAAGGAATGTCAAATCCTCTTTTAGGATAGATTGTAATGAAAAGAGACCAGAAGATGTCATGTAATTTCTCTCTCAGTCTGATTTGCCAGGCCACATTATGAGAAATGTATACTTCTAAAGGGAGAATGGAAAAATGACTGAATCTGAAGTCAAAGGAACAAATAGAATCCTGAATCTGTCATTTAGTATGTGGGTAACCATGGGAAAATCACCTAACTCCTCCAGACTTCATTTTCCTTATCTGTAACAAGACATAGTTAAAATAGAAGACCTCTAAGGTCACTTCTTGCTACAAATTCTCGTTCTCTCTCTCTGTCTCTCTCTGTCTCTCCCTGTCTCTCCCTGTCTCTCCCTGTATCTGTCTCTGTCTCTCTCTCTGTCTCTCTCTCTCTCTCCATCTCTGCACCTCTGTCTGCCTCTGTCTGTCTCTGTCTCTCTGCATCTTGTCTGTGTCTGTCTGTCTCTTTCTGTCTGTCTGTCTGTCTCTGTCTCTGTCTCCCTCTCTCCTTCCCTCCCTTCTTCTCTCCCCTCCCCTCTGATATGATGGTATAGAGAAATGGATTTGGCATTAGAAGTTGTGAGTTTAAATTCTGGCTCTGATACTTACAAGACCTGGGCGGCCATGAGCATAGCATTGACTTTGCTAAGCTTTAATGTCCTTGATCTGCTCAATAGAGATGACAAGGTATGGGACAACTCTGAAAAACTGCTTTGTGAACCTTGGTATGCTCAGTTAGCACAATTCAATTCATCAAACATCTCTTAGGTGACTACTCTATGGTGTTCATTGAACTATGAATAGTAGTATGGATATAAAAGACAAAATGAAAAACCTCTATTATATCATTGTACTAAAAATCTCCTGTGATATAAGATATAGTACACATGCACATCTTATGTATGTATGTATGTATGTATGTATGTATGTATGTAGGTAGGTAGGTATGTATGTAAGTATATGTATGTGTGTGATGGACATAGATATAATATATATCACATTTGGTATGTATTCATATCATGTTATATATAGATGAACATATATGTATCATTAATCATTCCTTCCAAATCTCAGTAACAGTCAAACCAATTTTGACCCATTCAGGATAGAATAGCACAGGGAAGTCTAATGATACTATTTTATATCTTAATATAAGTTCCTTTATATAATATGATATTAACATGTATGCATATATACTTATATCTTAATATAAGCTTCTTAAGGAAGTAGTTATCATTATCATCACAGAAAAACATGTATATAGTACCTATTATGTGCCAGATAACAAGCTAAGCACTTTATAAATAACTATTTCATTTGATCCTCAGAACAACCTTGGGAGTTAAGTGCTATTATTATCCCCATTTTACACATAAGGAAACTGAGGCAAACAGAAGTTAAATTACCTTTCCAGAGTCACACTGCTAGGAAGTGTCCAAGGCCAGATTTGAACTCAGGTATTTATGACTCCAGGCCTACTATTCTATCAACTTTCAATTGTGTACCCTAATAGTTATGTATCATGTGTTACGCACACATGCACTTATGCATGCACACATGTTTCCACGCATACACACACATTCATCACATATATATCCTATGCATACATGCATGTACACATGCATAGATATAAGTATATATGTATTTCTATGTATGCATATAAAATTTTCCTATGTATACATGTCCATATTACAGCTAGGTAAACACATGGACACATAATGTCTATGTGTGCATATATATATATATATATATATATATATATATGTGTGTGTGTGTGCATAAACACACATGTATAACATAACACACATCTAAGATATGCGTAGTATGTATAACATGTGTATATGATATGAACCTGTTGTGTATGTGTTTATTACATGTATGTATATGTGCAGTTACACATGTGTGCATTATACTTTTCTATATAGACAGATTTACACATGTCTATATACCTGGCTGCTATATATGCATATATAATCTATATGTGTATATTTAAAGTAAACTCACATATATGTATATATGTGTATGTATACAGTTATAAGTGTACCCCCACACACATATGTGAATATATGCACAAATATTATATTCCATATATAGGGAAGGAACAATCAAGTTGTTATAATATCCCAGGAGATTGTGTAAATGGAAGGGAGAGGAAATATCACTTCTATTGGCATCTTTCCTACTCAAGACTAAAGGACCAGGTTCATCGGTAGTCTGCAACAACGCATTCAAGCATTTTACCATCTTTATGAGTATGACAAATGTTTTGGAGAAACATCATTACTTACCTTGTAAGTTACTAGATGTTAACCTCCTGAGTCTTGCCTTCATCTAGTCATAACCTTGGATGCATAGTAAATGTAGAGAAGTGACTCCTCTGTGCCTCAAAGAACACTGGGAAAAGCAAACATCAAATTGTTCTTAGAGTTCAAGAAAGAAATCTGCGAACTGTTTCATCAGAATGCTGTCAAATCATGCACAGATAAAGCAAGAAGAGACAATTGAATCTAACAGACAAGCAAGTCCTGCAGAATGCCATTTGGACTTGAGCTCCAGGTTAAATTGAAGGTCAACATAGCAGTAGTAGTATCCAAACTTTTAAATGTCTGTGGAACAAATCACCAGGTGTTCTGTCTCCTTCAGTAGTTTCATCCATATAATCCCAAGGCTAATCTTATCCTAAGTCCAAAGCAACAATTTTTTTGAGTGCAATGGTGGTGTAGTGGTAAGGCAATAATCACTATCAATAGAGATATACTTTCATGGGACACTGCCATGTTGGCTGCCAATACTATCCCGCTCTCCCACTATCAGCATTTTCTGTTGTAGCTGAGGTAGGACAGAGAGTGTGTATGAAATGGGAAAGGGAAATGCCTTGGTCAGATGCTTTATTCATCCAGCAGAGAGCTGAGTCTGATAGCACTTCTCTCTTCTGTGACTAATCCCTCTGAGTCACATTGCTTGCCTTCTTAGCCCCAGGCAGATAAGAAGAAATTCACTTGAATGGTCACATGTGTGGAAATATATACAAACATGAAACATTCCTCAGAACATTTTTCTGACTTGAAAGAAAACTGTCACAAAGAGCCACAGAGAACTTGGAAATATGAAAGGGAGCCAAGGAATCTTAAGGATCACCATAATCTTATATCTAACTTATGTTAATCATTCCTTCCAAATCTCAGTAACAGTCAAACCAATTTTGACCCATTCAGGATAGAATAGCACAGGGAAGTCTAATGATACTATTTTCCTTCTTCACCTATGCTAAAATAGTCTTAATTAATATATGTCATCCCTACAGATTTCTGGTACCATGGATTAATAGAGTTTTATCACAAATGTGGGAATTAACTCATTTTCTATCTATACTAGACTAGATGTATATAAAGTGGATGAGAGGAGGCTTGTTAAATAGCCTTTTGGTATGCAAAGAAGAAAAGAAATAGGAAGAGAAGCCACTGAGATAGACTTCAAGCATCATTAGCCTGTATCTATCTGATTTGTCAATCCATTGGATGGGAAGCATATCAGGGCAGCTCAGGGCAGGTTAATTGGCTATCATCAGTTTGGCCAGGGTTTACTCTGAAAGGTGGGGAGGATAGTCTTACTGGGTAAGCAGCAAACATTATTACTATAAGGACTAAAGTCAACCCAGGATTCAGTTACAATCTGAGATCAGGTTATTGGAGGGGGGGGCGGTGGTAATGAGAGAGAGGCAATTGAAGAAGTTAACATGAAACAAATAGGAAGATGTACAACTAGGATTATCAGGAAGGCAGGCAAACTGAGGTAGGGCCATTGGAGTCTGGGCTTCAGTAATGAAATGTACTTTGATTGACTCATCTGTTATGGGAATCAACTCTTCATTCTGGCACATTGGACATTTCTATTAGGTTTCCAGAATGATTTTGACAATGAACTCTTCCTGATGAGTAAATACTATCAAGGAATACAGGGTTGTATAGTTCTCATTCTTGTTCCGGTTCATACCATGTAAAACACAAAGTGGTAAAAGTATGGAATGAACCTGACAGGAAGCAAAAGCTTAAACTAGTAGACTGTAGGGTATTCTACTTTTTCTAATGGGTGAATTGGCTGGGGAGGCTACCTACCCAGTGTGGATATACTTATAATGGCCATTCAGACTTGAGCCTCTGTCCAGTCTCCTCTGCCTAAGACAGTTGACTCTCCATTAGGATCCAAGTTGAGCTACTCCAAAGATCAGCCTGAATGTTCTACAGCTATGCTAGGTAGTGTCCATTGTTGGGAATGTCATATGGGATGTGACATCCAAGTAGAAAAAAAATTACAAATAGTAATTCCAGTAAAATATATCTTGTCATTGGTAGTAATGAAGCATCACTTCAAGGTTTAATCATGTTTGCATAGTCTCTAAATCCTAAATAGGTAAAATATCTATTTTGGTTGCTAACCTATGAAGGGACATGTCCAAAATGGAACCCATCTTTCTCTTCTCTTCTCCTAAAAGTTTCTCTTTCTGTAAAGGGCATCACTATCTTTTCAATAACCCAAGTTCACAATCTCAGTAATCTTTGATACCACACTGTTCCTCCTTATCCAATCCCTTGCTGAACCTTTTTTAAAAAGTTTTATTGATGTGGGTTTTTTTTGTTTTGTTTTGTTTTGCAGGGCAATGAGGTTTAAGTGACTTGCCCAGGATAACACAGCCAGTAAGTGTCAAGTGTCTGAGGCCGGATTTGAACTCAGGTCCTCCTGAATACAGGGCTGGTGCTTTATATACTGAGCCACCTCACTGCCCCCAGTGTATTTTTTTTTAATTGAAAACATTTTACAGATCACCCCCACTCTAAGACAAGTATCTTGAAACTAATTAAAATAATTAAGAAAACCTAATGATACTTCATCTAAAAGTATATGCAGCATTCCACATCTGTAGTGCTCACTCAACCCCTCTATTAAAATAAACAAATAAGCAGAAATCTATTCTCTCTGCCTCCCACTACTCATCCAATTGGGAAAAAATCCATTCCTTGTAATAAATAGGAATAATCAAACATGCACACCCATATAGGTATATGTCTTATTCTGAATTCTAAATCCATTCCCTCTCTGTCATGGATAGGAAGTTTCATCACTGTTACTCTGGAGTCATGAATGATCATTGTATTGATAATTCTTGTAGCTTTCCATTTTTTAGTGTATACATATATATTCATATACACATATATGTGCATAGTTATTATTATATAAATTATTTTCTTGGTTCTGCTCATTTCATTCTTTATCAATTTATAAAAGTCTTCAGAATTGTTCCTTTATACAATATTGATTTTGTAGTATGAATTATTTCTAGATTCTGCTTATTTTATTTTGTATAAGTTCATGAGTCTTTCCATGACTTTCTGAAATCGCCTCTTTTCTCATATCTTGCACTACTATGGTATCCCATCACATTCATATATCTTAACTTATTCATCCATTCCTCAACTGTAGAGTTTTCGGTTGTTTGGAACCATTAAAAGAACTACTACAAATATTTTTATACCTAGAGGACCCTTTACTTCTTTCATTGGATTTCTATACTCTTTTGAATTTAGGCCAGCCCTTGTTTAGGAACGTTTTGTGTAAAACATTAAATTGCTATCCAGAATTGTTGTACCCATTCAAAAGTCCCCCAGCAGTGCATCAAGGTGCCTCAATTTGCTGATTCATTGATTTTTGTCCACAATTTGTCACATATGCTCCCTTCTCTCTACTCACATAACCAGCAAACTTATTCACGCACTCATTATCTCTCCTAAACTATATCTATGGCCTCCTAACTAGACACTCTGGGTTGCCAGTCTCACCAGTCTGTAATCAATACTCCAAATATTTGCCAAATTAATTTTCCTATAACACTAGCTTGATGATGTCAATCTATTTAACAACCTCAAAAGTTCCCTATTGCTTCTATTCTAGCTGGAATAAAATAAACCCTCCTTGACTTTTTTTTTTAAGTGGACAGCTTTTGTTTTTATATATTTTTTTATTTCTGAATATATCCTATTGCTAAGCAGTGAGCTATCCCTTTTACTTCTCAAGAAAGCTCCAGATCCAGTGTTAGAAAGAGGGAGACCTTTGCCAGGATTTGTAGATCTAGGTTAGCCTGAGGTTGAAAGTGAGCCTTTTCACAACCTCTACCTAGTTTCCACTGTTTGATGGCTGCATGGTCTCTAGTCACTTTAAAGTGCTCAGGATAGCAAGTACCTAAGAAGAATCTCTTTTGCAAACCATAGATTCTTTTTATTTTTATTTATTTTTTAATTTTTTTTAATTTTGCGGGGCAATGAGAGTTAAGTGACTTGCTCAGGGTCACATAGCTAGTAAGTGTCAAGTGTCTAAGGCCAGATTTGAACTCAGGTCCTCCTGAATCCAGGGCCAGTGCTTTATCCACTGCACCACCTAGCTGCCCCTGCAAGCCATAGACTCTTAGAAAAGATGCAGTGAATCCAGAGTGCACTGGAGTAAATAAGTCCTCTCTTTAGCACCTTTGCATACCTAGGACACTAGGGTCCTATCTTGGTACTTGAGTACATTTGCTACCCAGTGGTCCAATTTTCTCCTTAAGTTGCTGCTGGAGGGTCTCTTGTTGACCTTGCTAATAAATAGAGCTCTTTACCCCTTAGTTCTTGGCAGTTGGCTATCACACTCTATAAAGAGAAATAACTCCGGCCTCAGACACTTGACACTTACTAGCTATATGACCCTGGGCAAGTCACTTAACCTTCAATGTCCCCCCACCCCCCAAAATAGGTCCTATTTGAGGTAGTTAGGTGCCTCAGTGGATAGAAAATGAAAAGATAGGGGGCAGCGAGGGGCTGCAGTGGATAAATTACCAGACCTGGATTCAGGAGGACCTGAGTTCAAATCTGGCCTAAAACACTTGACACTTACTAGCTGTGTGACCCTGGACAAGTCACTTAACCCCAATTGCCTAACCCGAAATGAAAGAGAGAGAGAGAGAGAGAGAGAGAGAGAGAGAGAGAGAGAGAGAGAGAGAACGGCACCTCACCAACCTCTATACTACATGGAACCCCTCAAAGGAAGGGCCTCTTGCAATAGGAGTTCTATTGTATGAGAAGTATTGGGGAGTTACTCATTGGGAAAGCCTCTTTACAAACATGTTTTAGACCTGGAATCTAACTATAGTCCATTAAGTATAAATAAGCACAAGTGAGGAACAACAGGTAAAGCATCTTGGTAATAATAATAACTAACATTTATAAAATACCTTAAGTTTGAAAAGCACTACATATATACATATATATATATATATATACATATACATTCACACACATGTATACAACACATGTACGTGTATATGTATGTATGTATTGTGAAATTTAAAATTGGATATAAGAGCATTAAACTCCCCTTTAACCTTTCCCTTATGTATCTCCCAGACCAGTAAGAGAAAGAAACCTCTGAGCTTTAATTAGAGATAGATTACTTAGCTTTTATTGTTTGGGAATTAATTAGCCGACAAACAGGTGATGCTGATTAGGGAAATAGGAAAGTAGAAATACAAATAAATAGTCTTAGATCTAAGCTTAGTCTATATTCTTTTATAAAACTCACCAAATCCCAAAGCTACCTCTCAGGCTGAGAACCAGCATTAAGCACATGCTACCACTGAGGACCAGGGCCAATCACCCGAACACGCCGTCAAACCTGAGTCAGCGTGTGTGTGCCGAGAGCGAGAGCGAGAGCAAGAGAGAGAGAGAGAGAGAGAGAGAGAGAGAGAGAGAGAGAGAGAAAGCCCTACATTCATCTATCTATTAAAGGGAGAGCGCATTTCTAGCTCCCTTCTCCACTGTCCTCAGAAAAGAAAGCAAGACAGAGCACCAGTCTCTTCCTTCTTCCTCCCACTAGCCAACGTCACTTCCTGATGCCAAAGAAAAGACTCCTGGTCTTGCCCTCAAAGACCTTTGCTTCATGGGCAGAACTCTTCTACAGTAAGTCTCCAGCAGGTGATGTCATTCCAATCGTTACAGTTTATAATCTAATTTGATCCTCAGAACTCCTGTGAAATAACTGCTGCTATTATATCTAATTTGCAGATGGTAAAAAAGGAGGCTGACAGCAGTTAAATTAGTTACTCAGGGTCATACAGTTTGCAAGTTTCTGAGGAAGGACTTGAACTCTGGTCCCTCTACCCCCAACTTTAGCTCTCTTTTCTCCCAGGACATATAGGTAATAACACCTGCAACTATCAGGTGCCTCTGCCCTAAGGCTACCATGATAGATCTACTCCTAGTTTTGCTGCACTTGGGTTGAGTCTTCAATTGACCCTATTTTTTTCATGTACTTAGTTCAAAGAGCTGCTGCTCTGACCTAAAGGAGCCAAACTAACCAATTCATCCCCAATTGATCCTTGACAGAGCAAGTCAATCAATTTATCCATCATCAATAAAACCTTAGGATATCTCTATCCTTTATGAAATTTCAATGATATATCTCAATAGACCTCTCCAAATCTTCTCAAAAATATTTCTGTTGGGCATTTAAACACCTTCCAAGAAAGAAGCAATCATAGTACTAAGTAAAGGCTCACCACCCAACAAAAGCATCCAGTTGAGAAGGTAATTCCCCTGATGACCATACTGTAAAACCAATTCTTGTCTTTCAGTTTGCTATTACCTATTATTTCCTCTTAAATAATGTGTGTTTGATGAGGGAGTAATAAAAATCATGGTATAGGAATATAATGTAATAGACTTGTACTTTAAAAGATGGAGGTGATAGCTAGGTGGTACAGTGGATAAAGCACCAGCCATGGATTCAGGAGGACCTGAGTTCAAATCCAGCCTCAGACAATTGACACTAGCTGTGTGACCCTGGGCAAGTCACTTAACCTTCATTGCCCCATCCAAAAAAAAAAAAGATGATGAATATGAGGAATTCAGAGAAAGATGGGGAAACTTGCACAGACACAAAATGAAGAGAACAGAACCAGGAGGACAATTTTCAAAACAATTACAATAATGTAAATTAAAATAATAGGCTCCTCCACTCTGATTAAATGCAGAAACCAATCTTAGTTCCAGAGAATAGGTGAATAGACAAATCTACCTTCTCTCAAGAAGACTGGGCCTCAAGGTACAGAATATTACATATACTGTTGGATTTAGTCAACATGTCTGTTGGTTTTGCCTAATGTTTTTTCTTTCTTACAAGGAAGAGTCAGTGGAGAACAGTTATATATCAAAATAAATATAGATGAGATACAAAACATACTAGTAAAATATTAAAAAGTATATTGAGGGGGGCAGCTAGATGGTGCAGTAGTTAAAGCACCGGCCCTGGATTCAGGAGTACCTGAGTTCAAATCCGGCCTCAGACACTTGACACTTACTAGCTGTGTGACCCTGGGCAAGTCACTTAACCCCCTATTGCCTGCAAAAAAAAAGTATATTGAGAAAGAAAAATACTAATTGGAAGTAGATGATTAATCTCACATAATCCTCTAGAGAAATATATAATTCAAAAAATAGAAAATTATTAAATAACACCATTGTTGGAGTTTGGCATTCATAGATAAGATGTTGATTTCTTTTTGTCAAGTACAATAACAGAAATGGATTATTGCTTTCTTATGTTTGAAAAACAACAATCAGATAAATTCACAATATAGTATCTTATCATAATCTACTAATTATTTTGGTTTTCTTTGAAGGCCTTCTTGAATAATTCAAAAGAAAGGATACATAAAATGAAGAGTTAGAGGATATAGTTTTCGACTTCCCAATATGCAATATGGTAACAATTTGGCTAATGATCATAGCCCTTTAAATTAAGTTCATACCTAAACCTGGGTTGCCATATCCAGTAGACAAAGCCTGAATCACGGAAATCAAAGCTTTGAACAGATTTAGAAGTTACCTCAGTTCAGTTAAACTCCCAAATTTCCATGAGTATCAATAAATCCAAAAAGCATAATAATATGGTTGATCTAATTCAGGGTAGTATTTCTCCAATGGACATTTTAAAACTCATAATTATGAGTTTTAATTATAATTATCCAATTGGATAGTTGACCTTAGATGATTGAGAACTTCCTGCAAGTCACCTTTTTTCCCCACAAACAACCAACCCAGATGCGCAATTTGATGAAATCTACGACCAGATTTTTCATCTGTCCTGATCCCCCTGAAGGCTTTTTACCTCTACCCTCAGAAGAAGATCCTTAGACTTACATGAGCTGATGCAAAGTGAGATGTACTATATACAAAGTAACAGCAATATTGTTCAGCTGTGAATGTCTTGTCTATTCTCAGCAATGCAATGATCCAAGAAAACTCTGAAGGACATAAAAAATGTGATCCATCCCCAGAGAAAGAACTAATGGGGGGCAGCTAGGTGGCACAGTGGATAAAGCGCTGGCCTTGGATTCAGGAGGACCTGAGTTCAAATCCAGCTTCAGACGCTTGACACTTACTAGCTGTGTGACCCTGGGCAAGTCACTTAACCCCAATTGCCTCACCAAAAAAAAGAAAAAAAAACCTAATGGTGTCTGAATACATATTGAAGCACATTTAAAAAATGTCTTTTTCTTAAGTTTTTTGTCTGTTTTCTTTTACAACCTGACTAGTGTGGGGATGTTTTGCATGTTGAGTTTCTTGCATTCTTAGGGTGAGTGGGGGCAGGGTAAAGAGAAAGGGAGGAGGAGAATTTGGAACACAAAGTTTTAAAAATGGACGTTAAAATTGTTTTTATGTGTAACAGGGGTAAAATTAAAATTCTAAATAAATGAAAAAAGGAGTAGAATGTCTTTATTGCTATATATTGTGTTGTGCATTCAAATATATACATATTCCTGGAGGATCCTTAATTCCATATATCCCCTCATCTCTTCTTCCATCTTGATTTCGATTGAGATTTAATAAACAGCTATCCAGAGTCTTCTGGTATAGACAATTGAACAGATCTAGTTCCTCACTGTCACCTGGCATTCCATCTCTAAAGCCCATACCAGAGAACTTATTTTCACCTAAAGATTTAAATGTGCTTAATGCATTGCTGGTGGAGTTGTCAACTGATCCAACCATTTTGAAAAGCAATTTGGAACTCTGCCCAAAGGGCTATGGAGCTGTGCATATCCTTTAACCCAGTAATACCACTACTTGGTCTGTATCCCAAAGAGCTCATAAAAAATAAAAAATATTCACAGCAGTTCTCTTTGTGGTGGCAAAGAATTAGAAAAAATACTTTTAAGATAAAAAAAAAAAGGTTTAAATGTGCTATCATGCGTATGTGGAGATGCCACATACGGCTTTATCAACATCTGGAGATTGGAATCAGCTTAGAATTGTTTTTCCCCAGGAGTAATTCCAAGTTTATGAATCAACAAGCATTTGTTAATAGCCTACTATGTGCTAAATACCTGCAAGCCTTTAAAAAAATTGTCTGATATCTAAAATTAGTCCATTAGACATAACTACCCACAAATGGGAAATATTTTGTTATTCAACAATGGATGGACTAAATACTTATTCAATTACCTGACTTCCCAAATTAACTTCTCAAAATAATGATAAAATTTAAAATGCACTTCTAATACGCTACTCATGGATGAGTTAGAAATAGCAATTACATGTCACCTAGCACCTGAAGCCTTGGGCTTACAAAGATGACGTTCAATTCTGGGAGAGGACTATCCAACAAATCATATCTCTGGTTTATTTTACACCCACCCAAAGTGTCTTCTGAGATCCTCAGAGTATAATTTCTGTCTAGGTCTTCGTTGATGTGGGGCCAGGAATTTAGGATGTAAGAAATCTGTTAGGCCACATGAATGGCACAGCACATGGGACTTCAAGGTAACTCTGCCCTCAAGGCCACCATGATCAGGATATCAGGGATAGTTCTAACCTAAAACAACCTGAGCCAACTGATTCATCCATAATAATGAGACTTAAGAAAATATTCTCTTCCTCACCTTCAAAGATCAAAAACAGCAAAGGAATTCACTTTACAACACACAAAATAATCCCTTCAAATTGCCCTGTCGAGAGTAAAATATACTTCATTGAACTTATCTATCATATTCATATACAACTCTGACCCCCAAAATTATTAAATGCTATAAGGGGCTAAAATTCTAGCTATACTATCTAAAATCTAATGCGTAGTCACCAATAAATTATAAGTTTTAGCAAGAGTATTTAAGTGTTTAAGTTTTTATTAAAGAGCATTAAGGTCAGAAAGAAAGGTAAAAAATCTAACTATTTCTAAGAGACCCCATCATCTGACCCGCCATGGGGAGGTCAGGAACCAAAAGAGAAAGAACCCTTCCTCCAGTGTCCGCTTCCTACTTTGTGTCCTCTTCCCAGAAATGGGAGGCTCCTTAAGTTGATTGGCTGGTAGCCTTGATAGACAGTACCCATGAGAAAACGTCACTTACTGATACCAAAGAAAAGCCACAAGGCCTTGCCCTCAGAGGCCTTCTTCTCATGGTGGAGCTTTCCTACAGTAGCTCTCCAGCAGGTGGCGTCATTCCGATAGTTACAATGCATAGAAAAAATCATTTGAATTCAGTTGTCATGACATTGAATTGAAATGGTTAAAAAAGTAATGAGCCGGGGGCAGCTAGATGGCGCAGTGGTTAAAGCACCGGCCCTGGATTCAGGAGTACCTGAGTTCAAAATCCGGCCTCAGACACTTGACACTTACTAGCTGTGTGACTCTGGGCAAGTCACTTAACCCCCATTGCCTAAAAAAAAAAAAAAAAAAAAAAAAAGTAATGAGCCAAAAAAATGTTGCTTCACTGTGCTTCCACCAAAATTCAGTGACAGATTATAATGCTTCCTCTTTATCTCTACCATCAGTTTCAGGCCTACACTGACTTTCCTTTTTTCTGCTTCCTACACTATTCTACACTACATATACACACACACACAAAGTTTGTGTGCAGAACTAATTCATTGTCACTCAATTGATAAACTTCCTGCTGTAACGATTGGAATGACGCCACCTGCTGGAGACTTACTGTAGAAAAGCTGCACCATGAAGCGAACGTCTCTGAGGGCAAAACCATGGGTCTTTTCTTTGACGTCAGGAAGTGACATTTGCTGGTGGGAGGAGGAAGGGGAGCTGGGCGCTCTGTCTTGAGCTCTTTCCTGAGGACTCCAGTGGAGAAGGGAGCTAGAAATGTGCTCTTCCTTTAATAGATAGGAATCTAGGCCTTTCTCTCTCTCTTTACCAAATTCTTATTTTCCTTAATAAATGCTTAAAACCCTAACTCTTGCTAATGCTTATAATTTATTGGCGACCACTCATTAGATATTTTAGACAGACTAGCTAGAATTTTAGCCTTAACACTGCCATAGGTTATAATACAAATAAAGCTTCCATACCCTCAAATTTGTGTCTTTTTTCATGATAGCAGTGAAAGGAGAGTTTCTGCTAGATTAAGATCTCAAATATATAAATAATGATTAATAATAATTAATTGTCACTAAACACTAAATTGTGCTAGGTGCTAGGGATACAAATATATATGTATATGTATATACGTGTGTGTGTATGTATGTATATATATGTATACACACACACATATACAGAGAGAGAGAGAGAGAGAGAGAGAGAGAGAGAGAGAGTGCATCCCTGCACTCAAGTAGCTTACAAATAAACTAAGAGGAAAAGACAACACAACAAAAGCAAGTTGAAGCAGGGGAGGGGAAATATCTGTCTCAGCAACATGGTGCATTCCATTTCAAAGCAGTGTAACTAGTAGGAAATGAAGAGATGGGTGGCCTAGGAGCCCTCTTTATATGTAGGATTTGAGAGATCACCTTTGCTCCACTCTCTAGCTCTCTAATTACAGGGACAGAAGGTACAGGAATACCAAGATTGATGTAGCCTCAAAGGATGATGAATTTCCTGGTGACTAGTTCTTTAAGTAGAGTCATTGGAAGGAAATATGTAAATCCTTACTAACCCTACCCACCACCAGGGCCAAATCTATCCAGACCCTGTTTTTGTATGGCCAAAGCTAAGAATGGTACTTATATTTTTAAATGCAATTATACTTTATTTTAAAATATAAAAACTATTCTTCGCTCTGCCTGCCCCCCCAAAAAGGGCCTTAATTTGGCCCCACAAGCCACAGTTTACCCTAGAATTAAAAACAAAAAACAACCAAACAACCAAAAAAAACCCCACAAACCAATGTGTCCACCTAGAGAGCTAGGATTGAAGAAACGAAGACTTATTCTCCAAGAACCACAGAGAGCTTTGTACTTCTGCTCAACAGGGTGAAGTTTCATAATCATGAAGGTGACCTTAACTGGCCAAATGTTATCCTTCTTGAATAGGATATCTAGTTAGGGGATAACAGCACCACCTGATGGCTAAGTTTGCTACAAGGCAGGGTTTTAGTAAGAAGCAGGGGTCAGTCACTAGAAAGTAACAGTGATATTAAAACAGCACCAATTACACATTTATTCTTTTTGTTAAAAAGGAGCAAGAACATTTCTTTTCAGATGGAAGGGATGGGAAACGGATTTGGCAGAGATTATAGGAAAACTCTTTGGCGGTGAGAAGAATATGTTCCGATGAATAAACTTTTCATAGGTACTATTCTAGGGCTCAGATATGCATATTTTCCTCTAAACATGATTATTCCTTCAAACTCTTTTAAACCAAGGAAGACAAATCTTCTAAAATCTTACATGGCTGAATATGCATTTTGGGATCCCTAATTTAGTTTTTATAACATGGCTACTCTCAGTGACCTGGTGATTCTCCAATTATGTAATGCTAGAGAGGAAGTGTTTACTTTTAGTCAGAGATGACCAAAAAGAGCCCTCCCTCTGAATCCAGCTACTCCTGAACATTTTAGTGAACTGTATATTTTTGCTACAAAAAGTAACTTCTTAAACTTTCATCTATCTCTCTTAGTCCTGACAACTTGAAAGACACAATTGTTACTTCATAAAGTGTGATAGAGAAAAGTTGCTGGCAACTGAGCATATGAAATGGCAGACTCGAGAAGTTCCACTTAGCCTTGAAACCTCAATGTGAAGGTAACAACTCAGGTGAGGTTTTCAGCATTGGCACAGCTGTTATATCAAGCAGGAACAAACACTGTACTATTTTAGAGGTTAGGAAGCACTTTTATGGGTTGTTGCTGTGTCTGAATGTCTCCCACTAGGAACACTTTAGAATGAAAGAGACTGCACAAAGATTGAATCTTTACCCAGTTTGATAATTCCAGCAAAAACAGTATGACAAATATTCCAATGCTCAAATAGCATCATATACACTATTTGGTATTCAATTCCTTCAATACTGAAGCAGCTTTCTACAGCAGGACATTATATACTACAAGCACAATGACATCATTTGGTGTCTCATATCCTGATGGATTTCATTTCATTTTTTAGAATATTAGATGTCAAGGACAAGAGAACCAGAATTTCTTTTTTTTAAATTTGTCTTCCTAGTCTTCTTGAAATGAGCCCCAGATCCTCCATGAAAGTTCTGAGGTATGATCTTAGCATACTCCTGGGCATGACTGAGTAACTTTTACAAGATTAGTTAAGAAATCCAAGTGATGCCTGGTTACTAAGTAGGATTTTCAAGGAAAAATTACCATCACAGTTTTTTTTTTCAATCCGTTTCCCATAGGTATACTCAGGAAAGAACAATGAGAATCCATTTCGAGTCAAATCTGACTTTTGGATTGACTTTTCTCCCCTCTCCTCATCTCCCAACACAGTAATTCCATGAAGACAATTAGACATTTCTTTTTCGATGAATATATTTCTTTCAGCTCCCATCATGCTTCTCATAGCTAACATCAGAACCATGTAGGTGTCCCTTGTGATTTTACTTATCAATAATGGAGAAGCAAAATGAAACTAGGAACTTTGTCCTACAATCCTGCAGCTTCACTTACATTTCAGTGTGCCACCGGCTTATACAATGGAAATGAACCCCTCCCCCAGGTTTTGCTAAGAAATTTGTGTCATTGTTTCTATAATTACTTCAGAAACTGCTAGTGTTTCCCAGCATTTCAAAGATACCATAAATAAGCACAAGACATAAAAGGGAAGATTCCCTTTTCCCAAGATAAACAGTTCTAGAGATTCCAGTGCTATGATACTTAAAATATAGGTTAAACCTTAGTGGTATAGATAGCTGAACCTGAGATTTTGTGAATCTTCTATAATTTTGCCTGTATCATCACTAACTTTCAAAAACTGCTTCAGGCATCCTACTTGGAGTAAGAAGATGTGGGTTCAAATCCCAGGTCTGATATTTTTAGATATAATTTTTCTGATCCCCAATTTCTTCTTTCTCAAAATGGGAATAACAATGCTTACACTATCACCTACCCTTGTGAAGAAAGTATTTTGTAAACCATAAGTGTCCTATAAGTGTATAGCGCCTAGCATAATGGAAAGAGGAGGAGATTTGAAGTGATTAAGATCAGCTCTAATTCCAGTTTCTCTACTTCCTCCCAGGGTGACTGGGCAAGTTACTTCACATTTGTGGGCTACAGTTATTTAGAAAATGTAATTCAATTCAAAACACATTGGGTCAGCTAGGTGGCACAGCGGATAGAGCACTGGCCTTGGATTCAAGAGGACCTGAGTTCAAATCCGGCCTCAGACACTTGACACTGACTAACTGTGTGACCCTGGGCAAGTCAATTAACCCCAATTACCTTACCAAAAAAAAAAAAAACAAACAACCCAAAACAAACAAACAAACAAACAAAACAGAAACAATTCAAAACACATGAAATAAGTGCCTAACAGGCACTGTGCTGGGAATGCAAAAACAAAAATGAGGGAATTGGATGAGATGCCTTGCATGGCTCCTTCCAACTTTCAATCTTATGTTCCTTATGATTACTCTAGAGAAAAAAAAAACTTTAGAAAATGTAAAACAATTAAAAAACTCTCAAAGATGCCTTCATACAGCTTTCCATCAGTATAAAAAGCAATACAAATTTGTAGACTCAAAATTAGAAACAGAAAAGGTAAAAAATTAATTTGCCTGTCAAGACAGAATAAATCATCCAGGAACAAAAATGAAGCCCTGTATTTTCAGCATCATTACAAAATACATTAAAGAAACCCTAATGGCTTGATTGACATTTTGGAGAGTGAGTTTAAAATTTTCAAAAATAAAGGGTCTTTTTGGTCATATAACAATGACAAGTGATTTAGTGTCTTTTAGGTATCTATGCCAAATGAAAAAAAAAAACCCTGCTATTTTTCACAAATTATTATCTTTTTAAAATGAAAATTTTAGACACTCCTCTACTTCACTACTCTTCAACAGACATGTTCACACACACACACACACACACAGACCAAAAATGAATAGAAGAATCAACATTACCCGAGTGAATTTGATTCTTTCCATTGTAAGGAAGAGATGGGCCACTTGGGTATAGAGGGGGAAAGGGGTTCTTTGTATTCTTAGTCCTCCAAGCTCTCCCCTCTAGTGGGTGTAAACCTGCTGCTGCTGAATGATGACCAGGGGAAGGATTTTCTGTCACATACCCAAAGTCTGCATATATACTCAGGATTCCCTTCCCCCACCCTGGCTCTCCCCACCCATCCTATCACAATGGAGAATATAATGAAGTCAGAGAATGTGCTTATATCATCTCTCTAACAGCATTTTTCCTCCAGCTTGGGGAAAGGTGCTAAACACTGTTTCTCTGGCTTAAGCCCCCAGGCTATCACAATGACAGTATAGACTCAATAGTCAAGTATTTATTAAACTATTGATTATTTTGTGCCAGGCACTGTGGTAAATGTTGGAGCTACTATAGTCTTTGCCTTTTGTAACTCAAAGAGCTCACGTTCTAATGGGAAAAACTACATGCAGACAGTTATATACCTACAATAATCATACTATTTAAGTGAGAGGTAACCTCAGAGGAAAGGTTCTTCTTTCTGACTACCAGAATGCCAATCAGGAAACCAAATCATGGGGGAAAGAGAAGCAGGCGACATTATCAGTACACCTATGATAAACAATTTTTTTTAATATTTTGTTTATTCCCCTCTGACACTTGGGGAAAATGTTAGCAAAACTGAAATGGAAGCGATTGTTGCCTTGGAGCTAAGATTCCTTAAGATTTCAAATACTGTCAGAAAGATTACACATTCCATACCATGTATGCTATTCAACTGCTTTTTTAGTTTGAATTGAAAAGCTGGAAGGAGCACTAAGGAACTGGGAAAGCAATTTTTTAACATTCTGTAACAGCATCAAAGTGGAAGAACTTTTGGATAAGTATCTCAAACCATCATAGCTCATGTCACAAAATGTCCCTATTTAGAAATCTGTAGGAAAAAAAAAAAAGTTGTGCCTTGGGATAATCCTTCTACATATTGCTTCTGTGCTAGAGACAAGATAAGTTACACAGCACAGAGCAGGCCCATTTTTGTCTTTTCAAAACTATCTTCCTCAGCACTTTGAGACAACAAGTAATAATAAATTGAAATAAAATTGAGTTGGTCCTTCTCCCACTAATCAGGAATAGAAAAATTCCAAAGCTTTTGTCTCACTGTAAAGTTAGTTTTGGTGACACATTGATGAGTAGGCTTTCAGAAAAAAAAAATCTGCTGGTAAAGTTTATTTCCTAGGCAATTTCTTTAAGAGCTTTTCAAAATAGAGTGAATACCCCAAAGTCAACTTCAGCAGAATTTGAAATGCATTTCAACTGAGAGCTATTTGAAAATTCTACTCCAGACCCCTTTCAGACATTTGAACAAAACAAATTGCAGCTGTCCCAAACTTCTCTTAGATCTTTTGGCCTTCTCTACAGGCAGAAATAGAGGAAATAGCTATGAAGAGAATACCCAATGGGAACTGCCTTGACCTTCTGAAGTTATATTGAAAAAGCAAAATGTTGTTCATATAATGTCGCCATTGGGTTCCTATGAGAGCTTTCTTTATTTTACTCTCTGCTCTTTCCTGTCCACTGACTTCTTCCCCTAAGCATATTAACCGGTTTAGGTCTCCTTCTATCCAGACAATTAGTCCAGGTATTTTCCTTTCTCTTCACTGACAAACTTCTATGTAGAGTAGTTTGCATTCATTGCCTCTCTCTATATCCTCATTCCTCAGGTCCTTGCAATCTGACTTCCCACCCCACTACTTTACTGAAACTGCTCCTTCCCAAGGTTAATCATTTTTTCTTCTTCATCAAAGCCAGTGTCTTATATCCAGTTCTCATCATCCTAGTCTCCTTTGCAGAATATAATTGTCCTAGCCCTTCACTGCTCTCTCTTCCCTTGGCTTTCATGACAGGATTTTCTCAAGGTTGTTCCCTCACCATTCTGATTCTTTGCTGTCAGCAAAGGATGACTTTGTCTACCTCCATCTGACTTACTTATAGTTCATGTATTGAAAATTAAATGGGTTCTCCTTATCCTAGATTACAGTGCTTATAAAAGACTCCATCTCGGTTCGACTATCTAAATATAAAAACCTTAATACCTCCCTTAACTGCCCCAGGCAACCTTGATTGATTTCATAGTGTGGATAGAGGCAGTTGCCTAGGTTTTAGTTTCATAGCTATCTTCTTTTTCTGGATCTAGAACGAAACTGAAATCTGGGGATGGGGGGAGGCAAAAACACATATTTCCTCATATCATTTTTAATAGCATCTGAGAATTTTAGAGTTATAAGGGCCTCAGCAGCCACCTAGTCTAACCTATTCCTTAAAAAAAGTCCTAATGCAACAAATATAGTCAATAAGTTGTCATTGTGTTTTTAGTTGAAAACCTCCAGTAACAAAAAGATCACTGCCTCCCCAAGGAATTTCATTCTACTTTTGGAGAACTCTTGATTAGGAAGTTTCCCCTTACATTAAGACCAAATATTTCTCTTTACCACTTCTACCCATTGTTTCTAGTTCTTCCTTTTGGTGACCAACATGTATCCAAGTCTGCTTATGTGTTGAGTTGAGGTGTACAGAGGTAATACAGAGAGGGAAGAGATAGAATCATCTAACGCCCTGGAAATTTTTGTCAAATTGTCCTTACACCACAAGAACTCCAGTGGAGCACATAGATTCTTGCCAAATAACCAACCCATCTTTTTTCTTAATCATACATGTCTTTGATTATATTCTTTATTCCAGTTCTTCAAATTCCTTATTTGTTAATACTGCATTGTTCTAAAACATTCATTTTTAATTCTTCTGAGACCATAACATTCCATAACTCACAATCACTTTAGAGCACAAGTATCCATTTGCAGTCTCTGTACATACCTACCTACAACATATATTTCAAGCTTATATTGGTCTGATCAGCCACAGGTGGACACATTGTACCTTGACTCCAACATCATTTTGTTCTTCTTTGAGAATAAAAGACAACAACCAACCATAGATACTGCAATTGCATGACATGACTTGTTTACCAAATTCTTTAAACACTTTTCTCCTATGTGATATAACTTAATGAAACAATCACAAGAGGACCTCACCATCTGCAGGATATCCCATTTCAACTTGTACTCTGTATTGGATTTTCTGTCGACAGTGGCCTGTGATGCAATAAATCTTTTTCCCATAATGTCACACATTGTCAGGCAGATGAAGCAAGTAAACAGGGACCTGGTCATTGGGCATATTTTTATCATAATTTCTAAAAGTTCTATTGATGTCTTTATGCATCAGTCACATCCTTACCTACTTTCTCATGTGCATGCTGACCCCTACCTTGTAGCAATGAATATCAGTTAAAATGATTGCCATAGGAATCATATCTGCCAATTTGTCATGTTCCATACCCATAATATCCACTTCTCTACTAACAGAAGGGAAGTTTATTCATTGAAATTAATATAAGTTTCTCTACCTTTAGTGTTATTTTCATTTGCATTAGTATTCTTATTGTGAATATTATTTGCCTAGTTCTGCTAACTTCAGTCTTCATCAATTGATAAAAATATTCTCTGAATATTTCATTTTTTTGTGGGGCAATGAGGGTTAAGTGACTTGCTCAGGGTCACACAGCTAGTAAGTGTCAAGTGTCTGAGGCCAGATTTGAATTCAGGTCCTCCTGAATCCAGGGCCAGTGCTTTATCCACTGCACCGCCTAGCTGCCCCATGAATATTTCATATTAATCATTTCTTATAATGCAATACTATTTTATTACTTTTATATTGTATGCCACAAATTTGTTCATCTAATCAATGTATGTTCACATTCTTCCTAGTTTTTTTTTTTTTAATTACAAAAAGAGCTATTATGTTTGGGGTTTTCTGTCTGTTTTTGACTTCCTTGAATATATACCCAGTAAATGGAACCCTAAGTCAAAGTATATAAAGAATTAAGTGACTTTTCTAAAATGATTCCAAATTATTTTTCAGACTAGTTAGATTAATACATAGCACCACCAAAAGTATATTAATGTTCCTGTCTTCTCATTATCTTTACTGAACAGATTTTTTTTAGTTTAGTGTTTTAAGCAAAGTCACTGATATTTATTTGATTTCTACATTTTAATTAATCATTATATGTTGTTTTTGTAGCCTAAGGTGATTTTCAACATAAACAGAAACATTTTAAAAGTTTAAGCAGTCTCTTACTAACAAAATTCTGTGCTGAACTACTATCATCTTGTGAAAGTGAAAGCTGCTCCCCTCTCCAAATAACAATAATGTAAGGGTGCTTGAACTTAACTGATATTTTCTCCTATGTAACACATTACATATAGTAATCAATAGAAAAATATTAAGGTTAGTTGTTTGGAGACACGTCCTATTGAATTAAAGGAAATAAAGAGAAAAGGGGAATAATGATTATCAACATATACATCATTGTTTATTATGCTAAAAATTCTTCCTGGATTTGGCTCTGCTTTTTATATGTTTGCTTGTTTTAAAAAAATCAGAAGTCAAAACATAATATGTTCTGCTTTTTCTAATCAGCAAATCCCCAATCTGAAGTAAGCCATTTTAACCATTTTCTCAGCTTTTGCTACCAAACTACTGAGCACTAGTAGAGAAAATACAGAAACAGACTTTGTCCTGTCCAAATTTATAATGTATAGGAGGGAAGGGAAAGATGATGGATTGAGTGGGCATATTAAATTTTACCTCTCCTGAAACGCCTCAAAAATAGCAAATGCACCAAAGGAAAAAATACTTTTTTTGTAAATCCTTCACAAGGAATAAAGATACTAAAGATTATCACAGATAATAAATATTAATAAGTGAAGAAATAAGTAACCAAAAATAATACTGAGATTGGAACACAAGATCTCAAAGCAAAACTAAATCAATTACTAGACTCTTCAATATAGCCAATAAGTTCAATGAAAGCAAATATAGAAAATATTGCATCTGTGAGATAAAATTAAAATTATTGAATTAATAGAGAAGACAGATAAATAGTTTAACAGTCTGAAAAATTTGGTGGAAATTCTTATCAAAATGGTATAACCTCTAAAATATAGACTGCCTTAATTGGGGAAAACCTGGAGAATTGGAAGAAAAAAATCACTTAGAAGAAACAAATGACTAGAAGAAATTCTACAATACAAATTAAAATAGGCACAGTTTGGAAAGAAAAGCCAAGCATTATTGGTTTCCAAGAAACATGTAAAGAATCCAACAGTAAGAATATCACATTTCAGAAAACCATAGCAGAAAATTTCCCAGTGGTATTAAAAACAAAGAATAGACTGGAAAATTATGTGGCATGGGGGAAAGAACACTGACTATGGAGTATAAGGACATAGATTCAGATTGCCCCTCTGATGCTACCAGTGTGACCTTGAACAAATCAGTTAATTTAAAGAAACTGGGCCTTTGTTTTCTCACCTATGAAATGAAAGGAGTGATTCTAGATGGAATATTAGGTCCCTTCTGGCTCTGGATCTATGATTTCATCAGTTAGGATAAACAAAAACACTGGATACTCTTTAAGAGGAACCTAAAATTCACATCATTAATAAATACAGTTATCTGGGGCAGCTAGGTGGCACAGTGGATAAAGCACCAGCCCTGGATTCAGGAGGACCTGAGTTCAAATCCGCCCTTAGACACTTGACACTAGCTGTGTGACCCTGGGCAAGTCACTTAACCCTCATTGCCCCACCCAAAATAAATAAATAAATAAATAAATAAATAAATAAATAAATAAATAAATAAATAAATAAATAAATAAATAAATAAATAAATACAGTTATCAAATTTCAGTGATAATCTTACCAAGCAGCCAGTATGAAACAAAAGAAAGGGTCTAAATTATACATTATTTCTTAACTGTAACATAAAATGAAAATGAAAGAACAGGTTTGAAATCAACATGTCAAAAACCAAGGGGATCGTTTTTTGCAGCTTAGTCATTTTCAGTTGCATCTGAAGGGAACAAAAGAAGACAGAACATCTTAAACAGGGAGAAAGTAAAGAATAATAATTTTTTGTACCTTAAGAATTTTATACCTTGAGAGTGAGGATCATGCAGTTAATGAAGAAATGATAAGCTTTGAATGGGGTGAATAAATCCATAAACCACACTATTATGAGAAGCTGTGTGAGAAATGACATTTTGTGAAGCTTATCTCAGTAAAAACATGGATCTATGTTTATGGCTGGATAAGAGATTGTGTGAATCTATTTTCAAAATCTAAGTGAGGAATAAAATACGGAAGTTTGTAAGTAGAGACTATTAAAATAATTAATATAGTAGGATGTAGTAGAGAGAATTCCAAAATTAACAATTTCAACAATAAATGTAAATCAACTAAGTTCAACTGTAAAAGGAAAAACCTAAAAGTAGATTTTTAAAATAATAAGATAAACCTAAACCAAATTTGTCATAATCAAGTTATAGAAATTCAAAGTGAGAAGTCATAATAAAAAAATCAGGAGTTAAATAACAATTCTAGATATAGAACAATTCAAAATGCAAAACATTAGTAAGGGGAATGAACAAGGAAAGTAATGCATTAAAAGGCTAAAAAATAATAAGATGGTCAATATTTAACACATACATGTTGAATAGCATACAATCAATAAATAATTTACTATTAATTAATACTATTGAAAATAATTTATTATTTTTGACATTTGGGTTAATTTAGATTTCTGATTTCTCTCCCTTACCACCTTTCCCAAACCCATTGAGAAGGCAAGAAATGTGATATAAATTATATATGTGTAATCATACAAAAGATTGTTGACATTCTTTTTAATAAAATTAGTGATTATTAATATGATTTGTTCTTTGACTCACTAATTTCTAGGATTAGATTATTTAGTGTCTGATGGATATTTAATCTATATTTCTGTGGTCCTTTATTGAATGTAATTTTTATTGCATTGTGATCTGAAAAGGATACATTTAATATTTTTCTGCATTTTTGTGAAGTTTTTATATTCCAATACATGATCAATTTTTCTGAAGGTGCCATGTATAGGTGAGAAAAAGGTATAATTATTTCTATGGCCATTCAGTTTTCTCCAGAGGTCTATCATATCTAACTTTTCTAAAATTCTGTTCATCTCATCTTAACTTTTTTCTTATTTATTTCATGGTTAGATTTATTTAGTTCTGAGAGGGAAAAGTTGAGGTTCCCCCACTAGTACAGTTTTACCATAATTCATAAACTTTTTCTTTAAGGATTTGGATGCTGTGCCATTTGGTACATATATATTTAACACTGATATTATGTTGTTGTCCATGGTGCCTTTTAGCAAAATGCATTTCCTCTGCTTATCTCTTTTAAATAGGAATAATTTTACTTTTCTTTCATCTGAGATGATTGATATTCCTATCTTTTTTTCCCCTCAGATGAAGCATATTAGATTCTACTCCAGCCCCTTATTTATTTCTTGTAAACAACATATTGTTGCATTCTGGTTTCTAATACATTCTGCTATCTGTTCCCATTTTATGGATGATTTCAACCCATTCATATTTACAGTTATAATTAAAAGCTATATATTTCTTTCCATCCTATTTTTATCCTGTTTATCCTTCTCTTTTTCTCTCTGAAAAAGTTAGTTTTTCTTTGAAGCACTGTATCCCTTAATCCTTATACATTTCTCTTAGACCCTCCCTGTCCCCCAAACCCTTGCTTCTTTTATCCCCTTCATCTCTTACTTCCCTCTTGGGTAAGATAGATTTTTATACCAAACTGGGTGTATATGTTATTTCCATTTTGAGCCAATTCTGATGAGAGTGAGGTTCAAACATTGAATCTCCTTTCTCCCTGCACTGTAAAAGCTCCTTGTTGCATGCTTATTTTATGTGAGATAATTTCCTGGTTTTCCTCTCCTTTCCCCCTGCTCCTAATGTATCCCTCTTTCTCACCCATTAATTTATTTTTTTGAGATCATGAAACATAGTAAACTCATACCTATGCTGATGTCTATTTATATTCTTCCTAACTACTCTAATAATGACAAATTTCTTAGGTGTTAGAGGTATCATCTTCCCATGTAGGAATGTAAACAGTTCAAACTTATTGAATTCTTTATGATTTCTCTTTCATGTTTACCTTTTATGCTGCTCTTGAGTCTAGTGTGTGAATTTCAAATTTTCTATGAACCTCTGGTCTTTTCATCAGGAATGCTGGAAAGTCCTCTATTTTATTAAATATTCATTTTTTCTACTGAAGGATTATATTTAGTTTTGCTGGGTAGGTTATTCTTGGCATTAATCTTGGTTCCTCAGCCTTCTAGAATATCATATTCCAAGCCCTGTGATCCTTTAATATGGAAGCTACAAAATCTTGTGTGATCCTGACTGTGGCTTCACACTATTTGAATTGTTTCTTTCTGGCTCTTTATAATATTTTCTCCTTGACCTGGGAGCTCTGAGACTTGGTTTTAATATTCCAGAGAGTTTTACTTTGGGGAGCTCTTTCAGGAAGTGATCAGTTTTTTAAAAATTTCTGTTTTACTCTCTACTTCTAAGATATCACTGCAAATTTCCTTGATAATTTCTTGAAATATGATCTCTAGGACCTTTTTTTGATCATAGCTTTCAGGTAATAAAATCATTCTTAAATGATCTCTTCTCAAACTGTTTTCCAGGTCAATTGTTTTTCCACTGAAATATATATTTTCTTCTATTTTTCATTCTTTTGACTTTGTTTTATTGTTTCTTGATGATTCATGGAGTCATTGGCTTCCACTTGCACATTCTAATTATTAAGGACTTATTTTCTTTAGTGGCCTTTTGTACCTCTTCTTCCATTTGGCCAATTCTTCTTTTTAAGGAGTTCTCTTCAGTGAGAACTGAATAGTGAGAACATTTTGCTAATTTTGTTTCTTAAGGTGTTATTTTCTTCAATATTTTTGTGCCTCTTTGACCAAGCTGTTGACTCTGTTTTCATGAATTTCTTACATCACTCTCCCTTCTTTTCCCAATGTTTACTCTAATTCTTTTGATTTTTAAAATACTTTCTAACTTTTATAAGAATTCTTATTGGGCTTGGTTCCAATTCATATATTTCTTTCATTCTTTGCTTATAGCTGTTTTGACATACTATCTTCTTCTGCATTTGTGTCCTGATTTTCCTTGTCACCATAGTAACTTTTTATGGTCAAATTATTTGTTGTGATTGTTTGTTCATTTCCCCAGGCTATTTCTTCATTCTGTTCCTTGGATCCCAAATTTTAGGGTTTTCACACTGCTATTTTCAGAGCTAGATCTAGTGTTTGGAACTTTTTTTGATGCTTTCAATGTGATATGATCCAAGGCTGGGTGTGGTCATTACTCTCCTGGCATGAGCTTTGTTCATCACCCAGGAAGTAACCCTCTTCCCCTGCAGCCACAACTGCTAGTGCTCTTTTAGCCCTGGAACTATGACCAGGTCCCCTCATTCTCCTGCAGCTACAAGTGCTAGTGTTCCTTTCTTCCATGGAACTGAGACCAGGGCTCTTTTTCTCCTGTATCTGCAAGTGCTAATGTTCCTCTTCACTATGAAACTATAACCCAGAACTTCTCTTGGGTAATGCAAGAGGGTTCTGCACCTAGGGCTAGCAAAAGGTCCCCTGTAATGTCTTTGTTACCAGTCGTCCAACTACCTTACTTTATCTGGGCCGAAAACTCCTGATGCTGCCGCTGCAACTGTTATTGCAGCTGCATCCAAAGCCCACCACTGATGTTAACTTGGCATGTGCTGTGCCCCAGTTGGTCTCCCCACCCCAGTAACACAAACCTCTCCTACCTACCTCATAAATTATCTTAAGCTGGAAAAAATATCACATTCAACCTTTTCTTGTTTTTGCTGATCCAAAATTTGATTTGAAGGATTATTTTTTAAATATTTGGAGAGGAATATTGGAAGAGTTCAGCTGTTTTGATGCCTGTACCCTGCCAACTTGGCCCTAGGTACTTAAATTAACGGTTAACTGAAATGAAAAAATCCTGGAAAGTAATATATTCATGCAGGAGAACTTTAATTCTTGCATATCAGAACTAGATGATTCAAACAGGAAAATTCTAGCCAAGAGAATATTGATAAGCTTTATGTAATAGACGCAAGAAGAAATCTTATTAGAAATGGTGGGGGGCAGCTAGGTGGCATAGTGGATAAAGCACCGGCCCTGGATTCGGGAGTACCTGAGTTCAAATCCAGCCTCAGACACTTGACACTTATTAGCTGTGTGACCCTGGGCAAGTCACTTAACCCTCATTGCCCAACAAAAAACAAAACAAAACAAAACAAAAAAAGAAATAGGGAATAATTTATTTTTATATTGTGTAATGCCTTTTACAAAAGCTAATGATTAATTAAGGCATTAGGAAATCATATGCATATCTCTCTATATATAATACACATATATAAATACGCATAAATATATAATGTATAAATTGTGTGTGTGTGTGTGTGTGTATATATATATATATATATATACAATTAAAAAGAGGAAGGAAGAAAGGAAGGAAAGAATTAACAAAGGAAGGAAGGAATCAAGGCAAAGACCTTGCATGTGTCTTATTTAGATGATAATGTCATGGAAATAGTAATCAATAAGCAAAATAACAACAAAATAAGAATCCTTAAATGGAGACTAAAAATGTTTTAAGGGAAGAGCCAAGATGGTGAAGGAAAGGCAGTGACTTGCCTGAGCTCTCCCCAAGAACCCTCCAAATACTTTCAAATAATGCCATAAGGTAATTCCTGGAACAACAGAAGGACAAGGTGAAATGATTTTCCAGCCAAAGACAATTTAGAAAGCTAGTAAGAAAGGTTTATTGCACTGGGGTGAGAGTGACGAGCAGTCTAGCACAGGCCACATCAGCACAAACCCAGCCCCAACAAACCAAGAACAGGCCTTAGAAACCACTCAATCAGCAGCAACAGCAGCAGCAACTGCTTCTGGAACTCAGCCCACAGAGGCTAATGGGGCTGAACAATTGTCTATAAGGAGATTACAGTGGTCTTTTTACTTGCACTGAGGCAGGACACTATTGTTTTTCCAATACTCAGATCTATATTGCAGTCTTGGGTGGTGGTCCCAGGCCAGGGAGGAGCATTAGCACACCTGAGCTGGTTGCAACAATGGTGCCTCATACTTCCAGGGCAGAAAGGCCTTATACTTCCAGGGCAGAAAAGCAGACTTGTTGTTGTTTGCAAACCAGAGTACAGGTTAGGAGATTAATAAACATACCTCTCTTTAAATCATACCACCTTGGAAGAACTGAAAACTTACAAACCCCTAGAAGTATCTCCAAAAACAGCTGCACAAGCCCCCTGAAGCTTGGGAGAGTGCACCATCCACTCAAAAATGATTCACTTTAACAAAGAGTTAAAAGTCAAGAGATAGGTTGGGAAAGTGAGCAAACAGAAAAAAATGCTGATCATGGAAAGTTACTATGGTGACAAGGAAGATCAAAATATACCCTCAGAAGAAGATAACAAAGTCAGAGCTCCTACATCCAAAACTTCCTAGAAAAATGTCAATTGGTCTCAAATCATAGAAGCCCTCAAAAAGGACTTTGAAAATAAAGTAAGAGAAGTAGAGGAAAAAATGGGAAGAGAATTGAGAATAATACAAGAAAATCGTGAAAAAGTCAACAGGTTGATAAAGGAGATACAAACAAAAATGCTGAAGAAAATAACACCTTAAAAACAGACTAGGCTAAATGGTAAAAGAGGGACAAAAAGCCAATGAAGAAAAGACTGCCTTGAGAAGCCTAATTGGCCAAACAGGAAAGGGGGTACAAAAGCTCACTGGGGAAAATAACTCCTTAAAGATAGGATTGAGCAAATGGAAACTAATGACTTTATGTGAAATAAAGAAACAATAAAGAAAACCAAAAGAATGAAAAAATAGAAGGCAATGTGAAATATCTCATCAGAAAAACAACGGATCTGGAAAATAGAGATAATTTATTGCACTACCTGAAAGCCATGGTCATAAAAAGAGCCTAGACATCATCTTCTAAGAAATTGTCAGGAAAACTGCCCTAATATATTCTAGAACCAGAGGGTAAACTAGGAATTGAAAGAATCCACTGATCACCTCCTGAAAGAGATCCCAAAATGAACACTCCCAGGAATATTATAACCAAATTCCAGAGCTCTGAGGTTAAGGAGAAAATATTGCAATCAACCAGAAAAAAAAATTCAGTCAGAAAAACAGAAGATTGAGCAGCTTCTACATTAAAGGATTAAAGGGCATGGAATATGATATTCTAGAGGGCAAAGGAACTAGTATTACAGCCAAGAATCTCCTACACAGCAAAATTGAGTATAATCCTTCCAGGTAGGAAATGATATTCAATGAAAAAGAGGACTTTCAGGCATTCTTGATGAAAATACCTGAGCTGAATAGAAAATTTAACTTTCAAATACAAGACTCAAGAGGAGTATTAAAATACAAATAGGATAGGGGCAGCTAGGTGCTGCAGTGGATAGAGCACTGACCCTGGATTCAGGAGGACCTGAGTTCAAATCCAGCCTCAGACACTTGACACTTAATAGCTGTGTGACCCTAGGCAAGTCACTCAACCCCAATTGCCTCCCCAAAATAAATAAACAAATACTTTTTTAAAAAAGATAAATAGGAAAAAGAAATAATAAGGGATATTAAAAGGTTAAACATTCCTACATGGGAAGATGATACTTGTAACTCATAAGAACTTTCTAATTATTAGGAGAGTTGGATGGAGTATATTTAGACAGAGGGTATAGGTGTGATTTGAATATGAAGGGATGATATCTTTTAAAAAATAAAATTAAGGGGTGTGAGATAAAAGCACTGGTCAAAAAGGAAAGGGAGAGATGGAATGGGGTAAATTATCTCACATAAAAGAAGAAAGAAAAAGCTTATACAGTGGAATGGAAGATGGGAGAGGTACAGGGGAGTGAGTGAAATTTATTCTTATCAGAATTGGCTCAAAGAGGGAATAACATACTCAATTAGGTATAGAAATCTATCTTATCCTGCAGCAAAATAGGAGGGGAAGGGAATGAGGGAGTAATAGAAGAGAGGGCAGATTGGGGAAGAGAGCAGTTTGAAGTAAAACACTTTTGAGAAGGGACAGGGTGAAAGGAGATAAATAATAGAGTAAATGGCTTGGGGAGGGAATAGGATGGAGGGAAATACAGTTAGCAATAAAAATGTTTGGATAAATAATAAGTCAATGAAAGAACAAATCATGTTTATAAAATTATTGTATGTAGAAATATTTTCAACATGATTGTATTATATAACCCATATAAGATTGTTATCTTGTAAACATGGGAAGAAAGAATGGGAGGGAGAAAAATAGGGGGCTCAAAATCTTATAAAAGTGAATGTTGAAAACTATCTTTACATGTAATTAAAATACTATTTAAAGTAATAAAACCAAAACAAAAAAAATAAAACTGTATCTTAAGGATAATGGCAACAGCAATATGATATAACAAAAGGTATGGCATAAAATATAGATAATATTCAAAGAAAAATTCATATCCCTAAGTGTTTGAATTAACAAAAAGGGGGGAACCAATTAGCTGAACAATAAGTTGAAAAACTAGAAAATCAACAAATTAATAAATTCAAAACAACTCTATCTAGGGGCATTTCAAAATTAAAGCCAGAAGAAACAGAATTGAAACCCAAACAAAATTATTGAATTAGTAAATGGAAATCAAGAGCTTTTTTATAAGGCCTTTATAAATGATAAAATATTAATTTTTTAAGGAATGGAAAGCCACATTGCCAAAATAAAGCATGTGAAAAGGAATTACAATAAATAGAAAGGAAGAAAAATTATCTTCTAAAACTATTATAACAATTATATGCCAGCAACACTGAAAATTTAATTCAAATGGATGGATTAATTCAAACAAAAATGTTTATATCAGATACACAAAAAGTATTTTATAAAATACAATATATGCATATTCCAGTATCGTAAAGGCTCTATACTATACTATACTATACTATACTATACTATACTATACTATACTATACTATACTTTACTCTATAGTAAAGGGAAAAATCATTTGTCCGAATCAAGTTGCTATTATTTGTAATGGAGAAATGTTATAAAATTTCCACTAAGAACAGAAATTAATCAAGTCTGTCTACTATCACCATTATTATTTAACATATTTCTCAAAATAAAACCTTACCCACAAAGAAATTACAAATGTAATTATTAGGAAAGAGAAGGCTAAAACAGCTTGTTTACAAATGATACCATATTTTACAATCAAACTTTTAAAAAATCCAAAGTAATGAGTAACTTCAACAAAGTAATAGATATAAAATAAACACATATCATTAATTTTTATATATTAATAACATGATAAAATAGATAGGGAACCATCACTTTAAAATAAGACAATGCATTAAATGTAAAGGAATTTTTAAGAAACATGAGATTTGTATAAATATAACTGGAAAAATATTTTTATCAGGGAAAAAATTAGAACTAAATTACTGGAAAAGATTTAAATATTCATGACTAAGCCAAGCAAATATAAATATATTAATAATCAAATTAATTTATACATAAAATGCTATACCAAAACACCATTAGAATACTTTCTAGAATTTAGTAAAGCAACAAAAAAAGTAAAGAATGAGTCAAGAATATCAAGGAAAATAATTTTAAAAGTAGAGAGTGTAGCCAGATCTCAAATTATTCTATACCATAGTAATTATGTAAATGATTTAATACTGGATAAAAAATAGAAAAGTAGATCAGTGGAATATGTTAGATATTCAAGATTTAACACCATATGCATGTCAAGTGCACACAAATTACTGGGGAAGGAATTCATTATTCAACAACATTTCTGGGAGAATAAGGATGCTGGTTTGGCAGATAATTTAGATTATTCTGGGATATTAAATGTCAGTAACTTCCAAAAGAATCTAAGGTATAAATACAAAAAGTTATGCCATATGAAATAGAGAGGAATGGAAAGCTATATTTTTCATTTCTATGGATGGGGTAGAATTCTTAGCTAGCCATGATATAGAGGAAGAAAAAAAGAAAAAAAAAGTTTTAAAAGATTTGGAGCTTGTAAAATTAAAAACTGTTTTGCACACACAAAAGCAATGTGGTCAGAAAAAGTAAAAAAGATACATATAAAATTTCTCTAACAGAATAGGACATGCAAAATGTATAGGGTGCTGATACAAATTTATATAAATAAGAGCCATTCTCCAATAGATATGTGGTCATAGGATACAAAAAAAAAAGTTCCCAAGAGAAGAAATACAAACCATGAGCAATTACTTGAAAAGGTGTTAATTGTGAATAATAATTGAAGAAATTAAAATAAAACTACTTTAAAATACTATCTTAAATCTATCCATATAGCAAAAATAATAGATTATGAAATGCATGGGTGAGAATATGGGAAAATGTACTCAATGAGACAGGCAGAAAAAAGCTCATTATAAAAATATTTGTAGAAGCATTAGTTGCAGTACCAAACAACTAGAAATTGATTCATCATCCAGCAATTCAGGATCAGCTAAATTATTAGTGACATATGAGAGTAATGAAATATTATTGCACCAAAATAAGGTTGAATATAAGGAATATAGAAAAATATGAGAAAATATAAAAAATTTAGAGTGAACAAAGTAGAACCAATATATGTATATGGAAATAAATATATATAAGGATATATACATATTCACATATTCATGCATACATATATTTTATATAAATATAAATACACATATATTAATATACACTGACTACAACTATGTAAAGAAAAGAATCATTAGACAAGAAAAACTCATGTGTGTGCATGTCTCTGTGTAGAGAAAAGGAACTTAAGGACTGTTTTGTGACATCATGATAAAAATCAGTATGCTTAAATTTTATAAGTTGAAAAATCAATAGGATACATAATAGCCTAGGGAACAAAGTAGGAAATGTGATGTCAGGAGACTTGAGTTTGAGTTTTTTCTCAGACATTATCTCTGTGACGTGAAAAAGTAACTTCTCCCTTCCAGGCCATATTTTCCTCATCTTTAAAATGACAGTTTTGTATTAGAGGACCTCTAATTTGCTTTCCAGTTCTAAATCCTCTAAGCCTATAAATTCATGGTACATAACTTCAACTGAGGCAGAATGACTCATGGAAAATTACACTATTTAAATCTCATTGCTTCCTTATTTCATTTCCCACAGTATTAGAAAGCCTTTCCTCTCTCAAGAATCTACTTTTACCCCTCCCCCCCACATTCATAACAAATAACCTCACTTCTTACTTCTCTGAGACATTTAAGACAATCTGCCTCAGTTCTCCACACTGACATCTCAAATCCCCTGTTGTGTTCTCTTCCTTTCTTTTCCTTTGCTATACTCTCACAGGATGATTTCTTTCTCTTTTCTAGAGGTCTCTTTTTACCTTTTCCCATGACCTAATCACTTTCTACCTTTTCCAAGACCCTACTCCGATAGTCATCCTGTTTTACATATACCTTCAATCACCCCCTCCCTAATTTTTTCTTCTACTATGCTTATGAATATACTGATATTTCTTCATTCTGACTCCTCTATTTATATTAATTGTATAATCATTTAACATTCATCCATGTTCAAAAAGTTGGTTGGAGTCCTCTATATCTTCATAATTTCTCTTGTATTTGTTTTCTCCTTTTTAATTTCATGACCAACATAAAGCCGTTCATTAATTAATTTGTTTGTGAATTTATTGATCTGGATATTTGTTAGTATATCCCTGGGATTTCATCACCATAAGGAATTTCCTGCATAGAAACTACATCTATTGACAGATCAGTAATTCAGTTGTAGCTTATTGGATTAGACTGGTATCTAGGACAGTAAAAATGATTTGCCCATACAAACAAGTAATATATTTCAGAGGATGTACTTGAACTCAGGTCTTCTGACTTCCAAGCTAGTTCTCTATCCTCTAGGCCACACATCATCTTCCTTGAATATAGCAGTTGTTTAATAAATGCTGAATTGAATTGAACTTAAATGAATTGAATCAAATTGTTACCATCAAAGTATTGGCATACTTTACCTACTGCCTGGTCTGTTGTCATCTAGTCACTATTCACTCCCCCACTATAATTTGCACTGCACACTACTGTACAATTAGTCTTTTTTCATGCATACAAATCATGCCCCTTCTCCACTCAAAACCCTTAAATAGCTCTCTGTTGCCTACTTAATAGTATTCAGACTCCTGGCATTGAAGGGTGTTTATAAACTCATACTATCCTTCCTCTCCAACTTCAACAAAGGTTCTTCTTTCTTCTTTCTCTTTCTCCTCCTGCTCCTTCTCCATCTTCCTCCTCCTCCTGCTCCTCTGCCTCTTCTTGTTCTTTTCCTCATTCTTCTTGTTCTCCTCCTTCTTTCTCCTCCTCCTCGTCCCTCTTCTTCATCATCATCATCTTCATCATCTTCTTCTTCTTTCTCCTTGTTCTTCTTTCATCGCATGTGGTCCCTCCATCCATGTGGGGAGTCATACCCATGTGAGTGTTCTATCCAAAAATATAATTTCTGGTTGCTTATATTTTTAAGATATATTGAGGCTTAAAGCTAGGGTTTTTGTTTTAATTCCCAGCTTATTTTATCATTTTTTTAAAAAGCTGTCTTTGGACTATAGACCTAGTAGTGGTATTGCTGGGTCAAAGGGTATGCCCAGTTTTGTGGTCCTTTGGACATAATTCCAAAATGCTCCCCAGAATGTTTGGATCATTTCACAAACCTCCCAGCAATATATTAGTGTTTCAATTTTCCCCCATCTTCTCCAACCTTTATCATTTTCCTTTTTTGCCATATTAGCCAATCTATGTGTCATATACTCTTGCTGAATCACAAGCTCAGGTATTATAGTTTATTTGATCTTTGTATGGCTTTTAGTCGGGGGACCCTACACTCTCAAAATTAAAATTGAGTCTTACTTAGAAAGCAGTGCAGAGGTACACAATTAATGCAAGCAAATGACAACAGATGACAAAGAAGAAAACATAAATGAGAACTGGAATAAAGGATGCCATAACAGAAAAGTATGATTCCAAAAGATAGGCAATGTGATAGACTACTACTGTGTTGTAAGAAATGATGAGCAGGCTGATTTGAGAAAACCATAGAAAGACTTTCATGTAATAATGAAGAATGAAATGAGCAGAACCAAGAGAATGTTGTAAACAATAACAATATCATTAGAAGAACAACTGTAAATCTCTAGGTTATTATGAGTATTATAAAGACTCAAATCAGCTACAGCTCCCTGTCAAGGAAGATATTTTCCACCTCCAGAGAAACAACAGATAAATAGGAGTATGTATGTTATGGTTTTACATATATTTATAAATCTATGTCAAATGGTGGCCTTCTCTAGTACAGGTTGGGGAGGGAGGAAAGGAAGTAGTTTAGAACTTAAAATATCATCCACATTTTTTAAAAGTAAAAGATGGGGGGCAGCTAGGTGGTACAGTGGATAAAGCACTGGATTCAGGAGGACCTGAGTTCAAATTTGACCTCAGACACTTGACACTTACTAGCTGTGTGACCCTGGATAAGTCACTTAACCCTCATTCCCCACCAAAAAAATTGTAAAAGATGGGGAAGTCATGTGGCAAGAGTAAAGGAAAACCACTGGATGGTCCATATGCCCTGATGAGGACAACAATTATCCTCATAAAGTCAAGAGAATGTGAGGAAGGCACCTAAATGGGTGGATAGACTGTGGCAAACTTAAGGGAATATGTACATAAGAGTAATGCCAAATGGACAGGCTTGAATGGGTTACCAAGTATTTCAAGGAATATCTACAATGATAAAATCACAGATCTATTTCATTATATCCCTCCAGCAAATAGCTCAAAACTTTAAATAGTAGGCATTGAATAAATACTGAATTTGAAATTTATATTATAGCAGTAAGAATGATTAGATTTATGGAAGAAATGTTTGAAGCCACGTGTATACTACCAAGTAGAAGGAAAAAAATGAATAGAAAGTTACTACTCTTGCCTAGGTTAAGATTTTTTTAAATCTGATTTTTGCCTAAATAGCATGGATAATTCAAGAAGAAAATTAAGTAATTTTTCTGAAGTGCCTGTGAAAATGCTACTACATCAACCAGGCCAGATAATATGGTGCATTGGATTCTGGGAAATTATAATATGGGAAGCTATTGAATTTTCTTCCCAGGAGAGCTTTCAAGACAGGATAATTGCCTGTTTGCAAGCATGCTTTTAAGTATACTTCTGCACAGTTCATGGGGGAATAGACTAGATGACTTCTGGAGACCCCTTCTAGATTTAGGATTTGATGGTTCCATAAAGATGAAGAGTTTTGAGCATTTCCTGAGGGAAATGATTTTCCTTTCCAAGTTTCATTCATTTCAGCTCAGAGAGGCTGTGTGGAGCTGTGCTGTTTGCTTTGGCCCTTGGCATGCATGCACTCTCAGAGAGCTCTATTTGTAGATGATATCCCTATTAGTTAGCACTTTACACTTTATGCTTCCTCTCCAGACTTGGCAAAATAGTGTGAGGCAGATTTCTATAAAGCTTTATAAAAAGTCCTCTGCATCATTGGTGCTAGTGTAAAAGCAGAGCTAACCCCCCCCCCCCACCGAATGCATCTTATCACTAGGTTTCTCTTGACTTGTAAGTCACAAATATATTCTGAAATATTAGAATTTGCAGGATTTAAATCAGAACCAAGATGGGGGGGTGGCAGAGGTGAGGGAGGGAACATAGGGGAGAAGTTAACCCCGAAAAAGAATTTTGTTTTAATTGTTCAAGATCAGCATTCACAGGAGACCAGTATCCTTGATGTGGCTATAATTTTTGTAAATAGTCAAGCACCATGCTCCCTTGAAGCTGTGTAATAGACCATGTGCAATGAAGATTACCTAGGGTGGATCAATGGATAGGGTATCAGGAAGATCTGAGCTCAAATCTGGCCTCAGAAATTTTACTAGCTGTGTGACCCTGGGCAAGTCATTTAACCTTGGTTTCTCTCAACTTCCTCCTCTGCCAAAGGAGGATAATAGTAGCACCTACTTCCCAGGATCAAATGAGATAATAATTGTAAAATTCTTAACATAGTACCTGGCACATAGTAAATGCTATATTTGTTCTTCAGCCATTTTTCAGACCTGTCCAACTTTTCATGACCCCATTTGGGGTTTTCTTGGCAAAGATACTGGAGTGGCTTGCCATATCCTTCTCCAGCTCATTTTACAGATGAGGAACTAAGGCAAACAGGGTGAAGTGACTTGCCCAGGGTCACAAAGCTAGAAAGCGTCTGAGGTCAGACTTGAATTCAGGAGGATGAGTTTTCCTAACTCCTAACCTGGCACTCTATCCACTGCACTACCTAGTTGCACATGTCTTATATAGTTGTTAGCTATTATCAAATTTGGAGAGGAAATTGCCAATGAAGTATTTTGTGTTGGTTCAATATTCAAAGAAAGAAACTTGAAACCCACACCTTGTTAAAAAAAATAAGAGTCTCATTTAATAACATAGGGCACATGTGGAATATGCACTGAGATCTGGCAGGATAAAGAGTCTATAGGTTACATGTCCAGATGCTCTTTTTTTCCTGTTTAAGAAGCTAGACTGCTGAGAATTGAGTGCCCAGGCAAATAAGAGTTAACAGGTTGGTGGAATTGGGCTGCTTCTCTAGTCTGGGCACATGCCACAGGCTGTGGAGGCACTGGCTGATGGCATTAGCTATTTCTACCACTTGAGCTTTGCAGGCACAAAAGTAAAAGACTGATTCATTGAATAATAATTCAGTGGTTGTAGTGAAAAGTAAGAAAATAGCATTGTGGGTATTCACAAAGTTGCACTTGCTGTGCCAGGTTTTTAATGCCAAATCCAAGCTGTCCTGAATTTATAGCCCTATTAGAGTCCAAGTAATATAATTAAAAGCTATAGCTGGCACATAATTACTAATTATGCCGTAACCACCAAGCTTCTTCTGGATTTTAATACTTATTCATAATTTCCCTCACTAAATCAAATTAACCATCTTGGATAGCCATCGGCTAAATGTTTTCTTTATGTCCTACAAGTGGAACTATTACATTCCAATGGGGCCAAGTGACCTTTGCAGATGGTACTGAGTTAGTCATGTAAGTTTGACACTTAATTAAAAGTGAGACATAGGACTTTTGTGTAATACTGAGGAAAAAGTGCCTAACATGAAGCTGAAAGTCTAGAGGTATACCTTGGGTACAATAAGTATTCATTCACCAAATGCATAAATAAATGGAGAACAAAATGGACAGATGGGTGAATGTAATGATTGGAATGACGCCACCTACTGGAGACTTGCTGTGGAGAGCTCCACCATGAGGAAAATGCCTCAGAGGCATTGTGGCTTTTCCTTGGCGTCAGGAAATGACGTTTGCTCATGGGTGCTGTCTATCAAGTCTACCAGCCAATCAACTGGAGGAGCCTCCTATGGTCTGGGAGGAGACAGGAAGGAGGAAACGGAGCCTGCGCAGAGAGTGCTGGCCTTTTTGGCTTCCGGACTTGATGGTGGTGGCGGCAGAGGACTTCACAGGAAATTTGAGGAAAGATAGGAATGCCAGGCTGTTAGAATTCTGTTCTCAATCTTTTTCTTTCTATTTTCCAATAAACCCTTAAAAACCTAAACTCGTTTTATCAGTGATTTTTAGTCAGTTTCCCCCAAACTGGGGGAACACATTAGAATCCACATTTAGAATCTTAAATTACACATGAATAAATGAATTACTAATACAGCAAATGCCCTTATTCTTCTTTAAACCCAAGTTATTCTGTAATGAATTAAATATACTCTACTTGACTATACATGGAGAGCACGAGTTGGACATAAAATTAGATATAAAATGGCACAATGGATAGAGTAGCAGACATAGAGATAATAAGATTTGAAGGCCATCTCTATCACTTGAGCTGTAAACTTGGTCAAAGCACTTTAGTTCTCTACACCTCAGTATTTTTCACCTGAAAAAATTAAAATAATAATAACCCTAAGACCTACTTCCAAGGCTTATAGTCTTGTTTCAACGAGAAAAATGCATGTAAGGGGCACTCAGGTGTTGCAGTGGATAAAATCTGAGGTCAAGAAGACCTGGATTCAAATCTGATCTCGGGAAAGTTGCTTAACCTACATTTGCCTTAGCTTCCTCATTTATAAAATAAGGATAATAACTGTACCTATCTCCCAGGGTTGTTGTGAAAATCAAAGGAAATATTTAAAAAACAACTTGGTACATAGTAGGAGCTATGTTAATGTTTATTTTTATTATCATTATTATTATATAAACTTTAAAATGCTATATAAATATCACATAACTTATGAGAATCAGAAAAAAAGAGTGGAGGTAGTCAGTAAGCAGGTTCAAAGCAAAAAAAAAATTCTATTTATATCTGAAATCTTATGAGATTTCTCCCAACTTTAAGGTTATACCTACAGGAGAAAGTGTTCTCTGGTTATCAAACCTTTGATTTCCACATCTGGGTTGAGCTATTCACTCTCTTCAATTTCCATACCTTCTTGTTTCCATCATCAAAAAGTGGTGATAAGCAAGCATAAGTTAGAGCACAGAAGAGATTGTTACATTTTCAGTGTAAGCATTTACACCTTGGAAATCAGCAAATGTTACAAAACAGGGTTTGATCTCATTTTCTTTATTGTCCAGACTTAACCTAATGGACAAAATATCAATAACACATCTTAGACTTAAAAGTTTGTTCTGAGTATATTTCTTTCTTCCTTCCTTCCTTCCTTCCTTCCTTCCTTCCTTTTGGAAGGGAGGGATGCTTGTTAAACATTTACTAGCACATCACTAGATAAAGCTGAGGAAGCTAGCTGGCAAAATGGATAGAGCACCAGGCCTGGAATCAGGAAGATGTGAGTTCAAATCTGGCCTCAGATACTAGTTGTGTCAGCAAGTCGCTTAACCATGTTTGCCTCAGTTTCCTCATCTGTAAAAATGAGTTGGAGAAGGAAATAGCAAACCACTCCAGCATCTTTGCCAAGAAACTCCAAATGGGGTCACGAAGAGTCAGACATGACTGAACAACAACACTGGGTAAGACTGCTAAATTCAATATTCAGAGTATTTTCAAAGGATTGCAGGCAACATATAAAAGGTTATTCAAAAAGCTCTAATCTTGAATCATTTCTATAGTTTTCTGCTGTATCCTTTCAATCTCCAAAATGTTCTTTTTGAACCAAAACGATCAGAATGTTGTCATATAGTTTCTGAATAATTCTACAGATTTATAATTTATGTGACTACACAGGTATTATTTCCTGTTTCCCATTCTAACACACTCTCAATTATTCAGGAGCTGTTTATTCAGTTTATAGATGATCAAGGTTCTAAGCTTTTTTATCTTATTCCTTCTGATGTCCATATTTTAAGATTTTCATTGTTCATTATCCTGTTCACTAGTTGCCAAGGAGATAAAAATCAAATTAATCCTCTTTACTACTTAACAGTTGTGATTTTATGTAATATTTAAGTTTGGTGCAAGAAAATTTGTTGCTGCTGAATAAATGTGTTTTTTTTAATTTCCTATCTCTCTTGGTTACCCATGTTTTAATAAACAAAGCCTCTTTCCTGTTACTATGTAGTAAGAGATCCTAATCTTTTATTCTATTAACATTTTTGGTTGGTTTTTGTTTTTTAGTTTTTTTTATCTCTGCCTTGGGCTACTGATCTATTAAAAGTTAACCAAAATCTCACAAATATTGTTCAATTTCCTAAGGACTAATTACATGAATTTCTATGTTAAAATTCATAAGTCACCAATCTGGATATCTCTGAGGCAAATTTACTCAAGCTATATTTTAACATTCATTAGATTCCTGATTTCATCAGTATGGATACTCTCTTCACTAATGTAGGTCACAAACTTTCCATGCCTTACTGGACAGTTTCATTAGTTAGAATGGACAAAAAAATCATTGCCTGGGGGTCAAGTCAGCCTTTTGGTAGTGAGCCTCTCAGAACACTGCCAGCTTGGTGTTGGGAGAACAGCCCTTGCCCAAGTCTCATACTCAAAGCCTTTCCAGCTTGGTAGGATCTGTGAAGCTTTATGCTCTACCAATAGAAAAGACAAGTTGACCTGGAAGCCAAAATGAGGTGTTAGAAGGGGATTTTCTATATTAAAGTCTAGAATTCATACTTTTTTGTGACACTGTCTTCTATTTAATTTTCTTTTTGGGAGAGAATTTAAGGGATGGGACACAGGGTGGGGGGAGCAAGGTTTAAGACTGATTGGTCTACTCTCCCCTAGGCTGGAAGTGCAGTGGCCACTCATTTGTCCCATTCCATGACTAATTGGCACAGAAGTTTTAACCTGGTCCAGTGTTCTGACTTGGGCTGTTTTACCCCTCCTTAGGCAGCCTAATTGTGCCTCTGCTCCCAGGGTACCACTGTATCAGTTCTGGACACTCAGTTAGTTTTATTTATATTACAGCTGAGAATCCCCAAAGAAAGCCAGCCTCTATCTCCCCAGCAGCAGGGACTCTGGACATATGCCACCACAGCTGGGTCCTTCCACTTCAATTTTCAGAGATACCAGTTTGTTGGTTCTCCCTCTATAACTTTAAGTATTCCCACTTTGCCTTCTTTGCTGGCCTGTTCCCAAGGTTCTGACCTTGGTCCAGTATACCTCTTTTTATATTCTCCCTTTTGAGAATTCAATTCAGTACTATGACTTCCAATATTACCACTAGGTAGATATTCAGCTCTAACCTCACTTTAGATGTCCAAAAACTACTATCAACAATGGTCTATAAGAAATCTTGACATCCTTTCTCTTAGGGACATCACCATTGGTCCAGGCTATCATGTTCTTGAGTTATTTATATTTATGCACATTATATCACTGTTGTAGAATACAATTGTCTTAAGGGTAGGACTTATTGTCAATTTTTATCTTTGTATCTCCATATATACTTTATAAAACATTCCACACAGTAGACACTTAACAAATATTTTTTTATTGAAATATAAGAGAGTCTATGATATGAACTTCAGATACTGGGACTTAACTTAGCTAACTAATTTTGCAAAAACAGCATTAAACACAATGGCTTTGGAAACATATGAATCAATGGAAACAGTTTTATATGAATGGATAATTGATCAAATGATGTTCCAGTGTGAATTCTGGAATTGTGTTGTAATGTATTTGGAAGACAGGTGGCACAGTGAATAGAGTGCTGGGACTGGAGTGAGGAAAACTCATTTTCATGAGTTCAAATCTGACCTTTAAATACTGGATATATTTTCATGTACACTTCTATAATTTTTAAATAAAGCAGTGAAACATTATCTTTTATGCATTTGTGACATACCTCACAGGCAACTAGATGGTACAGTGGATAGAATGCCAGAACCTGGAATCAGGAAGGCATGAATTCAAATCCCACCTCAGGGACTTATTAGCTGTATGATGCTGGGCAAGTCACTACCTTTTTGCTTCAGTTTGCTCATCTGTAAAATGAGCTTGAAAAGGAAATGGAAAATCACTCCAGTATTTTTGCCAAGAATACCTCAACTAGGGCCATAAAGAAACAACTGAAGAACAACAAATTATAATGTGTTAATAATTCTTTGCAAAAATAACAGTGGGGAGCAAAATGTTGCTTAAAATCCCTAAGTTTTAATTTCCACTCCAAGTACCTCGGGCAAGTGTCATTCCTTATCTGGTCCTCAACTTTCTCATCTGTAAAATGGAGATGATATTTATACTAACTACTTAACAGAGTTGTTGTGAGGAAATCACTTCATAAACTTTAAAGATTCATACAAAAGTGTATTGTTATGGTTGAGCCAACTTTATGCAGATATAACACCCGTTGCTTCAGGTATCTTTGACAAGTATAGTTTGCCTGCAAGTATCTGTCATAGTCTTATCATCTCTAGCCATTTTTCTCCCTGGAGATTTAATCAGCCACACCCTGTTACCACAATTAGCTTAATTTTTTTAGCAATATAATGACCCCCCTCATGTCCAGAGGACCCCCTCTTCAGTTGTTTTCAAGTTAATATCAGAAGAAAAATCAGTAGTGTAATCACAATTGCTCAGAGCTCTTAAATAGGAAAATGATTAACATTCAGGCAAAGGTTTTGCTCTCTGGCCAAATTTAGATTTGTCCTTCTGTGGGTAACCACTGTCTTCTTTCTATCTAAGGTAAAAATCAGGAGACAGGAAATATTTAGGTAAAAGGAGAGAGCAGAATCTATTAGAATATAATTTACTACTACAGATGTCACAAAGGGAAATTGGAAAAAGATCAGGCTGGTTTGTTTGTTTGTTTGTTTGTTTTGGGACTCCAGTTCTTGACTTACTGTTCTACAGCTATTAGCTTCAACCTGAGTATTCTGCCCAGAGATGCCTGTGGCAGAGGAAGAAGCTGATGATCTTTCTTTCATTTTCACCCATCAGTCTCTTCTTTCATTTCCTCCCTTTATCTATTGTTCTTATGCTGCCAATTATCTCCAATTCAGTTTTTGACAATTCCATTCAATGAACATTTAATAAGTGCCTATTAGGTGCCAGGCACTGTGCTAAGCACTGGGGAGACAAATAAGTTAGACAGTCTCTGCCCTCAGAGTGCTTGCAATCTAATGGGAGAAAATAAAACACACACACACACACACACACACACACATATACACAAACTGGAAAGCTGGCAGGGGGAATGGGAGAGGGGGGAATTTTGTTCATGGAATTGAAAGATTGAGGTGAAAATCCAATTTCTGCACTCTATAAAGGAAGGCTTTGGGAAGAATTTCATGGATTTGAAACCAGGCAGAACTACAAGGAAGACTAGAGAGGTTATGCCACACCATTACTTAGTTTGACTCTTTAGGTCTCCACACCTTCTCAATCTATGAGAAGCGTGGTGCTCAAGAACTTCCAGGTTTGACTCAATTCCACCTTCCAAATCAAAGATCTCAATGATCTCAAATTATTCTCAGGCTCAGAAGTCAATGCTTATTGCTCTGAACTACAAATCTCATATGCCAGTCAAATCTCTATCACACAGCACATACTGATATTCATTTGTTCCTGCCTTTTTCAAAAGTCTTACCTGTATTTAGGATAAACTTGGCACAACCCTGAGCTGACTGCGGACTGACCAGTAACCTCACTGCTAGCTTCTTTCCATCTTAATTAATTTCCTTTGTTGACATCTCTTTCCTTTCCCCAAAATAATCTGTTTTGCCCCCAGTTACTCTGCCTGTAGACTTTTTACAAAAAGCATATTTGAAGGGTGAAGAAAGTACTAACCTTTTAAGAGACATATTTCTAGCTAATTATTTTGTAAAACAAAAGGATAAACTAAAGATGTCTTTCGAGCTCCTATTTTAAGAAAATGGCTTGAGTCAAACCTCCTTTACCAAACCAAATCTTCATAAGGTAACTTCTAAATGACCACTAAAATGAAGTCATGTGCAAAGCATCCCTTAAGCTTTAATACAGCTTCTACCTTCAGAAGAAAACAAGTCTCCAAAGGAGATAAACACTAGATTATTGGGTTTGGTTATTCCAAAGACAGGCACTGGAACTTTCTTCTGTCTCTAACCCTATGTTCCTGGGCATTAGAGTCTATTTACTGTACTTGCTTGAGAATTCCTGGTCAAGAAACCAACCAATCAATCAAATAAATAGAAAACATATACACAAGTGTAACCTGTTTAATGCTTTAAATAAGTCCAAAAGAAACACATTTTCAAGCAAAACAATATTATGATGTGGGGAGGGGGGATGGTGAATTCTCTAAATGTTGTTAAATGGATGAGACATTTCTGGATGTAAGGGGTGGGGAAAAATGAGGAAAGACCTAAAGCCAAGCTCAGGAAAGCCAATGGAGGGTCTTTGAGCACTCTGGATCTGAGAAAAGCTCAGTAGCCAAGAACAGTGGCCCAAAGCAGATAGCATGGGGAAAAGTGGAGAGTAGGGTAGCTAATGAAACCCAAATGGAAATAGAAGGGGTATTGTTGGTAGGAGCTAGGAAGGCCCAGGAAAAATGGAGCTGAGCTGGCTGAAAGTATAGTATGAGCCACAACCCAAGGCAGGGACTTTGAGCATCCAGAAAGAAATGACTGACCTGTTGGGGCAGAGGAAAGAGCAGGACTGAATTCAATTTAGCACTTACTACATACAAAACACTGTGCTAGACTCTGGAAAATACAAAGAAGAAAAGAGCTGTGATACACAAAAATCTTAGTAGATGAAAATATCAGGTCAGAGATAGTTCATGTAAGTGTTAAATCTTAAAAAGAGTTATTGCAACAGGTAGAAATGCAAAGCAAGACCCCTGCAATCAAGAAGGAGTGTATGATGAGCAAAAACACACCGAAATGAATGAGAGGAGGCTGAGAATGGGGAATGCCGAGTAATCCAGTTTGTCTAGAACAATGAATGTGCAATAATTAAGTAATATGAGGTATGCATATAGAGGTAGGTTGGAGGTGGACTGTGGAGGGCCTTGAATATCAGAATTCTTCCATACAGTGTTAACATATGAATACTTATACAGTCTAAAATTTAAATGATAGTTTACTTTTGGTGAAGTGTTAACTACTTTCTGAACTGATCCTTTCTTGGGAAAGCTAAAGCTTGCATCTCAAGGCACTGTACTCATCTTTATTCACCACAAGGGGTCAGCCTTTGTAGCTCTTGTGACTTCAGTTTTATAGTTTCAAAGAAAAGTAAAGTGAAACCTTTCAAGACATTGTAAGTCTCCTTCACACTTAGTCTCCTTGTTTTGTTGAAGTGAAGTATAACAGGATATACAAAGTCTCATGAAACCTCTATTTGTATAACTACTCATCTTCAAAGTTAGTTCTTTTTCTCACATCCAGATTAATGTCTAATTTCTTTCAATTTTTTTTGGTAATCATTAGAAATTGAAATGAAGGTGAGACATCAACCTGATTTATACTGAGAAAAGGCTCTATTTTTTCACTACAATTTATCAGAGAACATAGAGATTCCTGGACTTTCTTATTTTCAGGAAATCTTAATTCTAGATAATTTTACTTTGCTAGTATTTAAGCCTCAATATTCTTCTTTTATCTCATTCCTATTCATTATTTTGAAAGTGGCATGGATGATTACAACTGGATATATAAAGTATGGATTTAAGGAAGTATGTGAAAGATTATCCCTGCCCCAACCTCTACCCCCCAAAAAGAGTGGAAATGAAATACGAATACTATATATACATATATATATATATATGTGTGTGTGTGTGTGTGTGTGTGTGTGTGTGTGTATAGCAGCAGAGTAATAATAATATCTCACATCTCCTTGACATGATGATTGGGTTAAGTGTGGAGAAGGCATTGTGACCACTGATTTTTTGCTTTACAGCAATCAGGACCAGAGCATATCACATCATTAATAAGGTATTCAGTCTTGCCTATCATACATAACCCCCAATACCGGAAGATGCTATTGGAGTAAGATTCCTCAGACTCTCAAAATCCTAGGGACTACTTACTTCTCTGCCCACTCCTATATTAGTTCTGTTCTATCTAGGGTATGAGTTAGTGTTTCTGTCAATCAGATCGTTGCTCAGAGTCCTACCCCCTTATACCTGCTTCCTTCATCCTGTCCCTAATATAGTCTATTAAAATTATCACAAACATATGTTTTCTTATCATCTTTAATCAGAATATCAGAAATTAATGAAATCATTCATTCAGTCTCATGCCCTACATTCAACTCATCCCCTATTCCTTAACTTCACAGACCAGATATCTTTACTTCTTCAGAACAAAGCTTTATTTGGGTAAATAATGAGCTTTAAAGCTCTGTAGCACTGTGTGTGTGTATATATGTATATGTATATCTATGCATATGTATCTATGTAAAATATATAATATATGTATTAGATACTTAGAAAGATCTATTTATAGTTATATATCTTCTGAATATATATATAGACAGATAAAATCTATATAGGTTTATAGATAACTATAAAGTGCTATATTCACTGTAAGAATAGCAATAACTACTCTTATGTATGTAATAGTAAAATGATTGATTCACTCAAACTCACCCCATTTAAATAAAGTGATACGATCCCTATTCAATCATACAATCTCTTAGGCCTTACACTAATCATGGAAAAGTCCTTGAAACTGTGGTGATACTACTCAAGAATTATATTTAGATGGACCAAGGAAACCAGGCCATACCCCAGGAATTATCTACAAATTTAAAACTAAGGAACCAGTTATTCAAAAGATTGGAATAAGAATGGCTTTGCACCACGCATAAGGGCTACTTCTCCAGCACCCCATGAACAACTGGGCTGGGTTAAGGAAGATTCTTAAAGCTAGATGACTAAGATAATAATCTTTGAGAGAAGTATACTGTAAAGACTGGAAAAAATGGCATTAGACAGTAACACATGACCCCTCAAGAGTAGCTTCAGGATCTTGAATCTTGAGGAGATATAGGCAATTTCTGAAGACTTCATTTTTTGGTAGGAGTGGGAGTTGGCAAAAAGAATTCCCAGCACCTATATGGAATATATGTATTTACCTTGATGGTCAGAAGTTATTGTCCTGAAAGTTATTTGGAGGTTTCAAAAAGCTAAATAAATTTTCAAATCAATATCATTATTAACTAATAAACCACCTGAGAATTCTCTCATACATACATTCAGAGTCCAGAAGATAGGAGGCTCAGGCTTAGAAAGTACACTTGGCAAAGCAAAGCACAGAGGCTAGTTTTTCATGGGGTGCTGGAAAAGAATTTCTTGAAAATGCTCTAATCTCATCTTCTCAAGACGAACACTTATGGTCTGCTGGAGTCAGGAAGCATGTAGTAAGTGTTTAATAAATGCCTGTTCATTCATTCGCACTTTGTGTTATCATCCTTGAGGGGGAGGGACAACAGGAAATAGTGGTCCCTGAATTAGCAAATGTTTATAGTTTTGTGGGGCCAGATGCTTTTGGCAGGAATTAATGCTTTCCTCAGCTATTGCCCTTCAGCTCCACCCTACCTACCACCTTGGCTCAAAATTAATAACTGTTTCTAATTGCTTCACTCCAAGTTGGTCTGTCATCATGGAAAAGACATTAATTTAAAAATAAGCACATAACAATTGGGTACCTATTATGTACAAATAAATCTGGAGCTTCAAAAGGGTTAACAATCTCAAGGAAGTAATGAAAAATGAGAAATAAGGTGACCTAGTTTCCTCATCTGTAAAATGATCTGGAAAAGGAAATGGCAAACCAATCCAGTATCTTTGCCAAGAAAATTCTAAATGGGGTCATGAAGAGGCAGACATGACTGAAAGTGACTAAGCAACAACAAGTAAAACAAATCTCATACTGTACTTTGGTCTTGGTTTTAAAAAATAGAGAAGCTAATTAGTGGAATAGGTTAGGTGTACAAGATACAGAAGCCAACAAACTCAGCAGAGTAGTGTTTGATAAACCCAAAGACCCAGTTTCTGGCGGAAAAACAATAGTCTAGTCTTTGACTAGAACTGCTGAGAAAACCATAATGGAGCTTAGTAGAAATTGGATTTAGACCAATATCTCGCATCACATACTAAAATAAACTCCAAATGAATACTTGACAGGCATAAAAATAAAAAGCAAATTAGAAGAATGGGAATGAAAGTAGTTTTCATGTCTATTGATAGAGAAAGACCAAAAAGAATAAAAAAAGAGAAAGACCAAAGGGGATTAAAAGATAAAATAGTTAATTTTATTTACATAAAATGTAAAATATTTTTTAATTATATGAAATTTGAAAGTTTGTTTTCATAAACAAAAAGAAATGTGGTTAAAACTAGAGAGGAAAAGGTTAACTAGGAAAATATTTGCAGCAAGTTTCTCTGATAAAGTTCTCATATTCAAGATATATAAGAAATGGGTTCAAATTTATAAGAGCCATTCCCCAATAGAATTTAAAAAAAAATAAACTGAAAGTTTTCAAAGGAAAAATGAACTAAGTCATCAACAATTCTATGAACATTCTTCAAATCACTAATAATTTCAGAAGTACAAATTAAAGCAACTATGAGGTAGGTACCTCCTCATACCCAGCAGATTAGCACAAATGACAAAAGAGGACAATTGTAAATGGTAGAAATGCCTGGAAAGCAATTTGGAAATCTGCCCCAAAAGTTGCTGAACCATGAACCAGTGATATCCGTATTTAGCAAATATCCAAATGAAATCAAAGAGGAAAACAACCCATATGTAAGAAAATATTTATAACTGCTTTTTTGATAGCAAATAATTGGAAACTGATGGGATACTCACCTATTAGGGAATAGTTAAATAAACTTATGGTATGTGAATGTAATGGGTTATTATTTCTCCATAAGAAATAATGAAATGGGGAGGCAGGTAGGTGGTGCAGTGGATAAAGTACCAGCCCTGGAATCAGGAGGACCTGAGTTCAAATCCAGTTTCAAACTCTTGACATTTACTAGCTGTTTGACCCTGGGTGAGTCACTTAACCCTCATTGCCCCACAAAAAAATCAATAATGAAATGAACATTTTCAGAGAAACAGGGAAGACCTCTAAAATGATGCAAAGTGACCAGAACTACAAGAACAGTTTATATAATTATATCAACATTATAAAGAAATACTACTTTGAAAAATTTACAACTTTGATCAATGCAATGAAATACCAAGATTCCAAAGGATCAGACATGCAGTGTGCTACTCATCTCCTAAAAAAGTTGATTGACTCATTTTTGGACATAGACAATGTGGGTATTTGTTATGTTTGGCAATTCCTATGTGTCAGAAAGGATTTATTTTTATTTTTTATTAATTTTATGTTGTTATTGTTCAAAAGAAGGAGAGTGATAGAGAAATGAAATACGTTATTTTAAATTGGAAAAAATGAATTAGTTTTCTTTTTAAAGATATATACTAGGGGGCAGCTAGGTGGTACAGTGGATAAAGCACTGGCCCTGGATTCAGGAGGACCTGAGTTCAAATCTGGCCTCAGACACTTGACACTTACTTGTTGTGTGACCCTGGGCAAGTCATTTAACCCTCATTGCCCCACAAAAAAAAGAAAAGAAAAAGATAAATACTAGACACTATGGGTGTTACTTATATATGATCATAGATCTTGAACTGTACTATACCTCTGAGTGGAAATGCAATATGAATACTATATATATACATACATACATATATATGCATGTGTATAGCAGGAAATATATGTATACACACACACACACAAATTTATACAGATATACATGTGTGTGTATAAATGAGGGAACTGAGGCCCAGAGAGGTTGTTATTTGCCCAAAGTCACAGAAAAGTGGTACAAAACATTGTCTAGCCCTCAAGGATCATTGCCATATTGAAGTTGTACTTCATTGTATTCTTTTTTTTAAATTATATTTTACTTTTTTCTAATTAGCAAAAGTTCACCTTTCCTCACCTTCACCTGTGAATAAAAGAAAAACAAAACTCCTGTTACAAACATATATTATCAAGCAAATGGAATTTTGGCACTGGCCATGTCAAAAAAATCTTTTGTTCTGTACTCTTGAGTTCCTCATCTATTGGGAGGTGGCTAGCCTGTTTCAGGACTAATCCTCTGGAATTATACTTGGTCATTGCATTGATCAAAGTACCTCATTCTTTCAAAATTGTTTGTCTTTTACCAAGTTGTTGTCATCATAGAAATTGTTTTCCTAGTTCTGTTCACTTCATTTTTCATCAATTCATACATGTCCTCCCAAATGTCTCTATAACTATCCCTTTTCTTCATTTCTTGTTGTGCAATAGTATTGCTTCATATTTATATACCATAACTTCTTCAATCATTCCCCAATTTATAGGTACTCTCTCAGATTCCCCATTCTTTGCCACCTCAGAGAAAGCTCAGAGAAATATTTCTGTCTATCCTTCATTAGAGTTTGTTTCACTTAGGGCTAATCCATTCTTTCAAACGCCTTCCCTTTAGTTCCTCTTCCTTATGCCCTCCTAGTTCCCTTGTAAATGAAATTTATTTCTGTACCTAACCGTGTGTGTGTGTGTGTGTGTGTGTATTCTTCCCTTTTTTAACCACTTCACATGAGAGATAAGTTCAATTGCCAACTGTTCCCCACAAAAAAACTCTCCTCTTGTGTATATGTCTACCTACAAACCCTAATTATATGAGATAATTTCTCCTAACCTGCTTAACCCTTCTCCTCCCAGGATATTTCTCTCTCTTTATTTTTCTCTTGAGAAGACATAACAGAACCAGTATAGACTCGGCCCTACTCATTCTTCCCAGCTATCATCACATATCACCAAATGCCTTGCATATCTCAAATTGGATGTCCTACAGGCTTCTCAAATTTAACACATGCAGAAGAGGACTCCACAATGTCTACAATCCAGATATACTGGCCTGTTTGCTCTTTTTCTCACAGGACATTCCATTTCCTATCTTTGCATCTTTGTATTGGCAATTCCCCATACATGTCACGCTCTGCTACCTCTCACCTCTCCTGCTTATGTCCTTGTCTTCCTTTAAAATAATTATTATTGTTATTATTATAATTATTATCATCATTATTATTCCTGTATACTATGTATGTCTCTTCCTCAATGCTACTTTATATCCCACAGTGTTCTAGGAGCTCCCCTGAGGAGTTAGGTGTACCCCTATTGCTAATGGTTTCTAGAGCACTTTCTATAGGAAGTTTTTCCTGGTTCTTTTCACTAATAATTCCTTCCCCTTTGAGTTTATTTTCCATCTACTCTCAATATAACACTTATGTACCTAGTCATTTAAATGTCTCCCCCCTTGTTGCCCACATTCTTGTGAACTGCTTGAAGGTAAACACAATACCTAACATATTGTAGGTACTTAATAAATGTTTTTGATTGATTGGACAAAGGACAGACATTTAAGATCTCCTTCCTTCCTCAAAAGTCTCTTGGTTGACACTAGGTGCCCTAGAATGAGATGATATGGAGTATGAGTTTAAGAATACTCCTGTGATTCAGTAAATTAATTGCAAACAATTTTCTTTCTTTGTAGATGGTCAAGGAGGCCAAACAAGTGGGTAGATTCCAATAGAAACATTTAAAGAATTCAATAGCAATTTGATAGCTGTGTTCTTCCTCAGGGATATGTGTTCTTTTTTATAATACTGTTTTATTTTTTCCCAATTACATGTAAAAACAATTTTTGACATTCATTTTTTTTAAATTTTGAGTTCCAAAATCTCTCCCTCTCTACCCTTTCACCTCCCTGAGATGGGAAGCAATTTTATATAGGTTATACATGTGCAATCATGAAAAACATTTTTCTATATTAGTCATGTTGTGAAAGAAAACACAAAGAAAAGAATAAAGCACAAAAAATAAAATGAAAAATGGTACACTTCAATCTGCATTCAGACTCCATCACTTCTTTCTCTGGAGGTGGATAGCATTTTTCATTATGAGTCCTTTGAAATTGTCTTGGATCATTGTATTGCTGAGAAGAGCTAAGTCATTCACCAGGCACGTGTATATTGAGCAGGAACACACACTTGGCTTTTGCTTGCCTGGAATGATGGTGTAATGAGCCTTAAAATGGACTGTTTCATCCAATAGGATTTGTGTTATTATCCACTAACAAGGTAGCAGCTTCTTACAATGTTCAGTGGGCAGTGTGCATAGGCATAGATTAAGCACATCACTCACATGTAAGGAAAGGGAAAATAGCTTCAGCAATGTTTATATATAATAACACTCCAAGTGCTGACAATGTAGCAACCTCCTGTCACTATTGATGCCTCACACTACTCAAAGAGTACCATACACATCCTGCTATTGCTCTCTGGATTCCATATTAAGAGAGGCAACATTAAGTTTCCATAGTTAAAATAGAAAACCAAGGGATCAGTTATGTTGTACATTTAAAACTGACTTCATCTTTTGGGATGTGAGATTTATTCACAGATATTTTCAAGGTTAGAACCACATTTGTTTTTAAAGTATGATAAATTCCTTCTTTCTCTCCTCTGTTTCTTTAAACATAGAATCTATTTCATCATTGTTATCTTCTTGAAAAATCACAGGAAATTTTGTTATGTCAAAGACAGTTAAGTGGGACTTTGTTTGAATGGGAGGTTTTTTACTTTTATCTTTTGAAAGAAAGAAATTTGACTGAGGAAGTCCATTGAAATATTTGATGAGTTCAATTTTGTACATCTCCCCTTATTGCTGTATTCTTTGATATGCAGGACAATCACCCAGACACCCACACCATCTTACTTTGTTTATCTCCCTTTCTTTATGGTAATTATAAGAAGAATCCACCACACTATGTGCTCTCCTGAAACCAAGGATGGTGGTTTGTAGAGCTTGAAACATTTCAAGAACTGAAAAAGTACCTCTAGAGACTCACACTAATGCACTGTTAGTGGAGTTGTCAACTGGTTCAATAGTTCTGGAAAAGTTTGAAACTATACTAGAAAAGTCATTAAACTATGCATACCCTCTGAGCTAGTAATAATGCTACTAAAAGCATATCCTAAAAAGATCAAAGGCAGAGGGAAAAAGATTTGTTCCAAAATATCCATAACATTTTTTATGGTAATAAAGAACTGAAAGCCAAGTAGATGCCTATCAATTGGGAAATCATGGGATATGAATGTAATGGAATATGATTAAAAATTAATATAAAAATTCATAGAACTTTTGGGTAAACTTAGCCAAACTGAAAAAATCAACAAAATAGTTTATACAATGACCATAATAATGTGGGGGAAAAGCAACAGTGAAAGAAATCAGAACTTTGATCATTACAGAGACCAAAATTGATTTCAAAAAATTGAATTATAGGATTCACTGTGCAACTAGTTTTCTTACTGTATACACAACCATCTGTGTTTCCCTTTTCCAGTCACTTCCTTCTCTAATTCATCTTATACACCTTCCTAAAATAATTCATTTCTCATTGAAAGAACATGCAGTGGGGGCAGCTAGGTGGCACAGTGGATAAAGCACTGGCCCTGGATTCAGGAGGACCTGAGTTCAAATCTGGCCTCAGACACTTGACACTTACTAGCTGTGTGACCCTGAGCAAGTCACTTAACCCTCACTGACCCACAAAAATAAACAACAAAAAAAAGAAAGAACATGCAATGAATCACTGTCATTCATTAGATAAAATATAAATCTTATAGATTGATATTCCTGAAACTTGGCATTCAATTTCCCAAATTGCATTTCCTTGCTACCTTCCTTTATGAGAGCTCTTCCCTATGTCTTGAATGTACTCAGTCTTCATCTTCACCCATTCAAAACCTTAGCTTACTTCTAATGTCATCTTAGTTGCCACCTTCTATTGAAAGCCTTTCCTGATCCCCCTGTTTGGGGCATCTAGGCAAGAGAGTGAGCCACTAATGTCAAATTCTAGAAAGGGGCCCACAAATGGTACATAAGTATTCCTGCCAGCCTCATGTTGGCTTAGAAAACTACATATTAATGTTATCCATCCCCTACTGTATTTTTATTTGTTTTATTAAATATTCTCCAGTTATATTATAATCTGGTTCTGCCTTGATACACATGTTTGATAATTTTCTAAGCCTGTAATTTTCTGAGAAGGGGCCAACATGCTTTGGTAGAAGGTGTTTGTTCCCCATGCAAATGAAACCACAGGTCCAGCCAGTAATCCATCGAAGAGGAAGACAAACTTGTCTTGTCCCCCATTCCAACTCCGTTTGTGCACTATCTTCAGAACAAAATATGTTAAGTTTAAGCCATGGTCAAATCTGGCTAATTGAGGGAGGGAAATACAGACACCATTCTCCTCCTTGCTTTTGTTTTACCTAAATATGAAACAATCTATCAGTCTTTGAGATTTCCATTTGGGACAATTGACCTGAATTTTGAAATAAGCTTGTCCCACTGTAGGTCCATTCTCCCATTACTATCTGCCTTACCCTACTCATCAGGGAGGCTGAAGGACACTTTTGTACAGGTATATATCTTCTTCCAGATGGAAGAATATAACAAATATCCAAGCCCAATGATCTTGGATAGCATTTTTGCTTTAGTATTTGGTTAAGAGATAAACCACACTAAAGATTCTAGAAAGGGATAGACATTCTAAAATTTACAAACAACAACGACAAAATCAGAGCACAAGAATATTAGAACTGTTTGATTTGCTTTGACCTTTAGAAAATAATTAGTTCCACATTTCTTTTATATTTTCACTAAAACTTATTGTCTGGGACAGCTAGGTGACACAGTGGATAAAGCACCAGCCCTGAATTCAGGAGGACCTAAGTTCCAATCTAGCCTCAGACACTTACTAACTGTGTGACTCTGGGCAAGTCACTTAACCCTTATTGACCCTCCCTAAATAAATAAATAATATATATATATATATATATATATATATTTTAAAAACAACAACTTATTGTCTGAGATTGTCATGTAAAAATGTATTTGCTTGTTTGTAAAATCACTTACGGATTCTTATTGGCACATCCACACCAATGCTCCCCCTACCCCCTCAAAAAATATACCTTTGTCTATTTGAAATTTTGATCTGCTTGGTGGTTTGTTTGTTTGTTTAGTGTTTTTCTTTTTTTTATGAGAATGAACCTTGGGCCTTAGTTGCCGTCATCCAACCCCAGGCTTCTTCAGCTTTTGCCAATCGAGAGCCCTTTTCACCTGAGAAATTTTTATACTACTCTGGGTATATAGGAAAATAAAACAGGCATACATAATCTTTAATGTTGCCAAAATTTTCATGACCCCCACATTCAGTTATGCCACCCCATATGGGGTCTTAAACTCACATATGGGGTCTTAAACTCACATAATCTATGAGACACTACTAAGAATTGGGAAAAGTTCGAGGCTTTAAAGTGTTCACATTTTTAAAGCTTTTGTGTAAGACAGAGAAGGCCCTCTGCTGGCAGCAAGAATAGACTTTAACCAGCAAAGTATCCCTCTACTTTAAACATGGAGTTCTTCACTTGTTTTTGTGGCCTCGTGGATCCCTTAGCCAGTCTGTCATAACCTATGGACCTCTTTTCAGAATAATGTTTTTAAATGAACAAAATGAAATATGTAGGGTTACAAAGGCAACACCTTATATTGAAATGTAGTTAACAAAGTACTTTAAAATTACAACTTAACAGGCCACATATGAAGGAACTCCTGACTTAAAGAGATCTAGACCAACTGTTTGAACATTTAATTCTAGTCTTTGAAACCTGTATAAATAAACTATATTGACATGATTCCCCCAAATCTATAGTAGCATGATTCTTATGACCCTCAAACCACTGGATTGATTTCTAAAGTCCCTCCCTACACTCAAATGCTATGAGTCTGTGTGACAGATAGAATGTAGTTCAATGGAAGCAGCACTGAATCTGCCACTGTGAATGTGGTCTTTAGTAAAGTCTTTACATTAGGTCTCTCTAAGAATATTTGATTGTCACAAAGGCTGACTCTGGACATTCTAAATTCTAAGACCTTGAGACAGTCAGAGGAAGCTGAGCATTGGGGGAAAAGTAAAAACATATATATTTTAAAAGCATACAAATAGACTGGCAACAAGATTTTATTAGAAGCTTTTTTAATAGAAGCACAGTCACTATGCTAAGTGCTAGGGGTAAAAATACAAACCAAAGGGGGCAGCTAGATAGCACAGTGGATAAAGCACTGGCCTTGGATTCAGAAGGACCTGAGTTCAAATCCAGCCTCAGACACTTGACACTAGCTGTGTGACCCTGGGCAAGTCACTTAACCCTCACTGCCCTGCAAAAAAATACAAAACAAAACAAACAAAAAAACAAAAACAAAAGATTGTTCTTGTCCTCAAAGAGCTTACATTCTAATGGGGGTAAGACAGCACATAAAAGGAAGCTGAAAAGATCAGGGAAAGGAAACATAGAAGGGGCATAGTGGAAAAGAGAGTCATGGAACAGCACAGGAGGAGAATCAGATATGGCTGGTCATGGCCTATCCCCAAAATGGAGGTCCTGGTCGAAGCTCACAAATGGGAGATGGGTGCTGGCATGGTCGAGGGATGCTTCAGGATGAGAATGCAGGTGAGTCTTTGTAAGGAAATCTGCAGAGGGTCAGAAGCAGCCAGCAGGGGAATGAAGCATAGACAGCCTGTTTGAACCTTCAACATTTTTCTGGGGGCTCTCCTTCTCTGATTTCCTCTTCTTTCTGACGAAGTAGGAAATTTCAGTCACATAGTTTGAGGAAATAGCAGGAGTACCATCTTGGAGTCTTTTGGCTGCCATATTCCTGACTGAGGAACTCCCAGTGCTCAGGCTTCACTGTTAAGGTGAAGATAGCTGTAGACTGAAACAGAGTGGTTTTTCAGAGCCAGTTCTATGAAATCTCCAATTTTCTGGGACTCCTTGTAAACTCTGATCTGTAATTTCTGGGAGCAATTCCTTTAGCTCCTTAATGTCTTTCTCATCCTTAGCGGAAGGTGTCTCGGCTGCCTTTTTCCTTTCATTCAGCATGGTCAACTTCTTCTCAACGGTGTCCATAAATTCAGCAAACAGATATGGCTTCATGTCCTGGATCTTGTAAGATTGGGCCAGGCACAGCTGGCAATTGGCCTTGCCTAGAGTTCCTCTATTACCTGCCTCTAATTTTTAGATTCTGTGCTTACTTCCTCTAGTTTCAGGTGAACTTGAGCCACATTGGATTGCAATTACCTTGTTTCCTTCTTCTTAAAAAACAATCTTGCAGCAGCTAGGTGGCACAGTGGATAGAGCACCAGCCCTGGATTCAGGAGGACCTGAGTTCAAATCCGGCCCCACTTAACAATTACTAGTTGTGTGACCCTAGGCAAGTCACTTAACCCCAATTGCCTCAAAAAACAAACAAACAAATAAATAAATAAATAATCTTTGCTAAGTCCAACATATTTCAGGTGAGCTTCAGATTCCAACGTCATCTTCTTTTTCTCAAACAGAATTGTTTTCAACCATTGAGTCATTTCCACTTTCTTCAACTTTGTCATTCTCTTCTTATTCTTCTTCCTCATCTTCCTACATCAATTCATCTTTTTCTTCCCACTCTATTTAGCAGCTACTCTCTCTCATCTTTGGCCCATCCCTGGCTGTCTTTGAGTCTTCCCAGGGTCTCCTTTATTTCTCCTGATTACCTACATCTTCTGTTGAGGACTTGGTCTCAGCAGTAGCATTCTCCTTTCTGTCTGAGTACTCCTCTGAAGCTTCATCCTCTGTAGGGACCTACTCACCTGGATCAGAAGGCACTGGCTGAATCTTTTGCAGGGATATCATCAGGCTTTTCCTCACTCTCTACCTCTGCCTGGGTTTCTACCAGTTCAGCTACCACCTAAACCTCAAATGAAACCAGATTTTCTTCTACATAGGCCATTTTTATATCTTCTTTCACAGTCTCTTCCACTGCCTTCTCCTGTCCTCATTCCTCATTCAAATTTCAAAATATATTCTGGTCTCTTATAGTACTTAAAGTATATGTTAAGACTGGTCTTGCATTGATTTAATTGTTTTCAATGCATCATCATTTTGTTTTTATTTTAAAATGCCAGTAATTCTTTGACATACTCAATCACAGCAGCTTTCCCCTTAATAGCTTTATTTATTTACATTTGATGTGCCTTGGAACATGCTTGGGAGAGCCCAAGTTATTTGTAAGTATCATCTTTGTCCACTGCTTTAATTTTACATTTGTATTTAAGCTTGAAACATTTATTCTCTTTCTTGCCTTGGTGTATATTCAAGATTTTGTATTTAGAGAGTCTAAATGGCATTCTGACATAATTGGAGGAAGATTCCATGAGATAGTGAAGTTAATTAATCTGTTTCTTGGTGGAGTCATACACTCAAATGTCATTCATGCACATCAAGTAATTAATAAGATGCTGTACAACTTCTTTAACTTGGAAGACATTTTCAGTTCTATTTAGGAGAAATGATAATAGGATTAAAGATGGATCAAACCACAAGTAGTAACTGTCCTTGGAAGTTATCAAATTTTACAGTACTGATGCTTGACATTATTATTTTTGTAGTATGTTCTAAATAGAAAATAGTTTCCATGTATTTGGAAAATATACTAACATTCTCGTGGTATTTGGGGCTTCTTTATGTACTTGCGGTACATGGATGATCCAAGAGTATGGAAATGAGACCAAGACTATATGATAATCAATAAAAGCTTGTAAATGTTATAACATGTCCAGGTACCTAATTCAATAAGCTCTTTTTATTGTTTGCTTGTTTTTGCTTTCAACATCTTGGGACTTTGGGGCATGGTGTTTTTTTTCGTTTTGGCTTCTCAACCAATATATTATTTTCTTGTTAAGTATTTATACATGATTACACATTTTTAGTGATGCAAACTATGACATTTTGTATAAAGTGCATAAGACATATTGGCTTTTTTGGAAGTTTCACTAGAAATAGCACCTTTGGGTAGGAGGTATATGATGTATTCTTTAAAGAAGTAGGATTTTAGGGGCAGCTAGGTGGCACAGTGGATAGAGCACCGGCCCTGGATTCAGGAGGACCTGAGTTCAAATCCAGCCTCAGACACTTAGCAATTACTAGCTGTGTGACCCTTTGCAAACCACTTAACCCCAATTACCACACCAAAAAAAAAAAAGAAGTAGGATTTTATCTGATTGAAAGGAAACAAGGACAGTGTTTTTCTAGTACTTCACACGTCACCATGAAGCATTTGATTTTTCTTTTAACCAATAACCCCACAAACTTTATTGAGCATTTAGTATGTGTCCTCAGATATCCACGTTACCTTTCCCTTCTTGGCTTTAAAATGTCTTTAAATAGTTCTATCTTTCACTGTGGAGGTGGCTACATGGCTCAATGGGTAGAGAACTGAGCCTGGAGTCAGAAAGACCTAAGTTCAAATCTGGCTTCAGACACTTACTAGTTTTGTGACCCTGGGCAAGTCACTTAACCTCTGTCTTCCTTAATTCACTGGAGAAGGAAATGGCAAATCACTCCAGTAACTTTTCCAAAAAAATCCCATGGACTGTACAATCCATGGAATCATAAAGTGTCAGACACAACTTAATTGCGCGCGCGTGTGCGCGCGCACACACACACACACACACACACACACACACACACTTTTCACTATAGGCCCACCACATCACTCTCTGTACCATCATGGTCTCTGTAATAAGCATGACTACTAATGCCGTCTTTGAATATCGAAGAGAGCATTCTATGGACATTACTCATGTCAACCTTATAATATGCTTATCATTCTCAGACTTCTCACGTGTGACCACTCTGGTGGACCAGTGATATGAGTGACTGTCTAACCAAAAGTTACCTGAGTCTATTCTTTTGTTTTATAGATCATACTTTATTATTAAGTCCCTGAATACGTCTAATATTGAAAGGTAAAAAAAGGGATAGAGATTAAGTTTAATTTATCTCCTGCAAAGCATTTGAGCTAATAATTAAATCTCATCTGGGCTCTCTGCCTTCCAGTTTTGCCTAAATGAGTTGGAATTTCAGCCACCTCTTTTGATATAGCTTTTGTTACTTATTATATTAATGCTGAACATGCTTTATGTCTCACATTTCATCCAACTTGCATTTTCATTATGTTAGACTTCTTACCACCAGATAGATAGTCAGGAATTGTTTCTTTTGCATATCTTCTTTCTTCAGGGGTTCCATAGAGTGAATTAACTGTTCCATTACTTAACAAGGTTGCTCTCATCCAGCTAAGTTTATAAACATTGCATGTCCCAGCATATCACTTTAAAGGAGTCTATGAATCAATGTCAAACAGCATTTATTAAACATTTCCTATGTTCCAGACACTGTACTAAGCTCTGAGGCTGCAATGAAAGGCAGAAACAATCCCTATATTCAAGCTGCTCACAGTCTAATGAGGGGGGAAAACATGCAAGCAGGTATGTATAAACAAAGTGTATACAACACAAATAGAAGTTACATGAGAAACATCCCAAAGGGCACAGGGATCCACTAGATACTTTACAGGGGAAATATAAAAAGATGTCTGTCAAGTCTAGAGACTTCTATTTGCCTTCTCTAATCATAAAGCAGTGAGCCCGACACAATAATAAAAAGTCACCTGGACTTGGAGTTGAGACCTAGTTTTAAGTCTTAGGTCAGAAACCATTTATATGACTAAACCTTAATTTCTTCATCTCTAAAATGGAGATAGTAATGTATATTTCTCAGAGTTGTTACAGGAATCACTGCATAAGTAAGAGTTAGTAACTCTAGAATGATTACATGAGTTATACATTTGCAAAATTACACAGCATCTTCAGTGATCTCCAGTTGTTCTTTCCCACAAGTGCACATGAACATGCACACACACATACACACGCAGAGAAAACAGAGAGGGTAACTTTAAATATTTTAGATTTGTTTTTACTGCCTTCTATTAAATCAGTATTTTGTCTCACTGATTACCTTTGCTTAAACAACTTTAATGCAACTACATTCTTATAATCCCTCCTCCCTCACCCTACCCCAGCTCCAATTTGCTTATTCTTTATTTGGTGATTTTATATGTATATATGTGTGTATGTGTGTGTATATATACACATACATATACACAATACACATGTGTATACATACATATATACATACATGCACATACATATATGATTATGTGTGTATATGTGTACACATATTTTTTCTTATTTATATATATATATGTAGGTATAGATATATCCCCATGTATACACACACATATATTTTTTTTAATTTGGCTGCAATATTTTGGAGGAGACATTTGGCAAGCTGGGATTCATCTTGAAGAGGGTGAACAGTATGCTAAAGGGATTGGAAGTAATGCGATAAATGGATCAGTTGAAAAAATGGGAGATGTTTGGCCTGGAGAAGAGATAGCTGCTTTCCAATATTTGAAAGATTGTTAAGTAGAAGAAGGATTAGATTTACTCTATTTGGCTTTAGAGGAAGGAACTGGGAGCAATAAGTGGGAACTATAAGCAGGTCAATTTCAGCTCAATTTAAGCAAAAAATTTGGTAGATAAGAGCTGTGAAAAGTGGAATGGAATCTCTAAAGTAATAGTGAGCTCTCTACCATGAGAACCTTCCAGTAAAAATTGGATAATCATTTGTCAGGGATATCATAGCTGGGATTCATATCAGGGTTCAATGAATGCTGGAATAGACCACTTTTAGAGAAGACAAAGGTCTCAGAGGGTTCCTGGGAACTCTGCTTCTATTGGCTCTTACTATATCATTCCTTCATGCTTTCCCCAACCCCACCACAATTAAGATGCAAACACAACTGGTTCTGGCTTGGGCAAATGCAAGAACTTGAAGCACACTAAAAACACAACTTCCCTGATTACTGTTCCCTAGAGAGAGGGAACTCATGACTCGAGAAATTCAACACTCCAAGAATATGCGTTGGGTACCTGTCCACATTTTCCTCCATGCTCCAAATCTCACCATGGTTTTGCCACCATGGTTTTGCCCTTCCTCTATTTTCAGACATAATCCCTGCAAACTGAAGAATTCTAATGGCTGGCTTTGTACAAAAGTTTGTCAAATCCACCCTTTCTGTTTTCTTCCCTTGACTATTTTACTGTTTGCTTCTTTTATTGTCATTGAAAATGTCCATAAGCTAACTATTCACTTTTTTAACTCTTCACTTTTTTATTCTTATGTCTTCAATGGCTTTATTTTAACTGGGCTAACCATAGCAGCTCACTCTGTATGTACGTGGATGAAGGCAGCAATTATTTCCTCAGTTGTAGTGTCTCTAATCAGTGAATAGTATGTTTCACACAGATGTTGTTGCTTCTGGGTGGCACAGTGGATGGAGAGCTGGGCCCAAAGTCAAGAAGTCCTGAATTCAAATTTGACTTCAGACATTTATCAGCTGTGTGATGTAAGGTAAGTTACTTAACCTCTGTGTTAGTTTCCTCAACTGTAAATAGGGGGTAATAATAATAATAATTGCAGCTACCACCCAGTGTTGTAGTGAGAATCAAATGAGGCATTATTTCCAAAATGCTATTTGAAGAGGGCTGAAGAACATCTGGTTAAAGGCCACATCTGGAAAATGTACACAGAGTAGCTTCATTACCCCAAAGCTAGATAAACACACCAACTGGTAATGTTTGATACTGCAGCCCAGGTTGGTTAGACATTCTGAGAATATTATGACCAATTTTTTTTAAAGGGGGAAAGTCCATTATTTCAAATGTAGGTAAAGAATTCCCAGGCAAAGAAGAAAATCCTTTGTCAACTTAGGAATTAAGTGTGGTCAATCACAGCATTAGTTTTAATTCATGTCCAACTCTTCAGGACCCCATTTGGGGTTTTCTTGGCAAAGACACTGGAGTGGTTTGCCATTTCCTTCTCCGGGTCATTTTGCAGATGAGGAAACTGAATCAAACAGGGTTAAGTGACTTGCCCAGCATCACATAGCTAGTAAGTGTCTGAGAGTAGATTTGAACTCATGTCTTCTTGACTCTAGGCCCAGCATTCTATCTACTTTACCATTTAGGGGCCCCTAGGAAAATGTTATTAACTGAAAAAACTACTATAAAGAAAAGGTGATATGCTAGCTGGGATTGGGATTCCCAATGCTTGATAAAACAATGGCCAATGCACCATAGCACTGGCTGTTAGAAATGGCAAATGCAGTTTGGAATTGAGAGATAGGAATGATGGTTTTGGACTTAATTCTCATATGATTTGTCCTTTTTCTTACAATATACTTATGGTAGAATTTGGACAAGTGTGTAGCTATGGAAGGGGAAGTGGCTAAAATTAAACTCATTACATAAATTTAATTAGTAACAAGTCAAGCAGACCATAGGAATTTATTAAATGCGTACTAATTAGTGGTTTCTTATAGATATATAGATATATTTATGGATATAAATGTAGATATAGGTATACATACAGATATACATATATCACATATATGACCTATTAGGATTAGCTTATTTTAGTTTTGATTTTGGTAATCATAAGTAGCTCCGACATGTAGATCTACTCAGCCATTTAGTTTCTGAATGGAAACTATGAGGCAGCATGATTTAGTGGTTAGAGTAAAGATCCCTCTTTCAAGAATATCTGTGCTCAAATTTTGTTTCAGATGTTTACTTTCAGTGTGTGACCATGTCACTCAACTTTTCAGTCTCACTTTCCTTACCTGCTTTTCTTGGTATCCCCAAGTGCCCAACACAAAAGTTACTTTTCTCCAGACAATCCTTATTGGATTCACAGACAACATACACGTAGAAGGTGGTACATTGTTTAAATTCACTACCTTGGTCCACCTATTATCTCATGAAAAGGTCAACTGTGGACAAATCAATAGAAAAGAAGAGATTGAACAATATTTCCTTTTACTTAGCTTCATATGCCAAGGTCTTCTGATTTCCTCCAATTTCTATTTAGAAATCCAGGCAGTCCCCAATAATTTTTAAACATCAGCATTTTTGCTAAAACTGGTTCCCATTATATCTACATTGTTACTTCAAGTTTTCAGCTCAGTATTTTTATTTTTCATATAGGAATTTCATTCTTTCTAATTGGTAATAGAAGTCAATGGGATTGGGGGGCAGCTGGGTGGTGCAGTGGATAGAGCACCAGCCCTGGATTCAGGAAGACCTGAGTTCAAATCTGATCTCAGACCCTTGACACTTACTAGCTGTGTGACCGTGGGTAAGTCACTTAACCCCAATTGCCTCACCAAAAAAAAAAAAAAAAAAAAAAAAAAAAAGAAGTCGATGGGAAAAAATCCATTTCCTTTTCAGGATTCTTCCTTATGACTTTGCTGGAGAATCTTGACTTTTTCTGTAATGTTATAGTTAACTATATGATGTTTCATTCCTTTCTTACTTCAAGGATTTGTGTTTTCATGGCTTTGGGGACTCCTTTTGCCAACACAGTTCATAATTCCTCTATATCTTAATAAACATCTTTGTGAGACACAGTTTAAAAATCCATCACCCTATGATCTACCCACTAAAGGGTCTTTCCAAACTTCGGACTGTCCTTGGAAAAGAAAAATACTGGAGACATGTTCTATAGTCTATTGGGTAATATCTTGCTTATTCTGCAAACATTTATTAAGTGTAGAAATATTTTTAAATGACTAGCCTAATGTTGGGGGCTGAAGCTGACTGGAGGACCAAACTGGGGACTGTTGACTATTTGGCTATCTGACTGCTGTTAATTTAATATGGGCCGTTTATAAAGTTCCACCACACTGCTCCCAAACTGATAGACTAAAGATTAAGAAGCCTCTTAACCAAATAATCAAAGCAGAGTTTATTTATGAGATACTATTTAAAAGTAGGAATACAGGGAAATAAAGTGTAGAACCTGACTGCTTTCCTGCGGTCTCTTTCGCACCTGCTGCGCCTTGAACTTCTTGAATACAATAAGGGCCTTGGCCGCCTCAGGGCATGTTACACTTTCCCTGGTTTGTATTAAGGCCTGTAACCTTGTCAACCCAGTCTCTCCTTTCTGAACAGAACTCTCCTCCGTCCTGGTCCGCGCTCCCCTCTAGTCAGCCTCTCTCCTCTAGTCCGTCCTCGAGTCTCCTCTCCTCTCTCCTTTAGTCCGTCTCCCTCTAGTCTCCTTCCTCCTCTAGTCAGCCGAACTCTCCTTAATCTTGTCTCTCTATCTAGTCCGTCCTCCTAGTCAGCTTCCCTTGCTCTAGTCAGCCTTCCTCCATTCCCCACTCTAGTCTGTCTCCAAGTCTCCCTCCTTTTTATTTCCTAGCTAACTCCCAGGTCTATATATACCTTTTCTTCTCTCCACTCAAATCTCAGGGCTTTCTTCGCCCCCACAGACCAAGCTAATCCGCCAGCCAGAGCTGCAGCTGGGGGGGGAGGGGGAAGAATGCTCTCGAGCCTTATGCCTCAGCACAGGCCATCCGGGATCCTTCAGATAGCTCCGCTCAGGTCGGAGGGAGCTGGGGGCTTTTTTTTTTCCCCAGCTGTCTGACCTGGCGTCTTGTATAGCCCACGGGGCTTTTTCGCTCAGCTGAAGCTGAGGAGGAGGGGGAGAGACCCTAAGGGCCTAAGGCTTTCTAATCTCAGCCTAAAGGTAGGGTCCCCAAATCAAAATAAATTTCCACATAAGCATCTATTATTTATCAAGCACTGTGCTAGCTGCTAGAAATACAAATGTTAAATCACCCCGGCCCTTAAGAAGCTTATGTTCTTTTTGGGTTATGTGATGAAAGGTTATGGCCTGCATCCATTTAAATATATACAAGGTAAAGACTGGTTGGTTGGGTGTGTGGGAGACATTTACAGATGGGGGACTGTAAATAATTACAGTGCTAATGGCTAGCATTTACATAGTGCCTTAAAGTTCAAAAGGCATTTTACATTTTTACTTCATTTGACCCTCACAATACAGTGAAGATGCTATTATTATCTTCATTTTATAGATGAGAAAACTAAGACTAAAAGAGATTGCCATTTGCCCTGGGTTATATAGCTTGTAACTATCCAAGGCAGGATTTTTACTCAGGTCTTCTCAACTCTAAGTACAATATTCTACTACTGGGCATCACACAGAAGATGGCACTTGAACTGAATTTGGCAGGAAGTTAGAGATTCTAAGAGGCCAGGGAAAGGAAGGAGTGCATTTCAAGAATAGGGGACAACCTTGGAAAAGAATGTCATTAAGTCAGCCAATTAGTGTTTATTTAGCTATTACTATGTACCAGGCGCTCCACTAAATACTGAGGATACAAAGGCAAAAACTATTCCCTCTTCTCAAGAAGCTCATAGTCTAAGAAGAAAGAACAGGCAAACAGTGTATTCTTATTTTTATCATTATTACTAGTTAGCATTTATAAATGACTTAAAGGTTTGCAAATCACTTTACAAATCTCATTTTAACCTCATATCATTGTTGTAAAGGGGATATTATCACTAGCCCCAGTTTGTAGGTAAGGAAACTGAAACTGAGAGGTGAGATTAGTTGCCCAAAGTTCACACAACTAGTAAGTGTGAGACGCTGGAATTCAGGTTTTCTTGACTCCAGTACTAGCACTCAATCTACTATATTACTTAGCTACTTTTCCAAAGTGAATAGTTATTATTTTTAACTCATACTGATAAGGATGCAATTAATCAGTGAGTCACGCAGTCAACACGCATTCATTAAGCACTGACAATGTTACTATATTCTAAGTGCTACTGATGCAAAGAAAGGCAAAAACATTATGTATGCTAAACAGCAATAAGCAAGATTTGGGTTAGACAAATATGATGTGACTATAAGGTAATGAGAAAGAAAAATGCACATATTAGGTACTCTCTAAATATTTAATTGAATTTTTTTATTCCAGATCTTATAGATACAGATAATGTTGTTGTTTTTCAAAGTAGTGACCTTGATAAGTTATTCATTTATTCCAATGATACATTAATTACGCAAGAAATTTTTAGCACTCCAAATCTTTGTATGTAACTGGTTTCAATGCCAGTTTACAAGTTACATTAGAAAATCAGCCTTATTATTATAAGCTCAAAGATTTAAGTTTGAAGGGACCTCTGATGTCCTCTAGTCCTTTTCATTGGCAAGGAAACTGAAAGCCAAAGAAGTGATTCAATTTGCCCAGTGTCACATTGGTAGTAAGAGGCAGGGGCAAAAGTCCAATGCATACTCTCTGACTTGAAATTAAGATCTTTTTCCTTAGTACCATGTTGCCTTTTACATTTATTTTTCTAAGTAATACAATTTTGTACTTATTATAATTAAAATAGACAATGCTTATACATGCATCAGTTCTCCTGTCTCTGAGAAGAAGGTCCTTCAGCATCTTCCACATTAGTGGCACCATCCAGGCAGTACCAACCCCCATTGCTGATAGATAGATAGATAGATAGATAGATAGATAGATAGATAGATAGATAGATAGATAGATAGATAGATAGATAGATAGATAGATAGATAGATAGATGGATGGGGAGAGAGATAAAGCGATAGATGATGGAGCTGGGTAATAGATATAGATGATAAATAATAGAAAAGGAAGGAAGGAAGGAAAGAAGGATGGAAGGAGGGAGGGAGGAAGGAAGGAAGAAAAAGAAAAATAGAGCATTTGATAAGTACCTACTTATCAGACACCAGGCTAAAAAGAAAACCAGATGGCCCCTACTTTCAAGGAGTTTAATTCTAATATGGGAAGAAGCAACATAAAGAAGGTTAGCTGGGGAAGGAGGAGGGTGCCCTTCTGAGAACTGATTAGGCAGCTGTGGAGAAGTGAAGAATATTAGAGAGTGGCCTATAAGTTAAGGAAACAGAAGGATTAGGGCTCCTCAAGATTCACAGGATGGATTCCCTGGACAGTAATCAGAGCTAGGTGCAGTAAGTGTTAAATGAGCAAGGCAGAGCTAGAACAGACCTGAGAATGATTTGGAAGTGCATTGAAAGAAAAATAACTAAAGGTTCCATACATTTTGGCCTAGAAATTCCACTGCTAATTACATTGACAAAGAAAGCAATGTTAAGGATATAGGTAACATATATACCATACCATTTATAGCAAATGTTTTGTTTTGTTTTGTTTCCATCAAAGAATTGGAAACAAACTAAATGCCCATTGAGAAAGAGCTAAACAAATTGTGATATTGAATGTAATGTAATATTACTATGCTATAGGAAACAACTGATGTGATGACTACAGAGAGGTGTAAAAAGACTTACGTGATCTGATTAAAAGTTAAGTAAGCAGAACCAGGAAAACAATATGCACAATAATGAAAACAGTATAAATAGAAAGAATAGCAGCAAAACCATTTAAACTGAAAGATGCAAAGTTTCATTACCTAAGCTGAAAAGGGACGCCTCTATACCTGTCAACATCATTCACCCCTACTCCTCCTCCCACCAACACATACACACATACACACAAATATGTTGTTTAGTTTTGTTGAACTGGGTTTCCCCCTTTTTAAAATTCTTTTTATAAGGAACAATTTGCTGAGAGAGGGAGATGGAAAGATATATTAGAAAATATAAGTGAGGTAAAAACAAAAGATATAAATAAAAACACATTTAGAAAAAATACTTTTTTCTTATGTCTTGTGTCTTATATGGCCAGTGTCTGAAGAAAGTCATGGGAAGAGCAATGGTGCTATTATTGGGGACAAGAGGAGGAGGGTAATGAGCAAAAAGGAAACATGAAGAAGTGATGAAGAGGCCCTGATACTGAACTGCAGGGTTATATTGCCCAAAAATGACACTTGGGGGTGGAAAATGCAAAGAAGACAAGAAATAAATGCAATGGTAGATAGATAAGAGAGAGGCCAAGGGGAGTCTGGTAAGCTACGACAGAACTGCTCTAATCAACAGAATTTATATTATTGTTCATGCCAGCAGAGTTAGCTTAACATTTAAGAGGAATAGCTTGGTAAAGGCACATGATTATTAGAATAAGATATATTAGATTCTTAGACTGAAACATGAGTGTTGTCATATGTATCCAATAAAAATGACTAATAATTTGGGTAAAGCAGTTTAAAAGTTTAAGACGAGAACGTCCATGTTATTTGGGGCTTAAACTTAACGAGAGGCAAGTAAGAAGTTGGACTGAAATAATAAGCTATCATTAGTGACATGATAGTTCAGAGATCAAGGGGAGATCAGAATTTATTTACCTCAGTTACTAACTGGGAAAAGATCAGAGCAATGGATGGATATTGGACCAAAGTATATCTGCTGACCTATATTTGTTTCAGCTGAATCTGAGCAAAACAATGTTGACCAAAGATAGTTATTAAAAATATTCAAACAAAAATGTTCAACTCCACAATATTACCACAATGATATACTCACCAGAATATGATTCTACAACAGAGATCTGCTAACTACAGCCTGAGGCCTAAATGTGTCCTGCTTTCTGTTTTTATAAGGCCCAGGAACTCATATTAGTTTTTATGTAATTTATTTTGCTCATACTTTATCTACATCAGAGATAGAAGATAAGAAGCTCATGTCTAGCCAGCACATTTAGATGAATGAATGATGTGCAGAATCTCCTTGAATGATCAAATGGCAAGTGAAGGGTGCCACAGTAGGTCAAGGGCAACAGGTGAGCTAAAGTCACTTTTTCTCATGCAGAAACATTGGGTTGGGTCACATAGAAAGAACTTCAACCCATTGGACCACAACGAGTCAAGCTAGGGAAGAAAGTTCAATAAGATGAGTCCAAAGTCCAATTGTTAGGACAGAATAGAAAACAGTAAATGCAAAATCATCCACTTTTCTAGATATGAACACTAACCATATTGAACAAGGACAGATACAAATGAATAAATTAATCTATATACACTTTGTATGAAATGCTAGACTTGGAAATGAGGAAGGCTTGGTTGCAAATCCTTCCTCTGATACTTACTGGTTTGTGAATCTGGACAAGTTGTATAACCTCTCATTATACCTATGCAACTGTCTAAGACTTTCTTTTTTTGCAGGGCAATGGGGGTTAAGTGACTTGCCCAGGGTCACACAGCTAGTAAGTGTCAAGTGTCTGAGGCCGGATTTGAACTCAGGTATTCCTGAATCCAGGGTCGGTGCTCTATCCACTGCACCACCTAGCTGCCCCATAGACTTTCAATTAGAGAATAGATATTTACCTCTTTACTGAGAGATCCTTTTAAAAATAAAATCATTTATCCATTCAGATTAAAAGTGTGTGTGTGTGTGTGCACGCACACACACACACACACACACAGACTCCTCATTGGGTTCTTGTGAGGGACTCAAATGAGGTAAAATATGTAAAATGTTTTTTTTCAATACAAAAGATTATATATTTATCACTTAATATTATTGTTAGTTTCTCCCAGGGGACTTCTGTATCACCATAAATAGAAGGAGCTATTCAAAGGAAGAAAGGTTCCCCTCAATCACTATGAGGAATAATAAAATTCTGAAAAACCAGGTCTGATGGGAACTTTATGTCACATGGTGAAATATTTTCTTAAGAGATTATCAAAGGGTGATGACTGTCATGACATGAAGGGTCATATCTATTATCTGGCCTTGCAATAACCTCATCCATTCAAATGAGACAAAGATGAAATGTTATATTGAAGAGGGGCCTGCTTCAGGGAGGAGAGAGCACAGAGGAGGATCATACTCTATAATCCCCAATTCTCATCAGTGCACATACTGGGTACAACAGGCTTATTTACTATTTTTTTCCTTCTTCTGGTCTTTATCTTATTTCTCCTTCTTTATGACTAATTCAATTCAGTGCATCTCTCTATAGGTTAAACCTGCCATCAATAGTGACAGTTACATTGTGTGTGTGTGTAAACCTTGCTTACATTTTCCAAGGACAAATTGCATAACAACTTATGCTCTATAGATAAGAAGTTCTAAACCCAGTGCTTGAATCCTAGATTTCTGTCACTTTCTCATTTCCTAGGAGCAATTATTAATCAAAGTTCCCTTGAATACACATGTTCTGACTATATGTCTCCTTTCTCAGCAAAGTCCACCTCCAGTTACCTATGTGTAATTTTCTAGAGCAGGAGTTCTGAACATTTTCTCTGGGTCATGGGCTCTTTAAAAATTTTGTGAAAACTGTGGAATATTAGGATTCTCAGGGAATTTTATATAGCTTTATACTGTAACAATTGGAATGACGCCACCTGCTGGAAAGCTACTGTAGGAAAGCTATGCCATGAGGAGAAGGTGTCTGAGGGCAAGCCATGTGGTTAGTTCCTTGGCATCGGGAAGTGATATTGGCTTGTGGGTACTGTCTATCAAAGCTACCAGCCAATCAACTTGAGGAGCCTCCCATTTCTGGGAGGAGGACATGAAGTAGGAAGGGATGCTGGTGGAGGTCTTCTTCCTGTTTTTGGTTCCTGACCTCGCCATGGCAGGTCAGATGCTGGGGTCTCTTAAGAAATAGTTAGATTTTTACCTTTCTCTATGATCATTAGATCCTAATGCTCTTTTTTTTTTTTTTTTTTTTTTTTGGTGAGGCAATTGGGATTAAGTGACTTGCCCAGGGTCACACAGCCAGCAAGTGTCAAGCGTCTGAGGCCGGATCTGAACTCAGGTACTCCTGACTCCAGGGCTGGTGCTTTATCCACTGCGCCACGTAGCTGCCCCTGATCCTAATGCTCTTTAATAAATACTTAAACACTTAAATACTTTTGCTAAAGCTTATAATTTATTGACGACCACTCATTAGATATTTTAGACAGACTAGCTAGGATTTTAGCCCTTACAATACCAACCTCCTCCTTTGTATGATTTTCTTCCCCTAAAGAATTAGATCATACCTTTTTGTTAGTCATTCCTAGTGATGATTATTTACAGTTCTTATAAGTAATCATTTGCTCTGAATTCAGACTTTGACACCCAGGAATTGGAATATTTCAACCTGCCATAGTGTATTCTTTGGATTTCATTCAGTAATGTCCAAACTGGGGTTGGGCAAGCCTAATAAACCATAACTGCACCATATAATTAACTGAGATCAATTCAATTCAACAAACATTTACTTAGTACCTATTACATGCAAGGTAGGATGCAAAGGACTGAGAATATATATAAATAATTGGGTAATCACTGCCTCAGGATACTTACATTCTACTGGGGCATCTTTTCTCTGTCAATGATTCAATGACTTATATGTTGTTAGAAAACATAAATAACCTATTTAAAAATTTGACAGTATTAGTGTTTAGTGGAAAATGTAACCTGGAAGGAAAACACCAGAACAAGTACCTATTGTTGAAAAACTGCCTGAATATTCATTTTCCCTGACAGATGGCCCTGAAAGTATAGATATCAATTCTCAAAGAACTATATCTTGTGAGAACTTAACAAGTCACTTAACTTTTCTGGATTTCCTCATCTGTAAAATGGAGAATATGAACTAGATTATCTCTAAGGACTATTACTGGTCTACACTTATGATCTCATGATCCTTTTCCTTATCTATGAGGATATGACCTAGGATAGTAAAGAGAACAGAAATCACACATCTTTGACACATACACAAAGCACTATATTTTGAAGATAAAAATTGTTAGTAAATGTGTTTTGTAGTGGAAATGTCATTTATTCTTGATCAAAACAGTGTTGTTATTCCAAAGGGAAAAACTAAATTAAAGAATTCATGTTTTCATTGTCAAATTATTCCCAGTAGTGACTGAGTTGTGCAGCCCTTGCTTCAGACCACTAGGAAGTTTTTTTTTTCTTTCACTATTTCAGAAATTTTGTACTTCAAAGACAACTCTACCTACTGAAGATAAGACAACAATGTAAATCATCTCCAAGAGTTGCTATTGCCAAAAAATTTATCAACCTGTGGCCAAAATAGTGATGAGTCTTTCTGAATATTAAGCAACAAAGTTACTATTAACTTGAGTGAGTGTAGCAACATGAAATAAATATTTTTATTTTCAAACAAAAAATAATATAATGGTTAATTGGTTACATTATATATCTATAGAGAGCTGGCCATACAACATTAAACAAACTTTAAACCAGGTCAGTTTTATAATTGTTAAGATGTGGACTGCTATAGAAAATCATTGGTGAAAGATTACCTGTTTCATAGAATCTCAGAACTGCTAGGGACTTCAGAGTTGATTTAATCCTGCTCATACCTGAACAATAATCCCTTTGATAATATTCCTGATAAGTGACCATATAATCTTTGTATGAAAATTTGTAGTGAGAAGCCAAGATGACAGAGTAGCAGAGGTAGAGCTGGGCTCCCCAAATCACCAAATTTCTGCAAATAGTTAAAAGAAAACTCATATGATTGAATTCAGATAGGAAACTCCAAAATAACACATCACTTTTCCATTCCAGGTCAGCACAAGGAGACAAACTAGCCCAATCTGAAAATTAAAGAGGAATAACCAAAATGGCAGTCCTAGACCAAAGGAGAACTTGAAATTCTGTCATTGAACCAGCAAATCTTTCCAGTTTATGGATAATATCTGAGTCCAGCATCAGTCTACTGTTGCTCAGACCCAAACCCTGGTGAAGAGGGTTGGAGAGGTCATACCAGAAGGTGAGAAATCATACTCTTCCCTATACAAGATGACTTAGAATGCATGAAAAGCTTGCAAGTCCTCAGCCTGAAACGTCCTTGAGATCCTAGAATAACACAACCTTGAATACCCTTAGAAAGTAGCAACAACAAAAAAAAAAACATTTTTTACACAAATAAAGTCAGGTCTAAATTAAAATATACATATTAATGCTCATGGGTAGGCCAAGCCAATGACAACCTTATCTAAGTTATTTTATTTATCCAGTGCTATAACAATCAATCAAAAATGTTTTATAGACCTAGAAAAAATAACGAAATTTATCTGCAAGAAGAAAAGTTCAAGGATATCAAGGAAATTAATGAAAAAACATATGAAAGAGGGTGGTCTAGCAGTACCAGATCTCAAACTATATTATAAAGCAGTAAAAATCAAAACAATCTGGTACTAGCTAAGAAAAAGAGAGGTGGATCCATGGAATAGAATGGGTACAAATTATACTATAGTAAATGACTATAGTAATTAGTATATGATAAACCCAAAGACCCAAGCTTTTGGAATAAAAATTCATTATTTGACAAAAACTTCTGGGAAAACTAGAAATAGTTTGGCAGAAACCAGGTATAGTCCAACATCTCACAACTTATACTAAAATAAGTCAAAATGGGTATGTGATTTACATATAAAGGATAATACCATAAATAAATTGATAGAGCATGGAGTAGTTTATCTGTCAGAGGAAGAATTAAGAACAAAAGAAAAATTGAGAGCAATACAAAATATAAAATAGATAATTCTGATTATATAAAATTAATGTTTTTGCACAAACAAAATGAATATAACCAAGATTATAAAGGAAGCAAAAAATTGGGAAAGATTTTTTGGAACAAGCATCTCTGATAAAAGCTTCATTTTTCAAATATATAGAAAACAGAGTCAAATTTATAGAAATACAAGTCATTCCCCAATTGATAAATGGTCAAAGGATATGAACAGGCAGTTTTCAGACAAAGAAATAAAACCTATCTATAATCATATAACAATGCTCTGGATCACTACTGATCAGAGAAATGCAAATTAAAACAACTCTGAGGTATCACCTCATGCTTATCAGAGTGGCAAATATAAGAAAAAAGGAAAATATTGAATGTTGGAGGGGGTGTAGATAATCTGAGAAACTAATCCACTGTTGGTGGAGTTGTGAAATGATCCAACCATTCTGGAGAGCAATTTGGAACTATGCCCAAAGGGCTATAGAACTGTGCATACCCTTTGATCCATCACTACCACTGCTAGGCTTATAACCCAAAGACATCCCGCCAAAAGAGAAAAAGACCTATTTCTACAAAAATATTTATAGCAGCTCTTTTTGTGGTGGCTAAGAATTGGAAACCAAAGGAATGAACATCAATTGGGGAATGGCTAAAGAAGCTGTGGTGTGTGATAGTGATGGAATATTATTGTTCTATAAAAAATCACAAGCAGGGTGATTTTAGAAATGCCTGGAAAGACTTGTATGAACTGATGTATAGTAAAATAAGCAGAACCATGAGAATGTTGGGCATAGTGACAGCAATACTGTTTGATGAAGAACTGTAAATGACAACTATTCTCAGCAATACAATGATCTAAGACAATTCCAAAGGACTAATGAAGAATCACACTATGCACCTCCAAAGAAAGAACTGATATGGATAGAACACAGACTGAAGAAGCATGCTATATTCACTTTCTTTCATTTTTTCTTTTATTCAGGTTTTCTTATACAAAATGGCTAATATGATAATGTTTTACATGATTACAAACATATAACCTATATATGATTGCTTACCACCTCGGGGAAGGAGGAGGGCATGGAGAGAAAGAGGAATAAAATCTGGGACTCAAAACTTTAAATAAAAATGTTTTTTTTTAAAGAAAAGAAAATAGTGACAAGACTTACCTAGTCTTTATCTCCAGAAATTTTCAGAGCCTTTCCTTAACATAAAATCTAAAGTCTTCTGCCAGAAGAATGAGGAAATAAACAAATCCAACATAATAGGCTATTATGAAGAAAGGGACACTCCAGATAACTCCAGGAAAAAAGTATGACTCAAACATCTATAAGCAAAACCTCGAAGAAAAACAAAGCTTGAGCACTGATTAAACTAGAAAACCTTAAATAGATAAAGCAGGAGGGTTTTTTTTAGTTTAAGATATTTTTATCAATGAAATTAAAGTGCTAGAGAAAAAACAGAAAAGAAATGAGAGATATGGAAGAATGAATTGGAAAGGGAATTAATAGTTTGGCACAAGCAGTGCAAAATATTACCCAAGCAACAAACTTCCTGAAAATTAAAATGTACCAGAAAGAAGCCAATGTTTTCATGAAACAACAAGACATATTAAAACAAAGTCAAAAGACTGAAAATAGAAGAAAATGTAAGGTATCTCATGTCAAAAAAGAACTGACCTAGAAAACAGGTTGATCAAAAAAATTTTTTATAATATTATTTTCAATTACATGTAAATTTTTTTTAAATGAGCTCCAAATTCTCTTTCTCTCTACCCTTCCCCATCATTGAGAAGACAAAACATTGGATATAAGTTATGCTTGTGCAATGATGCAAAACATATTTCCATATTAGTCAGATTGTGAAAGAAAACACAACCCCCCCATAAAAGGCAAGAAAAACAAAGAAAAGAATGTTTCAATTTGCATTCAGACTCCATCAATTCTTCCTCTGGAGGCTGATAGCATTTTTCAGCAGGAGTTGTTTAGATAATTGTATTGCTGAGAATAGCTAAGTCAGTCACAGGTTTCCATCATGTACAATTGCTGTATACAATACTGTGTACAACATTCTCTTTTCCTACTGAGTTCTTTTTGTATCAGTTCATATAAAACTTTACATGTTTTTTTTTTCTCTGAAAACACCATGCTCATCATTTCTTATAGCAGAATAGTATACCATCATAATCATAAATTCTGATTTTCTCATCCATTCCCCAATTGATGGATATTCCATCAATTTCTAGTTCTTTGCGACTACACAAAGAGCTACTATAAATATTTTTGTACATGTAGGTCTTTTTCCTTTTCTTTTTTTCTTTTGGTGAGATCTTTGTGAGATACAGACCTAGTAGTGGAACTGCTTAGTCAGAGGTTATGCTTAGTTTTATAGCACCTTGGGCATAGTTACAAATTGTTCTCCAGAATGACTGGATCATTTCACAACTCCACCAACAGTAGGTCCCATGTTTTCCATATCTCCTCTGATCTTTGTCATTTTACTTTTCTATATTAGCCATTATGATAGATATGAGGTATTACATTGGAGTTGTTTTAATTTGTATTTCTCTAAAGAATAGTGATTAAGAGTATTTTTATATGACTACAGCTAGCTTTGATTTTTTTTTCCTCTTGAATACTACCTATTCAAATCCTTTGACCATTTATCAATTGAGAAATGACTTGTATTCTTATAAATTTGACTCAATTCTTTATATATGTGAGAAATGAGGCCTTTTATTTATTTATTTATTTATGTGTTTTTTTTTTTTTTGGTGAAGCAATTGGGGTTAAGTGACTTGCCAAGGGTCACACAGCTAGTAAGTGTCTAAGGCCGGATTCGAACTCAGGTACTCCTGAATCCAGGGTCGGTGCTTATCCACTGCGCCATCTAGCTGCCCCGAGAAATGAAGCCTTTTTAGATAAATGTAAATGTTCCCACAGTTTTCAGCTTTTCTTCCCATCTTGCCTATATTGACTTAGTTTGTGTAAAACCTTTTCAATTTAATGTAATCAAAATTATTCATTGAACATTCTGTGGTGCTCTCCATCTCTTTTTTGCTCATAAATTAGTCCCTTACTCATATATCTGACAGGTAAACTATTCCATGCTACAGTGATTTTCTCAGGGTATCATCCGTTAGGTCTAAATCATGTATCCATTTTGATCTTATCTTGGTATAGAGTGTAAGATGTTGGTCTATACCTAGTCTCTGCCAAAATGTTTTCCAGTTTTCCCAGCAGTTTTTAAAAAAATTTTATTTATTTATTTAGAATTCTCCCCACCTGAGTTCTTATTCCAAAAGCATGGATCTTTGGGCTTATCGAACACTAGAGTACTATGGTAATTTATTACTGTGTATTATGTACTTAATCTATTCCACTGATCCATCATTCTATTTCTTAGCCAGTAACATATTGTTTTGAAAATTACTGTTTTGTAATACAGTTTGAGATCTGGTACTGCTAAGCCACCTTCCTTCACTTTTTTTGTTGATTCCCTTTATATTCTTGACCTTTTGTTCTTCCAGATAAATTTTGTTATTATTTTTCTAGCTCTGTAAAATAATTTTTGGTAGTTTTGTATGGTGCTAAATAAGTAAATAATTTAGGTAGAATTTTCATTTTATTATATTGGATAAGCATATCCATGAGCGATTAATAACTTTATAGTTGTTTAGATCTGATTTATTTGTGTGAAAGTTGTTTATAATTGTGTTCATATGCTTACTGGGTTTGCCTTGGCAGGTAGACAATGAGAAAACATTTAAAAATCAATTGACTAAAAAAAAAATCAATTGACTACCTATAAACCATGATCAAAACAAGAGGCTAGATATATTTCAAGAAATCTTAAAAGAACAATGTCCATATGTCTTAGAAGCAGAGGCTAAAATGGAAATAGAAAGAAGCAACCAGTTTCCTCCAAAATGAAAAGTTACAAGACTATAGCCAAAATACAGACCTTCTTAGTCAAATAAGAGATATTACAAGATGCCATAAAAATGGTTGAAGTTACAATCCAGATCACACACAACTTAGCAACCACCACCATCTTTAAAAAGCAGAGAACTTAGAATATGAGATCTCTAAAAACAAAGGATATAGACTTATAGCCAAGAATGACTTACACAGCAATACTGGGTAAGTTTTCCTACATGAAAAAAATAATAAATTCACCTTTAATGAAATAGAGGACTTCAAAAAATTCCTAGAGTAAATAGGTGGCACAGTGGATAAGGGGCCAGGCCTAGAGACAGGAAGACCTGAATTCAAATCTGACCTCAGATATTTGGCCATGCCCTTCATCTGTAAAATGAGTTGGAGAAGGAAAGGTCAAACCATTCCAGTATCTTTGCCAAGAAAACCCCAAATGAGGTAAAAAAGATTTGGACACTACTAAAATGAATGACTAAACAACAAAATAATTTTTAATGAAAAGACTAGAGCTACTTAGAAATTTTGATGTTTGAATACAGGAGTTAAGAGAAACATAAAAATAAATAATTATAAGGAAATGAATAAGGATATACTGCTTAATTCAAATATAGTAAGATGATATATCTGTCCCCATTGAACCTTATATCATTAGGGGTCATAGAGGAAATCTAATTAGACAGAAGACCTAAGATTGTTTCTATTAAGTCTTGATCTTAAAAGAAGAATAACAAGTTAAAGAAAGAGGAATACATTGGGAGCAGAAGGGAAGAGGGGAAAGAAAGATTAGGGAAAACTATCTCACATAATTGGGATGAATGAGTAGAGTCCTATACAAACAAGGAGGGGGAAGTTGTAGCTGATACTTGAGCCTCATCCTTATCCAAACTGGGAGGAATAGGCATGCATAAATACACATAGTATGGTACAGAAATACAACTTGCTCCACAGGGAAACAGGAAGAAAAGGTGAGAAGGAAGAAGGAAGAATTAGAGGAAGATCAGATTAAAGGAGAGAATAGTCCTAAACTGAATAAATTCTTAGGATGAATAAAAGGTCTTTTTAAGATATAATGGGGGGGCAGCTAGGTGGCATAAAGCATCGGCCCTGGATTCAGGAGGACCTGAGTTCAAATCTGGCCTCAGACACTTGATACTTACTAGCTGTGTGACCTTGGGCAAGTCACTTAACCCTCATTGCCCCACCGAAAACAAACAAACAAACAAAGATATAATGGGCAAAGAATGGGAATCTGAGGGAGTGTCCATCACCTGTGGAAAGGTTGAACAAATTATGGGATATAAATATGATAGAATATTATTGTATTATAAAAATTATGAAAGGGATGATTTCAGAGAATCTTGCATGAAATGAGAGTGAAATATGTAGAAATAAGAGTAAAATTTATATAATAATAATAATAATAATAGGAAGATAAACAACTTTGAAAAACATGGAATTCTTATCAACAGAATGAAAAACCATTATCCCAGCGGACTAATGATAAAACATGTTAGCCACCTCCTGATAGAGAGGTAAAAGACTCAGCATGGCCATTATAGAAATTTGTTTTACTTCACTATACATATTTGTAGCAAGGTTTTTTCCCCTTCATTATCAATTGGCAGAGCAAAAAAATAGGAGAGGACGATTTTTTGCTGCTCAAAATTACTATATAATTTTTTTTAAAGGGAGAGAGTTTTCTACTGTCTCCAGAGGCTGCCCTTTCCACTTTTTGATGTCTCTAATTGTTAGAAAGCTGTGGGGTGTGTGTGTGTGTGTGTGTCTGTTTTCATGAAATCAAACCTAATCTTTCTGCATCTTTATGCAACTTCTACCCTTTAGCCAAGGAGTCCAGTCAGAACTAATCCAGGAGAGAGTCCTTTAAATAGTTAGCAATTCCTGCCAATTCTTCCCATCTCCAGACCAAAGATCCAAAGTTCCTTCAAACAATTTTCATGTTGCATGATCTCAAAGGTCTCCACAATTTTGGTTCCCCTCTAATAGATGTTTTTCCCCTTGTGAAATGTGTCACCTTAAATCAAATTTTTCCTTATGTTTTCTTCAGTAATTAGCTTGATTCACACATAAATGATTCTCATAAAGAGTTTATAGAGATGAAAAGTGAGCTTATAGTTCAATAATTACTGGGATTTGTTTGATTCACTTTTTAAAAGTGATATAATATTTTCCATTAGTTTAGAATCTTTCTCTTAGAGATATATTAAAAATTGTTTGCTGAGTGCCTTTAACATTTACTCACTGCTAACATGACTTTTTTTCTATGTATTTCATTAGGACCAGCTACTTATTCCAATTTCATCTTTCTAACTTACATTGTTCCTTCATTACACAGGAAACAATGCTAAAGTCAAATAAGGATGTTTCATCATTATGGGTGAGAAGAATTAATGATGTAAATATTGGAATATCTGTTTCATTTCCCATCTATTTGTTATCGTTATCATAATTTCATCTATAAATGTTTTGAGGATAATCTGATTTTGCTTTTTTTCACACAAAGCTTTCTATAGGATTGTTTTCTTCTCAGCAACTTTTGCAATGCGAAATGATCTATAATTTCCCATTGCTCTGTTATATAATGTTTTGTAAATTAGCTTTCACTTTACACTGTTATTATCCTTAACTATCATATTCTTCCTCTTCTCAAGGAGATCAAATGTTCATATACTAGCTATCGAGATCTGGGGGACCCGTCATCCTCTGCAGTAGGGTGACTATTTTGTATTATTTATCATTATGGTCAATGTCTTTTCCACATTTATTAATTTTTGGTGTTTATATCTTTAGTAGGTTAGGTTGCAGATCCTATAATCACATAGTCTTCATAGCTTCATGTTTTTTTTCTATTTTGCTATTAATTTTTACCTTTGGCCTAACCAGTCACTAATATGACCACACTCAGACAACAGAGACATTATGATGTAGTTGAAAGAGAACTAGTCAACTTTAATTTAGCCTGTAAAAAATGAGAGTAGTAAACTAAAGGAGCTATAATCTCAATCTCTAAATACTTTGATTTTGAAATGATTCACCAGATCACAGGATCACATATATAGAGATGAATTGATGTTACAGAAAGTCATCTGGTTTACCACCACCACTCATATGAGAAAACTGAAGCCCAGAGAAGTTAAATGACTTGCCAAAGATTACACAAGTAGGAACTGACAAAGCCAGAATTAAGACTCAGGGGCTCTGACTCCAAATCCAGCTTTCTTTCTACTATTTTACCACTTCTTTAACCAGAGTATAGACAATATTAGCTCTGAAAACCCTTGTCCCAGTTCCCACTCTCAGAGAAGAGTCTTGGATCCCAGAACAAGGCTACATCTTTCCCCCTCTGACCCCAGATTTTAGTAGTACTACTTAGAAGTTGGGGGTATACTATATTCTTGAAGGGTATCAGTTGAGAATCTATTTAGTCAGATAGATTTAAGTAGCTTTTACAAAGGTGTGTTTTGCCAAAGTGAAACAGTTGGTACAAAACACCCACCCCCAAAAAATATCTGTCATGCTCTTACATAAAGAAATAGAGAATTCAAGAAAAAATTGTTTTCACTTAGAGAGCACTTGTATCAAAGAGTAATATAGCTTCTAGTGGCTAAAAGTCCTTTTCTCCCATTTATGAGATGTTCAAGCATTTCCCGCCTAAGAATGATATATCTGTGTATGCTTTGCCCTTGGCTACCTACTACTGCTGTCCAAGGGGAGATAATGCTATGATGCTCATGGGAAAGTAGGAAATCCAAACTTTTCTTACTGTAAGTGAGCCAGGGTGACTTGAACATGAATAGATATCAATCAAACTCATCCTTGTGTGAGTTATTTTTGTAGTTGTTTTGTTATTACTCTCTCTTAGAGAAAGAAAAGACTTCATGGAAATAACCAATTATTTCCTGTCTGTCAAGACATAATCACTCTCATTTGGTTTAATAATTTAAGGCATGTTCTTGAAATTAAGATCTGGTTTCAAGTCCTGTCTCTGACACATACTGGTTGTATGATCAGGTGCAAGTCACTTAATATCTCAATCCCACAGAATACTCTGCAAGACAACTACTATAAGTTAAGATGAATTTCTGTTCTCCATTAATTCACATCTATGAAATTAGAGATGTGTGTCTCTCCTCCCCCAAGTGATATTAGTGAATAAAGAAAACAATTCCTTACAAAGTAGAATTGGCCAAATGAAAAAAGGAGGTACAAAACCTCAATGAAGAAAACAATTACTTAATAATTAGAGTTGGGAAAGTGGAAGCTAATGACTCCATGAGACATCAAGAAAGAATAAAAGCAAATCAAAAGAATATAAAAGTAGAAGAAAAGGTGAAACATTTCGTTGGTTAAACAACTGAACTGCAAAAAATGATAAAAGAGATCATTTAATTTAAGAATTATTGAACATAGGGAAGCTAGGTTGCACAGTGGGTAGAGCACCAGCCCTGGATTCAGGAGGACCTGAGTTCAAATACGGCCTCAGACACTTAACACTTACTAGCTGTGTGACCCTAGGCAAGTCACTTGACCCCCATTGCCTCACCAAAAGAAAAAAAAAAAGAAGAATTATTGAACTACCTGAAAGCCATGGTCAAAAATATAGCCTGGACATAATCTTTCAAGAAACTATCAAGGAAAACTGCCCTGATATTCTAGAATCAGAGGGTAAAATAGATATTGATTTTTTTTTAGGTAAAATAGATATTTAAAAAAATCACCTCCCGACACAAATCCCAGGAACATTATAGCCAAATTCCAGAGCTCCCTGGTCAAGGATAAAATATAATAAATGGCCAGAAAGAAATAATTCAAATATTATGGAGTTATAGTCAAGATCACACAAGATTTAGCAGTTACCACATTAAAGGATCAGAAGTCTTGAAATATGACATTATGAAGGGCAAAGGAGCTGGAATTACAACCAAGAATCATGTACCCAGCAAAACTGAGCATAATCCTTCTGGGGGGCAGAAACAGATATTTAGTATAATAGAGTGCTTTAAAACATTCTTAATGAACAGACTAGAGATACACAGAAAAAAAATTAACTTTTAAGTACAAGACTCAAGAGAAGCATATAAAGGTAAACAGAAAAGAGGAAATAATAAGGGATTCAATAAGTTTTAACTGTTTACATTCCTATATCAGAAAAGTGATTTACTCAAAGTCACACATAGCTAATAAATATTACAATCTGAACTTGAACCCAAGTCTTTTTGTTCCAGCCTGGTCCTCTTCTACTATACTTTAGGGTCAAAGAAACAGAAGATCAATGTTGTTACAATTGCAACTTACACTTCAAGTACTTGGGGAAAACTCTAAGTTGCCTTATTCCAACAGTCAGCTCTTAGACCTGCTGCTGGAGCTTGATGCAGCAATCACTATTGAATCAACAAGCAAATGCAGGTGGGATCCCCCCCCCCCCCCCCGCGCGCGCGTGCGCACACACACACACACACACACACACACACACACACACACACATTCATGATGAGACAGGAAGAGACCAAAAACTGCTGCAGTAAAATTTGGGGGGTGCCAGCTTCTCTCATGGATAGAGTTGTCACAACAAATGCTAGGACACAGAAAAAAATTATTCAGGAGATGAGCAACTTTATTGAAGTAAGAAAATGGGGTGTTGGAAGAGGGGGAGTACAGTAGGCATCAAATAAATACTAAAGACCAAAAAGCAGAAAGAAAGAATTTATTTTTTCTCTACTTTATAGAAATTTGACTTGCTCAACAGACTCTCTGAAGACTGGCTTTTTGGTGTTCCAGTGACCCACTGGGTTTTGGCTTTATTCAAGACCAAGGTTAAATGTTTTTGATGGCACTTGAACTTTATTTTTCTTAATTTAGAAGAAAACATTTTGGATATTTTGAAAGGAATTTCTGTCCTAGTTTCAAAATTCCAAAGTGCTTCTATTTTAGGTGTTAGTAATGAAGGTTTCTGTAATTATTATGACTCATTGCTGGGTGTTGGGCTGCTGGATGCAAATAATGTAATTATCAATGAAAAAGTGTTGCAGGCTGAATTCCTTAGGACTCTTTTCTTTTTGAAAACACAATTTCCGGAAATATCATGCACATTATACAAAATTTGGCTCTGTGAGTTTAAATAACAGTGTTGAAATTGGACTATATTTTGTGACCTCAAATTCTAATAAATTCCTCACAAAATGACAAAAGAGAGAAATTACTGTGTTAGAAAAAAATAGTTTTTTAAGAGTGAAAACTAAAGTAATCACAGATTTAGGGCTGAAGGAAATATGTAAGCTAACCCCCTCATTTTACAAATGAATAAATTGAGGTACAATAATAATTGGAATCCAGGTCCTCAGCTTCCAATTTAGCAGTTTTTCCCACTGCACTGTACATCCAAGGACAGATAATTGGTACAATAGATAGAGTGCTTAGGCTGGAGTCAGGAAGACTCATCTTCCTGAGTTCAAATCTGGCTTCTCACACTTACTAGCTATGTGACCTTGGGCAAGTCACTTAAGCTCATTTGACTCAGTCTCATCATCTATAAAATGAGCTGAAGAAAGAAATGGCAAACTACTCCAGTATCTTTGCCCCTCCCCCCAAAAACAATCAAAATGGATTTTTTTTAAATGACTGAAAAATAACTGAACAACAATTACTGCTTCCAGGAGGTGGTTAGGTGCTTGGGTGAAGAGAGTGCTGGGTCTGGAGTCTTGAAGACCTGAGTTCAAATATGACCTCAGATACTTACTGGTGGTGTGACCTTAGGCATGCCACTTAACTCTCTATTTGCCTTAATCCATTGGAGAAGAGATACTCCATATCTTTGCCAAGAAAACTCCTGGACAGTATGGTCCACAGGGTCACAAAGAGTCACTCAAAACTAAACAATTGAACAACAAGTACTACTTCCATCCCATATCTGTTAATTCAGCAATTTTAGGAGTTTTTAATATCTTGCTTATGTAATTTTTGAGATTTGGGAAATATGACTATAAATATACATGTATATAGATACATGTGTATATGTATACATGCATGTAGGAGTATATATATATATATATTCTATGTTAAAAACTGAGGTTATTGCAAGGTGTATATATATATATATAATATGTATATTGAAGTTAGAAAATGGTGTATGGGAGGAGGGGAAGTACAGCAGCTATCAAATAAAGACTAATGGTAAGTGACATATACACATTATACATGTATATTCTTTTTTTGAGAGGTTATCACAAGGCATAAATACATGCATACAAACATATATACACATACATGTACATATATACATATGTAATAGTGGCAATTTCAGGGAATATTGGCAATCTGATTCAAATTAGAATATTTCCATTTGGATTACAAGAGATTCCGTCTTTCCTTCCCTCCCTGCATCCCTCTATTACTTTATCTATCTATCTATCTATCTATCTATCTATCTATCTATCTATCTAATCTATCTAATCTATTTCTTTATTTCTTTTTTTTTCTTTGAGAGCACAAAGCATTTTGGTGAAAGAGGAAAGAAAAACTACTATTAGGTATCTTAAGGATAAAAAATAAATAAAATAAAAAGTGACCATTAAAAGATGAAGTAGTACCCTACTTAGTTAAAGTGTCAAGGAGATGAATGCTACAAAATCAAAGACTAACACCCTGAAGAAATAGATGGCTAAACTCCTCTGGTCTTGGACCTTTCTATTGCAAGTTTCTTCTCAGAAAATGCAGTATCTCTATAATATAACCTGATAAATGTTCCTTAAGTTGTTTATTACACTACCTGAGGATCAACAAAGTACTGCTCACAAACTGTGAAGAATTGCCTGCCTTTGGCAATAGGAGATGCTTTTCAACTTCATGGGGCTGAGCACTATTATTATCACTGATAAATCTCAAGTTTTCACTTGTAAAGACTGGCAGACTCTTCCCTCAGTGCTGGCTGAAGGTCATCAGTCCTGTGTGGATGAGGTCGACTTGACAAGCAGAAGACTCCCAGCAGTCCTCTAGCAAACAAAGCATAGATCTTTTATGGAATAAATCCTGGCCCCATTGAATTTTCATGTTTCCTGGGTCCTGTTTTGCCAAATGATGTATACTCCTGGTTTGATCCTTTCTGTGTCCTTCAAATTAAAGTCTCCTTGCTCTCACATCAAGCAGTCAGAATCCCAGTGAAAGACAACAACTTGAAATTCATTATATGCTACTGCCTATGGTTGTTGTTGTTTTTTTAAATTTCAGAATCAGTCAGAGGTGAAAACAGTGTGTTGAGTCTCTTATGTGGGTTTCCAAGATCAACTTGTTAAATTTTTTAGTGTGAGCATTTTCATCTTGGAAACTGGCAAATGCTACAACGCACAGCTTCATTTATTATTTTGTTGATTATCTAGATGTACAAAAGTCATGGATCAAATATTAATAATATAGATTAACTTGATATAATAATAATAATATAGGTTAAAAGTGTTTCATGCATATATATTTTCACTGAAAGAGACATTCATTAAACATTTACCAACATATCCCTTGTTGAAAGAGACCTCAAAGTCTTTCTGGCACAAAATATACTTGAACTAGCTTGCCCTTTATGTGACGTACCTGACAACTCTAAACTTTGCTTAAAGATTTCTGTTGATGGCAAATAGAACATACAGCAGTCCCCCACTCCACTTTCAGGTACCTCTAATTGTTAGGAAATTTTTTTCCCCTTCCTCAAACCTAAATTTGCATGTAGCTTTTCTACCCACCCATAGCTCTCAATTCTGAACCATCTTGTTGAACAAAACAAGTCCCATCCCTATTATATGCCATTTAGTCAGCAAACATTTATCATTCACTTTCCATGTGCCAAGTCCTGTGCTAATTGACAAAGATAAAAAGGTTAAGATATATGAATAGTCTCTTCCCCTAAGAAGCTTAGAAGCAAATAAAAAGGAAGTATGTAAATTAAAAAGTACATATAAGGGGCAGCTAGGTGGGCGCAGTGGATAGAGCACCGGCCCTGGAATCAGGAGTACCTAAGTTCAAATCCGGCCTCAGACACTTAACACTTACTAGCTGTGTGACCCTGGGCAAGTCACTTAACCCCAATTGCCTCACTTAAAAAAAAGTACATATAAGGGGCAGCTAGGTGGCATAGTGGATAGAGCACCGGCCCTGGAGTCAGGAGGACCTGAAGGAAGCCAGGGATGTCAAGAAATAAAGGTGAAGGTGGGAGGGTGTTACAGGCTTGGAGGACAGCTAGAACAAAGTTATGAAGACAGGAGATTATATGTTTTATTTGAGGAACAGCAACAACTTAATTGTAGTTGGATCATATTTTATGATAGACAGGAGTAAACTGTAAGACTGAAAAATAAGGAAGAAGTCAGGTAGAATAGAGCCTTAAATACCAAAGAGAGGACTTTATACTTGATATAAAAAAAATAAGGAGCTAATGAATTTTATTAAGAATGGAGAGATCCATGCTTTAGAAAAATCATTGTCATCTATGTGGAAGATAAACTGGAATGGGGAGACCTTGTACAAGAAAGATGATGTGATAGACAATATTTGACAATTTTTTGGACATGTGGGGTGTTTGTGAGTAGAGTCAAGAATGATGTTATAATTGTGAGTCTGGGTAACTAGATGGTGGTGCCCTCAAGAATAATGGGGAGAGGGGGCACCTAAGTGGCACAGTAGATAAAGCACTGGCCCTGTATTCAGGAAGATCTGAGATAAATACAGCCTCAGACACTTGACATCGACTAGCTGTATGACCCTGGGCAAGTTACTTAACCCTCATTGCCCTGCCAAAAAAAAAAAAAAAGAAGAAGAATGGGGGGAAAAAAGAATAATGGGGAGATTGAGAAGTAGAATTACTGGGGATGGGTTGAGATAATGATGTTTATTTTTGTTGTGTTGCATTTGAAACTCAGCTAAAGAACTAAGAGACTTCTGGTTCTAAATGCTCAGTAGAATATTGAAAATGTAGGATTAGGGCAGCTAGGTGGCATAGTAGATAAAGTACCAGCCCTGGATTCAGGAGGTCCTGAGTTCAAATCCGACCTCAGATACTTGACACTTCCTAGCTGTGTGACCCTGGGCAAGTCACTTGACCCCAATTGCCTCACCCAAAAGAAAAAAAAAAAGAAAATGTAGGATTAGAGCTCAGAAGAAAGATGTAGACTGAATATATAGATCTTGCAATGATCTACATAGAGGCGATAATTGAACCCAAAAGAGGTAGTTAAATCTTCAAATGAGAGAAAAGGATCAAGGACAGAGAATTGGAAGGGGAATGCCCACAGAGGACATGAAAAAAAATGATGGACCAGCAAAGGAGAATAAGGTCATGTGATTAGAGAACCAAGAGAGCAGAGTCATGAAAGTCCAGATCAAAGAGTGTCCTATAGGAGTTGACCAACAGTGTCAATGCAGCAGAGAGGTCAAAATGGGTGAGGAATAAGAAAAGACCATTCGTTTGGACACTTAAGAGACTAGAACTTTGGAAAGAGCAATTTTAGTTGATGGATGCAGTCTTATTGCAGAAGGGTTAGAAGAAAGTACAAAGAGGGAAAGTAGAGGCACAGAGTAATATGCCTTTTTTAAAGACTTAAAAACGATAGGCCTTTAAGTATTTGAAGATAACTATCATATTGTCTTTTCCCCAGGCTTACCATCCAGAGTTCTTCAACCGGTCCTCATATGACATGAACTTGGTTACATTATTTTTATTTGTGCAAAACTAATGTTAATTAAAATTAATTGCTATTTATATATTAATGGCTATCATACCAGTTTGGGCAGTCACCAAAGTATTGCCCTTGAATCTCCCTAACTTTTCATAGTCTCAGGCCTTCATACCTACAAAGTCCTAAGAGGAAGAGCAAACACCAAGCAAGATTGAGGCCAGAGAGAGGAACAAGAGAGGGCAAAGAGTACACCCCTGGCTTGGCCAAGGGTTTTATCCTCTTTATATAGAGGTGGGTCATTATACATTGATCTAAGCTAATTGGTTAGCATCATTCAGTTCCATTGATTGACATTACTTGAGGGTGGCACAACTTAAAAATGAACTCAAGAAAGAGTATGCAAAAGAAGGGCAAATTCCAGTATTTAGATGTGGTTCTTCACTTAGCTAAAATAAAAGAACCAATCCCCATTTCTTTTGTTCTCTTGGGCTTGTGCCAGACAAGATTTGCTGAAGTTTCTCAAGAACTGGACTTTTTGCAGTGGGGGAGGGGGGCGAGAGAAAGGGCTGAAACTGATCTCTGGGTCCCCCCTCAAGAAATTCCTTATTAATAATTATTTTCTCACACTATCTGGAAGGGGAAAACAAAAATCTAAGGGATACATAAAGAGAACTGAAAAGACTTGATAACTAATGGAACATGCCAAATAAAGGACATTTCTGGCTTTGGAGAACACAATTCTACTTCCAGCAATGATTGAAAGTGACAAGTTTGATGGAAAGCTGGTAAGGTTGGTGTGAGAAATAATGAGTTTGGGTGAAAAAAAAATGGATATGCCTTGACACAAATGTGGAACTGGAGGGCCTCTGAGTGGTCAGGAATGGAGATATAAATTTGGAAATCATCAACAGAGAAATCATAGTTAAAGATTTCCTTCAAGTCCATCTTTTTGCTATTTCACAATAATATAAGATCTCAGTATTGGATAGAACTTCTGATTTCATCTAGTCCAACCTTTATCTAAGAATCCTCTTTGTGACATCACTTGACAATTGGGAATAATCTGTCTTTTTCCTGAAGATCTCCACTGAAAGGTAAGTGACTATCTTTCAAGGCATCCCATTAATCACTTTAGGACAACTTTAAGTTTTAGGAATATTTTCATTACAAATCTGCTTCTCTACAATTTCTACTCTTTCTGACTAAGCCCTCTAAGGCCAAAGAGAATAAGTGAGCAGTAATCCTTTTGCCACATGGCAATTCTTCGATTAATTGAAAATCGTTAGGGATTATCTCTAAATTCCCTTCCAATTCTAAGTCATGGGATCTTTTATATTTTAAGATTAGGTCTTGTGAAAGCCATGATTGATACACACACACACATACATACATGTACATACATGTGTGTGTGTGTGTGTGTGTGTGTGTGTAATCTTTGTGCCTTATTTTTTACCCTGTGATCAAATTCAGAAATTCAAGTATTCAGATTCACATGCTATATCCATGACACCTTCCAGACAGCCTTCTCTAACACCTCCGTTATTACATTCTAGAACTATAATCATTTAAATTTTACCATTGCTCCTGGAAGGTGTGTGTCATTCCATTAGACTGCGAATAGGGACTGTTTTTCTGCCTTTTTCAATATTGCCAGTGCTTAGCAATGTTGTGCATCCTTCATTTTGGAAGAGGATCAATGACATAATGGGGTGATGTCTTTACTTGGACATGAATTGGATTTAAATGAGGCAGAATTACACAAATTGTCAACCCCACTCTCTTTTCAAGAGTCATCAAAGTTATGGCCCAGGTTGCAGTGGATAACCTTGATGTCTTTGATGTCTGACCAAGCGTAAGCATTTCACAGTACCTGCTACAGCCATGATCGCTGGAACAAATTGTTCTTATCTGTCCATTCTGTGGAAGGAAGTCGACATTCCCCAGCTTACTGACAGGTTTGAGGCCCGTCAGTTACTCACAACCTGGTTTAGCCAGTCTCCCTGGACAAAGTATGGCTGCTGCACACGCTACAGTTTCTTGAAGCCAAAAGTGAGAGCTGGGTGCAGGTGGACACGAAAGGTGGATGAGCAGTCCTGAAAAGGGCTCAGCAAGCCCTCATATCAGAGGTAGTAGTTTTCCTTGAACACCCACAGTGCCTGATATATAGTAGTTTGTAGTTGATTGACTTACCCCCAGTAACATTCTGATACAAAGTAACCCTCCCGGGTCACTACTTAATTGTATATGTTATCTTGTTTCTATTAAAAAATTAGCTTTTGGGGGCAACTAGATGGCGCAGTGGATAAAGCACTGGCCCTAGAGTCAGGAGTACCTCAGTTCAAATCCGGCCTCAGACACTTGACACTTACTAGCTGTGTGACCCTGGGCAAGTCACTTAAACCCCAATTGCCTCACTAAAAAAAAAAAAAAAAAAGCTTTTTTTTTTGGCTTGACTTTGCTTTTTTTTTTTCTTTTTGGAAAATTCTTTGAAGTTACTTTCCAAAGCCTCACTAGCACTAGTAGGCTTGATTCCCAGCCATGATTGTTAATTTTCCTCAGGATCCTAGAGTCAATTTTAAGAAGTTGGGGGAGGGGGAATGGTACTATAGGTACAAGCCATCACTGGCCTGATTTCCTCATGATTGAATTGATATCAGTTACTCAGCCACACTGAGTTTACTTTTATTAAAGGGAACTTGTAAACTTGTTGGTACAAAACATCCTCCATAAAAATCCCTATTAAAAGGCCCCTACAAATCTCTATTAAAAAAGCATAAACAGTCTCCCATAAATGCCTAGGGAATCTAAGGGAAAATGGGCTCAAGTTTAGAGAGCACATGTACCAAAGGGGTATATACTTTGACTTTTTTGCTTGGTTTCATGTAGAGACCTAATGGCTCCCTTGATCAGTTTGTCTAGATTGTCCTATAAGAATCAGGGTGCCACCCCCCTACTGAGAAAGACATTGTGAGAACCAGGGCAATGCCCACCCCCCACCCCAGGAGAAAGCAGTGTGACTAGCAAAGTTACATCTATTCATTAGAACCACTTATAGTAATGTCAATCAATGCTACCAGCCAATTAGCTTGGAACTGTGTGTGGGGACCGCCCCTCCTGCGGTCCTGCAGGGAACTTCTGCTTGAGGAGAATGGGGGATCCTCCTTTTTTGGTTGGAGTCGGGGGTAGTGGTGGCAGGGGCCAGAGTAGCTAGGCTTTTTCTTTCTGAACTCCTCGTGTTTTTTCTCTCTCTCTTTTTTTTAGTGTGGCAATTGGGGTTAAGTGACTTGCCCAGGGTCACACAGCTAGTAAGTGTCAAGTGTCTGAGGCCGGATTTGAACTCAGGTACTCCTGACTCCAGGGCCCGTGCTCTATCCACTGCGCCACCTAGCTGCCTCTCTTCCTCTCTCTTTTGCTAACTTCTCATATACTTTAATAAATGCTTAATGCCCAAAGACTGGTTCTATAAGCCTTCTAATTTAAGATGACCACACATTAAATTTTTAGTCATAACAGATTTAAACACCACAGTCTTTATGTCCCCGATACTATGTCACCTGTTCCTAGGCTACCACTAGTCATTGACATTGATGGGAAGCCCCTCATCATCCTGCCTTAAAGGTAGGTTCACAAGACCCAAGAAGATACATGCTCAGCTTAGACATTGCCTCCAGAAGCACACAGAGCCTGGTCCTAACATTAAGACCAAATCCAGGAAGCAGGCTTGAAGAATAAGCAAACAAAAAAAAATAATAATGTCACCATAAAAAAAACCTATTATGATGACAAAGAAGTTTAAGACATAACCCCAGAGAAAGAGTGATTTCAAAACATATATAAGCAAAGTCTAAATAAACAAACATACAAAACACAGTGTGGGCACAAATTCAACTAGAATTCCTAGAAGAGATAAATCAAGAGGTTTTTAAGAGTCAAAATGTTTTTTTATAAATGAAAAGAAAGTGCTAAAGGAGAAAAAAAATTGGAAAAGAAATGAGCTTTGGAAGAAAGAGTTGGAAAGGGAATTAAAATCTTGGCGAAAGAGGCATAAAATCTTGCCAAAACAATAAATTCCCTGAAAATTAGAATGAACCAAATAGAAGCCAATGATTCCATGGGACAAAAATAAATGTTTTTTTAAAGTCAAAAGACCAAAATAAAATAAGAGAAAAAAGGAAATATGTTATTTCAGAGAAAAAAAAATACCTGGAAAACATAGAGGAGAGATAATTTAAGGATCATTGAACTTAATAAAAAATCCATGACAAAAAAGAGCCTATACATTATATTCAAGAAACTATGAAAAAAAAGAACTTCCTAGAGCTCATAGAACCAAAGAGTAAAGTAGAAGGGGAAAGATTCAATTGTCTGCTTCTGAAAGAAATCCCCAAATGAAAACTCCCATGAAAATGTTAGCCAAAATCAGAACTTTCTGGTCAAAGGGGGAAAAAATACTGTACACAGCCAGAAAAAAAAAAAAAAAACTGAGGACGTAATCATACATAATTTAGCAGCTACTTTGTCAAAGAGTGAAGAACTTAGAATATTGTTTTGCAGAAGCAAATGTTATAGGCTTGCAAACAAGAATAACTTATCCAGCATATATTCCTACAAGGAAAAATTCAGTACTTAATGAAATAGAGGACTTCTAAGTATTCCTGATGAAAAGACCAGAACTTTGAAGTTCAAACACAGGAGTCAAGAAAAACATAATAGATAAAAAGACAAAATCATCATAAGGGACTAAACAAGGATTAATGGTTTACAATCTCATACTGAGGGAGAATATGCGTCCCTCAGAAGTATATTATCCTTAGGAGTGATAGGGGGAGTCTAATTAGACAGAGGGTCTGGGAGTGACTATGTTGCAATCTGATGACCTTTTAAAAGGAAGAATGGGAAAGAAAGGAAAAAGAAATAGACTAGGAGCACAAAAGAGAGGAAAGATGGGGAAATTGTCACATAATCTGGGTACCCAAGCAGAGTCTATACAAACAAGGAAGAATAAGAGGTGGAGGTTTTGTGGACAACAATTGACTCACTCATTTTAACTGATCAAAGGAGAGAAGAATATACACACACAGATTTGGCTACGGAAATATATTTCATTCAACAGGGAAACAGGAGGGTTGAAAGGAAGGAAGAATAGGAGATAGGATAGATTAAGGAATGAGTAAAACAAACTCTTGAAATGCAAATAATCTAATTATATGGCAGTTTTGTGATGGCAAAGAATTGGAAAATAAGCAGATGCACATCAATTGAAAACAGCTGAACACGGTTATGAAACATGAATGTGGTAGAATATTATTGCGCTTTAAAGAAATGATGAAGGGGATGGCTTCAGGGAAAACCTGTGAAATTGTATGAAATGATAAAGAGGAAAGTTATCAGAGCCAGGAGAATAATTTATACTATAAACATAATGTAAAGAAAAATAACTTTGAAAATCTAAGGGACTCTGATAAATGCAATAACCCACTTTTGTTCCATAGGACTCATGATGACACACTGACATCCACCTCCTGATAAAGAAAAGTTGTTTTCAGAGTGCAGATTAAGATTTGTCTTGACATGTCCAATGAAGAAATTTTCTTTCCTTGCATATGCATATTTGTTAAATGGATTTTAACTTTCTTTCTCTATGGGGTAGAGAGAAGTGGGAGGAAGAGAGATAGATTTTCATTGATTGAAAACAATACAAATTAATTTTATAAGAGGAAAGAAATGGGGATTATGAGGAAGCAAGGTAAAAATATTTTGGAAAGCATGATTGGGGAGTAAAGCAAACAAAAAAAAAAATCAAGAGAAAGAAAAGGACAGTTAACCATATAGAAGCTTCATGCCTATATATAACATCAATACTTTAGGTTAATTTTTTTTTGCAGGGAAATGAGGTTAAGTAACTTGCCCAGGGTGACAACAGCTAGTTAAGTGTCAAGTGTCTGAGTCTGGATTTGGAACTCAGGTCCTCTTGAATCCAAGACCAGTGCTTTATCCACTGTGCCACCTAGCTGCCCCTAAAATTTTTTAAATGAAATTATTTCATTGTAAACCTAGAAAACAACTGGTTACTAATGCAGAAGTAATTTCTTTTTCATTATTAAATTTCTTTTTAATTTATGAATAATATTTCCATAACATAGTATAGTAAAAAAGATGTTCTGCACGTGAAATTACAAATCTATTATGCACAACTTATTATTGCTTTCAAATATACAACAAAATTATCATGTAAATTTCTGTTTTATTCTTCCCTCCCCCACCCTAGATTCAAATAGGTGTGTGTATGTGTGTGTGTGTAAAATTAATCTATATATACTTCTATTTATACTTCTAATTATACTTCTACATATATATTCTGATCATAGATTTCTATATATACTTCTACTTTATACTTCTGTATATAGTTCTATTTATCAGTTCTTTCTCTGGATGTAGACAACATCTTTTTTCATACATCCTTTATAGTTAATTGGGTAATAACAACAACAACAATAATATAATAATAATATCAACAACAACAACTAAACAAGAAAGAATGTGTGTAGATTCCGGTCTGGGATAGAATTTAATCTCCTCTCCCCCCACCCCTGTGAATAATGTTTAACAGAATCATCTGATAAAACAACACCACTCCTCAAGTCATGAAGATCAGGATTCAAGTCCTGCTTCTGGCACAAAATAGTTGCCCTGGCCTTCTGCAAATCACTCAATCACTCAGTGCTTCCAAGTACCTCTCTAAAGCTGACTGTAAATTCAGCATACTTACTTATCTGCCTTGGTAAGGATCCTTTCTATGTCCCAATAAAACATTAATTTCATACTAGGGAAATCAAAGTAAGCTAGGGGAAAAATACAAAGGAAAAAGAATAAGAGGGTATGTACAGAGGTCACTTAGTCAGACAACAAGGGCTTATTAAGCACCTACTATGTGCCAGCTGATATGCTAAGCACTGGGGATACAAAGAAAGGCAAAAGACAGTCCCCACCACCAAGAAGCTCACAGGCTAATGGAGGAGATAACAACCAAATATGCATAAACTATGTACAAGATACATAGGAAATCATTAAGAAAGGGAGGCAGTAGAGTCAAGAGAGAGTGAGAAAGGTTTCCTGGAGAACGTGGGATTTCAGTTGAGACTGGGAGGAAGCCAGGATGGGAGAGACAGAGAAAATTCCCAGAGATGAGAAATGAAGTGTCTTAATTGTAGAATAGCAAAGAAGCTGGTGTCACTAGATCAAAGAATGCATACAGCAGCTATAAGGTATAAGAAGACTTGAAAGGGGGTGAGGATACATTATGAAGATTTTTGAACACTAAACTAAGTATGTCATATTGATCTAGAGGCGAAAGGGAGACACTAGGGTTTATTGAGTAGTTGTGGGAGGGGGGAGGGGGTTGCAGGGTGTGTGATTTGAAGATGTTAGGACCTATGATTTAGGGAAATCACTTTGGTGGTTGAGTGGGGCACCACTAGGCTATGCCATAATCCAGACACAAGTGTCTATACCAGTGTGGTGGCAGTATCAGAGGAAAGAGGGAGTATTTGAGAGATGTTACAGAGGTGAAATCAACAGGCCTCAGCCAACAGTTTGGATATGGTGGTTTGGGGGGATGGGAGTGAGAGATAATGAGGAGTCAAGAATTACACCTAGATTGTGAGCCTGGGGGACTGGGAGGATGGTGGTGCCCTCCAAAGGAATAAGGAAATTTGGAAAGGGGGAGGGTATAGAGGGAAAGGTAATGAGTTCAGTTTGGGGCATGTTGATTTTAAGATATCTGTTGACCACCTATTTTGAAATGTTTGAAACGCAGCTGAAGATACGAAATTAGAAGTCAGCAGAGAGGATGGGGCGGCATAGGTATACATGAGAATCATAAGCATAGAGTTAGTAATTAAATCCATGGCAGCTGATGAGATCACCAAGTGAAGGAGTGGATAGGGCAAAGAGAAGACAGTCCAAGACACAGCTCTGAGGGATACCTAGTTAGAGGACATGATCTAAAGGAAGATCCAGTACTGAAATCATACGAACAAGAGCTTCAATGACTTTAGTACCAGAAAGCCAAGCTCTACTCACCATTTGAGTGTCAGCATCAGTATCATTAGCATCATCAACAACAACCACCACAAATAAGTGCTTACTATATGCCAGGACTGTGTAAAATGCAGGTCTTGTGAAGGCAAGAACAGTCTATATACTCATGAAACTCATATTCTAATCATAGAATTCACTCACGTCCAACTCTTTACAAGACCCCATTTGGAGTTTTCTTGGCAAAAGTACTGGAGGAGTTGTCATTCCCTTCTCCAGCTAATTTTACAGATGAAGATCCGAGGGTTACATGACTTGCCCAAGGTCACAGATTAGCAAGGGTCTGAGGCCAGATTCAGTCAGAAGATGAATCTTCCTAATTCCAAGCCCAGTGCTCTATCCACCCTGCCACTTCAATGCCCCATACTAATAAAGACAACATGCAAGTAAGCATTTGATTACAAGAATTATTGGGGGTAATAGGAAAGTAATCTGAGGGAAGGCTCTAGCAGTTAGGGTAGGAGGAAGAAGGGAAGATTTGAAAATTCTTGAAGAAGGTGAGATTTGAAGGAAGCCAGAAAAGCCAAGAGGTAGAGTTGAAGAGGAAGAAAGTTCCAGGCATGGGGTAAAAGCTGGTGGAAAAATCGATGAAAAGCCAGGAAATGGAGTGTCCTGTGTGTAGAACAATAAGAATGCCAGTCTTATTGAATCAAAGAGTAATGAAGGGAAGGAAGGTATGAAGGTATGAAGGTATGAAGAAACTGGAAATGTAAGGAAGGGTCAAACTGGAAGGATTTTAAAAGCCAAATAGTTTTATATTTGATCCAAGAGGTAATTGTGACCTATGGAATCTGGGGGAAGAGGCAGAAGGAAAGGGAAAGATCATGGTCAGATCTATGCTTTAAGAAGATCACTTTGTCAACTGAGTGAAGAATTGGAGAGAGGAAAGACGCAGCAGGGAGACTAAAATTCAAAAAAAATGCCAACCATAGTATATTTCAAAGTTTTACTGACAATTATAGTACTATAATTCTAAGCCAATTAAGATGTTGAGTATGTTTATCACAAACTTACAAATATTTTGTTACATTTAAAATGAGTCCCTTTGAATAAGAGAATTCCCTTTTTTATTAAAGTATTGTAGAGTCCCTTCATTCTTGAAAAGAATTAAGTGATGAGGTGGGGAAGAGAACAGGCCTCACTGATAGCAGCATCTGCTTTACAATGTGATTGATTGCTTGAAGAATGAGCGTTTTATTTTCATGTGTTAGAAACACTTGGCAGAAAGCTCTCATGTAAAATCTATTTGTATACACTTATGTTACAACTGCTACTAGAACAATTAGTCAATGCAGTCTGTGTATTTTGATCTCTGTGGAGCACCCCATTAGTGTCAATGGGAATTATGTAGGTGTATAAGAGGAGAACTGTCCCCAATGTCTTTTACACAGAAACAGATTTAATACAGAAAAATCTGTCAGGAATAATCAGCAACAAGCTGTGGCCATGTGAGATTTGCACTAGAAGTCATCAGCAGAGCCCAGCTGCTATTTTCTTCTATACTTCTAGCCCCCAGACTAAAGTATGGGTTCTTTGATAGCTTGTGACAACCGAAAAAGTCTGTCAAAAACCATTCCTGGTAAAGGCTCCTGGGAGGTACATTTGCATACTTCTTTCCATACTTCATGGATCAGCGATCTCATGATTTGGATACTCTCTTGAGTAGGACATATTGCCTTCTCATTCTTTTTCTGGAATTCCAATTCATATAAAACCACCAGAAAAAAAGGCCTACTCCATGTTCTGGAAGTCTTCATTTATGTTTCTTAATGTTGCATAGATGATAGCAAAGTTCTTGGGCTGTTTGCTTGTTTTAGAGAGTTGGCATTTCTTAGGTGCTTTACTATTTGCCAATCACTGTGCTAAGCACTGGGGATACAAAGAAAATGAAAATAATAATAACACCTACCTTCAAGAAGCATACATTTGAATGGGGGGAAGTAGCATGTAATAAACAGGTACATACATACAAGGTATATTCAGAGCAGATGAAGGTTCCCTTATTCTTACTCCATGTTTAGCCCATCATTAATTTCTTCCACTCATTTATTTTATGGATGATATCTTTTATGTTGAAAAACGGTGCAATATATTGCATGGAGATCTTGTGTTAAAGTCAGAAAGACATGAGTACAAGTCTTATATCTTACATACACTACATTTGAGACCATGGTTAAGTTATTCAATCTTTCACATGTACACACACATACAAATAAACCGATATGTGCACGTGCACACACCACCTCTCTAAGACTATTAGTTGAAAGTGAATTGCTGAACTTCACTGTGCATGGAGTTTAATACTAGGAGATCATTATAATAACTGAATTTCAGAATTAGAAAAAATATGTGTGCATGTATACATGGCTACATATAGATATATTTCTTCAAATCTATCATATATATGTACTATATGTGTGTGAATATATATATGAATGTGTGTATACATGTGTATGTGTGTGTGTATATATATATATATATATTTATGGAGGGAGAGAGAGAGAGAGAGAGAGAGAGAGAGAGAGAGAGAGGCAGCTAGGTGGCACAGCAGATAGAGTAGTGGGCCTAGAGTCAGGAAGACTCCTCTTCCTGAGTTCAAATCTGGCCTCAGACACTTACTAGCTGTGTGACACTTGGCAAGTCACTTCACCCTGTTTGCCTCAGTTCCTCATCTGTCAAAGGGCCTGGAGAAGGAAATGGCAAACCACTCTAGTATCTTTGCCAAGAAAACCCCAAATGGAGTCACAAAGAGTTGGAAACAACAAAAATATCAAGAATGATTCAGGGGCAGCAAGGTGGTACAGTGGATAAAGCACCGGCCTTGGATTCAGGAGGACCTGAGTTCAAATCCAGCCACAGACACTTAATTAACACTTACTAACTGTGTGACCCTGGGCAAGTCACTTAACCCTCATTGCCCTGGAGAGAGAGAGAGAGAGAGAGAGAGAGAGAGAGAGAGAGAGAGCCAGAGCCAGAGCCAGAGCCAGAGCCAGAGCCAGAGCCAGAGCCAGAGCCAGAGCCAGAGCCAGAGCCAGAGCCAGAGCCAGAGCCAGAGCCAGAGCCAGAGCCAGACCTTTCTTGGTAAAATGCTACAATCTACTTTCCTTTGCCATATGTCTTTCCAGTGCTCCAATTCACCTGCAGTTTTGATTCTTTAGGATCATGGTGTCCAATGCCATATAACATCATCATAAAAATACTATTAAAATATGGGTAGAAAATGTTGGTAGTCATTATAAGCACTGTGAAATTTCCCAGATGCAGTCTTCTAGCTTAATTTCTTCTTTCTACTCTTATACTCAGCTTATTTTCTTTTTGTAGTACCTGTCCAAGATTTTAAATGGGTCAATTCAATAAACTCCATCTATCTTCCATAATCTGAGAAAGAGAATTCTCTATCTGTTAGGGTATTTACCATGTGTGTGACTAGGGTTTTTTTTTTTTTTAATTTCTTTGAGGAAGATATGAATTATTCTGGTGCTCAATGTTATCAGTACAATATCATCTTCAAGCAGAAATATCTGGAAAACCACCTTACTTGAAATATCATTTGATATTGATAATTTAATATAGTTCAACAAAGTTATCTATAATCTTAACTAGTAATATACTTTGTTGAAGAAGAGAGTCTTTCAAAATAATTTTGCTCTACACTCTAACCAAGTATCCAGTACTGTTTTCTTGATTGATTTTTTTTTTGGTAATAATATTGTTTGATATTTTTTGAGTCATTCATTATCATCCCATTTTGAGATAAATTGAAAATCAATCCTTCAGTGATTTCCAAATTGGGTCATATCCTGAATTATTTTTTCTGTGTACTTGACTCATTTAGCTGCTCTTCTTGACCTCATTTTCTTAATTGCCATTTCCACCTCTTCATAAAGCAATCAAATCACCAACTGAAAACATCAGACCTCATATATTAAAGTCCAATTAGGTGACTTTACTATCACTGATAATACATAGTTAAATAACTGCTAACAAATGTCCCATTTTGTGTATTGTTCTCATTTCAATTTCATCTATAAATGGTCTTGGCCCATGAGGTCATAGAGATTGAAGAAATTTTAGAGACCATTAAATCTAATCTCATTTTACGTAGGAGGAAATATGCTTAGAAAGTAAAGTTATGTGCCTGATATCACAAAGTAATTTGTTTATATAGGATTTGAAATCAGGTCTTCCTTCTTCCACATGCACAATTCTACCTGCTATGTAGTTCAAAGCTTATTAAATTGTGGGTCATGACTCCATATGGGGAAACAAAACTGAATTGTGAAGGTCATGAAAAATTTGGTAGCAAACATTTGATGTGTATACTTCTTTTATATACTGTGTAGTTTAAAATTCTAAATGTGGGTTCTAATCTGTTCCCCCCAGTTTTGGGGAGAAACTGAACTAAAATCACTGATAAAATGAGTTTAGGGTTTTTAAAGGTTTATTGAGAGATAGTAAAAGAAAGAGAAAGATTGAGAACAGAATTCCTACACAACCTGGCAATCCTATCTTTCCTCAACTCTTCTGTGTAGTCCTCTGCTGTCACCACGAAGTCAGGAACCACAAGAGACAGAGTTCTCTGCGCAGACTCTCTTTCCTCCTTCCTGTCCCCTCCCAGAACTGGGAGGTTCTTCAAAGCTGGTTGGTTGACTGGGCCTGAAGTTCAAAGTTTTTTTAGCTTCTGAGAACCATGCTTTCTTAAGTACTCTCAAGTACCAGCCAGATGTGCTTAGAATCTTGACAACTAGTAATCCAGTCAATCAGCTAGTAATCCACTCAGGTGGGCTCCTGAGTATCTGCCAAATCTCATCTATCACATTCCATTATCTTGACAATACCTATATACTCACAGTTGCATCAAAATTTTCAGGCAAAAAGGGGTTGTGAATCAAAAAAGTTTTAAAAGTCCTATCTTAGTTGGCCCCTACATCAAGTTTTCTGCCAATTTTGCTCTTCTCTTCATTAGTTTTAGCTGGTGTCATTTTTGAGGTGCTATTACTCATAAATTTTTACTATTCCTGTCTATAGCATTTTGTAAGTGAGTTTATAGTCTAAAGTGGGGTTGCCTTTACCTACCATGTCTTTCCATTTTCCAAAGACCATTGGAACTTGAAGAACTTTAGAGGTCATCTAGTCCAAAGGGCAAGTGTTTATTGATTATTGGAGTTTTTAGCATCCTCATTGTGACAATTGCTTTATATAAGTTAAACTTCTATAGGAAATTGTAATAATTAGTAAAAAAAGAAAATTCCCTCATGAGTCCACCATTTTTCAGTATCTATAAATAAGTCAGCTTCAAACTATTATAAATATATACAATGTATCCTCATTCTTTATCTCAATATTCTAAGTGCAAAAAATATTTATAGCATAAGGTAGTCTTTTGGATCAGTGAGTAGTTAAGAGATAAATGAAAGTTTTGCATATATAGTATATGAGAGAGCCACAATGAGGATAAAGAAGACCTGACACAATTCTTCCTCTGATGCATTCTAACTCTGTCACTTTGGGGCAAGTCACTTAACCTTTCATTGCTCCAGAATTTTCTAAGACTAGAAACTGTAGATCAAGTGGCAACCTTACATTGAAAAAGGGAATTTCCTTTCCTGGAGTTCCCCATGCCAAGACAATCAAAAATATGTTTTTTTTTAAAAGTGCTACACAATTTCCAAAATGTTATTTCAAATAATCTACTTGTCTATTTATTTCTAGACCCATATTAAAATTAAATATGTATAACCTAGAAGTTTAAGATGAATATAGGGGGGCAGCTGGTGGCAGAGTGGATAAAGCACCAGCCCTGCATTCAGGAAGACCTGAGTTCAAATCTACCTCAATACTGACACTTACTAGCTGTGTGACCCAGGCAAGTCACTTAACTCTCATTGCCCGCAAAAAAGAGATGAATATTATGTGTGTATAAATATAGTTAGACATAGGCACAGGCATAGACATAGATATAGATATATAGAAGATGCTATATTCTATAAAGCCTGAGATAAACAATCTTTGAATAATCTAAATTACAGGTCTTCCAAAGGATAACCGAGGAAGAAAGAAACAAGCACTTATTAAGTGCTTACTATTTCAGGTGGTGTGCTAGGTGCTCTACAAACATCTCATTTGATCCTCACAAAAACCCTGAGAAGTAGGTACTACTATTTTTCCCATTTTATAGTTGATTAAACTGAACTAGCAGAAAAAAAAGTGATCCAACAAGGGTCATACAGCAAGTGAATGTCTGATTCTGGATTTGAACTCAGATCTTTGTGTCTCAGGGCCCTCATACTCCATCCATTACACCAACAGGTTGCAACACATTACAAATGAAAAAATTCACAGTAGAAGCAATGTAGATGTTATCAAAGAAATCTATGATTAGAAAAGAAAGCTGGCCCATCATGGAGTGGAGCGTAGGAGCAAAGGATAAAAGCATATTGGGTGCCCTGCTGTAGAGGAATGAAAGAAAAAAGAAATGAAGGAAGGAAGGAAGAGTCCAACCCCCAGAAACTAACACAACTCCTATTTGCCTATCTTCCAGGGAGTTGAGCCCTGGATTGAATTTCTCAGAGTTACTTTGCAGCATAATTACTCTTGATGCTTAGGTTTACTTTTCCATTGTCTGAATTTTGGCAACACATTCATAAGGTACTGTAAGGACCTAAAATTGTAGCTATGATGTCTAAAATCTAATGAGTGGTCACCTTAAATTAGAAGCTTTAGCACCAGTCTTTGGTCATTAAGCATTTATTAAAGCATACTAGGTATTAGGGGGAAAAAAAGAATGTGTGGAGTTAAGAAAAGGCCTATGTAGCCTAGAGTTCCAACCTGGTCTGGTTCTTCCTCAAGTCCTCTGCCATGATGAGCCTGCTTCAACCATGAACTGCTTCAAACTGAGTGTAGAAGCTTTTTATAGGTCTGGAGCAGAGGTGGTCCTTACACACTGCTTCAAGTTGATTGGTAGGTGTCATCCAAATACATTGGTTTGCTGGACTTGAAGGTGGTCTCATGTTGAGTTCAAAGTCCTAGCTTCTGAGAACAATACCTCCTTAAGGGCTAGCCCAGGTGTGTTTACAATCTAGTTAACTTGAAGTAGGCTAATCAGCAAAGGCAATCACTCTCACTTAATTCAATCAGTTTAGATTAATCTCCAGGTGGGCCTTTGAGTATCTGCCAAAATCCCAATATTTTCTCACAGTACCCATATCTTGGGGAACTTCTGGAAACCCAGAAGCAACCTGGGCTTTCATGACTATATTCAGGTAATTCCAGTGTATTGAATTATAAACTTAATCTGTAATCCATCTGGTGACCTGGCATTCCCCAATATATCATATTTTTTTTCCTTCAGCTTATCTTTTAATTTTGGGAATCTCTGTTTATGGGTTCAGTCATCTCCAAAATATATACACAGAGCATCAAACTCTCTCTTGAATTCTAGTTCCCTTACCAACTGCCTATTATATATCTCTGTCTGGATGCCCCCCCATGTTGTTGTTGTTGTTGAATCATATCAGACTCTCTATGAGCCTACTTGGGTTTTTCTTGGCAAAGATACTGGAATGGTTTGCCGTTTCCTTCTCCAGCTCATTTTTTGCAGGGCAAAGAGGGTTAAGTGACTTGCCCAGGGTCACATAGCTAGCAAGTGTCAAGTGTCTGAGGCTGGATTTGACTCAGGTCCTCTTGAATCAGGGCCAGTGCTTTTATCCACTGTACTGCTTTGCTGCCCCTTCCAGCCCATTTTATAGATGATGAAATGAGTTAAACAAGGTTGAGTGACTTGTTCAAAGCCCCACAGCTAGTAAGTGTCTGGGGCTGGATTTGTACTTAGGTCCTCCTGACTCCAGGGCTGGCACCTCTATCCACTGCACCACCTAACTGATCAATTTTTAATAGGATACAACTAGTCAGTGTCTGAGGAAGGTTTGAAATCAGGTTTCTTTGACTCTAAGCCCAAGGCTCCAATCACTATGCCATGCTGATCTTTGAGGTCCCTAGTCATCTTAAACTCACAGAATTCATTATGCTTCTATGAAACATTTCATCCAAAATTCTTCATTTCTTTTTTAGAGCTGCACCTCAATCCTTATCATCACTCAAGTTTATAGCCTTGGAATCATCAAGTCTTTGGTGATAATATCTCTTGATCTATCTTCTTTCTATTCACATCATTTCTACTCCATTTCAAGTTCCCATCTCTTATCTGGACTATTATAATAGCCTCCTTTAGTCACCAAGCCTCTAGTCTCTTCCACTTACAATCCATCCTCTCTGCATAGCTGCCAAATTAATGTACCTAAAGCACAGATCTGATCATGCCACTCTGGCTACTCAAACATCTTCAACAGGTTCTTATTGCCTCCTAGGTAATTTTTCTTTTAAATCCCGACCCTCCCAGTTAAAGTGCTCCCACTCTCTGCATCCCACCTACGTTTTTAGTCTTTACTGCATTTTAGTCCACTTTACTTGCTCTCTGTTCTAATCAAAAGCTAATTACTCATTGGAAGGACTAAGGAAAACTAAATGGAGAGAAATAGCGTTTTGAGCTAGGCTTCATGAGAGGGGTAACAATTCAAGAAGGGAGAAGGGGGAGAAGGCATACCAAGCATACAGAACAGCTTAAGGAAGATGAATAGTGGTGGGAACATGCAAGGTGTGTTAAAGGGGCATAGAAAACAAGGAATGGCAAAATGGAACTATATTGGGGGAGGTCCTTGAATGTCAAAGTAACTTTGATCTTTATCTGTGCATTAAAAATGTGAGCTCCTCTATTAAAATCTGAGCTTCTTAAGGGAAGGGAATATTTTGCTTCTCTAGCACTTAATACAGTGCTTCAAATATTGTAAGTGCTTAATAAATTTTCTTGACCTAACTTGGAAGATTAATTGGGTACTGATATAAAGGATGGGTTTAGACAAGTAGAGCCTGTGAGGCTAATTAGGTTACTTGATGTCCAGGCTGGAGGTGGCGAGAGTGTAAAGAAGACCTGTGTCAGGATGGTGAGGGATAATAGAAAGGAGGGGACCGATATTAGAATCATAATGGATGTTAAACCTACCAGATGTGGCCAACAAACTGGATATTAGGAGTAAGAAGGAGAGAAGAGTAAAAGTTAACACTCACATGTCTAGCATGTGAGACCCAGAGAATGTGCTGCTGCTAGCAGAAATACCAAAGTCAGAAGGAGAAGCAGGTTCAGGGGCAAAATATGATAGGCTAGATTTAGGAGAGATGGGTTGTGAATGCAGTTTATGACATGCTGTTCCCTGATGCATTTTCCTTAAAAACAATGTTGTCCATTTCATGATTCCTACAGTGTCCTATCAACCATCTCTAAGAATTCAAGGCTTCTCTCAGTGACACAGCTGGACCATGCAAATGTCAAGAATTGGCATTGGGGTCTCAGCAGAGCACTCAGCACCATGTCTTTTTCGCTGACTACAAACCCTACAGGGTTCAAGAGTGTCGTTGCTTGAGCTCAGCATGCTTAGCTAATGCAGCTGGAGGAATAAAATGATGAGGCCCATAACGCAGTGTTGGATGAGAAAATGCATCAAAGTGGAAAGCTTCTTAAAGACATTCTACAACCACAAAACAAAATTTCAGTAGCCCATTTGTATTCTCAAGTGCATCATAGCACTTGGGAAGAATGAGAATATTCAGATGAAGCATAGTCTTTCTTGCTTAATCCATGAAAATAATTTATTTGATAGGATCAGGGGGTTGTAGAGCAGAACTGGAAAAGAAAAGCAAAATAACCAAGTAATTCCACTTTAGCAAAGTAACTTCAGAAGTTTTACCTTCAGATTGGGACATGTTGACAAAATCAGTTGTTGTGCAATTAAGCCATTTTCAACCATGTCTGACCCTTTATGACCCCATTTGGGATTTTCTGGCAAAGATACTGAAGTGTTTTGTCATTTCTTTTTCCAGCTGATTAACAGATGAGGAAAACTGAGCCAAACAGGGTTAAGTGACCTGACCAGGGTCATTCATCTAGTAAATGTCTGAGGTCATATTTGAACTCAGGTTTTCCTGACTCTATGCCTGGTACTTTATCTACTGCACCACCTAGCTGCCCATATTTTGTTCAAATGTACTTAGCACCTGTAATCAGAATTGTCAGATTTGAATGCTCAGTGGAAAAGAATTCTGCCTCTAGGAATATGTAGGTGTAGAGACATACAATGATAATTTTCTATGATTATAGTCAAATACATCTCTGAGACCTTGGCTAGGACCAGAGGTACCTCTGGGTTTTAAAGGCCATGCAGCTGAGCACAAACTCTTGTAGTTCCTGGCCGGGATAGATAGATTTTGAACAGTGATGGAATGATTGTTTATCATCTGAGAACCAACTTTTTATGTTTGTCTCCAGAGAATGCCCCAAAGCTGGTGAATTTTTCAAACGCAGAAATTCACTAAAGTGTCTGAGATATGGAGGTGCTTTACCTTCATATTGACTGTCCCCTCTGGCCTGGAATGTGCTCTCTTCTCACCACTACCTTTTACAGTCCTTCCTCTCCTCTTTAAGACTCAGTTTAAGAACTACCCTGTCCTAACTCCCCTCCTTCATCTCCCTCCCTTCCCCAGCATCTACTGCCCTTTTTCTCCCCTCCAAAAATCACCTTATATCAATCTCAATCTATTTTTGTATATGCTACTCTTTATACCCAATAGACTTTAAACTGCACAAAGACTTTTAGGACACACTATAGGGAGGCAACTAGGTGGCACAGTGGATTGAGTGTCGAATGTAGTACCAGAAAAGATGTGACTTGATCCTTCCCTCCAGATACTTATTAGCTGTGTAACCCCCCAGAAGTCACTCAGGTCTCTTCCTCAGCTTTTCCATCTATAAATGCTGATTCTAATAAGCACCAACCTCCCAGGATTATAAGGATTGAATGATATAACGTGTGTAAAACTCTTTGCAAAATTTAAAGCATCATATATCTATTATATCTTATATCTTATATATCTAGCTATTATTTTTAGGTTCTTATTGTCTCCCCCAATAGAATATAAACTCTTGGGGGCTAGAGGAACTATCTCACTTCAGTCATTCTACCCACAGCATTTAACATGGGACCTGGCTCATAATAGGCACTTACAGATTGACCATTCTGTAAGAGAGTAACCACATGAATGAATTCATAGATTCATATAGTCATGAAATATTAGTAATAAGACATAATACTTGTATAGTCCTTTATACCTCACATACATTATCCCACTTAACCACAAAAACTCAATAGTCAGAAAGTACAGATGTTTTTACTACCATTTACAGATGAAGAAATAGCTATGTATATATATATACACACATACATATACACACATATATATTGTGTGTATACATAGATCCATATATGTATAATGGATCTATGTATGTACATACATATATACACATATGCATAGATGTGTATGTATGCATGTGTGGATGTATATTTTAATGGTAGACCTGAGATTTTATAGTTGTAGGAATAGCCCAATGAGGAAACTTCCTCTACCAAATGCATATCAGCACTTGTTGAATAATTTTTAGTCTTAGATAGCTGTCTGGACTCTGAGAGTTTAAATGATTGCCCAGGGTTACATAGCCATTGTGTACTAGAGGTGAGACTACTTAAACCTGGGTCTTCCTAACTTCACCATTAGCTCTCCATTTACTCACCACACTGTGTCTTAAAAAATATAATAATTATAAGGTATTTTCTCATCCCACCTCAAGCCTCCCACCTATATCTATATCTATCTATATCTATCTATCTATATCATCTATATCTAGCTATGTCTATGTCTCTCTCTATATATATATATATAATATGTGTGTATTTATATACTTAATATGTACATATAATCCCCCCCCAGATTAAATGTAAGCTCTTTGAAGGAAGAGAGTGTTTCTTCCCACCCCCCCCCCTTCCTTTGAATCTTCAACACATAACACAGGAACTTGAACCCTGCATCTGCCTGACTCCAAGTCTAGTTTTCTATCTACATCACTATACTGCCTACACCACCATGTTGATCTAGGAGCTACAGCTATAATTATCCCCATCTTAGCAAATTTGGAAGTTGAGGCTCAGAGGAATTAAGTGACTTGCTCTGTCACATGACTAGTAAGTATTAAAGGCAAGATTTGAAACCAAATATTACAAGAAACTGTGAATTTCTGTGATTTGCCTGTGAGTTAGGATTTCGATTCTGATTTTCTACTTCCAATTCCAATTTCAGTGTATAGAATGTCAGGCCTGGACTCAGGAAGACCTGAGTTTAAATGTGGCTGTATTAGTCTGGACAAGTCACTTAAACTCTGTCTGCCTCAGCTTCCTCCACTGTAAAATGGAGATAACAATCTAACCTACCTCACAGAAGAGATGGGAAGGACATAAAATTAAAGGCATTTTGGAGGATTGAAAGACTGGTCTTAGAATCAAGCAGTCCTTGAGTTCATGTCCTGGTTCTGATACTTAAAGCTGTATGACTGTGGGTAATTTACCCACTATCTCTGAGCCTTAGTTTCCCTATTATGTTGATAATACCTGGATAACCTGTTTTAGGAAGTTTTCAGGAAAGTACTTCAACAACATTAAAAGACTATGGGAGGGGGCAGCTAGGTGGCACAGTGGATAGAGCACTGGCCCTGGATTCAGGAGTACCTGAGTTCAAATCCAGCCTCAGACACTTAACACTTACTAGCTGTGTGACCCTGGGCAAGTCACTTAACCCCAATTGCCTCACTAAAAAAAAAAAAAAAAAGACTATAGGAGGGGCAGCTAGGTGGTACAGTGGATAAAGCACTGGCCCTGGATTCAGGAGGACCTGAGTTCAAATCTGGCCTCAGACACTTGACACTTACTAGCTGTGTGACCCTGGGCAAGTCACTTAACCCCAATTGCCTCACACACAAAAAAAAGACTATAGGAATGAAAGTTGTTATCATCCAAGACACAAGACGCAAGGCAAGACAGAGGACTGACTACTTTTTCATCTGAGACAGGAGGGAAGTTTACAAAGAAAATATGAGAAGAAAGAATAATAATAATAAAAGAAAACTAAAGGAGATCATGCTTAATAGAAGCATTTGGGTTGGTTTGGAAGCTAACATAGCTACTGTCAGTAATTTAATTGAGGAGTAAACAAGAAAAATGAATAAAAAGGATTGTGGCTGAGTAGATAACATTTATATAATTCTTTCAAGGTCTGCAAAGCACTTTACATATGTTAACTCATCTGGCCATCACAACAACCCTAGGAGGTAATTGCTATTATGAACCCCATTTTACAGATGAGGAAACTGAGACACAAAAAATTAAGTGACTTGCCTAAGTCACACAGCTAGTAAGCATATGAAGCAGAATTTGAAGTCAAGTCTTCCTGACTTCAAAGCCTGTACTCTACTTACTGAATAGTTCCAAAGGTTTGTCATGCCGTGGTGGGAGTGGGGATAAGCTCCCATTCTCTATAAAATGCTCCAATAGTGTGTGTCTCAAATAGCCTCTGACAACCAAAGCCAACTCCTGGCCTTCTCGTGGCGGGAACTGTTTCCACTAACAGGAGAAGGGGCAAAGGTGAATCACCTGGCACTTTAAAGCCAGTCGCTTCCAGCAGGTGGGACGTCGTTAGCCTTGGCAGACAACCCGCCTAGGGAAGGAAACCCTGATTTTAAACCTCAGCTGCCTTGCGGCTATACCCATATATAGGAAAGGCTTCAGGAGTTAATCCTGAGGAAAAATCAGGAGTTGGAATCCCTTGGATGTTGGACATCACATCCCTCTGGCAACTCCTGCGGAGGCACTGGTGCCAAACTGTATTGCTCTGCCTCTCCTTTGGATCCACCAATGTTGCGGATAGGGACAATCTGCTACATGGACAACAGCTTGTTTTCCATATTCATCCACCCAGGCCAGCACCCTGGAGTGGACACCCCAGCTACTCCTCATGGGGTAGATACAAAACGGGATGTGGCAGTTACCAGTTATGTCACTCAGGAGCTGCGGCTCCCGTATCGGACTGCACAGCCACACTGTGGCCTGTGGCTCTTCAAGGCACTGATCCATGGTTGTCTGTGACTGGTGGAGGCCTACACACACACTTACTGGATAACCCAGTTGTCTATTGAGCAATGAGAGCTCTTTTCTGTTTAAAAACAAACAAACATTAATTTTATTGAGCCAACACTACTTGATGGTTTTCTCCAGCAATGTTGGACAGCCCTAGATTGGCAGCAGATAAAGTACATGATTGAGGTTAATAAAGTTTTGCAACAAAAAGATGGGATAAATGGAGGGGCAAAGGAGGGAAAACTTCTAATAATAACCCTAGATAACATTCATATAGCACTTTAAAGTTTGCTAAATGTCTTACATAAATTGTCTCCTATGATCCTCACAACAACCCTGAGAGGCAGATGCTAATGACAGCCTCACTACAGAAAAGAAAACTGGGACTCAGGATCACATAGCTAGTTAAGGGCAGAAAGAGGATTCAAACCTGAGTCCTCCTGACTCAAACCTCTAGGCTCTTTCCCACAACACCATGCTACTTTTTCTAGAGTGCTGGTGCATACCATCATTGAAATGCCTGACCTTGTGAGTAGAGAGGCAGGTAAAGCCAAATGTTGAATAGAGCTCATAAAGGGCTCAAAAGTCCTAATTAGACCAAAGAACATGTTCAATGATAGCACAACTATTGACATTAGCCAGAATGTCCATACTGACTAACATCAGGGATTCCAGGGATGCTGATGTTCTTATCACCACTTCAAGTCCCTACCTGCCTCCCTGCTTCCCTATGAATTGAGAAGCTGCTTCAGAGGATTTACATAGAAAACAGTCTATGCATGACTATGTAGGTCCGGGAATTCTGCTGCTGCTGCTGTTTGGGGGCTAGATTGGCATGGGTTAACAAAATATAGCCTGATTACCGTACTTGGATACAACTCAGGGTCACCAGCTGGAAGACCAGGGACATGGCACCAGGGCTGTAGCCAAGATACACAAGAACAAGATATATACATATGATTAGATAGAATGCACTAACAGAGAGTTTGGGTTGTACCAGTTGAAAAATATCTCATTCCTGATATTCATCACTGTGAAAGTTCTAATGTTACATTGTTCAAGTTTGCTCCACTGACAAACATACACTAACCAACTGCATGCATATATATTCAGTATCCTGTGATTAAATTTATCAAACATGAGATTAGTATGTTCTTTTACAGCTGTGTATTGTATACCTAATCATACACTGATCCACCATTCTATTTCTTTGGGGCAGCTAGGTGGTACAGTAGATAGAGGACAGGCCCTGAAGCTGGGAGGACTTGAGTTCAAATTTCACCTCAGACACCAGTTGTGCAACTTTGAACAAGTCAACCCAATTGCCTTAAATATCTGGGGGCCATCTTCACTCATCCTGATATATATCTGGCTGCTGGACCCAGATGGCTTTGGAGAAGAGAATAAGGTTGGTGACTTTGCATAGCCCTCCCTCACTTAAATCCAATTCACTTCAAGTCATGACATCACTCAGATGTCAGGGTCCTGTTTGAGAATGAAGAATCAACAACAACTCAATTTCTTAACCAGTAGCTATTGTTTTGATGATTACAGCTTTGTACTCTAGCTTGATATCTGATACTAGTAGGCTATCTTCCTTCATAATTTTCATTGATTCCTGTGATATTATTTTCCTTTTGTTCTTCCAGATGAATTTTGTTGTATTTTTTCCTACCTCTATTATTTTTTTATAGTTTGATTGGTATGGTACTGAATAAGTAAAATAATTTAGGTAAAATTGACTTGGCCTACTCTTAAACAATTAATATTTCTTAAATTGTTTAGATCTGTCTTTATTCGTGGGAAAAGTGTTTTACAATTGTGTTTATGTAGGTTCTAGATTTGTCTTGGCAGGTTCATCATCATTATCATTCACAAGTGTTTTATATTGCCTGAAGTTGTTTTAAATGGCATTTCTCTTTCTATCTCTTCCTGCTAGACTCTGTTGATAATACTTAGAAATGTTGATGATTTGTGTATACGTGTTTTATATCTTGCAACTTTGCTAAAATTGTTAATAGTTTCAACTGGATTTTAAAATTGATTCTCTAGGATTCTTTAATCATATTATCTATAAGCCATGATAGTTTGTTTCCTTAGTGCCGATTCTTATTCTTTTAATTCCTTTTTCTTATCAAATTGCTACACTATCATTTCTAGTACAGTGTTGAGTAATAATGATAATGGTCATTCTTCCTTCAATCCTAATCATATTGGGAAGGCTTCAATTTTATCCCCATTACAAATAACACTCATTCCTGGTTTTAGATAGATATTACATATAATTTTAAGGAAAGACCCACTTATTACTACACTTTCTAGAGTTTTTAATAGGAATGAGTATTGTATTTTTTACAAGCTTTTTTCTTCATCTTTTGAAATAATCATATAATTTGTTGGTTCTATTATTGCTAATGGTCAAATTATGTTGATAGTTTTCCTAATATTGAACCAGCACTTCATTTCTGGAATAGATCCTACCTTGTCACAGCATATGATCTTTGAGATACGTTGTTGTAATCTCCTTGATAGTATTTTATTTGAAATTTTTGCATCAGTTTTCATTATAAAAATTAGCCTATCATTTTCTTTCTCTGTTTTTACTTTTCCTGTTTTAGGTATCAAAACCATATTTCTGTCATAGAAGGAATTTGGTAGCATTCTTTTTAAACCTAGTCTTCCAAATAGTTTATATAATATTGGAATTAATTGTTATTTAAATGCTTAGTAGAATTAACTTGTAAATCCATCTGCTGCTGGAGACTTTTTTCTTATGGAGCTCATTGATGGTCTTTTCAATTTCTTTTCTTTAACGAGGTTATTTAAGTATTCTAATTCATTTGCTATTAATCAGGGAAATTTATATTTTTATAAATATTCATCCATTTCACTTAGAGTGTCAGATTTATTGACATATATTTGGGCAAAATAGTTCCTAATAATTTGTTTAATTCATTTTCATTGGTGCTGCATTTACCATTTTCATTTTCAATATTTGTAATTTGTTTTTCTTCTTTCTTTTTTAAGTCAAATTAACCAATAGTTTATCTATTTATTGTATTTTCATTTTTTAATAAAATGAGCTCCTAGTTTTATTTATTAGTTCAATGGTTGTTTTACTTTCACTGTTACTAATATCACCTTTGATTTTCAGGATTTTTATTTTGGTGTTTATTTGGGAGTTTTTAATTTGCCCTTTTTCTAGCTTTTTAGTTACATCCAGTTCATTGATCTGTTCTTTCTCTTTTTTATTGATATAAGCATTTAGAGATATCAATTTTAACTGAAGTATTACTTTGGCTGCATTCCACAAATTTTGGTATGTTGTCTCATTGTTGTCATTCTCTCTAATGACGTTATTGATCATTCTTTGATTCATTCTTTGACACACTCATTCTTTAGGATCATATTATTTAAATTAATTTTCAATATATGCTTCCAAAGCCCTTTATTGAATGTAATTTTATTTCATTATGGTCTAAAAGGGATTAATTTAATATTTCTGCTTTTCTGCTTTGGTTTGTGAGGGGTTTATGCCCTAATACATGGTCAATTTTTGTATATATGCCATTTATAGCTGAGCAAATGTTATCCTTCTTTCCATTTCCTTTCAATTTTCTTCAGAGGTCTATCATACTGAAGTTTTCTAAAATTTTGTTCATCTTAATTTTTTTCTCATTTATTTTATGGTTAGATTTATCTGAAAGTAAGATTTGCAAATTTAGAAAAATCTACATTCCAAATGTTCACATATATTATTTGTACTCAACTTCTGGCAAAGCCATATATGTGTGTGTGTGTGTGTGTGTGTGTGTGTGTGTGTGTGTGTATGTATATATGTATATACATGGTGCAGATATGTTTAATATTTATATTGTTGTTTGTCCTTCATTCTCAAAGATGCCCATGACATCAGGTTTATATTATGACTAGCACTGAATTGAATTTAAGTGAGGGAAGGCTGTGCAAATTTACCAGCCTCTCTCCTCCAGAGCCATCTGGGTTCAGTGGCAAAATATATATGAGGATGAATGGAGATGCTCCAGATGTTTAAGGTGATTGGTGGTGATTTGCCCGGAGTCACACAGCTAGTAAGTGTCTGAGGTAACATTTGAACTCAGGTCCTCCCAAATTCAGGGCCAGTGCTCTATCTACTGTGCCACCTAGCTGCCCTAATACTGATTACTTCATTATCCATGATACCTTTTAACAAGATGTAGTTTCCCTAGTTGGGCAGCCAGATGGTATAGTGGATAGAGTACCAGTCCTGGAGTTAGGAAGATCTGAGTTCAAGTATGACTACAGACACTTATTAGCTCTGTAACCCTGAGCAAGTCACATAACTCTGTTTACCTCTGTTTTCATCTGTAAAGTGAGCTGGACAAGGAATAGCAATCACGCCAGTATCTTTGCTAGAAAACTCAAATGTAGTCACAGAAAGTTGGACATGACCAAAACAACTCAAGAACACACAGTTTTCTCCCTAATTATCTTTTTTAAATTAGATCTATTTTGCTTTTTCTTTGTCTGAGATCATGATTTGCTACCTACCCCTGCTTTCTTTACTTTACATGAAACATAATGGCTTCTGTCTCTAAACCCTTATTTAAACTCTGCTTGAATCTTTCTGTTTCAAGTGTATTCCTTGTACTTGCTTATTGTTATTTTTAAGGAATTATTTTCCTCAATGAGCTTCTGTAACCTCTTTTTCCATCTAGCCAATTCTCTTTGTTGAAGTAGTTCCTTTAGCCATTTTTGTGCCTTTTTACCATATGTCCAATTCTGTTTTTAAATTTTTTTCTTAATTTTTAATTTAATTTCAATATATTTATTTTTCTTTTACCAGGATGTTAATTCTTTCATAATTTTACTACATGAGTCATTTCTTTTCAAATTTTTCCTCTACTACTATTAGCTCTTTATTTAGCTCTTCCAGGAATTCTTCTTTGGCTTATTTCCAATTTGCATTTTTATTTGAGGCTTTGTTTATACCTGTATTCATGTTTTCTTTTTTTAAGTTTGTATCTTGAGCTTCCCTGTCAGCATAGTATCTTTCTATGATCAGGTCCTTTCATTGTTTGTTTATTCATTTTTCTAGTCTATATCTTGATTTTTAACTTTGTGTTAAAGTTGGTCCCTGTTCTTGAAGTGGGGAAAGAGGAGCACTGGCTGAAGCTTCAGACTTTTTCACATTGCTATTTTGAGAGCTGGTTCTGGAGGTCTCTAAGTGTTTGGTGTTTCCAAGATGGTGTGATCTATAGAGAGTTGCGGTCACTGCTCTCCTAGTCTGTGCTCTGGTCTTTACCTAGAATGATGCCTGATCCTCTGAGGCCACAAGCATTAGTGTTCCTCTCTGCCCTGGAACTGTGACCTAGAACTACATACAGCCAATGTAACAAGGTCTTGCTCCCCATGTCAGCTTGAAGTCCCCAGTAATCTTTTTCTAACTAATTGTCTGATCCACTTACTCTCTCCAGGCTGATAGCTCCTGAGGGCTGCTGCTGCTGCCACCACCATTGCAGCCACCTCCATGGCTTGCGGCTTGTGCTGATACCACTTGGTGTACTCCATGGTAATCCCCACCCCAGTGGCATAGCCCTTCCTTACAAGTTTGACTGAGATTGCTGCCTCTACTCATCAATTTTGGCTCTACCCCTGCCCAGCAATGATTCTCTTAATGCCAAATCTAATGATGTTTTCTCAGTCCTTATCTTTCTTGACCTGGCCTTTCAAGCTATCACCATCTTCTCCTTGATAATCTCTTTTCTCTAGATTGTTGTGACACTGTTCTGTCATAGTTCTCCAACCCATCTGACTGCTGACTGCCCCTTCTCTGCTAGATCTTCATCCAGTTGGCAACCACCAACCATAAAAGTCCCTCAGGTCTCTGTCTTGGGCCCTATTATCTTCTTCTCCTATACCAGTAGTTCTCATGCTTTTTCTCTCAGGACACCTTTACACCTAAAAATTATTGAGGATCCCTTGGCTAACAAAAGTTTTTGTTAATGTGTTATAGCTATTGATATTTGCCACATTATAAATTAAAACATCTTAGTATTAGTATTAAATAGTTTTGGGGCCAGCTAGATGGCGCAGTGGATAGAGCACCGGCCCTGGAGTCAGGAGTACCTGAGTTCAGATTCCGGCCTCAGACACTTGATACTTACCTGGCTGTGTGACCCTGGCAAGTCACTTGACACCCATTGCCTCACTAAAAATTTTTTTTTAAATTAAAAAAAAATAGTTTTGACCTCACAAACATTTTGAAAGGGTCTTAGGAACCCCTAGGAATCACCACGCTACATTTTGAGAACCATTGTTTTCATACTATTTCACTTAGTAATCTCATCAGTTGCCATGGCTTCAAATATTATCTCATATAAATAATTCTCAGATGTACTTCTGCAGCCCTAATTTTTTTTCTGGTCTCCAGGCTTATATTCCCAACTCTCCATTAGACAAATCTAAACCCAACCATATCCAAAACAGAACTCATTTATCTTTTTTCCAATATTTCTCTTTCCTTCCTAATTTTTCTATTACTGTCATGGAGACCATGATCACTCCAAATTATCCAGGCTCCCAACCTAGGTGTCATCTTTGACTCTTTTCTTTTCTTTCACCCCCCCCCCCCCGCCAATATCAAATTTGTTTCTAAGTTTTGTCATTTCCACCTTCATAACACTCTTGTATATGTCCCCTCTGCTCCCACCGACGTGCAAACCCTCATCACCTCATATGTAGGGATTTGCTGTAGCTTGTTAGTGATTTGTGTCTCTGTCACAAGTCTCTCTTTACTCCAGTACATCCTTCACTAAACTACCAAAATGATCCTGGTTAAGGCACACCTCTAATTCATCATTCTGAAAGACCAAAATCAACTGGAAACTCTCACTTCCTCAGCATCCTGGTTCCTGCAGCACCTGGCCCCCCTCAGATTAGAAGGTATGGAGGATGGACATTGGAGAGTGCCTCCCAGATTCTCTACAAACTAAGGACGGCACCAGGGAATTCTCATCATTTCCCCACCTGGCTATTTTCCTGGCCTTCATCATCTCAAGAAACTGATCATTCTGCAAGATGAAATCAGTTTTGTAACCCACACCTCCTCAGATTATTTCCCATCCCAGCAGCATAACTTCATTATGTCCCTCTCCTCCCCCCATCCCCAACACAGAGTTATTTCCCTCCACCTTTTCAGCTTCTCCTTATCTGTTGTCTCCCCCATTTGACTGTGGACTCCTTGAGGTCAAGGGCTATCTTAGACCTCTCTTTGGATCCTGCCATAATAAATGCTAAATATTTGTTGACTGATAAAACAGAGGCAGAGAAACAGAACAATTTATACAAAAACAATTACATTGTAATGAAAACACCTTGGCAAGATTTAAGTGCTCAAATCAAAACACCCAATCACATTTCTAGAGGTCCTAGAATGAAAAATGTTACCTCTTAATAGAGAGGAGGTATACATTCTAAAACATATGCCGGCCACTGTGTAGATTTGTTTTCCTCGCTTATGCTTAATTTTGTAGGTTTTATTTTTTGCTTCTAATTGGGGATGGGGTTCAGTAAGTAGAGGATTGTTGATGGTATGCCTAGGAAAAAGAAAAAGAAAAGAAAAAAGATGAGGACCATTGAATATTTTTAAGATCCCAAAGCAGTTCAGAAGGAAGCACAAACTGGGTTACTTTGAGGTATAATGAGTGGGATTTATTATATGATTTTTATTACATGAAGCAATTGGGTTTTTTTCTTTGTGATAGTATGAGAAAAAATTCAATTTCACATGTAATCCTTTTTTATGTACTACATTAGATATGAACATGCATTTTTTGTTATAAAATTCAGAATATTTTTAAGTGAATGAGAAGAGAAGAGATGCAGCAAGGGTAGGAAGTTTTCCTAGAAGTTTGGCTGTTAAAAGGATGAGAGTTATAGGATGAGACTGAAGAGAGGAGACCAAAAAAGTAAGTTTATTTTTAAGTCTTAGGCATGCTCTTAGGCATTAGGGAAGGAGTCAGTACTTAAGGAGAGACTGAAAATTAGTAGAGGGAAGGGTACAAGCATGAGGACAAGCTGCTCGAGCAACGAGGAGGGAAAGAGATCAAGAGCAAAATAAGGATTTGATCTTTGGTAAAGAACAGAACCACTTCTTTAACAGAAACTGGAGAGAATAAGAGGTGATATTAAAGGATTTTGAAATATACAATAAAGAAGAAGGATCTAATGGCAAATGTCTTGTTTTTCTCAAAATATTATTAAGATGGGGGCAGCTAGGTGCTACAGTAGATAAAGCACTGGCCCTGGATTCAGGAGGACCTGAGTTCAAATCCGACCTCAGACATTTGACATTTACTAACTGTGTGACCCTGGGTAAGTCATTTACCCCTCACTGCCTTGCCCTCCCCCCATATATATATATATATATATATATATATATATATATGTATGTATGTGTATATATATGTATGTGTATATATATGTATGTGTATATATATGTATGTATAATGAAGATGAGTAAGGATAATGCTATATCTTGAAGAGAAAAGAAACAGTTTGAAAGGGTTGATGTGAGGAATGAGAGAGAGGGGCAATTAGTGAAGAGTAAAAGGATTGCTGCAGCAGTGCAGGTCCAGCTAAAATGAGATAACATAAATGTGTATTAGGTGGGTCTAGTCAATAGTGCTTTTTGTGCTTTTTGTAGGATGGGGGCAGTGGGGAGACAGTGAGGGGAGGAAAGGAGAGGGGAGGAGAGGAGAGGAGAGGAGAGGAACTGTTCCTTCTACTTAATATGTATCTTTCAGGAAATCTGAACAGAACTGGTTAGATTGCTAGGGTTAGCAGATAATCTTGGGAAATGATCCCAGACTTGTCAAACTAGACCTTAGCCTGAATTTACTGCTGATGTTCTTATCTCGATAACCCTTAATCAATATTACTAGAGTTGGGGAAGAGACTGTACCCTGTCACATAGCAAGTAGTAGTAGTAGTAGTAGTAGTAGTAGTAGTAGTAGTAGTAGTAGTAGTAGTAGTAGTAGCAGCAGCAGCAGTAGCAGCAGCAGTCATCGTAGTAATTGTTGTAGAAATAAAAATAATACCATAGCTAGCATTTGTATAACCCTTTGAGGAAGACAAAGTGCTTTACATATAGTATCTCATTTGAGCTTCCCAACAATCCCATGTCATAATTATGCCCATTTTACAGATGCTGAGGCTGAGAATTTAAATTAATTGCCTGCAGTTAGAACACTAAGTGTCCTTGACATCTGTCTTCCTAACTCCAAGTCCAACCCAGTCTCCACTACACCCCCTTATTGTAGACATTATGTTATATTGTGTTTGGTAAAGGGCAAGTAGACCCAGCTGTCATCTCGCCAACTGGCTCCAGTTGCCATTATCTAGAATAGCTTCTTTCTCCCAGTTTCCAAAACATTATTAAGTTTGCAAAAGGGTGGTAATTTTTTCTTTTAAACAAACCAGATTCTGTTACTATCTATTGTTACAAGATAACTCTGCCCTCCTAAAAGTCCTAATTTTGTTTTGGGGAGGGTTTTTTTGTTCTTAGAGAAACTTCACCACCTGCCCTTGTATATAAATTAACACTGTGACAAATGTCATCTTGACCATTCAAAATCCTCTTCTTCAGCCTGAAGGGGTGGTGCTATTTGTGAAATTCATCTGAGCTGACCCTGGGGCATACAATTCTAATAAAAAAATCTACATTTCCTCCAGCTGTGAACAGACTTGGGAATGTTGCACAACAGTAAGGGAGAGTCATCAGAAATGACTAAAAACCTTTAATAGTTAGAAAGTGTTTTTTTCCCCAGGCAGGAAAATTTATAAGAAATGTTGTACAGCGTTCAAAAATCCACTGCTTTTAAAACATGCTTGATTTTCCTTTGAGAAGCAAGTTCAAAGCAGTGTCAGCAGAAGGCCAGGCTTTCCTTTTCAAATGTGCCCCCAAACTGTCTGAATTGTAAATGATTTAGTCTTTTTTAAAAATAACCAGTGGAAAATCCAGATGTAACACCTACCATCTGTAGAAATGCTGAAAGAGAACTTGGCTATTTTGATCTCTTGGGGAGCTTCATGAGTCTCTCCCTAACACCTTCAGAAGATGATGACATTTGTATCCATCTATATCTCAGAGCATTCTGGATCTAGTCCATATCTTCCCAGCCATCCTCTCCTCCCTTCTCCTATCCCTGCTACCCTGTATTTTTTATATAGAAGGTTGGATTGGAATGCTAAAATTGGAAGGATGAATGGGTGAATTAATATTATTTGGATGAGTACCATAAGTAATGCTGGAGCTGCCCAGGGAGAAGCTCTCAGAAGAGGCTTCGTCTTGAGGATGGTAGTCATCATTAAAAGCATTTTTAAGTGTCTCTCTGAACATAAAAGCACCCTGAAACTGTATAAAGCAAGCTCAGCAGAACTGACCCTGCCCTCAAGGTGCTGTACAAGTTAAGACAAAACAATGTTACATAAAAAGAACTTTTTAAGAAAAGTTATTTGCATTGTTCATGACTATTAGTGGGCATTTAATAAAAGCCATATTTATATTATGCTTTTAAAGACTGTACCTTTCATTTATAACACATTTGATCCTCATGACTAGGAGAGGTGGGTTAGTTTAAGGATGTGGACAGGGATTGAACTTGTAAATTTCCTTAACATAGGGAACTTCTAGTGAGGTACTCCCTCTACAAATACAGGTGCAACTAGAAGTCTTAGAGAGTGGCCTAGAGCAGTATGTAAGGGACTTAGCCAGGTTCACAAAGTCAGTGTATGTAAGAGGCAAGACTCCAACATGGGTCTTCTTGACTGCTAGACCAACTCTCCCTATTCATTACACCTTGCAAAATATTACTATTTTTTTTATGGAAGACAAAATGGAAGCTCAGACTCTAGAAGTCACCCAGCTGGAAAGTGGCAGAACTAGAATTCAAACCCAGATCTTCTGAACATCAAGATCTAGAGCTTTTTCTGCTAAATCATGCAGCTTCTTAACTTAATGATGTTTCTATTAAGTCCTTTCAGTCATATCAGACTCTTCATGACCTCATTTGGGATTTTCTTGACAAAGACATTGGAGTGGTTTGTCATTTCCTTCTCCAGCTCATTTTACACATGAGGAAACTGAGGCAAACAGGGTTAAGTGACTTTCCCAGGGTCACACAGGTGGTAAGTGTCTGAGGCCAGATTTGCACTCAGGAAGATGACTCTTCTTTACTTCAGACCTGGCACACTATCCACTGCAACACCTAGTTGTTCCAATTTACTTCTTTTTGTTTTCAGAATGGTCTATTTTTGTAAGAGTCAGTTTATTATAAAACATTGAGTCACAAAATTCCTTGAACTCTATATCTAGGGAGGAAGACAGATTCTATAGCCCCACCCTCTGTCCAAACATGACTAAAAATCTAAGCTGAATAATTTCAACAGAATTTGGCAGGCAAATTGCATGTATTTTCTTGACTTAGAATCTTACAAGAACAAACCTGGAAAAGACCATGAAGTATTAGTCTTCTCTTTATATGAAAAACTCATAAACTTAGAAACTTGGCATGGCAATCTTCCATTAACCTGTACACCTTTCAGATATTTTTAAATTCAGCTCTGAGCTATTATTGATTAAACAAACTGCCTGCTCCCATTCAGAACTTCAAGATTTTATTAACTAGAATAATATAATTTTCCTTTTCTTTCTATTACTTAATCAACAAATATCTAAACTCTCTACTGAGTTCAGTTGTAAAAAAGCAAAAGATATTGCCTTCAGCTCCAAGCAATTAACAATTCAGTTGGAGAAAAAAGACAAGCATACACATACCCTCCTTCCTCAAAAGGTCAATATAAGACTAAATAATATTAACTGGTCAATGACTTGCTATATAGATGATTAGTGATGTTGGAGTTACAGTTAGAGGGAGATTGATGTTTGGAGTAAACAAGGAAAGTTTTATGGAGGAAGTAGGATTGGAGCAGGGTAGGATTTAGACAGACAAGGGAGAAAAGGAGGGCATTCTCAGCGAGGGGTGTAAGATGAGCAAAATTGCAGAGATAATAAAAAGCAATGTGAAGTATGGAAGCTTGGAGGAGACTAGTCTGGTTAGTACACTACATATCAGTTGAGAAGTATTATAAAATAACTTTATTAGACAGCATGAGGCTGAAATCCTTGAAGGATAGGTACAGGTCATATGTAGTAGGAAACAGGAAACTGTAGAAGGTGTCCGATGTGACGTCATATGGTGAAAGTATTATTGAGAGGTAGTATGACAACCAATCAATAAACATTTATTAAGTTCTGTTAAGGATAAAATTCTAGCTAATCTATCTAAAATATCTAATGAGCGGTCACCAATAAATTATAATCTTTAGCAAGAGTTAGACTTTTAAGCATTTATTAAGGAGAATAAGAATTTGGTAAAGAGAGAGAGAAAGGCCTACATTCATCTATCTATAAAAGGGAGAGCACATTTCTAGCTCCGCTCTCTGCCAGAGTCCACATGAAAAAAGCCAGAGTCAGAGCGCCAGGCTCCCCCTTCTTCCTCCCACAAGCAAACATCACTTCCTGATGCCAAAGAAAAGATGCATGGTCTTGCCCTCAAAGACCTTCACTTCATGGCGGAGCTTTTCTAAGGTAAGTCTCCAGCAGGTGGCAGCATTCCAATCATTGCAGTTCCCACTACGTGCTAGGTGCTATGCTAAGCACTATGGATACAAAATGATGCAAAAATATTCCTTGCCATCAAGAAGCAAGCTACATTCAGCAAGCAAACAAGCTACATGCAGAGTAAAGAGGAAATATTTAAGAGGGACTTTATTAGGGATTATTAGACTTTAGAGGGATTAGGAAAGGCTTCTTGTAGAAAATGGGATTGTAGTTGGGAATTAAATCAGGAGGTAGAGATGAAAGGAAAGGGCATTCTAGGCATGGGGGACAAGAAAATACCCAGGACTCAGAAATGGAGGAGCCTGTTTATGGAATAGTCAGAAGGTTAGTATCATTGGATCGAATAGTTAGTGATTGAGATTAAGGTGTAAAAAGATTGGAAAGGTGGAGGGGGTTAGGTTATGATGAACTTTGAATGCCAAAGAATTTGCATTTTATCCTGGAGGCAATAGGCAAGGACTAGAGCAGTGGTGGTTGTGACATGATTGGACCTCTGTTTTGGAAGCAAATGGAGGATGGATTGGAGTAGGGAGACTTGTGGCAGCCAGACCAATGAGCAGGTTATGTAATAGTCCAGACATCCCTGTGTAGGAACAAAGACTGTGAACAGTCGAAGTGATCCAAAACTGAGGCTTGGCAGGATGAAATGGGCAATATGATAAGGGGCCAATGGATTCAAGAGAAGGGGACAATGTAGGGACAAACTCATTCAGCAAGGGATCAAGTCAAAGAAAAGAGGAAAGAGTGGCAAATACAATGATAATGCCCATCCGAGAAGGGAGCAGTAAAAGTGAACTATTCTTTTGCAAAGTTTGACAATGAAAGAAAGAAGATAAATATGGCAGATAGTAAAGGATGAAAAGAAGGCTTATTAAATTTAACATTATAACATCACATCTAATAGATGATTGTTTGATTTCCCAGTTACAAAAATGACTTCATCATCATTTCATATGCTTGATTATAGCAGACTATGACATTGGTTTTTTTTCTTTAAGAGAAGTAAAGCCTTGTGAGAAAATAAAGGGTTTTGGGACTCCTAGAGGCCCCCACTCAAGCATCTAACTCCAGAGCCTTGCCTGATCTGTTTCAGAGCCAGCCCAGAGTCAGTAAAGTTGGACCTAAGACTGAATACAGAGAATAGAGATTAAAACCACACCTACCTGAAAGCCTTTCCCTCCAGAGGGTCTGTCTTCTGGACTCTGACCTCAGCACATACTGCTCATGGACCACCCTCAAGAACAATAAACCAATAGATTTGAATGATGCTAGCCAATTAGCTTGAAGCAGTGTGTAAGCGCGGCCTCTCCTCCAGGTGACAGGGAGCTTATACTCTCTTGGCCTGGGATGCAGAAGGAACAGCCACGAGGCCCACTCTCTTTCTCCCCTCTATCCTATGCAGGGCTTCTGAACTTTCAGAGCCATGTGTTCTCTCTTTACTAATACTTAATAAGCTTTAATAAATGCTTAATGCCCCAAATTGGTGCTATAACCTCCAATTTCTAAGTAACAATATATTAGAAACCCCAGCTAAATTCCCTAAAATTTGGGAGAGAGGTAGGCACCCCCATAAATTTTAAAATGACACAGGTGAATTCCATTTATCAAAAACTGAAATGAAAAGCTTTGCATTTAAGGACAGCCAGTAACTTCTGGCCTCCATTTGTTCTCAAATCCCTCTCCTTTGAAGACAATCAAAGGCTGAACCTCATCTGGTTGACTTTAGGTTTGCATATGTAACAATATGCAATAGGCTTGGGAAATGCCACCTACAGTGTTATGAATAAAAGTCTGAGGTTTCAATTCCTTCCCTGTGACTAGTACACAGGTTTTGAAAGAAATGAGCCATATACAATACATGTCTCTTTGCATTATTTGTGATTTGTTAAGAATGAATTGTGCAAGGGGGTAGCTAGGTAGTGCAGTGGATAAAGCACTGGCTCTGGATTCAGGAGTACCTGAGTTCAAATCTGGCCTCAGATACTTGACACTTACTAGCTGTGTGACCCTGGGCAAGTCACTTAACCCCCATTGCCCTGCAAAAATAAATAAATAAATAAGAATGAATTATGCACACTGCAGTGACCTTGACTCCACCAAAATAAATTTACAAGTTCCTCATACCTCAGTACTGGGTTTATCTGTGAACTATGGTGGCCAATGTGATTTTAAAAGATTAGGTTCGCTATATGATGCCCACTACTAAAGGGTATCATGCTTACCATGCATAATAATACATTTCATTTTTATAATGGATTTAAATGCTATTCAATGTATCACCTCATGTGTAATTTTTCATCAAAGTACATATTATTGGTGTAGGAATTAAGTAATTCTAGTAACAAAAAACATTTTCAGCCCTTTCCTTGATAACCAGGCCATTAGCAACCCAGATTCCAGTTTCTTATCCTCTGAGACTCATTGTGGCTTGGCTCAGAAATGTTCTTTCCTACAGAGACACCATTATAGGTGTCTTCAATAAAGTTTCTGTTCCATATTGGCCAAAAAAGAATCCTCTGATTTGGCATTAATATCTATTTCCCTCTTCCTCTTTCAAATAATTTTAAATTATGAACAAATGACCATGAAGCATCAACAGTGAGCTGTGAGTACTAAAGAGAAATGAATATGGTTGGATTGTGTCTTGGGAAGGGGCATAATATCACACATTTAGAGCTAAAAAGGACTTTAGAAGCAAGGAAGTCTAAACCCCCTAATTTTACAAATGAAAAACTGAGGTTAAATGACTTGCCCAAAGTCACACAAGTAGCAATGATCAGAAGCGGCATTTGAACTCAGGAAGAGCAAGTTCTCTTTCAATCAATCAACATTCACATGTTAATTGCATCCTATGTGCTAGCCCTTGTGCTAAATGCTAGGGAAGAAAAAGGGAAAGGAAGAAAGTAAAAAAGGAATGAAGGAAAAGAGGGAGGGAGGAAAGAAAAAGGAGGAGAACAAAAGAGAGAGGGAAAGAAAGAAAGAAGGAAGGAAGGAAGGAGAGAGAAAGAGAGAGAGAGAAACAAAGAAGGAATAAAGGAAGTAAGGAAGAATAGATCAATCCTTCCCTCAAGGATCTTAACTTCCTACTATGCCCAAATCAGGAGAGGAGTCTTGGATAGGGATTGATCAATATAGTGATTACTGAGCTTAGGCCCATAAAATCATAATAGAATATTCTTGACTGGGGAAACTGCACCTATACTCCAGAATGACATCTCCACAAGTACACACACAAGCACATTGCCTGAAAAGAAACACTTATACCGCCAACTCTTTCAACCATCTATATGGTGATGAACACAAAGTCAGAGCAGACTAATGCATACATGGAAAGGTAGATGATACTTGGACCCAAGACCACTGCATTCAAGCTGTCCTGGTATAATTAAGCCAAGTCTCTTGCACTTTGCACACATTTGCTATGCTATCAGCATAGATAATTCATCAAGTATTTATAAAGCACAGGTTACTTTAGCTCAGTAAAACTACACATCTCCAATAGATATATAAAAGAAATATGACAGGAGTCATATTTCAGTGGATAGGTGTGAACGTTCCCTCCATTGGTTCAAGACACAGCCTAACTTTTCCTTCTCATCCTGTGTTTTTTTCTATGTCCTATATAGACTTAATAGAAGAAGTCTTCCTCTGGCCTTTGAACACTTTGTGACTACTAGTGCAATGCTGAGGCTGTCCTTCATAGCCCAGTTGACTTTTATTCTCTTCCTTGCAGTTTTACACCATTCTTTCTTACCTTGTAACTTCCCTCAGTGTCAGGGGCTCCCTCACCCTGGAACATCCAACTGTCCCTGTGGCCTTATCAACTTGGAACATCCCTGGGCAAAGTTCATCTTCTCCTACCATTAGTGAATTTTTCCTGGAGCTGCCATTTTGTGGAGATTTCCAGGATGGACATCATTTCCTTCATGGCTCTTTTCCTGAATTCAAGATTTTAATGCTGTTCTCCTCCATGGATGCTTCCAACCTTCCTCACTCAGGTCTTTCAACTCCCTTTTGTGTGTTGTCTTCCCCAATTAGAAGGTAAGCTCTTTGAAGTCATGGATTGTTTTTCCTTTTGCTTATATTTGTATCCCCAGAGCTTATTACAGTGTCTGGAACATAGTGAATACTTAACAAATGCTTGTTTCCTTCTTCCACCGACATACCATCCACATCTTAGTACATGAAACAAAAGCACCAATCTATTGGTAGGAATTTCAGGCAGCATGGCAGGCTCAAAACATGAAACAGCCACCTCTCAGTCATGAATCTTTTATTAAGAATTCCTATAGGACTTTAACTTGTGGAATAGTTGTTTTCCTATTTACATTGAGTTTTTCAAAGAAAAGGGTTACATGAATATTTATGTTCTTTCCATCACCCCACGCCATGCCTAGAATAGTGCTGTTTTAAATCAAAAACACTTAATACTGATGGATTAAATTTAAGCCCACTCAACTGGACCCTCATTTCAGCAAGGTTATCCTATTTACACTTCCCTAATGGATTTGCTATACCACTCACCACAGTGGCTATTCCAAACCCTTTCATTCTTCCTCAAGCCTATCACAAACCCCCTTTCCTTTACTCTCTCAGATGAGTACCTTGCCTCATATTTCACTGGAAAAAAAATGAGGCCATTCATAGAGAACTCCCTTCTTCCCCTGCCTCTTCTTTATCTTACATCACTCAAATATCTTCCACCATTTTTTCCTTTATCCCTGATTCACAGGAATAGTCGTCCCTTTTCCATGCTAAGATGAGCTCTTATATCTGTGCCCTTGATTCCATTCTATCCCATATTCCACAGCAGATTACTCCCTCTATCATTCCCCATGTCCTTAGTAATCTTCAGCATTTCCCTAATTGTGATGCCTAAAATATGTCCATATTTCCCCCATCCTTTAAAAAAAAACCCTGTTGATGCCACCATTCCTGCTAGATATTTTCCTATATCTTCCTCCCTTGTAGCTTAATTCCTTGAGAAAGCCATCCACATTTGGTGGTTCCACTTAATCTCCTCTTTCTTCTAAATTTTCTGCAGTCGGCCTTCTGACTTTATCATTCAAGTAAAACTACTGCTAGCAGAGGCAATGGATTGCAGAGTTACCAATTATCTCTTAACTGCCAAGTCAAATGGCATTTTCTCAATCCTCAAACAAGCTCTCTACAGCCTTTAATGTTATTGATGATTCTCTGCTCCCAGATATTCTCTCCTCTCTAGGTTTTTGTGATACTGCTCTAGCTTTCCAGTTACTTTGTCTTCCTGGTTCTTCTGATTCTGTCTTGCTGCATCTTCATTCAGGTTATGCTCACTAATCATGGGTGACCCCAAGGCTCTGTCTTACAACCCTCTTCTCTTTTTCTTCTCTACCACCTCACTTGGTAAACTCTTATTTCCCATGGGTTCAATTATTATCTCTTTGCAGATAATTTCCAGATCTATATATCCATCCGTAATCTTTCTCCTGAGCTTGTCTCATATCACTAGCTACCTTTTGGATTCTTAAATTGGATGGTCCATTGAAATGCCAAACAAGGTATGTCCAAAACTGAATTCATTATAATTCCCCCAAAACCTTCCAAACACTTCCCAACTTTTCTATTACTATCATGGCTACCACCCTTCTCCCAGTACCAAGGCTCGCATCCTCAATGTCCTTTTTCTGTTCTTTACTCTCACCCACCCCACATATCTAGTCTTGTGCCAAGTATTGTTTCTACCTTCATAGCCTCTCTCATATATGTCTCCATCTCTCTACTCATACTCCATTACAGGATTTTATCACTTCATCCCTGAACTATCACCTTGTGGTTAGTCTCCCTACCTTATGCCTCTCCCCATGCCTATTCATTCGTGACTCAGTTGCCAAACTGATCTTCCTAAAGCACAGGTCTGACCATGTCATCCCCACCTTAGTAAACTACAATCACTCCCAATTACCTCAAGAATCAATTATAAAATGATATTTTGTACTTAAAGTCATTCACTACCTGACTTCTTCCAGTCTTTCCAATCTTCTTAACATTTTGCTCCCTTCCATGTATTCTGTGATGCAGTGATAATGGTCTTCTTGCTCTGATTCACATATGATACTCCATCTCTCAACTTTGTGCCTTTTCCCTGCCTGTCTACCCTGTCCCTAGAGTGCTGTTTCTCCTTGTCTCTGACCCCTGTCTTCTCTGGCTGTCCTTCAAGTTCCAGTTCATATTTCACTCTCTCTCCATCAATACCTCACAGCTGAACTGACTTTGCCTTCCATCAACACTGTATAAATTTTACTTATACAAATTTTAGCAAGTGGTCTCCCCCAATAGAGTGTGAGCTCACTGAAAGCAAGGATGATGTATTTGCATTTCTTTGTATTCTCAGCACTAAGTACAATGCCTGATCTATTGTCAGTACTTAATAAATGCTTGTTGGCTGACTGAACTTATCTGACTTTAAAAGAATTTCTATATATGTATGAATATATATCTATATAGAGAGACATAAATACATGTTACATATACATATATATGTATGTATTTCATGAATACATGATTCACCCATGTTAATGAATATTATTCAATATGGTTCCCAGTACAAGTACTTCTCTTAACAAATGTTTGCACTTTTTTTTAACATAATCTTTAAACCCTCTCATAAACCCAGTGGGTGATATCAAAGTTTCCAGTATATAAACCAAGGAAATGTAAAAAGATTCTTACATGAGAAATAATTGCCAAATAAAGAGAGCTCACTTTGAAAATATAATAAAAAGCACTTTTCATACAGCATTTGTGTTCCATTGATCTTTAATTCATTTCCTTATTGGGCTTATTTCAAATAAAGTTATCTAAAAAGAATGTAGACACAGTCACTCTGAAAAACTGCATGTGGTATAACTATAGAATATATCCTATCTCCTTTTCCTACAAAGATGCTTTGCAAATCAGTCTCTCAACTAGTACAATCCATCTATATTATCTACAATTGCTCTAAATATTGTTTCAGTCATTGTGGAAAGAAATTAATTTAGGATTAATTTTGACATGGATGAAATATAATAATGGTTACTTCTTATCCTTCATTTTCTTCATGTTTTCCTAAAATAAGCATATATGTGTGTGTATTATACATGTATGTGTGTACATATAAACACATAAGTATTTATAATAAAACACATTATATTGTGCACATATGTAAGATATATACACAGATATGGAGAGAGGGGAGGGAGAAGGAAAGGGAGACAGACAGACTGAGACTTGCCAATGGTCAAAAGAACATGAAACTGAATCCGGGGCAGCTAGGTGGTCCAGTGGATAAAACAACAGCCCTGGATTCAGGAGGACCTAAGTTCAAATTCAGCCTCAGACACTTGACACTTATTAGCTGTGTGACCCTGGGCAAGTCAATGAACCCTCATTGCCCCACAAAAAAAAAACCAAACAAACAAACCCTGAGTCCAGCTGTGATACACACATTTATAAAAATATACACACTCTGCGGACATATGCATATGTACATAGACGCTTACCTACATACTGACACTGGCAAAGGACCACCCAGCATGGCATGCCCACATCAAGAAAAGTGCTGTACTCAATGAGTGAAATAGAATTACAGTGGCTGAAAAGAAACATGAGCTGTGCGAATCAGCTGAATCAACTGGACTATTTGTGCCCCATCTGTGGCAGAGTCTTCTAAGCTCATATTGGTCTGATCAGCCACAGTCAGGCAAACTGTGCCCTGACTCCAACATAGTAATGCCATTTTGATTCTGTTTGAGAACAAAGGACAACAACCAGTAAACAGTAAACCAACCTACATACACATTCATACATGTATGTATATAGGTGTATTATAGAAATTAATGAAATAACCAAGATGGAAGAAGAAAGGAAGTCTCAGAACTCATGATATAATCGCTCCAAAAAACTCAAAATAATGCTATTGGATGATTCCTGGAGCAGAAAAACCCACAAAAGAATGTGCTGAGATCATTTTCTGGCCAAAGACAGCTTAGAAGGTCTGCAGGAGGGGGCTGTTGTGCTGGGAAGGGAATGGAGACCAACCCCACAGTCATGCCGACACAGATCTAGTCCCAGGCAGGCCAAGCCAGGGAAAGAGACCCCCAGAGCCTCTGAATCAGCTGCAGTGCCAATGTCATCTGGAACTAAGCTCACTGTCTGGTGAGAGGGCTGAACGGTTGGCAGGGGGCAGATTACAGGGGTCTGTGCTGGTGCTGAGGTGGAACTTGGGTTTTTCCCCCCTGCTGGGAACCAGAAAGTAGGCTTGAGTAGAAGTGGCCCAGGTGGGGGAGGGGTGCAGGCTCATCTGAGCTAACAACTACAGCACACAAAGTTTTGATGTCTGGTTAATTAGCAAGTTGGCCTGGGGATATCTATGTATCAGGGAACAGGCCAGGTGAGTGAAGAAGCTGCCCTTCCTTAAATTATATCTCCTGGGACCCCCTGAAACTTGGGACACTGTAGTCCGGAAGCAGTGCCCCACTTAAAGGAGCTAAGTCAAGTAAAAGATAGGCAAGATGATCAGAGAAATGTGAGGACCATAGAAAGTTTCTTTAGTGACAAGGAAGACCGAGGTGCACCCTCAGAAGAGGATAGCAAAGTCAGGGCCCCTACATCCAAACCTTCCAAGAAAAATATGAATTGGTCTCAGGCCATAGAGGCACTCAAAAAGGATTTTGAAGGTAAAGTAAAAGAGATAGAGGAAAAAATAGAAGGAGAAATGAAAGTGTTGCAGGAGGGTCATGAAAACAAAGTCAACAGCCCGAAAAGCCAAATGGAAAAGGAGGCACAGAAGCTCTCTGAAGAAAATCATTGCTTAAAAATTAGGATAGAGCAAATAGAAGCTAATGACTTTATGAGAAATCAAGACACAATAAAACAAATCCAAATGAATTTTTAAAATAGAGGGCAATGTGAAATATCTCCTTGGAAAAACAGGTGACCTAGAAAATAGATCCATGAGAGACAATTTGAAAATTATTGGAATACCTGAAATCCATGATCAAGGAAAGAGTTTAGATATCATCTTCCAGGAAATTGTCAGGGAAAATTGCCCTGGTATTCTAGAAGCAGAAGGTAAAATAGAAATTGAAAGAATCCACTGATCACCTCATGAAAGAGATCCTAAAACGAAAACTCCCAGGAATATTAAAGTCAATTTCCAGAGCTCCCAGGTCAAGGAAAAAATATTGCAAGCTGCCAAAAAGAAACAATTCCAGTACTGTGGAGCCCCAGTTAGGATAGCACCAGATCTAGCAGCTTCTATATTAAACGATTAGAGGGTATTGAATATGATATTCCAGAGGGCAAAGGAATTGGGATTACAACCAAGAATCACCTATCCAGCAAAACTGAGTATAATCTTTCAGGGGGAAAATGGGACTTCAGTGAAAAAAGAGGATTTTCAGGTATTCATGATGAAAAAACCTGAACTGAATGGAAAATTTGACTTTCAAATATAAGATCCTAGAGAAGCATAAAAAGGGAAAAAGGGGAAAAATTGAGAGGTATGTTAAAAGGTTAAACTGTTTACATTCGTACATGGGAAGATGACATGTCTAACTCATAAGAACTTTCTCAGTATTAGGGTAGATGATAGGAATAAATTTAGACAGAGGCATAGGTGGGAATTGATTATGAAGGGAATGGTATCTGTAAAGCATTTTTATTTTTGGTTTATCTTTTTTGTGGGGTGGTTGGAGTTGGGTGGCATGCCTGGTGTCACAGAAATGGTGGGTGTCTTGTGTCCTAAGGCGAGATTTTTAGCTTTGGTCCTCCTGGGTCCAGTGTGGGTGCTTTGTCTACTGTGTCATCAAGCTGCCCCCTGATGGCATCTTTAGGGTAAAATTGAGGGGTGAAAGAATGCCCCTGGAGAAGGGGGAGGGAAGAGGTAGAATGGGGTGAAATCCCATATGAAATATACAGGAAAGGGCTTATTGAGTGGGGGGAGAGAGATGGGGGAGGAGCAGCGCAGTGAAGGAGCCTTCACTCATCAGAATTGGCTCAAGGACCTTAATCTCATCAGAGTTGGGTCAAGAGGGAATAACATAAGCACTCATTGGGTGGAGTAATCTATCAAACCCCTGCAGGAAATAAGGAAGGGAAAGGGATAAAAGGGAGGGTAAAGAAGGGGAGGGCAGATTGGGGGAGGGGACAGTCAGAAACAAATCCCTTTTGAGAGGGATAGGGTAGAAGCAAGATAAATAATAGAGTTAAATATCATGGGGAAGGGAATAGGGTGAAGGAGAAACAGTTAACAAGTAGTAACTATGAAAAGAGAAAAGTGAAAAAATTGTACAAAATATATTTATAACAACTCTTTGTGGTGGCTAAGAATTGGAAATCAAAGGAATGTCCAACAATTGGGGAATGAACTGAACAAGCTGTGGTAATATGAATTAATGAATATTATTGGGACAAGCAGCATGATTTCAGAAAAACCTGGAAAGATTCATATGAATTGATGTATAGTGAAGTGAGCCAGAACCAGGAGAACATTGTTGAACAGTGACAGCATTATTGTTCTATGAAAAATTGTGAATGACTAACTACTCTCAGCAATACAATGATCCTAGACAATCCCAAAGGACTAATGGATGACGCATACTATCCACCTCCAGAGAAAGAACTGATATTGATCGAACACAGACTGATAGCATGATATTTTGTGCTTTCTCTATGTTTTTACTTTTTGCCTTTTTTGTAAAAGACAAATATGTTAATGTATTTACTATAATTTGCCATGATATAACTAATACTCATGCTTGCAACCTTGGGAAGCAGGGTAGGGAGGGAGGGAATGAGAGAGGGATAGAATTTGAAACTCAAAACTTTAAATAAATAATTTTTTTAAAAAGAAATACATAGATGTCAATTATGCCTTTTAAAGGATAATTTTAAGAGACAATGAAGCTAAGCTACTTCAAACAGATGGGAAAATGTTAATCAAGAAGTATGTATGTGAAAAATAACCCAGAACAGAAATCAGAAATAGAACGATAATTATCAGAATAAAATAAAAAGATAACAATGTTGTAAGACAATTAAGGTCTCTACAGCACAAAGCAAATGAACTTGAAGACAAATGAGATAATCTAAGTATTGCTTGTCCAGGAAAATACACACACACATATATGTATAGAAGTATATGTTTATATGTATATGTGCTATGTATGTATATACATGTATACATACATAATGTTTAAAAAGGGACTGAATAATACATACAGGGAGACCAGGAAATCCTTTCCAAGAAAACTTCTAAAAACAGAAATAGAGTACAAAGTGTGTATAATAATTTTAGAGGGCAATTCCCAGTTTAACTCACCTAGAAACTATCTTCTCAACTTAGAGAGTTTCAATTTTAAAGAAAACAATATTACACTCTACAGAAAGCAGTCCATACCAAGGAGCTCCAGTTGGAATCACACAGGACTTGTCTATGATAATAAGTCATTGAAAATGTTGGAATATTGTTTGATATTCTAAAAGAAAGAAATTAGTTCTTGAACTGCCAATTGAATAATCTACAAAGATGAGTATGTAATTTCATGATAAAATGGATGCTGAAGAAGAATCCTAATGTTCAATCACTTAAGAAAACTAGAAAATTAAGGGTAGGTAGATAGAGAGATATATAGAACATGTTATAAGCACTTATTATGTACCAGGGCACGATACTAAGTGCTAGAGATACAAAGAAAATGACCTCTGCCCCAAAGGAATTCACATTATAATGAGGAAAAACAACAGAAAACAACATAAAGAAAAACCTGACTTTTGGCCAGGAATGGGTGAGAGGAGGGTGTTAAGGTACCGACATGAGACAAGATGTAAGAGTCAAAGATTCAGGAGTAGATGAAGGAGAAAAGTGACCATAACAAGCCTAGGCACTTCCTTCCACAATTGGAGGTCCAGGTGTGAACTGAAACACTAAGAGAACTGGTTCGGGTGTGGCAACATCCCCATGATAAGAAGGCTGCTAAGACAAAGGCTGAAAAGTCTAGAGACTCAGAAGTATAATTGAAAGAGGGAATATGTAGGATCTTTGCTAAGCACTAGGAATAGCAAAGAAAGTCCAAAAACAAAACAAAAAAACCCCTGCATTCTCAAGGAGTTCACATATAATATGGGAGAATAACATGAAGATATACAATCAAGATATATACAGCATAGATAAAGTTAATCTGATGAGGGGAAAAATTAACTGATGGAACTGGTAAAGGCATCATGCAAAAGGTTGGAATTGAACTGATCCTTAAGGAATCCAGGAATATTAAGAGGCAGAGGTGAGGAAGCATTCCAAATATGGGAGACAGCCAGTATAAAGATCAGTTGGGAGATAGACTGCCATATTCAAGCATCTGCAAGTAGGTGAGTGGACCTGGACTGGATTGCTTGTCAGGCAGCAGGATATAAGGAGGCTGGAAAGCTAGGAAGAGGCCAAGGTATGCAGAACTTTAAAGTCCAAACAGAAGACTTTCCCTGAAAGTTCTAAGTGATGATTTCACACAAATGAGTCAAGAAAGAACAGTAGAAAGAACATAGACAAAGCACACATTCATTCATTCCAACAATGGGTGTGGTTTGGGTATGCCCTAGGGAAAGGAGTGCCAAGATATTATATAAGAGATTTGAGTAAAAGCAGACTCCAGGAATATGAGTCTGAGTTAAATAAGAGTTGAAGTGGGGTATGGATGTATATAACAGTAATGATAGAGATAGAAGTGTTTGAAGAAAAGTCAACTGGTATTTTGTGCTGGTTCTTTAAAAATAGATCCTATCCAGAAATATGGATTTGATTTGATCATGGAAAATGTAGGAGGAGGAATGACTGTATTAGAAGTTGAGGAATGGTATTGTTATGTTTAAAGTAAACAAACTAAAGGTACTGTGACTTCAAAATTCCAATCTGATGTACAACAAAAGTATACTGAGGCACTTAGAGCATTTTCAACTTTTTAGGAAAACCAACGGTACCTAAGAAATTGGATCCAAGACTCACCTCTGCAGTCATGGATCCCTACTGTCTGAGGGTCAGACATATTTACAAAGAATGAGAGAGTACTAAAAATAGAATGGGACAGTACAGTTCTTCCATTGGTCCATTCAAAAAAAGGGAAGTTTGCATGATTGGTCAAGGGAAGGAAATGGAATTCCATATTTGGCCATTAGAAGGAGCCAAAAGAAGGAACTCTCATATTTGTCAAGGGTAATGTCCCCTACTCATCTGTTTGTTTAATCAGTGACCAGACAACAAGATTCTGGGACTTTCCACTTTTTTGTTACAACCATCTGGTGCAGCTGCAAAAATCCCCAGGAAAACAGGAAGCTGTGGTTTTCTAGATCACAGAAAAAAAATCAAGAATGTTAATGGAGTGGGGGGAGGGGGAAGGGGGAAAGGACAGAGAGTTCAACAGGTCTTTCTTGGAAATATAACAAACTATAAATCTACATATTATAAGCCTGTCTTATAAATCATTTAAAAGGAATATAATCATCAATACATAATGGATTAACTATAATTTACATAATTCCCATTCTGACAACATTAAGCAACTTAAATTAGCTCACTCATGAAATCACTGATACCTAATAAAACACGATGGACTGAGTAAATACTGATCAAATTGAATAGGGCTATCAAAATTATTCTCACAGTACATAGTAGGGATTTTTAAATGAGATAAAAGAATATTAAATGGAGGAAAAACAAACAATTATAACTTGGAATAGTAATGAAATAAACTGATGGGGGTAAAGGATGAATCACATTTTTGTTCATTGTTGAATCATTTTTCATTTTTGACTGACTCTTTATGACCCCCATTTGGATTTCTCTTGGTAAAGATATTAGAATGGTTTGCCATTCCCTTCCCCAGCTCACTTTACCAATGAGGAAATGAGGCAAATAGGGTTAAGTGATTTGTGTGGGGTTGCACAGCTAGTGAATGTCTGAGACAGGATTTGAACTCATGAGGAGTCTTCTTGACTCCAGATCTGGCACTCTCTTCACTGTGCCACCTGTTGGATGAGAAAATAGAATCTTCTGGTAGAGTCAGAATGGAGAAGCAACATGTAGTACAATAAACTTTTCACCCACCCAAACTCCTTGGAACAATTTTATGGATTTTGTTTGTTTGTTTGTTTGTTTTGAGGGGCAATAAGGGTTAAGTGACTTGCCCAGGGTCACACAGCTAGTAAGCATCAAGTGTCTGAGGCCAGATTTGAACTCAGGTCCTCCTGAATCCAGGGCTGGTGCTTTATCCACTGCACCACCTAGTTGACCCCTTGGAACAATTTTAGAAAATTGACTAGCTTAAATTTGTTTTTGTTTGTTTGTTTGTTTGTTTTGGCTAGCTTAAATTTTGATAGGGAAATCCAAGAAGTCATAGTCAGTCATTTTTCCCAGGCCAGGTCAGCACAGAAAGACAAACTGATTCTTATAAACCAGGAATAACTGTTTGCTGATGTGGAAATGATCATAACTTTGACAAAAGTCTATGATAGAGGAGAGGGAAGATGGAATAATCTAATATGCACCCTAAATTTGGGGAGAGAAAATTTTAAGGGTTTAGAGGAAAGATAACTAAAATAACATGGACTAAAATTCTACAGGGAAAAGTCAGAAGAGCAAGAGTAGCAGATTCTCAAGAACCATATAATGGGGGGCAGCTTGGTGGAGATCCCTAAATGGATCTTCCTAATGTACAGATGTGACCATGTCATACTCCTCTCATACCCCCTCCCACTCAATAATTGCCACATGTATTGCATTTAGAATCAAATATATAACCATCTCTTTGGTTTTCAAATCCTTTCATAATCCAGCCTCTTCCTACTTTTCCAGTCTTCTTACCCTTTTATTCACTCCTATGTATTTTGTGAATCAATGACATTAGTATTCTTGCTATTCTTCGCATAAAACAGGTCATCTTCCAACTCTTTCACTAACTATCCACCATACCTCTATCCTTACAGCTGTTTCCTAGTTTCCCTGGCTTCAATCAAATCCCAGCTAAATTCCAATTTCTATACAAGCCTTGTATGTGTATGTATGTGTATGCATATGCTTATATGTATACATACATCAACACATATACACACAAACACACTGTATACATACATCAACACATATACACACACAAACACACCCATATATTTTGTACACAGTTGCTTGCAAGTTATCTTCTTCATTAGACTGTGAGTCCCTTGAGATCAGAGACTATTTTTGGTCTTATTTCCTAGCACTTATGGTTGCTGGCACATATATGGTAGATACTCAATAAATGTTTCTTAATTAAGAGACTGACTAAGATATGGAGGAAAACTGTGATATCTAAAGAAGCCAAAGTATATGCACAGGGAAAATCACCAACAAAATTAGAATTGTATAAGATATGTACAGAAAATAGGAGCGAGAGCAGGTAACAGACTATAAATATAAGAACATAGCAGAGTCCTCTAAAAATAGTGTCAGGAGCTCAGAATTAGCTGTGTTTAGAGAGGAAAATTAAGGACAACATAAACAAAGGTTGGGTAGTTGGTTTTTTTCTTAAGTCATATTGGGGAAGAGAAGATGACCAAAGAAGGGATAGGATTGATGATCAGAGAGAATGAAATGGAAAAAAGGCAGAGTTCTTGAATTGTTATGTTTCTTCTATTTTTTTCTTCCAAACCAAATAACCTTTTCACTAGAAGTGACAGAATAAAATGGATAACAGGCTATCAACAAGGCATTAATATTTGAGATAAGTAAGGAAATAGTAAGATAGTAACTAGATACCCCAGATAAATTCAAGTCACTGAGCCTGCATATCTGCAGGCATTAAACAAACTGGTATATTAGATTCTTGAGCCCCTCTCAGTGTTAGTAAAAAAATCACAGAGCTGGTGGGAGGAGCCAATATGGCGGAGGAAAGACATTAAATACACAGAGCTCCTGATACAATCACCCCAAAAACAGCAATAAAAGAACCCCTGGAGCAGAGAAACACAAAAATACGGGCTGAGAGTATTCTCCAGCTGTAGATAGATTTCAGGGGGCCTTGCTGAGCCACGAGTAAAGTCTAACCCCCGTGATCAGACTGACATACCAGACACACCACCACAGGAATTTACCCCAGAGCCTCTGAATCAGCTACAGCACAAGTGCCTTCTAGAACTGAGCATGCCGTTGGGTGAGAGGGCTGAATGGCTGGCTGGAGAGAAAGTGCAGGGATACCAGGGGAACTGGGGGGAGGAATTTGGCTGTCCCACCCCATCAAGGAACCAGGAAGAAATCCTGAGTGTTGGGAGGCCCAGACAGGGGAGGGGCACAGGCTCATCAAAGCTAAGAACCACATCACAAAAAGGTTTGCTGGTTGGTTGTTTAGTAAGTAGGCTTCAGATTATCTCCAGACCAGAGAACAGGCCAGGCAAGAGTAAAACCTGCCCTCCCTCAAACCAAAGCACCTAGGACCCTCTGAAGCTGGGAACAAGAGTGGAGCCAAGAACCAGCCCCGCCCCCCACCCACCCCCACCCCCAGTGGAGAGTTTAAAATCAAGTAAAAGATGAACAAAGAAAGTTCAGAAATACAGAAAGCTTCTTCAGTGACAAGGAAGATCAAGGTGCAGGTTCAGATGAGGAAATCAACCACAGGGCCCCTAAATCCAAAACTTCCAAGAAAAATATGAACTGGTCTCAGGTCATGGAAGCTCTTAAAAGGGAGTTTGAAGAGAAAGTAGGAGAGATAGAAGGAAGATGCAGAGAGAGGAAGGAAAGAATGGAAAGAGAAATGAGAGCGATGCAGCAGAGTCATGAGAAAAAAGTCAACAGTTTGAAAAGCCAAGTGGAAAAGATTAAAAAACTGTCTGATGAAAATAATTGAGAAAGAATTAGGATTGAACAAATGGAAGCTAGTGACCTTATAAGAAACCAAGACATGGTAAAGCAAATCCAATTGAATGAAAAAATAGAGGGCAATGTGAAATATCTCCTTGGAAAAACAGCTGACCCAGAAAATAAAGCCAGGAGAGGTAATTTGAAAATCATTGGACTACCTGAAAACCATGACCAAAACAAGAGCTTAGACACCATCCTCCAAGAGACTGTCTGGGAAAATTGCCCAGATATTCTAGAAGCAGAAGCTAAAATAGAAATTGAAAGAATCCACTGATCACCTCCTGAAAGAGATCCCAAAAGGAAAACCTCCAGGAATATTATATCCAAATTCCAGAAATCCCAGGTCAAGGAGAAAATATTGCAAGCAGCTAGAAAAAATGAATTCAAATACTGTGGAGCTCCAATAAGGATAAAACAAGATCTAGCAGCTTCTACATTAAAGGACCAGAGGGCATGGAATATCATATTCCAGAGGGCAAAGAAACTGGGACAACAGCCAAAAATCACATACCCAGAAAAACTGATTATAATTTTTCAGAGGAAAAAATGTGATTTCAATGAAAAAGAAGATGTTCAGTCATTTGTGATGAAAAGACCTCAACTGAATAGAAAATTTGACTTTCAAATACAAGACCCTGGAGAATCATAAAAAGGTAAACAGGAAAAAGAAATCAGGAGGGTCATTAAAAGGTTAAACTGTTTACAATCATACATGAGAAAATAATACTTCCAACTCATAAGAACTTTTTCAGCAGGGGATACACAGAGAACACAGGTCTGAACTGAATATGAAGGTATGGTATTTGTAAAGCATTTATTTTTTGTGCATCCTTGTTCTTTGTGGAGCAAACAAGGTGGGTTGTCTGGTGTCTGGGGCCGGATTTGGGTTCTGGGACTCCTGGGCCCAGGGCTAGTGCTTTATCCACTGTGCCATCTAGTTGCCCCTAGAATCATGTTTTTAAAAGCTTAAACAAAATACATAACATCACTTGGTCACCATTTCAACAACCCATGCTCCAGTATGACCTTACTACTTCTTTTCTGTTGTATGTTTCTTTCTCAGTGTTATTTTACTCATCCATCCTATAGATAGACCTGGAAAAATCATCTGTTGATGCTTTTGATCATGCCATTCTCCTTTTCTTGCTTCTACTAATTTCTATTAACTTTTAAGTCAACTAAGAACTACCAATTCTGCATTTGTCATGTCCACTAAACAATTAGTCCTCCTTTAACTGCCACCTTCACATTTATCTACACATTGAATGATTTGTAATTATATGCTATCCAAGGAATACTTTTGAACAATCAGCTCTTATAATCTAATCCCTTTAGAGCCCTGGAATCAATTCAGCAGATCTGGGTTTGAATATCAGCTCTTATAACTAATAGTTCTATGACCATGGCTCAGTCAGAAAATGAGGATGTTAATTCTTAAGGTATTTATTAAACCACTGTAATATTGTAAGGAAAGTACTTTGTAGTCTTAAAATATGATATAGGGGTTATTGATACTCAAGGCACAGAATAACTATGGAGCAACATATCCCTGCCACCACTAGGGAGCCATAGTCTTGCACTTTGTATAAAGCCACAGAAAGATACCCAGGGTATTTCCTTGAAAATATAAGGTTGGGGTGATTGATTTACTGAACACCACATCACTTAAAATAAGCAATAAGATGACCAATTAATTTCAACCACAGGCCTTGAACTAATTTTGAAAAGTCCTTCATACTGGAATTTCATTGTGCAAGAATTGTGTTCAGTAGACCAAGAAAACTTGGCTACTCCCCAGTGGTCATCTATAAATTATCAAGCAAGTTAAGGTGAAATTTATTTGATTGGTTAGAGCAAGTTTGGCTTTCCAGAACATCTCTGAAGAAATTCCTGATGGGAATGGGGAACCTTTAGTTTATGCCTTGGCTAGGTCTCTTCTTAACCTCTTTGTTCAGAGGAGGACTTTGCAAGCTTTGCCCATTTTTTAAATTATTTATTTATTTATTTAAGTTTTCAACCTTTGTTTAGATAAGATTTCCAGTTTCAAATTTTTTCTCCTTCCCTCCCCTCCCCACCCCCCTTCACTAGACAGCCGGTAATCTGATATATAACATTAAACATATGTCTGCATTAGTCTCTCTATCTAGTCCGTCTTCCCTAGGCAGCCCTTCTCCTCCTAGTCTATCTAGTCCGTCTTCCTCTTGTCAGCCCAGCTCCTTAATCTGTCCTCTCCCTGCTGTCTAACTCCCAGGTCTATATATACCTTTTCTTCTCTCCACTTAAATCGTGGGGCTTCCTTCGCCCCCACAGACCAAGCTAATCCACCAGCCAGAGATGCAGCTGGTGGGGGGGGGGGTATGCTCTCGAGCCTCATGCCTCAGCACAGGTCATCCGGGATCCTTCAGATAGCTCCGCTTAGGTCGGAGGGAGCTGGGGGCTTTTTTTCCCCCCCAGCTGTCTGACCTGTCTTGTATAGCCCACTGGGCTTTTTCGATCAGCTGAAGCTGAGGAGGAGGGGGAGAGACCCTGAGGGCCTAAGGCTTTCTAATCTCAGCCTAAAGGTAGGTTCCCCAAATCAAAATAAATTTCCACAGCACCCAATGGATATAGGAGAAAAGGACTTCTGGGAAGGAGCTTTGAGTTAACCGTTTGCCAAATATATTCTCTAATTGAGCCCACTTTCCTTTGGATTCTATATGTACCTGTGAGAGACTATGTCAATTATTTTTACTGTACTATATTATTAAATTCAATATTCTAAAAGTTACTTGAGGCTAGCTGATGAAATTATTCTTTTGTTTGTTTTTTGTTTTTGTTTTTTTAGTGAGGCAGTTGGGGTTAAGTGACTTGCCCAGGGTCACACAGTTAGTAAGTGTTAAGTGTCCGAGGCCGGATTTGAACTCAGGTCCTCCTGACTCCAGGGCCAATGCTCTATCCACTGCGCCATCTAGCTACCCCTGATGAAATTATTCTTAACTGATAATTTTTATAATTTGGGGGCTCTAACCATGGCATTAGAGAAAAGACACCCTGACTTCCCAGGAGCAGCCCTAGATGCCTGAAGGAGAGTTATTGCCAACTTCTGGGAAGGCAAAATTCATCTGTGAAAATGAAGGTTGGGATAAGAATGCTTGGGGTTTATGTGGGATATATACCTCTGTGAAAGTTGCTATTCCTTATTAGGGTTAGACTTACTCCTGGTGTTCTTGTGTGCTTCAAAGTACGCATTCCATCCAATAACACCAAACTATACAGGATTGTAGGAGGGGACATTTTACAGTAACTCAGATCATCTTCAAGCTGGGCTTCATAATGATTACAATAACTTACATCCTCCAGGATCAAAACGACTTCTTTTCATTTTACTAATCCTTTCTATTCAGGGCAGGAAACTCTTATCAGTCACAACACTGGATTATAAATGGGTTTAGCATTTGACTGTTTTCCATCCAGCTTAACAGTACCATAGTATTCAGGACACCTCCCACTAACAAATCTCATTATTGATTGTTTTTCACATCAAGTCTCTTTTCCCTGTCAAGTTTAATTAAGAATTTATTTGAACTATCACAGTGGTGTTTGTTGATGTTTTAGAGGCTCTGTACAACATGAGGAATGCACTTTGTAAATGCTTGAGGCCTTTTGATGTATTGTGTTGTCCTCTTATGATAATCCTGGGTTTCTATATTATTTAGCACTTAAGTGTTCTGGAAGAAGATTAATAAATACCATTAATCAGCCCACATTTGAGCCTGCTTCTGAAGAGAAAGGGATGAACACTTTGTTTCTGGAAGCAGATGCCGCAAAGTTCTATGTACTTGCTTTTTTTCTCCTCTCAAATTGAGGACGTGAAGATACGATGCTGAAGCATGCTGAGCCTTTGTCTCAATGTAACATGATAGTAAATTAATATCGTGTCAAGTGAGTGACAGAAACAATTTTAGTGATTATTTGCTTTAATTAAACATAGGCCCATCAATATTTTAGGTGCTTTGAGCTAGTTAAAAGTATGGACAGAAGTTGTCAAATATTGGAAAGTACAAACACTTAAATTAACTGCCTGAACTCTGTAGCACTAAGTAGTTTAGTAAAAAAAGTACTGAGATTTAGAGTCAAAGACCTCCTTTTTCTTTTCTTTAATTATTTTTTTTCATAAATATTTTCTGGGGTTGGCATAGGTCAAAACAAGTACCAAGATAAGTATTGCCTTTGGGGACTTTACCAAATGTTGCTAGTTCAGTTTCTATAACTATGTATTTGGGGATAAGTGTAATTCATTCCAATGAAAGGAGGTCTGGACCCTTCCAAACGATACTCATTTTGAGGGTGCTAAGAATAAACAATTTCTTAAATTGCATCCTTAAATTGATAGAGAGATATCCAGATTTGGGAATATAGTCCATTATTTCCCAAGATACCTCAGTTTGATTTGTAAGGATGGAAAAGAAATGGAAGGGGCAGCTAGGTGGCGCAATGGATAAGCCACAGGCCCTGGATTCAGGAGGACCTGAGTTCAAATCCAGCCTCAGACACTTGACACTAGCTGTGTGACCCTGGGCAAGTCACTTAACCCTCATTGTCCCATTCCCCCCCCCCCCAAAAAAAATGAGACAAGCTCAAAGGAGTGTCTGATCAGTTTAGTGAGTTTCCACAATCAACCTTATAAAGCTATACACATAAGCATGCCCAGTAACACCTTCCTGTGAGGATAAAGGGCACTCCGGATAACTGGATGACTGAGATTCAGGGGGTCAGAGATTTATCAGGGTAGGCAGACCTCTGTAAATTATAAAGGCAAGCTGACAGACAAGCTGTCTCCTACTTTCACCAGTTCCTAAAATTCTTGCTACTTCACCATTTCTCAGATAAGTTCCTTGAAAAAGCTGTCCACATTGCATGTCTCCACTTCCTCTCCTCATACTGTCTTCTAAATCCTCTGAGACTTCTGATATCATCATCATCATCGCTGAACTGAAACTACTCAGTCTAAATAATCTTTTAATTATCAAATCTAAAGGCCTTTTCTCAGTCTTTATTTTTCTTGATCTCTCTGCAGCTTTAGACACTGTTTACTTTCCCTTCTTGAATACTTTATCCCAGGAGTTGTTAACCTGGGGTCCAGAGACTCTTAAGGAGTTATTGGATAGATTTCATGGGGTCTATGAAGGTGGATAGGATTAAAAATATACCTTTATTTCAATATAATTCAATAAAATTGCATTTGATTTTATACATTTAAACACATTAGTCTGAAAAATAGGTTTTACCAGATGGTTCAAAGGGGTCCATGACATTGTAAAGATAAAGAACCCCTGCTGTATCTTTTCTGGAATTTCATGTCCTTGTTCTCCTTCTCTCAGTTCTCCTCCTAACTGTCTGACAGAATCTTTTCAGTCTTTTTTTGCTGGATCAACATCCAATTCAAGCACACCAACAATGGGTTTACCTCTGTCCCCTTTTCTATCTATAACCTGTCACTTAATACCTTTATTAGCTCCTCAATTATCATCTCTGTGTAGATAATCCCCATATCACCAACTGCCAAACAGACATTTTAAATACGGTTGTTCCATAAATATCTCAAACTCAACACATTTGAAACAGAAGCCGGTATCTTTCCCCTCAAACTCACCCCTCTTCCAATTTCTTAATAACATCAAAGGTACCAACATCTTGCCAGTCACCCAGATTCACAACCTCGGTGTCATCCTTTCCTCCTCACTCTGTTACTACATGTATCCAATGAGATGCCAAATCTTGATTTATCTCCCCAACATCTTTGATAAATCCCCTTCTCTCTGCTCACAAAGCCCCAACATTATGCCCTTATCACTTCTTGCCTGTACTATTTTTTTTTTTTTTGATGAGGCAATTGGGATTAAGCGACTTGCCCAGGGTCACACAGCTAGTACATGTCAAGGGTCTGAGGTCGTATTTGAACTCAAGTCCTCCTGAAACCAGGGCCAGTGCTCTATCCACTGCGCCACCTAGCTGCCCCTTGCATGTACTATTGCAATAGCCTCCAAACTGAACTTCCTGCTTGAAATCTATCCCACTCCAAAAGTAACTTCCACATAGCTGCCATAGTAATTTTCCCTTAGGACAGGTTTGACCTCCTTCTCTCCTTACTCTCAATCAGCAAACTCCAGTGGTTCCTTATTATACCTGGAATTAAATATAAACTTCTATGTTTGACCTTTCACATTCTTTATCACCAGCCTCCTTCCTACCTTCCCAGTCTTTTTATACAGATTACTACTCTACAATTCATCCATACTGATCTATTTGTTGCTCCTGACACATGAACTTCATGCTTTTCTTACAGACTCCCCCCAAACACAGAATGTTCTCTCCTTCCTTACCTTTGCCTCTTGGAAATAGATTTTCCTTAATATGGAGCTCAAGCACCACATTTTGCATAAGGCCTTCCCAGTTCCTCAGATGCTGTTGCCTTTCCCTCTAAGGTTATCAACCTTAGAGGTATATATCCCACATAAACCCCAATCTTAATAACCAATTGTCCACTTCATTTGTATCTTTTTGTTTGTTTGTTTGATTTTGTTGTTGTTGTTTTTGCAGTGCAGTGAGGGTTAAGTGACTTGCCCAGGGTCACACAGCTAGTAAGTGTCAAATGTCTGAGGCTGGATTGGAACTCAGGTCCTCCTGAATCCAGGGCCAGTGCTTTATCCACTGTACCACCTAGCTGCCCCCCACTTCATTTGTATCTTTCACATACCTCTATATGTACATACTGTTTCTCCCATTAGAATATAAATATAGGGGGGCAACTAAGTGGCATGGTGGATAAAGTACCGGTCCTGGATTCAGGAGGACCTGAGTTCAAATCCATCCTCAGACACTTGACACTTACTGGCTGTGTGACCCTGGGCAAGTCACTTAACCCTCATTGCCCTGCCAAAAAAAAAAAAAAGAATATAAATTCCTGGAGGGCAAATTTTCATTTTTGTCTTTATATCCCCATAGTTTGGCAAAGTACTTCCTATAGCAGACACAATAACCATTTATTGAATGAATGATTTAATTTCTAAGGATTTTCTCTGCATTTTCCTTAGTGCTTTCTTCCAGGGCACAGGAAGATTGTGATGGGACTTCTCATCTTCCCCCATTGCAAGTACAATTAATAGCATATCATGCCTGACTATGGTGAGCTTTGACCCACTTATTCTGGGGAAACCTGCACGGCAATTGTAAAAGCTCTAACCCCTTTCCTTATTTGTATCCTTTCCATCAACCTTATAGTAATTGAATCAGCACATCAGGGTTCAGGTCCTGAACCTCTGCTTCAGCAAGGCTAATTAAGTATAAGGTCCTACCAAAACCCCTGGATTTAAAAGGCAGGGAAAGAGAGGGATGCCCAAATCCTTTTCTTTCCTTTTTTATTATAAAATGTATTTTATTATTTTCCAGCTACATGTAGAGACAGTTTTCAACATTTGTTTTTATAAGATTTCTAATTTCAAATTTTTCTCCCTCCCTCTCCAAGACAGCAAGTAATCTGATATAAGGTTATATATGTACAATCACATTAAATATATTTCTGCATTAGGCATGCTGTGAAAGAAGAATCAAAGCAAAAAGGAAAAACCTCAAAAAACAAAAGAAATAGTATGGTTCAATCTGCATCCATATTCCACAATTCTTTTTTTTCTGGCCAAATCCTTTTCTATCCACTATCAAAAGTCCTCTCTCCCACCCTGTGTGGCCAACACTCAGGCACCACTATCTCTCTGCCAGTTATGTTTTTATCCTGCCTGAGCTGTTTCTGGGTACAAGTATGTGCAGAATAAACCTACTGGCTTGACCTGCTTTGCTTCCGGCCTCCATAATTATTTTTTCGTAAGCTCCTCCTGGAAATTCCCCTTGACATACTCTATCTCTGGCCCCGTATCAGGTGATTCCCCTCTACAGTAACTTTCTAAGCAGAACAAGTGGGACAGAGAAACACATGGAAACCTGCACATGTTTCCCCATGTGACCTAAGAGGGGCCCACCTGAACTCCCAGTTGTTGATCATCTTCTGCCTTTTTGTTTCCTGTACTGATCACGTCAGCTTGAGGGTGCTCTTCTGTAGCCCTGGGAAGAGACAGGAGCATCTGGGGCGATGAGAGAGAGTGCCTGCGGAAGCAAATCTAAATTTCCACTCAGAGTAAGTGGGTAGTTCATAGACAATGTTCGTGAGACCCAAACTCCTATGTGGTGTGGGGGGAGGTAGGGGTGGTATTGAATTCCTTAGGTGGTATGATCCAGGAATCTAGCCTTTCAGCCAGGGAAGGGGGATTTCTTGGAAAGAACTAGCTTCGAAAGTTACCTCATGAGCAATCTCAAATTCTTTCACTCCAAAATTGAAGAGTTTGAGCATCAGACTAGATTAAAAGTCATTCCTGCACATAATCATCCCTGTATGTTTCTTGGAAAAGGAAGACAATCCATAATGCGGCTGAAAGTCTAAATCCCCTAAAGGACAGGAAGCAGAGAAGAAACCTGGACCTTGTCATCTGCTCCCCTGAGCCCCTGCTCTTACAAGGAGTTCTTTGGACACTGAAGCTCTGATGGGACGTGAATTGCCTTTTCAACATCACCGAAGTGGGTTTGCCTTCCAGGAACGTCTAAATCACATGGTGGTACTGCGAATCTAGAGGAGGAACGACATAGAAAACTGTGGGAAAGACTCACTCAGCAGAAGGTCAAAGACTTGCCCTAATAGTAACCCCTATTTCACTTCCCTTCCAGAGAGGAAGTGGATTGGCTCTCTGTGTGTTTTCTGTTTTCTGTACTTTTGTAGTTCCTCTGCATCTTTTGTACCTGGGGCATTATCCATGAGATGAAATAAAAACCATACATAATTTGTTTTTGTCACCTTGAATGCAAGCATTCAGTGTAGGAGTTGGGGTCCCCTTTACCCATTTTTGGGGACACAGATGCAAACTAAATATAAACTACATTTAAACTTTTTCCCTAGAGTAAATCCAGGTAGGGGCATTTAGCCAAATAGAGAAAATATCTCATTGAGCCCCCATCATTGAACCCATTCCACATGAGCCAGTTTTGGTGGAGAGCTGGCTCAGTGGTTACAAATGAATGAGTTATATATTATGGCATTGGAATGATTATGATAATCAATGAGATCCCAGAGTCATTGAGATAGTGAGGTAGAAGTTAGAATTACATCTCATTTTTCAAGGTTTTAATTCATCAAATGATTGAATAATAATAGAGAAAATATGGGATAAAGTAATAAGGAAAGATGATTTCCAGAGCTCAGGTAACTACTTTGTAAACAATAGTCTTTCACATAGCATTTGAAACATCCAAAGTCAGTAAGTCAGTGTATTTATTAAACACTTACTGTGTGCTGGGGACTGTTGTAAATGATGAAACACACACAGATAAAAGACAAAAATAGTCCCTGATCTCAAGAAGTTCACCTTCTAAGGAGGGAAACAGCACGCAAACAATTTTATACATGTAAAATATAAATAGGCTAAATAGGAGGTCATCTAAAAGTGCCACAAATTCAAATTCATGCTATGTCCTGACTTCCTTTATAAGAAATCACTTAGGAAGTGAAGCAGATAATTCAGGACCAAACTACATAATTTAGACTCAAATGCACTTCTACTTTAATTATCTGGTGTTTGTTTCCATTGAATTCTGGATTTTAAGAAGAGAAATATAGTTTCATAGTCAGGGAATTTAGTTAAAATGTATTGATAAAGGGTATAAGAGTGTACCCTGTGCCATAGCAACCCAAGTAATTTTTGTTCTAATCTGAGACATGTCACACCACAAGTAAGGTCTAACCAGTTGTTAGCCTACTCTGCCAGAACTGCAGATGGGCCTGAGTGATTCCTTGCTATAGTAGATGGCACTATATTTACTCAGAATTAAACACCATCTTACCAACAGAACAAACAAGCAAACCTCAGGGGTCATTGAATATTCTATTTAGAAACAAGTCAGATAAGTATGTATAGAGGAATGGAGGTGACTCCTTGACACTTAGTAATTATTTCTATAAATTCATAAGCACTGTGACTTAATATAGTCCTCCTTCCACCAAGAATGAACAAACTTCCTCACCTAGGGAATTTTCACATGAATTACCTCTGTGACCAAAATAGCCCTCTCCCGAGAAAGTGACTGCAACTTGAAAGGAAACTCTAGACTCGGCCAAGAAAATTTAGGGATCAAAAGCAAATGTAGGTTCTAAATGATTTTTAAATTTAGGAGGAAAAAAAAACAATGGTAATAGCTCACATTGCTACATCATATTCAATAACCCCAAACCACTCACTGACAAATGATGATGTTATATCCTCTACATCCTTGAGAATATAGCATTTAAGAAATTCCCACCCAGATTTTTCCTCTCAAACACCTTTCCTTCTGCTCCCCTAGGAAAGGTTGGGAAGGAGAGTGGGAAAGAAAATGAAAAATCAACTCTGGTTGCAACAAATTCCAGCTGATATTGGGAAAATGTTTCTTTTGAATGTTATTTGCCTTTTCCATATCATCTGATTTTTTTAAAATTTCATAACACTTAACAGTAAATTGTCCAATCCTATGAATTTAGATTGCAAGATTGGTGGTGCTGGGGGAAGCTAGGTGAAACAGTGGATAGAACACCAGCCCTAGAGTCAGGAGTACCTGAGTTCAAATCCGGCCTCAGACACTTAACACTTACTAGCTGTGTGACCCTGGGCAAGTCACTTAACCCCAATTGCCTCACCAAAAAAAAAAAAAAAAAGATTGGTGGTGCTGGGGGTGTGCGTGGAATGAGGGAAATTGAACTAATTGAAGGAAGAAAGGTGTTTTTTTTCCTTTTGTTTTTCAGTAATTTCTGAATATATACTAGAATTTATTTCTCAGGCTGCCACTGAGCCCAGAAAGAGAGAGAATGAGTCCAAGAATCGGGCTTTGGAATGTATGAATATGTCCAAACACACACACATTCATTCATTCAGCTGAGCAATACAAAAGACCCTCTTACAAATAAAAAATAAATACAAGATAATTTGAAGGGATTTTTAAGAAATAAAGTTGAAGCTGTACATGAAATTTACTCACAACATTAGGCAGTGTGTGCCCTGAAACCTTCATACAAGATGAGCAAAAAGTGATGCTGGAGAAAAAGCAAAAAGGGGTAGGGGCTGTGCAGGGTTTCACAGTATAGGAAGGGGGAAAAACCCCTTTTTCCCCTTTTTACTTTTTGGAAATGGCAGCAGAAATTAAACTGAAAAAGTAAATGAGATAAAGAAATAGGCTTGGAGAGCCTTTAGTATAGCTCTATTGCCTGGGACATCATTATTTTATCACACTTTTTTGTCTATACATTACAATACCCATTAAGCATTAGATAAATATTTAAAAATATAAATATTTAAGAAAAATAATAGCTGAACTTTTAATGAGCTATAGAATTTACAAAGCAGTATAGATGTGACAGTCCATTTGAGCTCCACAATAACCCTAAAATGTAGAGACGACTATGAGTCCCATTTTTCAGATGAGAAAATGGAGGCTGAAATAGGCATAGTGACTTTCCTATGCTCATATACTCATAAGTGTCAGGATTTTAAGCCAGGTCTTTTTTACTTAACGCCACTCTGTCTGCTAAGCTGCATTAATTGAACCAAATTAATTTACTAAGGTGCCTCACTTCCTGGTTGAGTCAGGTTATGATGTCCTGGCCCTCACAAATATTTATTTGGCTATTTGGATTACATGTGAAACTGAGTAACAAAATTTAATAATCAGATGATTTTCAGAACTGAATGATTTAAGTATTAAATAAAATGCTTATATGAAATTTTTTCTTCTTGGACGATTGTTTAGAAATGCCAACAAAATGATCTTTCAGCCTTGGATTAATTTGTGTTTTGTTTTGTTTTCTTTATCAAGTTAATATCTTCTTTATTCCATATAAAAGTGGCCCTCAACATGTGATCCATTAACTACTAATGACACAGGGGCTGGTCTAGTATATTATGAATGTTTACAACATGACAGCAATGCCTCTCTCTCTGTTTCTGGAAAGAAATAATTTATGATCACCTTATTTTATCACATCAAAAGCAATGCTATTCTTTTTTAATTTCAGTGAGGGTTGCTCAGTTGTTTTTTGTTTGTTTTGTTGCTTATCATGGCAAGAAAGAAAGCAAAATAGGTATTATCTAGGAGTCCTTTTGTTCCATTGAAGTAGTTTGATGGAAAAAATCTATTAACTATTATAATATAGTAGTTCTGGCCCAACCTTCTCAGGCCAGGATTGTTATATTTTACCCCATTTAGAGAAGGGGTTGAGCAGTCTCTCTTCTCTGGTATCAGTTCAAACCCTCACTGGCTATAATCTCTCCATTTTTGAACCCCAGTTCTATTTAACCACTTAACATTGGATTAGTCTTTTTATGTTCTATTTATTTTATTTTTAGTTTATGGAATAAAACAAGCATTTCCATAATAGAGTATAATAAAAAAGATAATTGCAAATGAAACTGCAAATCTATTATGTACAACTTGCTATTCCTTTTTAGCTTTTTAAAAGAAATATCCATTTCATTATAGCAAGAACAAACATAAAAAAGCATTTCCACAGCACCTAAGGGACATAATCTTCCCTATCCTACCTCAGTCTGGGGAGATGCTTTGCAAGGGAGTGGGAATTAGGTTCACAATTTAGCCCAGTTCTTAAATAGTGATGGGAGGACTGAGCTCTGGGTCCAAAGCCAGCATCAATGCTGGCAATGATAAGTTAAAGTCTTAGAAAAAGACACTAAGATCATCTGTAAGAGAATTATCTTATGATATTTAAGATTTTTTGTTGTTGTTGTTTGTTTTACAGGGCAATGAGGGTTAAGGCACTTGCCCAGGGTCACACAGCTAGTACACATCAAGTGTCTGAAGCCAGATTTGAACTCAGGTTCTCCTGAATCCAGGACCAGTGCTTTATCCACTGTGCCTAGATGCCCCCAATACTTAAGTTTTAAAAGATTCTATCTTTAATTTCTAGAGACCAAAATGACCTTTACAAAAGAGTAAATCATTTTCCTTAGGTTGTGTTTTCAAAGAACTGTAAAGTATCTCACCTTTGCTTACTTTGATTTTTCATACGATAGGCACATTCATAAAATGTAACCTTACAGCCACCATGCATATCTCTTCCTGAATTCCCACGGACTTGCCAGCCAAACTAAACACTTTTGTTATAGCCTATTAAGTTCTAAAAGCAGAAATGAAAGTCTGGGTGCATGGGGAATCTGTTTTTAGTATTTGACTCTCTAGGTAAATTCACCTCCCTCTGAAGTTGCTCACATTCTCCACCTCCAATTTCAGTCTTCCATTGCTGTACCCAAATTATATGTCAGATTAAATTGAAAATCTAACCCACCCCCACATGCAGCAGAGTGCTCTCACTTGATGTGTCAATGATGCTGTCATAGCTGCTCCAGGGATCTTGATAGATACAGGCTTAGGGAACCTTTGCCTCTCTGATGCCCTGAATAAGTCTGACAGCCAAGTCAATACCAATTGTAGGAAGAGGGCCCTCTGATATTAAAATTCCAGTGTGCTTTTCATGACAGCTTGTTAAATCCCCTTCCTCTGATCCCTGAACCTCTTATGACTCAGGGGTCTGCAAAGCCACAAATCACTTTCTTAGGTCTGCAGAACTGAAAAAAGTACATAGGAAACAGAGAAAGCTTACAAACTTCCCCACAGGGATGAAATTAGATTGTTAGCTTGCCACCCCTGGAGGTTAAAAAAGGAAAAAAAAAAAAAAAACCCTGCCGGTAAGTTCTTTGACTTAGACTTTGATGAAAAATTGCCTCCTTGTTGGGAGTGGCTGATGCTTCAGTAAAGGAACTCTTTCTCCAAGGACAGTAGGAAACTAGAGTCAAGGGAAATCTTTTCTTTGACTAGGTTTCTGTTCACACACACTGCAGAAGGCTATTGTTATTATAGATTAATTCATTCAACACATTATTGTTCTAAAGTGATCATTCTATGTAATTGTCCTTCTGGTAAATTCAGAAAGGCTATGATTATTCTGCTCTTTCCTATATTCAAACAAACAGAAAATAAATAGCACCAAAACAAAAATCTGAAATGGTAAAGATATCCCCAAAATACATACATTTTTCCCCCTTCTTTTTTTTTGGGGGGGGGGCAGGGCAATGAGGGTTAAGTGACTTGCCCAGGGTCACACAGCTGGTAAGTGTCAAGTGTCTGAGGCCAGATTTGAACTTAGGTCCTCTTGAATCCAGGGCCTGTGCTTTATTCACTGTGCCACCTAGCTGCCCCCCAAAATACATACATTTTAAAACTGGCATAACATAAATATCACTGAACTAGAAATAAGGTTATCTAAGAGTCTTGGCTCTCTCCCTAGTTTTTTGTAAAACCTCAGGCAAGGCACTTAATATTTTTGCCCCTTAGTTCCCTTGTCTAAAAACAGAAGATAATGTTTGTTCTTTTTAGTTCACAAGGTTGGTGTCAGGATCAAAGAAGATACTATATGCTAAAATGCTTTGGTAAGATAGGATAAACTTAGTGTGACAGCACTTTTCCTAAAAAACATCTGAAGGCTTTAATGGACTGAAAGCTCAATAGGTGTCAACTACAGCCATGAAAAACTAATGTGATCGTGAGATGTTTCACTTCTAAAGAATGAAATAGAGATCAAGGAATGGAGGGGGAGGTGAGAGGATAAGCATTTACATAATGCCTACTATATGCAAAGCACTGTGCTAAGGTGTTTTTTATTTGTTTTTGCAGGGTAATGAGAGTTAAGTGACTTGCCCAAGGTCACACAGATAGTGTCAAGTGACTGAGGCTGCATTTGAACTCAGGTCCTCCTGAATCCAGGGCCAGTGCTTTATTCAAAGCCACCTGGATGCCCCTAAGTTATTTGCTTGTCTGTTTTTTTAACAGGTATCATCTCATTTGATCACTCCATTCATCAGACAATACTTTGAGTATTATGTTCACTTTATGGTCACTACATTTAGGAATAACATTAATAAGGTGGGAATATCTGGAAGACAGCAGCCAGCATGGTGAATTTCCATCCCCTTTGAGAATAGAACTTGTCTGTTTAGCCTGGAGAAGAGGACCCTCAGTGATAGCTGTCTCCAAAGGTACTTGTATCATGCTCAAGTGGGAATCTTCAAATGAAGGCCGTATGACCATTTGTTGAGTTCATTATAATGAACATTCTTTTTTTTTCCAGGTGTAGAATAGATTTAAAAATTGGCTGAGGTCCCTTCAAACTCTGAAATTCTGTAGATTTTCTGGAATTAAAGAGTGTTACACAAAGTTGAGACTTTTATAGTAGAAAAAAGCATTTGGGCTTCCATTCAGAAGTCCATGGTATGAGTTCCAGCTCTGACTTCTGGTGGGTGACCAGGATCAAATCACTTAATATCCTTGTGTTTCACTTTCCAAATTTGTAGAATGTAGATAATATACTATCTTTCTTTCTTAGGGTTGCCAAGAAGGCATTGGCTAAATCTTAAAGCTCCATATAAATGTGAGGAATTATTATTAGTACTACTTCTAGTACCACTAGTTGTGGTAATAGTAATAATAATAATATAGTAGTAGTAGTAATCGTAGTAGTAGTGTATAGTAGTAGTACTAGTAGTAGTAGTGAGGTAGTACTAGTAGTAATAGTGTGGTAGTACTACTAGTAGTAGTGTAGTAGTAGTATTACTACTAGTAGTAGTATAGTAGTAGTAAACAACTTTATTCTTAAGAGTTCCTTGACTCTTTACTTGTAAGCCTAATAGTCTCTCTCCTCATGTTATACGTATATTTGCCATATTATACATATATAGATATGTATATATATAATATATATACATATATATATATATATACATAAAACATATATCTAATGGAGAAGATAATTCCTGGCTGCATCCTTGTCTATTTCTATTTGAAAGAGTATTAAGTTATTCCACAAAGTTCCACCTGGGCTAAACGAAGGCCCTTTGTTTTTAGGCCTAAAACTGCCACAACATACATTAGCAATTACTTAACCCTAGCCAAACTCTATTCTCATTTCAAAAATATTGGTAAAACCTTTGTGCTTGGTTGAGAGCCCAGCCCTATAATCAGTCTAAATGACTATCTAAATGATAGATATCAGATTTACATCTGTTCCAGATTCTTTATATATGCATTACTTCTCCTACTCCTAAGCGAGTTTAAGAAAATACAAAAGGAACTAGAAGGATAGAAAGATTCTTGTGCAGAGTAATGAATCATCTGTAATACTTTAACTGAATGTCTTAATTACTTCTTATATTATTTTCACATCATTAATTAATTACAAAGTTGATTAGAGAGCACCAATTTCATTCTTGTCTTCAGTGCTGTTTCAGGCTGCTTGCCCACTATTTGTTTAGCACTACTTGTCCTGGCTTCAAAAATTACAAGTTATAGCTTTGGCTATGTGTATCTGGATTGCTAGAAATATTCACAGAGTGGCACAATAACTTGGCACATTAAATCTCTGGGAGAAAAAAAATAACTTGGCCTGAGAATCATGAGTTTATAAGGGAATCCCATAATGTCCTTCTGGATTTAATAAAGTTTACAAGACTAAGTCAGGGTCCAAGTCATGGATTAAATTAGAAAGAACTTAAATGAACACGTTGTCTTATATCCCTATATGATTAAATATCTCTATATATCTATATATAGATATTCTATGTAATGGAGGGTATGTTGGAGCCAACTGGAACAAGCTCAAGAGCCAATTATTATGTTTTCAAGGTGAGCATTTACACGTTGGAAATCATCAAAGGCTTTATTTGTTGTTTTATATCAATAAAACTTACTTAAACTTAAGCAAGTGATGGAGAAATGTGAATAATGAAGATTAAATTTAAAAGTGTATCCTGTGGGGGCAGCTAGGTGGTGCAGTGGATAAAGCACTGACCCTTGATTCAGGGGGACCTGAGTTCAAATCCGGCCTCTGACACTTTATATTTACTAGCTGTGTGACCCTGGGCAAGTCACTTAACCCTCTTTGCCTCGCCAAAAAAAAATGTATCCTGAGTATATTTTTTCCACAGTTGGTTGTTACAGTTAGCAGTACTCTATGGTATGTAATTAAATTATAATTTAAATTTTGTTTCATTAGGTTTTTCCAAGTATACATGAAGTGGTACAATAAATAGAGAGTCCTTGCTCTCAAGGAGCTCAAAATGGAATGGGGGAGACAATAAATAAACAAAAATAAGTTTAAAAAAATTAACACAGAGAAATCACTAGAATTAAGAAACCTTGGGAAAGGCAAATGGAATTTTCTTTAACAGATGGAATTTTAGGTGGGACTTAAAGGAAGCCAGTAAGCAAAGATGAGGAGGGAGAGAATTCCAGGCATAAAGGACAGAGCAGAGCCAAAAGATAGGATTTTTTGTTCACGAAACAGCAAGGAAACCAGTATGACTGGATGGAAGATTGCAGGGAGGAGAATAAGGTGGAAGAAAACTGGAGAGGTGGGGTGGGTTATAAAAAGCTTTGCATCTTAAACAAAGACTCTTTCATTTGATCCTGGAGGTGCCAGGGAGCTGCCGGAGTGTATTAAATAATGGGAATGACACGGTCAGAGCTGGGCTTTAGTGACTGAATGAAGGATGGGTTGGAGTGGGGAAAGATTAGAGGCTCCACCAGCAGGCTATTGCAATAGTTCAGGTATAAGATGATGAAGGCCTGCTCCAGTGCAATGCCAATGCCAAAGGAGAGAGAGAGACATATTTAAGAAATAATACAAAGGAAGGTGATATTGACAGGCCTTGGCAACAGACTGGATATTGGGAGGGGGCTTAGAGACAGGAGTCAAAGATGACTGGGTTGTGAGCCTGAGGGAACTGGGAAGAAGGTTTTTCCCTCTATAGTAACAAGGAAAGTGGCTGGGGAGAAAGTTAATAAGTTCAGTTTTAGACATACTGAGTTTAAGATGTCAACTTCACATGTAGTTTGAGATGTCTGAAAAGAATTTGGAGATGTGAGATTGGAGGTCAGCAGAGAAGTGGAGGCAGGATTGGTAGATGTGAGACTCATCAGCATAGAGATGGGGCGTGATGAGGTCACCAAATGAAGCAGTATAGACAAAGAAGAGAAGAAGATGGAGGCCAGAATCCTGTGGGATACCCATGGTTAGAAGGCATGATCTGGAAGAAGATCAGCAAGGAGAAAAAGGAGAGGTCAGTTAGGTAGGATGAGAACCAGAACAGAGTTGTATCCCAAAAACCTAGAGAAAAGTGAATATCAATGTATCAACAGTGTCAAAGTAATCAACAGTGTCAAAGGCTCCAGAGAGATCAAAAAAGAATGGTGAGGGGCAGCTAGGTAGTGCAGTGGATAAAGCACTGGCCCTGGATTCAAGAGGACCTGAGTTCAAATCCAGCCTCAGACACTTGACACTTACTTGCTGTGTAACCCTAGGCAAATCACTTAACCCTCATTGCCCCACAAAGCAAACAACAACAACAACAACAAAAAGAATGGTGATTGGGAATAGGACATTGGATTTGGCAACTAAGAGGTCATTGGTAGCTTTGGATGGATCAGTCTCTGTGGAATGATAGGGCTGGAAGCCAGATTGTAAGAAGTTAAGAAGAGAGTGAGAGGAGAGAAAGTTGGGTCATCTATCAAAGATGTTTTTTTTTTTTCCCAAAGACTTTAGCCACAAAGGTCAGAGGAGATACAAATACTAGTTAATTGGAAAGAAAGGATCAAGTGAAGATTTTTTGAAGGTTAGGAGAAACATGAACATGTTTTTAGGCAGTAGAACATGAGCCAATAGACAGGGAGAGATTGAAAATAAATAATTGAGTGAAGTTAACAGAAAGGCCAATCTGTTGGAGGAGACAGGATGGAATGATCACTTGAATAGGTAGAGGGTTTAGCCTTCATAAAGAGTTAAGACCATCACACCATGTGAGACAGAGGTGAAGGAAAAGATAGTGGCAGAAGGCATATGAGTGATATGAGAAGAGGGAGAGGAAAGAAGGGGGAACTATTGCTAAATGGCCTCATTGGGTTTTTTTGTAAAATATAAGGCAAGGATCTCAGCTAAGATAGTGGGCAGAGTTGGAGCCATGTAAGGTTTGAAGAGGGATGAAGAGGATTGGAAGGGCCATTCTGGTAAGTGGGATAGGGAGTTAATTACAGAGTTGTAGAAAGATAGCCTGGCACCAGAGAGGGCCCAGTGGAGTTTGTGTAACCCATATTTGTAGTGGACCCAGTCAGAAGGTTTGCATGATTTTCTTTACCCTGATTCAACAGCATGTGTTGACTGAAGGCAGCAAATGTTGAAAATAACTCCAAGGCTGAGACTTGGCAGAGCACAATCAAGGAAATTATAAGGGTGCTTAAGGATTCAGATGAGAAAAACAGTGTGGAATTGAATTGGTTCACCAAGCCTCAGGATGGGCAAAAGAGGTAAGAGTGGCTAGTACATGGAAAGTGGCAGGGAGAGAACTGAAAGTTCAAGGGACTTAAGGTTATTATGGTGCTGAAGAAAGTAGGGTTTGTTAAGGGAAGGCAAAGGGAAAGATGAAAATTCAATATATTATAATGAGATAAGATTTTGGAATTCTGAAGTGGTACATTTGTAGGTGGTAGAAAGATCATGGGTATGAGTATCTTTGTGTTTGAGAGAGGTGGAGGTGGACAGTAGGTCATGGGAAGTGAGTAGATGGAAGGACCGAGTGGTTACGGTACTCGAGGGACAGTTAATAATGCTGAAGTCCCCTAGTGGTTGAGGAAGAAAGAAAAATTGTGAACTATGCACCAAACTCATTGAGGAAAGAACAAGAATGACCAGGAGGTATATAGACAACAGCTACAAGGATTTTATGAACCTCAAGGGAGGAGAAGTTACTGAGTGATGGAGGTAGGGAGAAAACTTGGAAAAGGCAATAGGAATAAGGAGTATTCAACTCCTCCACCTTAATCAGTAAACCAATTAGAATTAGTAGAAGTCCAGCAAGTTACGGAAAGGTTGGCCAGGGAAGTTATATCATCAAAGGGAAGCCAGTTTTCAGGGATATCTAGTAGATGGAAGAAGTGTGAGAGGAAAAGATTTAGGATGAAGGGAACTCTGTTGCCTATGGAACAAGCTTTCAACGGGGCAAAGTGGGAAGGAGTGAGTGGTGTTTGGTTGAAACTGTGGGGTAGAGGAAATGTTGAAAGGGTTGGGAAGAAGGAACTGAATGGTTGACGCTGGGAAAGGAGTTTTGGATGATGAGCTACAGGGGTTTAAAATCACTGGGACGTTTAGAGTATGAACAGGTGTGAGAATATTCATCGTTAAGTGGATAGTGTCACTCTTCTCAAAAAGAGGCTGGAGGCAAGTGCAGTATAAGATGGAAGGCACATGGGCACATGGGAGGTCCTGCTCCACTACTCCTCTTCCCTCCAAAGGTTGGAGAGTAGGTTGCAAAGGATGCAGCAAGAGATGTGGTCAGACCACCTCTTTTCTCAAGGGACAGGCACAGCAGGAGATAAAAGGCTTAGGTCAAAGGGAAGGTTGTTCCTCTTTTAACCTAAGGATCTCTTCCTCTAAGCTGAGAGACAAGGCTGGCAAAATGAGGTGGAAGTTGCCTTGTGCTGGCACAGATGGAAGTCATTTTAGGGGGTTAAATGGAAGATGCACATCCTAGCCCCTTGCCATCTTTCCGTAGGGGACATGCTGCCCAGATGGAGATGGAAAGTTTAAGGTACCCCATCAAAGGAAGGTTTAGTTTCTCTTCTTACCTGAGGAGGCAGGAGAACAGGTGGTAGCAGGGAGTAATAGACTGCCTGGGCAGGGGGAAATCACTTTGGGGCAACAAATGAAGAAATTGTATTAGAAGGCCATGGAAGTCTCTTCCAGGTCTTAGTTTATGATACTGTGGTCCTATTCAGAAGAGTCCTTGGTTCACCTCTTGGCTCTCTCACTTGTGAAAAAGTTCTAGAAACTTGAGAACATCACTTGTCATCTATGAATCTCAGTTCCCTCCTCTGGAAAAAAAAAACTGGGTATTGTACAATGCCCACCTTACAAATTGTTTTTAAGGAAAATGCTTTCCAAAATTTAAAACATGATATGAATATGAATTATAATTAACAAGATTGTTCCAAAGGGAAATTTTTAAAAATTCAAGATAGCATGACAGCTTATAAGGATCTGTCCAAAAGGAGCACTGTCAAATATGGACCAGCAAGTAATCTACATCATTATTGATGCCAGTGATGAAAATGCTAAATAATAATAGCTAATAATAATAATTAGCATTTCTGTAACATATAAAAGTTTGAAAAGCACTTCACATATGTTATTCATTTGATCCTCCCAACAGCTCTATAGGACAGGTTATTATTATCCCTGTTTTTCAGATGAGGAAAATGAAACTAAGAAAGATTAAATGACACAGCTATTAATTTCACAGGAGGTTTGAAACTCAGGTTTTCTTGACTCCATTTACCATACTCTATTAGAATCCTAGGAAATTCCATGAGAAACATCCCTCTTTGGGTTAAGAGATTTTGATCTGACCTAAATCCAGAGTCATCGAGTATACAATTTTTTACCTTGTCCAGAAAGATAGAATGAGAAATTATGTGAATGCTTTGCTGAAATCTAGGTAAACTGTATCTACAGACTTTCCCTTATCTACTAGTCTAGCAATACTGTCAAAAAGGAAATAAAGTTAGTCTACCTTGACCTCATCTTGAGGAAGCCATACATATTGGCTCTTTGTGATAACTGCTTCTTTTTCTAGATGCTCCCACACTATCCTTGTAATCATACATTCTATAATACTATTGGGAGTCACAGTCAGCTTTTGAGTCCAAAGTTTGTACATGAAACTCTTTCCTTTTTTGAAAACTGTGATAACATTTGCCTCTCTCCTGTTTGCTATGACCTTTAAAGGATCAGTGAAAAGGGCTCAACAATCACAACTACTAATTCTTTCAATGCTCTCGATATATTTTGCTTGGTGCTAGTGACTTAAACCCATGAAGGGCCTCTATTAATCATTTTTGTCCTGACCTTTCCAGTCCAAAAATCATTCAGCATGTTGGGAAAAAATAAAAGCAAAATCAGAGCTGAGCAGCTTGGACTTTTCTCCACATGTCATCAATCACCTTTATCCCATCTACCTGAGCAGGAATACAGAGGAAAACCCGTTTCTTTAATCCTTCCCTTGTTTTTTACAAATAGTTAAAATGCCTCTTTTGTTGCTCTTTGTATTTCTCAGCAACCTCACCTCATATGTGATCTTAAACACTCATGACACTATTTTTACAAGACTATGGCAAGTTTTATTATACCTGCCCTTGCTTCCACATTTTATACACTTGAAAAATCTAAATTGGTTTATGACTTACTTGTGTAACCACATGAAGTGTTTTAGACAGGTTCCTATTTTCTTCCCTATTGGAGTGGTTTCTTATAGACTTCAGATCTCAAGTGCTTTCATAGTTCTTAGGCTAACTTCCCTTGTCAAATTTTAGGATATAGGCCCTTACTAAGTCTTTCTCTGGATCTACTGAAATTTGCTTTCCCTAAATCTGGAGCACATTTTAAACTTTCATTTTTCTTTTCTGTCATAAATGTGGAGATAGACTAATCACTTCCTCCAAAGGTTCTCATTTTTTTATTCAGCATCCAATTTCTCAAAGTTGGTTAAAAAAATAAAGTCCATAATAGTAATTTGTCTTTTCATTTCTACCAGCTTTCGAGGGATGCTCATTAAGCAAATCAACATGTATTAGCTGCTCTTTTTGGGAAGGAGAATTTCAACAGATACACACACAACTGAAATCCACTATTACTAGACTATCACATTCCCAAACCAGGCTTGTAGTTTAGCGCCTAAGGTCTTCAGCTTTTTCTTCCTTTTGTATAAGTAGTCTGTAGTATACTTACATAATAGTATCACTTCTATTCTTTCCTCTGTTGATCTTTAATCAAATGGATTCTATCATACTTTTTTCATTCCTGGTTTCTGGATTTCCTGACATGAACATTTCAGTGTCATTTTCTTTGTCACTGTCAACTTCCCATCCCCCTCCACTAAAATGTTCACTTCTTCCTCAAGAAACAGCAAGCTAGTCACTATTATCATTTCTCCTTGATAGAACATGGCAATCTACTGCTATGTGGATTCACTTACAATCCTTGTGATTGATTGGACCACAGTTTTCTTCTTTGATCACCATTATCCATTCTGTGGTATCAGCTTGATAGAAGGTTAGTTCTTTGAATAAAATGGCCATCTCGTTTGTATACTGACATTATCAATGTATAGCACAGTACCTAGCACATAGTAGGTGCTTAATACATTCTGAATCAACCAATCAATAAACATTTATGAATTATAGATGATGGTTGATATTATAAATATGAAAGTTCTAATTATATATCTATATCTACCTTTCTGTCTATCTGTATTTATGTATATATGTATGCATATATATGTGTATGTCCTAGTGGGGTTTGAAAGTACTGATCTAATCAAATCTCTTTTTTAAAGTTGCAGTAACTAACATGATCAGCAAGCTTTCATTGAGGACCTACAGGTCCCCAAGATTATTCTAAATACTGTTATTAAAAACAATAACAACAAACCAACCAACCAACAACAAAAAAACCCCCCAAACCTGTATGGCATAGTCCTTGCCCTCCAGTATCTTGAAATCCAATTGGAGAGATAATATTATCAAGTCAAAAAAAGTATAGAAAATGATCAAGTATTGTTTGATGTGGTGTACATTATAAGTGTTCAAAGAATAGAAAGATCAGGGTGGGCAAGAGTAGTTGGGAAACAACTACAATGTAGTTTGAGATTCACTTTAAAGAATTTCTTAGATTTGAAGAGACAGAACAATGGGAGAGGTCATGGAATGATGGGAAAAAGCAAGGGCAAATCCATAGACATGGAATTGAGTATTACATGTTAGCTAATGAGGAAACTAGTCTACTAGAGGAAAGGTTATATGTTTTAAGCAATGAAATTAAAATTGCAACTTTATATCTGGAAGGGACCTCAGGGACAAACTAATCCAACTCTTTCATTTTATAGATGAGAAAACTGAGGTTAAGTGATTTGTCCAAAGTCACAAAGGAATTATGACAAATGAGGTTTGGTTATAGAAGACTTGCATTGCAAATATCCTAATATTCACCCTTCGGTCATTCCATTAAAAAGTATTGAAACCATACCGAAGACTTAATTGGCTTAAGGGTCTAAAGACTGTGATAATTGATTATTACTTCCTGATTACCTGAGTATAAAACATTCAAAAAGTTCTTTTTTTTTTTTTTCCAGGGCAATGAGGGTTAAGTGACTTGCCCAGGGTCACACAGCTAGTTAAGTGTCAAGCGTCTGAGACCAGATTTGAACTCAGGTCCTCCTGAATCCAGGGCCAGTGCTTTACCCACTGCACCACCTAGCTGCCCCCCAAAAAGTTCTTTAAACTCTCTGATGCTTTGTTAGAAGACCACCATGGCCAACTCAGAGATAAGCAAATCAACTCTTTATCCTCAATATATCCTTATTGAATATCTTTCCCCTTCAATGCTTAAGTAAATCTCTTTTGTAAACTGTCGAATGACCTTATTTCATTCCAACATTAATCCTAAACTCAGAGAAATGCCCTGAGTTAGGCCTAGCCCTGAATAACCTTAAAAGCTAAGCAAACACTATTACCTTTGATGTTACAGATAATAAAGAATCATTGTGGGTGTTTAAATAGGATACTGATATGATGAAAACAATGTTTGTCAATGATTCATAAAATTGGTGGTGTGTACAACATGGATTGTAAACTATCACAATAAAACAGATATTAGATGATATGAGCCAGGATCACGCGGTTAATATGTGAAAGGCAGGAGAAGGGGCAAATCCAAAGACATTATAATAAACACATTATGATTATTAAAGAATCAGTGATATCATAGTTAAAAAGAAGCTTAGGGGTCATCTAGTCCAAGAATTTTAATGTAGGGTCCGTAAACTTTTAAAAAATATATAATTATTTCCATATAACTGATTCCCTTGCTAACCCTACATCTTTTATTTTATACATTTTAAAACATTATTCAGAGAAGGAAGGTATAGGTTTCAACAACCTGCCAAAAGGATCCACAACACAAATATGGTTAAGACCATTTGCACTGGTCCAATTCTCTCCTTTGCAGTTGAGGAAATTGACTAAGTCACTGGTATTTTATGTAATCTCTGAGTCTGAATGTAGCCCCAACTTCTGAAAGAAAAATGTACAAATATAATGGTACACACACATATCTTTTATCTTATATTCCTATTACTGCCCTCCTCTGCTCCTCCTATCCAGTCATTTAGTCTCAGCTGGCATTCCCAGGGCATCATAACTATGGCTTCAGGTTTCCCATTTGGTATTCTCTTTCCAACAAAGCTCTTTCCTAAGCTGCCTTAGTAGGTGTATACTTCCTGTTTGTGTGGTCCAGTTTCAGCCTCTCTCTTGTTATGCTTGTCCTTCTTTCTCGAAGAGGTCCAATAACATGAGGAAGGTGATGTCTCAACTTGTAGTGAATCGGATTTAAGTGATGCATAGCTCTGCAAAATCATCAGCCTCGCTCTTTCCTCCAGAGCCATATGGGTCCAGTAGCAAGACATAGATCAGGATGACTGGAGATAGCCCTGGATGAAGTGGGAGGCCTTGGACCTTTTAAGCTAAGGTCTCAATTTGTCTGAGACCATGCCCATTCAGTGATTAAGGCTAGGGAAGAATAAAATTAAAGCTAAGTAGGAATCCTAAAATGAGGCCAAAAATGGCCTTTTTACCTACTCAAAACAAAAACAAAAACAATCTGGGAGGGGAAGGCCCTCAGGGTTTTCTTGTCAGGATATAATTGATATTTACACTCACCCAAAACCCAAAACAATGACCAAGTCAGGCATGGCCTTGCGACCTCTTATTGGCCAATCAGTGAGAGCCAGGTAGTGATTTTGGGTTTAAGGCTTGGTCAAGTAGCTTCATTTGAATCCCAGTGGGATTGATCAAATCCTGTTTTTCCAGTACTATTCTATTTTTAAAGAAAATGAAACTACATGAGGAAAAAGAGTTAATTGTCCCAGTTTAGACTTTCTCTTTGTGTAGTCTAGCTTCAGCCTCTCTATAACTGAGATGAAGATGTGATTTGATTTGTAAAGATTGCCCCAGTTTTCATACCTAGGTCAGTCCTTTTGAGACCTTATGGTGCAAAACCAGCCAAACTGGTATCTTTTCACCCTCACAATTCATATTCACTTAGTGTCTGCATTTTAGTAGTATTGGTTTGCCTATCTTTAAGTCTTCTGTCCCTCAGCAGGACCTAGTGAAGGGATCTTTTTTCTTCATACTTTACATTAAACTTTTTTTCCAACTTCAATAGAAAGGAGAAAAGAATCCCTGTTCCTTAAATTTATACAGCAACTGGAAAAGGAAATTCCTTACCCATTTCAAACAAGGAAGGGCAAGGAAATTCAGGTTAAGGCTTGCAGCTAGCTATAGCCTGAGGTGTGAGTAGGGAATTTGAGTTGTCAGTTCACCCTCCCCTCACCACCGCAGTATTGTTCCCAAGGATTTAGAAAGAAAAGTTTTTAACCTGCTCCATTCTTTTTCTCCTTTCTTGAACTTGTGTAGAAAACTAGTCTGCAAGCCTATTTGAATGCATGGCCAACTAATTTTCCATAAGTAACCATGGTCTTTTTTTTTACTACATTAACCTTGGCTTTTTCTATTCTAATTCCACTTGGACTGGCATTCCACATCCTATACCATGTTCTGAGATTTGGTACTTCTGAAATATCAGAAATCATGAAAAATCAATCTACTTTTTGCTCAGTTAATAAGGTAGTTGTGATGATGCAATAAGCCTGAGTCACCATCTTTGCTAACTTTCTCCTTCCCTTTATTTCATTCATTTCTTTTTTTTTTTTTTTTTTTTTTAGTGAGGCAATTGGGGCTAAGTGACTTGCCCAGGGTCACACAGCTAGTAAGTGTTAAGTGTCTGAGGCCGGATTTGAACCCAGGTACTCCTGACTCCAGGGCTGGTGCTCTATCCACCGCACCACCTAGCTGCCCCTATTTCAATCATTTCTAAAACTATCCCCTTAGCAGTCATGCCAATTGACATTTCTTCTGAGAGAGACTAGGCCTCAGGGAAACCGACTGCTTGATACAGATTAAAAAGTCAAACCTCAATTGTCTCACTGTTCATCATTTATGGGATTTTGTGTTCACTATGGCCAAATCCTCTGTGATTGTTAGCATATAGAGAATTCCAAGAACATATGAGAGATTCTGCTTTCTAGAGAATGGGTATATTTTGCTTCAGGGACAATCCAAGCACTGATGTAGTAGGATCAAATACATTTTTGTGGATCTAAAATTAGTTGAATCAATTTGCCAAGGATATTTTCAATGTAATAATAACTACTGAGATAGCTATTTATCTTATAACTTATGGTCGGTCACCTAGAATTTTCAGAGATGCTCAGAAGATGAAAGCCAATAGTAAAATTTAATTCCAAACCAAGGGCCTAATCCAGAATGGTGCTGCCTTCATGAAAAACGATGTGCCTAGAGTGATCATTCACATTTATGTATCGTTTTGAGGTTAACAAATCACTTCCATCAAAACTTTCTGGTGAAGTAAGTATTATTATACCTATTTTTCAGATGAAGACACTAGGACGCAAAAAGGGTGTCTTGGCCTTAGTCACACAGATATAAATGCCATACCTAGAATTTGAACTCAGGTCTCCTGAACCTTAGTCCATTAAAATTTCTATTTCACAAGAGGACAAGTGAGCCCACTCTGAAACTTAGATTCTTTCTTAGACCAAAAGTTCTTAACCTGGGGTCTATGACCCTCAGATTTCAAGGGGCCCATGAACTTGGAACTTTTAATATTTTGACATAAGTGGTTTAATTTGGAATCCTATGTATTTTATTTTACGCAAACATTTTGAGATGGAGATCATATGTTTTACCAGACCTCCAGCAGGGTCCATGAAAAAAAGAGATAAAAAACCCCCTGCTCTAGACCTGAAGTTCTTAAATAAGGTGTATGTAGTCTGTGTCTTTGTCTATGTGTTGGGGAGAGGATGTTAACTAAGATCTCTTTCTGGCTCTAAAATTCTGTGATTCTATGGATAGACACTAGAAAGTGTTTTCTAATGTCCTCAGAGACATAAACATCCTAACGCTTTTTGGGGGGCAACAAATACTCTACTGGTTTAAAAGGAAGCATGTGGATAAAGGTAGATGGCTGGGAAGCTTCTCTGATGTTAACACCTGTTAAAAGGATATGGTTTTTAGAGGAGAGGGCCCACTGGACTCACAGCGTTAGCGGATTGCTACTTCAAAAGTACAATATGTTTTCCATTGGCTTTGGGACTAAGGAGGAGAAGTAAATTAAGAAAACTGTTTTTAGGATTCAGTTGGCTTTACTTAGTGAATTGCAATTAGAAGACTATCCAAACTCATAAAATCAAAGAGAATGTTTTGTACTTTAGAAAAGATTATTTTCACTGTTGGCCTTTGTAGGCAGATTTGTGGAGGTGGCTAATACGAAGGCTTCGAAATACTTGATAGCTTGGAAAATAGGTTATTGGATTTATGGTTCCTTTCCCCTAGCCTTCTGGCTTAAAAAGCTACAAATGCTTTAAAACCTTGAGGATTTTTTATTTCCTAAAATTGAACCTGGTTTTTTGTACTTCCCCCTTTATTTTTCAGTGGTCTCTTCAAAGTTGAGAATAGGGGCAGGGTATAGGTACTGTTGGAACCCTGGCATTTGGGTGAGTGGGATTCTTTTATAGAGCTAGGGTGGTGAAGTGTTTAAGAGCAATAACGTGAATTCCAAGAGACTTGAGTCCAAACCTCAACCCTGACATTAACTAGCTGTGTGATCTTGATCAAATCACTTATTCTTTCTGAGCCTCAATGCCTCATTTTTCTCATCTCGTCTAACAGGGGTTTTTAAAAATCATTGCACTACCTATCGTGCAGAATGATTATAAGAATAACCCTTGGGGGCAGCTAGGTGGTGCAAGTGGATAGAACACCGGCCCTGGATTCAGAAGGACCTGAGTTCAAATCCGGCCTCAGACACTTAACAATTACTAGCTTTGTGACCCTGGGCAAGTCACTAACCCCAATTGCCTCACAAAAAAAAAAAAAAAGAATAACCCTTGGAAAACTGTAAGACAGTAACCAACTTGTGTAAACATGTGTTGTTATTGTTTTAGGTTCCAATGAAAGTCATTATGATTTGTTGGAGATGGTTTTACCCATGAGAAATTGACATTTGTTTGATATTATGATAGAGTACTATCGTTTGAATGCTGTATACAATTTCAAAGAAATACATTTTTATACTTGAATGGATAGCATTAAGTTTTCATTTTTGTACCATTATAAAACAACAAAATTCAGATATTGTATTATGATTTTAAAAAGCCAAATCAGTTTACAAAGAGATTAATACTAGAGACCCAGAAAGATGGAAAATCAGCAATATGAAAGATGTAGATTGTTTATGGTAGGAAATAGGAGCACTGGGCAAAAGGGATGACATTTTAAAGTAGAAATATTTGTATTGTTAACATAGTTTTGTACAGAAGCTTTTCAAAAAAGTCCCAACCAAGTATGTTAACCAGTGAGATCACTGGGAAAACATTTCTAACACTCTTAAATATAATGGAAAAAGAAGTTTATCATAGAATTTGGAGCAGAAACTGGGTTTAAGGTAATTTAGTATGATCTCTTCATTTTAAATACGAAGAAACTAAGGACTAGAAAGGTCACATGATTTGCCCAAGGTAATAGAGACACTAAGTCAAACTGGAGAGTGTCTCCTAATCCTGTGATGTCAAAGACAGTGAGTGCTATTTCAATAACTTGGAGCTCATAAAAGCTATAAAGTAAATGTCTTTCTCACCTCTGATTCTGTAACTTTCTCATTTTGGAAATATTTGCTCCTAAAATATAAATCAACAGTTAGAAGGGACCCTAGTCCCTAGTTTCTCAAATTCCACATATGGGGTCACCATAATGTGGTGGTCATGAAAAATATGGCAACAGTAAAAGGTTATATATACCTACTTTATATACCAACATACCCCGGGTCATGTAAAAATTTCTTGGGTGCAAAGGGGTTGGGAGTAGAAAACTTTTAAGAAGCTCTGACTAGGCTAACCCAGTAGCTGATGCAGAACTTTCCCTTAATATTCTAGGCAGCTAGGTAATATGGTGACTAGAGCACTGTGCCTAGAATCAGGAAGACCTGAGTTCAAAACCAGCCTTAGACACTTAGTGGCTGTGTGATTCTGGGCAAATTATTTAACATGTGTTTGCTTCTGTTTCCTCATCTGTGAAATGGAGATAATAATAGTACCTACCTCACAGGGTTGTGGTGAAGATGACATGAGATAATAATTATGAAGTATTTAGTACAATGTAAGAACATAGTAAGTGCTATTATTATTATAAGTAGTTATCTAGAATTTCCTTAAATATTTCCAGTTTATTGGGGGGAAGCTAGGTGGCACAGTGGATAAAGCACTGGCCCTGGATTCAGAAGGACCTGAGTTCAAATCCGGCCTCAGACACTTGACACTTACTAGCTGTGTGACCCTGGGCAAGTCACTTAACCCTCATTGGCCTGCCCCCCTATATATATATATATATATACACATATATATATACATATATATATATACTAAGTATGTATAATATATATGTGTATATATATATATATAATTTCCAGTTTATTAATCAATGAGCATTTAAAATATATTTGTCTGTTGTTTTTATATTGCCTTTCTTTCCTGATATGTTCCTTCCCCTTCCCCATGGAGGTAGGCATATTTTATTTAAAAAAAGAAAGAAAAAAAAGAATAAAAGTGAGCAAAACTAACTAAGATTTCAGTCAAGTCCAGTGATTTGTTCTCTATTCTCCTTCTATAGTCCTCCAATTCTACCTCTTCTGGTTCAAGCTGGGTCAGCATCGTTTCTATTTTTATCGTTCTCATTTACATTGTAGCCATTGTATATATTGTTTAATTGGTTCTTTTGACTTCCCTTTGCATCTGTCCTTATGTCTTCCCTTAGCTCCTTGTATATTTTATACTCATCATTTCTTGTGGAGCAAAATTATTTCATTGCATCAATGTACCACAATTTGCTTAACCACTCCCCAATAAATGGGCATTTGCTTTGTTTCCAGTTCTTTGCTATTACAAAAAATAACATACATATGTTGGTATATGTGGCACCCTTTTATCCCCTACCTTTTATCTCCTCTGAGAATATACCTAGCACTGAGGTCTCTGGTTCAAAGAATAAGGACAAGATATTCATTCCCTTAGCATAATTCTAAATGGCTTTTATTATCAGCTTTGTAGGGGAGAGTGTACAGGAAATCCGAGGATTGCCCTATGGGCACAGAACCTAACTCACCATTACTGGAGAGGCTGCTGAGGACAGGATTAGGGTAGAGCCTGGTTGGATGCTTTATTTGGCCTCACAGCTAAGGTTAAAATAAAGACCTGGATATGAGGATTCACAGGAAATTGGTACTTGGGAAGTTACTACAAACATGAGCTTGTTATTATGTGGCACAACATGCAGAGATAAAAAACAATACAAAAAAGCATATGTACACACAATCAATATGGCAATACAGAAAGAGAGAGGCTCAACTCCATGGATGCAATGTGAAGTAACCTAGCTCAAGGTACATGGAGACCAGTACCAAGATCTAAGGTGGTGGTGGTAGGAAGAACCCTCAGAGTAGGGATCTGAGCAGAGAAGTTTTATATTCTAAAAAATGGACTTGGTTGAGAACAAGTAATTGATGCCAGATGTGGGAGGGGACATTCCTAATTATACCCAGATGGGGTAGGGGCATGCTTGAGGTTATTTATCTGTACCATGCTCAGGTGGGGGAAGTTTCCCTATAGGGACCAGAAATTGGGTGAGGGTTTGAATTGGCAATCTGAGGTAGAATAAAAGGAGTATGGCTTCAAAAGTCATTGCAGCAGGCTTGGAGTCTTGTCCGTTCAGAAGCTGCAATCATTAACTGCTAGACACAGGGTCAGAATGAGTCAGGATGGTGGAAAAGTATAAACTGTATATCATTGCCTATATGTTCTATGGGCATTAGGATCACTTAGCCTAAATTACTCCATTTTAGAGTCCAGTTATATCATTATTACTACAACATTAAATAAGATATCTTAAAAATCACAATGACTACATTGGGGAAAGCTCATCAGCAGCTCAGGAAGAACTAAGTATCCCATGCCAACCAGGACATTTTCAACATTTCTTCTGATTCCCTATGAAATATTGCTCCTCAAGCCTGGTGGGGGCATTGTAGGTGACAATCTGCCACTGTTGGGTGTTTGATCTAATTACACTGACCTCAAGAGGATGATAGCAGTAGGTAATGGTACGGGTAAATGGCCCACAGAAAGTGGCACTATGAAGGCTAGAACCTGGGAGTGCATCCCATGGCCAGATGAGTGGTCAAACATTATCTGGGCCTGGAATGGGCCACAAAAGGCAAAGGACTGTAGCCTGGAAGACTGCCATGGAAAGGAAACATACCAGCCCTATGCTGACAAGCAGGGACAAAGTTCCAATTACTTTACTTTGGTTACAATTATGCCTCTGGGGACCTAGAAGTCAGTTCAATCCAAACACTTCAGTCTCTGACAGCCATCATTCTTGGTTATTCCCACAGAGACTACAAGGGATAATGACTTTTGCCTGATTAGCAGTGAATGGCTCCACATATTTTGCAGAGAATGAATACTTATAAAGTAACTTCTGTGATTTATTTCATGACCTTATGCCCATTCTATTTATTCTGAATATTTACATCTTACCCTTTTGAACTGTGTCCACAAAAAAGATCAAAATCAGGCCATGAAAAAATATTGACAGTTTTGTTTGTTTTTGTTTGTAAAAAAAGATTTGAATATTCATTCTAATTCATTCCAATAAATGAACAAATGAAAACAGCATCTATTAATGCCATTCATTAATTAAATACTGGTGATACAGACAGAAAAACTAAGACTGTCCCTACTCTCAAAAAGTTGTCATTCTAATTGGAGGAGACAACAAAAACAGGATGTTCTAATTTTTTTTTTAATTTTTAAAAATTTTCTTTTTTTTCCCCCTTTTTATCCCCAAAAGTTTTAAAGCTTCAACTGCACTAAGACTTTTGAGACACCTTGTATACAGATGCAGAGTCAATGGCAAGGCCCAGGAGTACATTGGCAGGTCAGATGCCAAATCCCATAGATTTGGAGGTTATAGCTGCAAGGCAGTTGGTATGGTCAGAGGACCTTGGGACATAGTAGTAGTAGTAGCTGAGGAGATGGTGAGGTCTAATGGACCTCATTTTTATTGGAAGGATTGTAGTTAGTCACTTCCTGCTGATCCAAGTTTAGTAAGCAGCCATATCTACTCTGTAAGAGGCTGAGGAAAAGAGGGGCCCTGCCATCCATCATCAGAGAGGATGAGAGCTATGTGTGCAGGCAGAAGGGGGGGTGGAGGGGGAAGGGATTGGGCAATGGCAGGAAGAACAAGATATCTCATTACCTATTCAGGACACGGGATCAGAATGGGAAAGGGAAAAGGCTTCTCTTCTCCTGTTCTCTGGCTTCCCCACTGGGGTCTGAGTGTCCAGTATGGGCACTGTGAGAGCTAGACCAGGATAAAATAAGGGATTTACCTTTCTTGCTGGTTGAAAAGTTATTCTTTACTGATCAATTTAGTTCAAATTAATGAACCTAATTGTTTTTGATGTCTTTGCTCAAGACCAGTTGTTTTCGAGATTTTAACTATTGTTTAAAATAAATTCTTCAGTAATTATATTCATATACAGGTCATATGAAAATTCCAAATTGTCCCAGATGGTATCACTTCATTTGTATGTATCATTTAAGGCAACAGCAAAGCAACATACATTTATTAAGTGCTTACTATGTGTGCCAGGATATAATTAAAAAAAAAAACAAGGTAATTAAAAATATTAAATTTCTTCAGCATAGTGCCTTTTAGATAGTCTTCACTTGGTGGATATTTTTTGGATTGGATTTGAACACATTTTGGTCTTTCCTTCTTCCAATTCTCCTTTAATAGATGAAGACCCTCTCTGAAGCTATCATTTTCTTTATACTCTGTTATTTCCCCTAATTTCTTAATGTTTTTTTCCCTAGTAGAATACCATAATAAGCATGTGTTTTTAGTTTTATCTGTGCTGCCTTACTAGTACTTCTTACAGGGCTGAAGCTAGTGTGACTCTATCTTCTTTTTCATTATTGATGGAGTACAGTATTCAGTTTACTTTTATAAACCCCAGGCAGACTTTCCACTAATGTCTTAACATTTCTCGTTATGATGACTATCCAACAAGCCTTTTTGTTGATCTCATGCTACATATAATTTAGGATGGTTCAGTAGCATAGAATGCTTCATATTTCAAACTGTCTTCATTACTTTATAGCTCCCTGAATTGTGTAACCATCCTTAATCTATGACCTTTTCACTGAGAAGTCCTTAAAAATCAGTCATGCTTGGTTGCAAAGTTTCCTCCCCACAAGTTGACATGAAGGAGGACAGTGGCTATTTCCAAAGATCTGCTCTCTCATATCTGATTTCTGTTTGTATTTCACCATCAGCACTATTTATTTTGTAGAGAGTTACAAGAGGTACACTTTGTATCAAGGAAATCAGCAAGTCTTTGTTTATCATTATCTTCATAATAAGTATGCAAATTTTGGAGATGTCTACAGCTCAAGGAAAGAGGGGCAGGCTGGTCCAGGCCCAGCTTACATTGTCCTGACTTGTTTAGTACTCAATGTGTAGGTTCCACTTATGTTCCCTTTTCTTTAAACAAATTCAACATTTATTAATCACTTTTTATATGTCTAACATGGGTTTAACTCTGGCTCCACTCTAAGAGCTCTTCAGGATGCTCAGGCATCTGGGGAGTCTTTCTTCTCTATCTCAAGCCCCCCCTCCAGTTGTGTCCCCCTGATTTTATGAGGTTTAGTGCCTAACACCTTTTTTCCATGTAACCATCAGAATAGTCTTTATGACTAGATGTTTGTTTCAAAGATATAGTGACAACAAACAAATTTTCACTCACACTTTGGGGAATTGTTGTTTTGGTTTTTTTTGTGAGGCAATTGGGGTTAAGTGACTTGCCCAGGTCACACAGCTAGTAAGTGTTAAGTGTCTCTGAGGCCAGATTTAACTCAGGTCCTCCTGACTCCAGGACCGGTGCTTTATCCACTGCACCACCTAGCTGCCCCCACTCAACACTTTGGGAACATGATTCCCCCTCCCCCCAACACACACACACACACACACACACACACACACACACACACACACACACACTACCTTGGTCTGAGAAGGAGGTTAGACTCACAGCTCACTTTAGTTCCTATATAGATTTACACCATCAAATTCAAATTCAAAACCCAATCTAGCTTCCCAGATTTCCAAGTCTTGAGCTCCAGTCAGAAACCTCACTCCGTTGTTAGAAACAGGAAAGGACAAAGAAAATGGTCATAGTTACAGTCCTAATTCTGGGAGTCACCTAGCCTAGGGGTTGAGGGGGGAAAAAGAAGTGATCCCTCTACCCCTTATCACATGGTGTGAGGAGGTTCACCCTCAAACAAGAATGCTGGAAAAGCCACTTGATTTGCTGAGTCATGCTGTTTAAACATGCTAGCCTTTTCTAGTTCTGTAGCCAATGGAAAAGGTTGCTCTCAACCAAATGGGCCAATATAGAACTTGTCCATGCATGCTCCAGTCCTCTAGTCTTCCAGAAGCAGGACCTCAGAGTTTTCTGAAGATGGCACCATTCTAGGTGACCTGGGCATGTGTCAAACTTCTTTCTTGACTGACCTCTAATGCTTGCTACCCATGTGATCTTGGGCAAGTCCTTTAACATCCCTGAGCCTAAATAAACATAAATGGACAAGAGTCTCTCAGGATGGGCAGGCAGGTATTGATTTTAATTTGCATTATTGGTGGTCACTCCCAAATCAATGAAACCACAGGGCCATTTGAGTTCTGAACTATAAGCAAAGCATTGTTTTAAGCAGTGAAGAATACCAAAAAGAAAAAAAAATGACAGTTTGGTTTGCTCTCAAAGTACTTATAATCTAGAAGCATTGTGTAAGCTAATGGTGAAAAGAGTTGAGTAAAGTGGAATTATCTAATGGTGAATACGGTGATCTCTACCTATAAGGAGTGCCCTTGCTTGACCCAGTAAGAATAAAGTAAGATAAATTTTGCAGGCTTGGTTATAGCAATGTTCAGATTTTTATTTTTTAAATGATATTCTATGTGTAATAATGACTAGAACTAGGGGCAGCTAGGTGGCTCAGTGGATAAAGCACTGGATCTGGATTCAGGAGCACATGAGTTCAAATCCAGCCTCAGACACTTGATACTTACTAGCTGTGTGACCCTGGGCAAGTCACTTAACCCTCACTGCCCCATAAAAAAAGATAAAACAAAATAAAAATAACGACTAGAACTTGTCTCCTAAGGCTAATAGTAGTAGTCTAATGCGGGTAGATTTTCACTGTATTCATTTGTGCCTTTGAAAAGTTTATACTGGATTTGAAATAACTGATTGTTTTTCCTATTGTGTGTGACCCATTCGAGAAGCTAATACATGAGCTTAAATGACCAGTACGTCAGTTTTCGAGTTCGAGACAGACCTCGAACCAGACCTTTGTAGCAGTGGAGCTGAGAGGTGGCAATCCAAGACTTCTCCCTCGACCTTCAGGCTTCACAGGAGCTCCACCCCAAGAAGCCTGGCGACCCTTGTTTAAAATGACACGTTCTCATTTCCCCTTTCTCAAAGACTTAACATGCTCTAGTTATTTTCCAACAGTAACATCGCGATTTAGGTCACGAATCATTTTGCGGGGTGGAAAAATATTTTTAAGCAAAGCTCCCAGCACATCTTTGCAAAATATACTATGATTCATTCCCAACTCCAGTACCCCCAATTCCCAGCTACTTGAAAGTGCAGGTCATTATCTCAGGGCTACAGAGCAATTAACACATAGGGTCAGGCACGCCACACCCCCCATCTCCTAACAGGAGGCCGGCACTTTTCCAAACTGGAGCGCCAGCTCCGCCCGCTGCGCCCACCTCCCGCGCGTAACCCGGATACACACCCACTCCTCCCCTTTCACCTCTGTCTGCAGTTGGCTAACGTGGAAGCGAAAGACCCCGGCGGGCGGTGGGAACGGGACCCAGTTGCACCCCCTTCCTCCACTCCCTCCCGGCGTGTCGCGGAAACCTGGGATGGGAACCACAGGCCCGGGAGGCCGCAGCGGCTGCAGACGCGGTTAGCTTAGCTGTGCAGCTCGGACTCGGGGGAAGGAAGGAAGGAAGGAGCTGCCTTTATTGTGCCTAGGAAAACCGAGCTCGGGGTAGGGTGGGGGTGGGGGAGGACAAGGGGGACCCCTCCGGTTCCCTGCGGGCCCCTGCTGCTGGGGGGCTTTAGCTGCGTGGTCTCGGGGCGCTGCGGGGGCGCCATGGAACGCTGCTGATTGTCTCCGCGTTCCTAGCCTCCCGGGTCGGGATCTTTCCCGCCCCGCTGTCTTCGGGAGGCAGCTGGGGAGCGGCCGCCTTCTCGGGCTCCAGCCATGGCCCCCATGGGCATTCGCCTCTCCCCGCTCGGCGTAGCCGTCTTCTGTCTGCTAGGGCTGGGCGTGCTCTACCATCTGTACTCCGGCTTCTTGGCCGGCCGCTTCGCCCTCTTCGTGCTGGGGGGAGACCGAGCAGGCGGTCCCGACGCGCCGGGCTCTCAGGCCGTATGGGGGCACGGTGGACCCTCCGCGAGTTACTGGCCGTAGTCCGTGCTGGCCGCCGTCAGGGGAGCGGGAGGAAGTGAAGAGGGTCCGCGAGAGCAATGCTCTCAACGAGAAGGCCAAAGGGAAAACCCGGGAAGGAGCCGAGGAGAAGATGACCAGCGGGGATGTGCTGTCCAACCGCAAAATGTTCTACCTTCTGAAAACCGCCTTCCCCAATGTGCAGGTGAGTGACCCCGCTGTACCAAGGGTGGGGGCCACAGCTGGCTGGCCTGGAGCCTTTTTAAAAAAATTAAACAGGCAAGCCCAGAATTGCCACATGCTTGCTTGTGGTTTTGGCTGGAGTAAAGCAGGATGACCTTAGAACACATATTAGCTAAATGTCTTCAATGAAAGCTCTGAAATTGGAGTTCATTTCCAAAACCCATGCCCTGGGGGTACTCTGAGGGCATTATCATGTCTTATCATCTCCTGCCTAAGGTTAGTACCCTTTGCTGAGTAGTTTTAGACTCCTCTGAGACCCATTGATAGATGCTTGGAACAACTGAGTTATATTAACCTACCACCTCACCTCTCTATCACTTTTTAATCATGGTAGAAAATATTATAAAGTTTCTGGAGTGAAGTAAATGACCTTGGGAGTGTATCTCATCATGATGCCATTTCTGCTATCTAATTATGCTTTCACTTGCCCCTCACATTTATAGCACTTGATAATGTCGAATATTTACCCTCTCCCCCATATTTATTTGTTTGTTTGTTTATTTGTCTGTTTATTTGTTTATTTATTTCGGGGTAATGAGGGTTAAGTGACTTGCCCAGGGTCACACAGCTAGTAAGTGTCAAGTGTCTGAGGCTGGATTTGAACTCACATCCTCCTGAATCCAGGGCCGGTGCTTTATCCACTGCAACACCTAGCTCCCCCTCCCATATTTATTCTCACAATGAGAATTAGAGGAGCTGTAGTATTTATCCAGAATACAGGACACTCTCCCTCCCCGATCCACCCTCCCCCCAATCAATTGGGAGAAGGCTTAGGCACCCAGTTAGGTGGATAGATCAACAGTTTAATTTTATCATTAACTACATTTATGGAATACTTAAGAATTATGAAGTCCTTTACTTGTATGACATCATTTAAAGACTGTAATGTAGTGCAAGTTTTATAATCCCCATTTTATGTATGAGGACACTGAGCTCTGAGAAGTTAAGTATCTTGTTCAGTGCTGGTAGGAGGAATCCAAGATATTCTTCCTCCAAGTCTAGGGTTGTTTTCAATAGAGATATTCTATCTCTTAGTGCTGTAGGATTAATCCTTTTTTAGCATATGTTGCTACATTGCATAAGCGTTTTATTAATTTTTACAGCAAGAACTCAAGATAGTTACTGTAGCACTTTCTTTTAGAGGTTTCTGACCTGAGGTTATCGACAATCCCTGGCCTCTTAATTGTATTTTGAGATTTACTAAAGTCCTTTCTACATCCCAGAGCAGTTGAGGTTAAAATTGTGCTGATATTTCACCCATTTTACCAGATGAGTTTGGGCCTCTGAGAGGTGATAGGGCTTCTCAATGGTCACAATGCTCTAAGTGTCTGAGACAGGATTTACACCCAAGTCTGCTGACTCCAGCTATGTTTAGCACCAATTGAAAATTATCTCCAGAGGAATTTAATAACTGAATGGAAAATGGATTGTAAATGAACCCTCAGATTGTTAAAATGTGTCTGCTATTCCTGACATCCTGGAAAGAGCACTGGATTTAGAGTAAGAACTGGATTAAAATTCAGTACCTGAGGGGGCAGCTAGGTGGCACAGTGGATAGAGCACCGGCCCTGGAGTCAGGAGGACCCGAATTCAAATCCAGACTCAGACACTTGACACTTACTAGCTGTGTGACCCTGGGCAAGTCACTTAACCCCAATTGCCCCCCCCCACAAAATTCACTACCTGAATGATTTTTGGGGGGGGGGCAAAATCACTTCTCTGGGACTCATTTTCCTTATTTGTAAAATAAAGGAATCAACTAGAGTGATCTTTAAAGTGCCTTCCACCCCTAGGCCTTGTGACTTAGACTCAAAACACCTAGGTTCTATGGCTTACTCTTAGTTTTTTACCATGAGTGAATAATTTAAACTCTTAGACTTCCCTTTTCTTATCTGTAAAATGGGACTAATTTAAAAATAGGAATCATACTTGTACTGCCTAACTTGTGGGGACTGTTGTGAACTAATTTGTAGCCTATGTTCCTCCTCCCTGCAAAAAAGTATATATCAACTAGCGATTGTTACCTTTGGATCATCAATGTCTAAGAGCAATAGGAGATGACAGAATAGTTTGAAGGATAACTAATAGCACTATATTTAATAATAACCCTATGAGATAGGAAAATTTATATATTATTATAATTTACAGATGAAGAAAAAGGATTAGAGAGGCTACATGACTTATCCAAGATCACAAAGCTATTAGGGGCAAAACAAGGTCACCATATGCAAGTTCTTGAAGCCATCTGACTCTGAGTTACATTGTTACTCTCCAATTTATTATCTTTTTTTTTTTTAAACATTGAAATTTTTTTCCCCTATGACTTTCCACTGTGACACCTACCTCACAGGATTATAGTGACACAAACCATGAGGCAACTAGGTGGTGCAATGGATAGAACATTGGGCCTGAAATCAGGAAGACCTGGGTTCAAATACTTTCTAGTTGTGTGACCCTGGGCAAGTCACTTAACCTCTGTTTCCTTCAGTCTCCTTGGTTGTAAACTAGGAATAAAAAAACAAAACAAAACAAAAAAAACCCACCTACCTTCCAATGATGTTATGAAGATCAAATGAGAAAATAATTGTAAAGTGCTTAGCACAGTGCCTAGCACTAAGTAGGTGCTTTATAAATTCTAATGATTTTTGTTATTATTATTGTATGAATGCCTGGGAAGCACTTTGCAGACTTTAAAGTAAACTGTGTGACTGGCAGCTCTTGTGGTTATCTGTGACTTGAACCAAGTAATTGCCAGTTATAAATGTCTCTCCTAAATAAACTTCCTTTAAAATAAAAAAAAAGTCCTCTCCTTTCTATTTTAGTCAGTTTTGTGGTTTGCAAAATCACTAATCTTGTGTTTTGATGAAGTGTTTTGCATAAGACCAAAGTGTTGGCAATATATTTTTTCCTTTTCTTTTTATCTGCCAATATTAAAACACCCATATAAAACTGCTGCCTACCCTCGAAGCTTGTGTTTGTGATGCATTTGGAATTCCAGTAAAATGTACTGTTTTCAGGTCAAAGTAATGTGCCATTCCACTCCAGCTCTGGACCTGGAGTCAGGTAGACCTGAGTTCAGATATGGTCTCAGACACTTACTTGGTCTGTAACCTTTAGCAGTAATAATTAATAATAACATCAGTAATAATGTCAGCTAAAAAAGTCACACAACTTCTAGCTGTCTCAGTTTCCTCAATCCTAAAATGGGGATATTATGTAATAGCTACCTCTCAAATGAGATAATGTTTGTCAAGTGCCTAGCACAATGTCTGGAACATAGTAGGCACTTAATACCCTTCCCCACCTTTGTGTGTGTGTGTGTGTGTGTGTGTGTGTGTGAGAGAGAGAGAGAGAGAGACAGTGAGGGTTAAGTGACTTGCCCAGGGTCACACAGCTAGTAAGTGTCAAGTGTCTGAGGCCGGATTTGAACTCAGGTCTTCCTGAATCCAGGGCCAGCGCTTTATCCATCTAGCTGCCCCCCTTCCCCACCTTTTTGAAGGATACTAATGAAAATAGGTACAGTTTTAAAATTGAGAAAAAATATAACATTTCAGAAACTTAAAAATAACTGAGAATTTCAAGAAGGATAACCAAAATGGCATATAAGATAATGGAAAAGACTGTTACTAAAGTCTTCCCAAAAAGAATAAGGATTTTTTCCCCCTTTTTTATATGATTTCCATAACCATTTTGTTCCTTGGGTGACTTCCACAGGCTGCTACATTTGTTTTCTTGCTTACTAGGGAATGCTAAGGCATTATTAGTTGCCAAGGATAATGATCTGCATTTATTCAAGCACAAACACTGAGCTTTTAAAATTGCAGAAATTGGACTCTCCCGGTTTGAGCACAAAATAACTTTTTTGTTCTCTTATGAATATGTGAATGTGTGCAACTAAAATGTTTACATTGGATGGGGGTTGGAACACTAGAGAAGGTAATGTTCGTTTACACAGTCATAATAGGGTTTGTGTCTTGTTGAGATATCTCCCTTCTTTTCTGCTTTTTTTAGAATAGAGGCCAAATATTTCAGGCCTCAAAGAAGAAAGAGAAATCCTCCCTCTCTTTCCCTCCCACCCCAAACAGAATCTCAGCCTTAGTAGTAATAGGGTGTGAGGCACCCCACTTAGACCTTTGTGTCATGGGGCCTCCTTCTTCGGCCTTGGAGGAAATCAGAACTGGGAGGCTCCAAATTCTTTTCCTTGGTTTCTTCCCTTCCTTGATCTAGGGAGTAGTCACTGCATCATTTCTTACTCCCTCCTAAAGACACCCCCTTTCAAGAAAAAGAAAGAAAAGAAGCCTGATTAGAGCCCAGGGCTTTGTTTAAGCCGTCTGATGTTCATTCCTCCCACTCCAGATAATTTCCTCATCCAAGTTATCAGTCCTGTTTTAGCTCCCAGTACCTGGAGACAGGTACCCTTGACAACCAGAGGTACTCTGTGGTCAGGAGACCTACTTTCAAATGATACCTCAGACATTTACTAGTGATCATTTCAGCCTCATCGGTAAAATGGGAATAATTATGGCACCTCCCAATGTTTTGAGGATCAAATGAGATACCCTATTTTAAAAAGCACTTTTCAAATATTAAAGCACTATGCAAATACTTATTGTTGTTCTCATTTCCTATCAAAGAATTATTAAGCATTTATTAAGCACTTATTCTCCAGGAACTATTCTAGTTGCTGGAGATGTGAAGACAAAAAATAATAATAATAATAGTCCTTGATTTAAAGGAGTTCTGTTTTGGGGAAATAAGATATACAAACACAAATAAACACAAAATATATCCAAAGTAATTAGGTGCTGTAGCATCTGGTGGTTGAGGGAGGGGAAAAGCAGATGGGCCTCACATAGGGAGGTGCCACTTGAGTTGTACATTGAAGGAAGTTGAGGATTCTAAAAGATGGTAATGAGGAGCCATTGTATTCCAGGTGCTAGGACCAACCTGTCCAGAGTATGACAGAATAGGTCAGTGTTGGAAATGGAACTAAAAAAGGGCACCTTGGGCCTTAGACTAAAGTATCTGTCCTTTTTCTCCTGTGAGCTCTTTGATGTCTTTGCTTAGTAGTCACATAGTTTGGGGTCTTTTCAGCAAGGTTTGAAGATTGTGGGACTACACTTAAAAACTAGGAGAGGGCTAATGTAAGGCCTTTCCCCACACCTCTCTGTGGATATAATACAGGGGTGGGCCATAATAACTTATTTTGAGGCCCATACCATCTAATGTTACCAGTCTCTCCTTACTTTGCATAGCACTTAAAGCTTCGAAAAGTGCTTTAATAACTTTGTGAAGTAGGTAGTATGAGTATTTTTTATGTGCATTTTAGTGGTGAGGAAACTGAGGCACTAAGAGGTTAAGTGACTTGATAATGAAAATATTTGTAAGTGTCTGAGTTGTCATTGGAAACCAGGCAAGGCCAGAAATAGAATCACTGTCCTACAAGGCCCCTGGGTCCACATGTATTATGAATTCCAGGGGTTTCAGAGTAGATTGCTACTCTGTCAGCTTTGCTCTCTTCTCTCCTTGTCTATGAACCTAGAAATGCTTTGTTTTTATGTGGGAAAAGAAATAGCATCATGAATCCTTTCTGTGCCAGTCTTCCATGACACTTTTGTAAGATGGTGAATTGTGAAATGAATGATAATATTGTTAGGTAGCACTGTTAGAGCCAAGAGTGTAGACTAAGGACTTGACTACCTGGAGTGAAGTTTCTGTTGTAATCCTGATGGATTCTGCCCATGAACCTGTCCTATTTGTTTGTTTGTTTTTTAACCAGTAACCTTGGACACATTGAAGACGTGCTCTAACATTTACAGATAAGACAGGGCTTAAGGGGATCACAACTCTTGATAAATGACAAGATTCAGAATAGTCTCAGTGGACAGAAATGGGATAAATATCACATTTTGCTCTTAGGTTGGAAAGAAAATGAATGAGCACCAAATGAACAGAACTTGTTGTTATGGGGAAAAAGATAATAGGGATATAAGTATACAAGCTTGCTATTCACCAACAGTGTGATGGAGCTGGTGGTGATGATGCTGATGCTGATAATATTAAAATGCAACTTTAGGCTCCATTAATAGAAGTTGAGTATTTCATATGGTCATCGAGTATTTCAATAGGATTTCAGAGTAAAGCAATACTAAAGGTCCTCTAGTTCAATCTCTCGTTTTATAGATGAGAATATTGAAGCCTAGAGAGATTGTTCCTTAGGGTGCCAGGCTTCTGTTGGGACCCTGGGCACAGGCCAGGGGAGGTGGAATACAGGTGTCATATCACTGACATCCCCACCCTGACAGTTTCAAACACAGCTTTGTTTGTAGTGGTGTATGCACTGAACTTACTGGGGAAAGAAAGTTCCTAGAAGTTGGGGACAGTAGCCACCACCATCTTGATTGGGTGATAAATATGGATGAAATGAACCTCAAAGGAAGGACTGGATAGCGTAGGTCTCTACAATGGTGGTTCTACTGTATTTGGGCTTCAGCTTCTCACCCTTATGTCTGATACTGCCTTCCTGGTGCCTAGGTCCAGGAATCCCAAGGATGGAGTGAGCTCAGAGAAAATCATGAAACCATGCCAACTGTGTCCACTAACAGATTTATGTTAAATAATTTGAAGTAGACTCTCACTCTGTCATGACAATCCTTTTATACTCCTAATTGATTCTTATCCCACTCAGATGTCTTCTCCCACTTTCCTCTGGCACCTTTACTCATTATTTCAACTGAAACTGTGTTCTAAGAAGAGATTCCTGATGATTGCTTAATGGCCAAATCGAATGGCCTTTTCTCAATCATCAGCCTTCTTCAGCTCTCTGTAGCGTTCAATACTATAGGTTACCTTCTTCTTGTATCCTCTTTCTAGGTTTTCAGTACACTACTCTATTCTGGTTCTCTTCCTACCTGTGAGGGAAAAATCCATCCTCTTCTCAATAATTCCCAGGAACTCAGCTGCGAAGTGACAAAGGCTATTTATTTCATTCTCATGAGAAGGAGGCACCCTAGTGTGCATCTAGTGGGTGCCCAGAAAGGGGGCTCAAAGGCCCTATTTTATACCCTAGTCCCTAATGCGAATGGACCCTCCCCTTTTTCATCACTGGTGGGGTTACAATCTATGCGCAAAAACTAGCTAATCAGAATGTGGTATTCCCACCCCTCTTCCTTGTATGGGCATAACTCAAGAGTGGACCTTATACTTCCTTATATGGACACAACTCTGGAGCAGACATTATTGAGACCAGGGCTCCTTGAACCATATGACCTTGCTAACCTGAGGGGGAGGAGGGGATCTGAGACCTTTGCCCTACACACAGGTCAGGGGGAGTATGACTGACTTATATCCACATTGAGAGGAGACAACTACCCATTTCTCATACTACCTATATGATGGCTCTTCAGTCTCCTTTGATGGTCTCACTAACTGTGGGTATCCCCCAGGTTCTGTCCCGGCCCAGCTTCACTTCTCCCTCTATATTATTTCACATGGTGATCTAATTTGTTCCCATAGATTTAATTATCATCTCTGCTGATGATTCTCAAATCTGTTTATATAACCCTAACCTCCCTGCTGACTTCCAGGTTCACACCTCCAGCTACTTCTCTTCAAATAGATGTCCCATAGACTTCTTAAACTCTACATGCCAAAATTAAAATCATTATCTACACTGCCCCTCCAAAACTTCCTTTCTCCCTAATTTATTTATTACTATTGAGGGTACCACAATCCTAGATATCCAGGCTTGTAACCTAGGTATCATCGTTGAGACCTGACTTTCTATCTCATCCCTTCTCCCCCATATCTATTGCCTCTGTCATCATCCTCTATCAGCCTGTGAAATTCATCTGATCATGTCAGTCTGTGCCCCTTCCCTTCCAATTTAATAAATTCCTGGAGTTCCCTATTTTTTTTTATGAGATATTTTATTTTTTCCGTTACATGTAAAGATAGTTCTCAACTTTTGTTTATACATGCTTTACAATTTCAGATTTTTCTCCCTCCCTCCCCTCCCTCCCCCCTCCCCTAGACAGCAGGTAATCTGATATAGGTTATATCTATATATCTCTATACATATAGATATAGATATATATATACACACACATATATATACACATAATAACATTAATCCTATTTCTGCATTAATCCTGTTACAAGAAAAAGAATCAGAGCAGTGATGCAAAACCTCAAAATAGAAAAAAAAAAAAACAACAGCACCCAAAACAAAAGAAATAATATGGTTCAATCAGCATCTATACTCCACAGTTCTTTCTTTCTTTTTTTTTCTTGGATTTGGAGATCCTCTTCTATCATGAGTTCCCTGGAACTCTTTTGTACCATTGCATTGGTGAGAAGAATATAGTCCATCACAGTAGGTCAACACTCAATGTTGATGATACTGTGTACAATGTTCTTCTGGTTCTGCTCATCTCACTCATCATCAGCTCACGTAAGACCCTCCAAGTTTCTCTGAACTCTTCCTGCTCATCATTTCTTACAGCACAATAGTATTCCATTGTATTCATATACCACAACTTGTCCAGCCATTCCCCAATTGATGGGCACCCCCTCAACTTCCAATTCCTTGCTACCACGTAAAGAGCAGCTATAAATATTTTTGTACATGTGGGTCCCTTTCCCCCTTCCATGATTTCTTTGGGCAAAAGACCTAAAAGTGGGATTGCTGGGTCAAAGGGTATGCACAGCTTTATTGCCCTTTGGGCATAATTCCAAATTGCTCTCCAGAATGGTTGGATCATCTCACAGCTCCACCAACAATGCATTAGTGTTCCAATTTTCCCACAGCCTCTCCAACATTTATTATCTTCCTTTTTTGTCATTTTAGCCAATCTGATAGGTGTCAGGTGGTACCTCAGAGTTGTTTTAATTTGCATCTCTCTAATCATTAGAGATTTAGAGCATTTTTTCATATGGGAATAGATAGCTTTGGTTTCTTCATCAGAAAACTGCCTGTTCATATCCTTTGACCATTTCTCAATTGGGGAATGACTTGGATTCTTATAAATTTGATTTAATTCCCTATATATTTTAGAGATGAGGCCTTTATCAGAAGCACTGGCCTCAAAAATTGTTTCCCAGCTTTCTGCCTCCCTTCCAATTTTGGATGCATTGCTTCTGTTTGTACAAAAATTTTTTAATTTAATATAATCAAAATCATCCACTTTGCATTTTATAATATACTCTATCTCATGTTTGGTCAAAAACTGTTCTCCTTTCCAAAGATCTGATAGGTACACTATTCCTTTCTCTCCTAATTTACCTATGGTATCACCTCTTATGTCTAAATCATGTATCCATTTTGACCTTATTTTAGTATAAGGTGTAAGATGTTGGTCTAAGCCTAATTTCTGCCATACTATCTTCCAGTTTTCCCAGCAGTTTTTGTCAAATACTGAGTTCCTATCCCAGAAGCTGGAGTCTTTGGGTTTATCAAACACTACATTACTAGTGTCATTTACTACTGCATTTCCTGAGCCTAGCCTATTCCATTGATCTACCACTCTATTTTTTAGCCAGTACCAGATAGTTTTGATGACTGCTGCTTTATAGTAAAGCTCCAGGTTTGGTACCGCTAACCCACCTTCCTGTGAATTTTTTTTCATTATTTCCCTGGATATTCTTGATTTTTTGTTTTTCCAGATGAATTTTGTTATTATTTTTTCTAGCTGTATAAAATAATTTTTAGGTAGCCTGATTGGTATGGCACTGAATAAGTAAATTAATTTAGGCAGTATTGTCATTTTTACTATATTAGCTCTGCCTATCCATGAGCAATTGATATCTTTCCAATTATTTAGATCTGATTTGATTTGTGTGAAGAGTGTTTGGTAGTTGTGTTCATAGAGTTCCTGGGTTTGTCTTGGCAAGTAGACTCCCAAGTATTTTATATTACCTACCGTTACTTTAAATGGAATTTCTCTTTCTATCTCTTGCTGCTGGACTTTGTTGGTCATGTATAGAAATGCTGATGATTTATGTGGATTTATTTTATATCCTGCTACTTTGCTAAAGTTGTTAATTGTTTCAAGTAATTTTTGACTTGATTCTCGAGGATTCCTTAAGTATACCATCATATCATCTGCAAAGAGTGATAGTTTTGTTTCCTCCTTGCCTATTCTAATTCCTTTAATTCCTTTCTCTTCTCTGATTGCTAAAGCTAACATTTCTAGAACAATATTAAATAATAGGGGTGATAATGGACATCCCTGTTTCACCCCTGATCTTATTGGGAAGGCCTCTAATTTATCTCCATTGCATATAATACTTGCTGATGGCTTTAGGTAGATACTGTTTATTATTCTAAGGAAAGCTCCCCCTATTCCTAAACTCTCTAGTGTTTTTATTAGGAATGGGTGCTGTACTTTGTCAAAAGCTTTCTCTGCATCTATTGAGATAATCATATGATTTTGGTTGGTTTTCTTATTGATGTGGTTGATTATGTTAATAGTTTTCCTAATGTTGAACCAGCCCTGCATTCCTGGTATAAATCCCACCTGGTCATAGTGTATTATCCTGGTGATCACTTGCTGTAATCTCCTTGCTAATATCTTATTTAGGATTTTAGCATCAATATTCATTAGGGAAATTGGTCTATAATTTTCTTTCTCTGTTTTTGCTTTGCCTGGTTTTGGTATTACCACCATATTTGTGTCATAAAACGAATTTGGTAGAACTCCTTCTTCACCTATTTTTCCAAATAATTTGTATAATATTGGAATTAATTGTTCTTTAAATGTTTGGTAAAATTCACCTGTAAACCCATCTGGCCCTGGGGATTTTTTCTTAGGGAGTTCATTAATAGCTTGTTCAATTTCTTTTTCTAATATGGGTTTATTTAAGGATTTTATTTCCTCTTCAGTTAACCTGGGCAGTTTGTATTTTTGTAAATATTCATTCATTTCATTTAGATTGTCAAATTTATTGGCATACAGTTGGGCAAAATATTTCCTAATTATTGCTTTAATTTCCACTTCATTGGTGGTAACATCACCCTTTTCATTTTTGATACTGGTAATTTGGTTTTCTTCTTTCTTTTTTTTAATCAAATTAACCAATATTTTATCTATTTTATTGGTTTTTTCATAAAACCAGCTCTTAGTTTTATTGATTAATTCTATAGTTTTTTTTGCTTTCAATCTTATTGATTTCTCCTTTAATTTTCAGGATCTCTAATTTAGTGTCTAATTGGGGATTTCTATTTGTTCTTTTTCCTAGCTATTTAAGTTGCATGCCCCAATTCATTAATCTCCTCTTTCTCTTTTTATTCATGTAAGCATTTAGAGCTATCAATTTTCCCCTAAGCACTGCTTTGGCTGCACTCCCATAGATTTTGGTATGTTGGTTCATTATTGTCATTCTCTTGGATAAAGTTATTGATGTTTCTATGATTTCTTGTTTGGCCCATTCATTCTTTAGAATGAAATTATTTGTTTCCAAATGATTTTCATTCTACTTTTCCCTGGCTCTTTCTTACATGTAATTTTTACTGCATCATGATCCTGAGAAGGACTGCACTTTACTATTTCTGCCTTTCTACATTTGACTATGATGTTTTTGTGCCCTAATACATGGTCAATTTTTGAAAATGTGCAATGTTACTGCTGAGAAAAAGGTATATTCCTTTCTGTCCCCATTCAATTTTCTCCAGACATCTCTCTTGTCTAACTTTTCTAGTAATCTATTCACCTCTGTCACTTCTTTCTTATTTATTTTTTTGGCTAGATTTATCTAATTCTGAGAGGGGAGATTCAGATCCCCCACTAGTATAGTACTTACTATCTAATTCCCTCTTGTAACTCATTTAACTTCCTCCTCTAAGAACTTGGATGCTATACCACTTGGCGCACATACATATTCAATATTGCTATTACTTCATTATCTATAGTACCTTTAAGTAAGATGTAAATTCCTTCCTTATCTCTTTTAATGAGATCTATTTTTGCCTGCACTTTGTCTGAGATAAGGATTGCTACCCCTGCCTTTTTTACTTTCGCTGAGGCATAATATATTCTGCTCCAGCCTTTTACCTTTACTCTGTGAGTATCTCTCTGCTTCAAATGTGTTTCTGTAAACAGCATATTGTAGGGTTATGGTTTTTAATCCATCTGCAATTCGCTTCTGTTTTATAGCAGAGTTCATCCCATTCACATTCACAGTTATTATTACTGACTGTCTATTCCCCTCCATTCTATTTACCCCCTTTGTACTTTTCCCCCCTTCTTTCACCCTATTCCTCCTCACCGACGTTTTTACTTCTTACCCCTGCCTCCCCAATCTGCCCTCCCTTTTTATCACCCCCCTCTCTTTTCTTTACCCTTTTCCTCCCTTGCTTTTGTCCTCCCCTTCTATCAGTCCCCCCCTTTCCCCTTCCCCTTTTGTTTCCCTAAAGAATGAGTTAAGTTGCTTTATCCCAATGAACGTATATGTTATTCCCTCTTTGAGTCAAATCTAATGAGAATAGAGTTGAAACCATGTTCCCCCACTCCTTTCTTTCCCTCTATTATAATAGGTTTTTTTCCACCCTCTTCATATGATATAATTCATCCCCATTCCACCTCCCCTTTCTCTCCTCCCCATGACTCCCTTTTTATCCCCTTAATTCTTTTGTATCATCACATCAAAGACAATTTATATTTATACCCTCTATATAAAGTCCTTCTCTCTGCCCCCAAATACATTTACAGTTCTTAAGAGTTATGGTATTATCTTCCTGTGTAGGGATATAAACAGTTTAACCTATTAGGGTTAACTTTTTTTTTTCCCCTCTGTTTACCTTTTTAAACTTCTCTTGAGTCTTGTATGTTGAGATCACATTTTCTATTCAGTTCTGGTCTTTTCACCAGGAAAGATTGAAAGTCCCCAATGTCATTAATGTCCATCTTTTCCCCTGAACGAAAATGCACATTTTTGCTGGGTAATAGATTCTCGGCTGCAATCCAAACTCCTTTGCCTTCCGGAATATCATATCCAAGCCTTGTGGTCCTTTAATGTTGAAGCTGCCAGGTCCCTGAGCAATCCTGACTGTGGCTCCATGATATTTAAATTGCTTCTTTCTGGCTGCTTGGAGTATTTTCTCCTTCACTGATAATTCTGAATTTGGCTACAATATTCCTTGGAGTTTTCCTTTTGGGGTCTCTTTCAGGAGGGTGATTGGTAGCTTCTTTCAATGATGATTTATCCTATGATTCTATGATATCAGGGCAGTTCTCCTTAATAATTTCCTGGAATATGGTATCTAGATTCTTTTTCTGGTCATGGCTTTCAGGCAGTCCAATGATTCTCAAATTGTCTCTCCTCGATCTGTTTTCCAGATCAGTTGTCTTTCCAATGAGGTATTTCACATTTTCTTCTAATTTTTTCATTTTTTTTATTCTGCTTGACTGATTCTTGGTGTCTCATGGATTCCTTTTCTTCCAACTGTCCCACTTTAATTTTTAAGGCATTGTTTTCTTCAGTGAGGTTATGCACCTTTTTTTCCATTTGGCTCTGTGAATTTTTTTAAGGTAATGTTTTCTTCCAGTGAGATTATGCAGCTTTTTTTCCATTTGGCCAAATGAATTTTTTAAGGCTTTGTTTTCTTCAGCTTTCCTTTTCCAAGCTGCTGATTCTTTTTCATAGTTTTTTTGTTTTGCTTTCATTTCTCTCCCCATTTTTTCTTCTACCTCTTGCAATTGATTTTTAAAATCCTTTTTGAGCTCTTCAGGAAGGCTTTTTTGTTCTTGCGACCAATTCACCCTTCCCTTGTGAGGCTTCAGATGTAGCCAATTTGAGGCTATTGTCCTCATCTGAGTTTGTGTTGGCTTCTTCCCTATTGATACAGAAGCTCTCAATGGAGAGGCTCTTCTTTTTGCTTCTTACTCATTATTGCAGCTTATGTATTTATTCTTTAAGTTGAGGTCTGCTCTGGGGGCACCAGGGTCCCTTGTTTTGGGCTTCTTGTTGCAGGTGTATAGGTGCTGTGTGACCGGGCTTTTACTCTGAGGGCCTTTATATGGTGTGTGGAGATGCCCCCGCCCTGCACTTCCTGTATGATTGTGCTCGGCCAGCCAGGCGCCAGACCCCGGCGTCTGATCCCGCGTTCGTGGCCTTCTTGGCCGGTGCAGGTAAGTTCTTTCCACTGTCCTTCTTGGCGCCAGATTTTTGAACCAGGTTCCCGGGCAGCCTCAGTTGTTCGGCTGTGGCCCCGCAGCTCCTGCTGACTTGCCCCGACCCCCTTGGCGCTGGGTGCTGCCCTGCGCTGGGCCTCCCTTTTGCCCAAGTCAGACTGACCCTTTTCCTGAAGTCTTCCTAAATTATCTCTGGTTGGAGGACTGTGTCTCTCTGTCTCTTTGCAGGTTCTGTAGTTTCAGAATCCGTCCAGAGGCTTGATTTAATGTTCGTTTTGAGGGAACAGAAGGAGAGCTCAGGCAGCTTGCTGCTTCCTCTCCACCATCTTGGCTCCGCCCCTCCTGGAGTTCCCTGTTACTTCTAGGATCAAATATAAAATCCTGTTTGCCTTTTAAAGTTCTTTACAGTAATAGGGAAATTAGGAAGACAAAGAGTTTCTCTTTGTTTAAAAGATTCGGGTACCAACATTAGTCCATTTCCCTAAGATAAGCCTGTTTGTCCTTACCTATCATCCTTTGCTGGGGCTTTTCCAGTGAGGAATGGGCTTGTAGAACAGAGAAATGTTACTTCTTAATATTTCTAGAGAAACTAAAAAAGAAGCTTTTAATATGCTTCCACGTCCCATAAGTAGGGATTTCTCCCAAGCCTCTGCCTTTGGCCCCCTTCCTCTCACTTCATTCTTTCCTTTTGTCAGTATCATCTCCTCCTAATTATCTTGGCCACAGATTACTTCCCAAATCAACATTCCCACTCTGAGTTCTATCCTGAGCCTCTCATCCTACATTTTCAAACTGCCTGCCTGATGCTACTCCAAAACATCCAAATAGTAAGAGCCACAAACTGGGACTCATCATCTTCCCACAAAAATCTTCCTCCCCTTCCTAAAGTCCTCCTCCTTTTTTCCCTGTGGCACCATCATTCTCCTGCTTGGGCCATCTTGGGGGGCATTCTTAACTCTTCATTCTTTCATCTGCATTCAGTGACCATTCTCTTTTTGATTCTACTCAAGTTTTTCTTACATTATCTTCCTTCTTTCCACTTACACTGCCATCACTCTGGCTCAGGCCCATTTGGTCTCCCTGCTTCCTCCTGTTGTTCTCCTCTCTCATTTCTTCTTTTTTTTTTGTTTTAGTGAGGCAATTGGTGTTAAGTGACTTGCCCAGGGTCACACAGCTAGTAAGTGTTAAGTGTCTGAGGCCGGATTTGAACTCAGGTACTCCTGACTCCAGGGCCAGTGAGTGCTCTATCCACTGTGCCACCTAGCTGCCCTCTCATTATTCTTCATATTGCAGAATTTTATCCCTAAAACAAAGGTCTGATCATGCCCCTCCTCTGATTAAGATAACAACCGTTTAGTCCTTCCCATTGCTTAAAATAAGATTCTTTAGTCTGACATTAAAGGTACTCTACAATCTAATTTCAAATCATCTTCTCGCTTTGTTGAATTCATGGATGCTTAGTTCTCTCTTTATTAGAGTTAAACCCTGACTACTTGGTTCTTCATGCTGAGCTGCTCTTTCCCATCTGCATATTTGCTGTCTCTCACATCTGGTGTGATGATCTCCCCATATTCCTGCCTTTTGAAATCCTTGCCTTCTTTCTAGGTCCAGCTCAGGTGCTCTGTCCTTCCTATTTTTCCTCCTACCTTTTACTTTTGGCAGCTAGGTGGAGCAGTGGATAGTGCCAGGCCTGCAGTCAGAAGACTCACTCTTCCTGAGTTCAAAATCCAGTCTCAGACACTATTTGTGTGACCCTATGGCAAGTCATTTAACCCTGTTTGCCTTATCTATAAAATGAGCTGGAGGAGGAAATGGCAAACCACTCCATTGTCTTTGCCAAGAAAACTCCAAATGGGGTCATGGAGAGTTGGACATGACTGAACAACAAGAACAGACCGCTTATGTTTTTCCTACAATTAGTGATCTCTCCATTTTTGATGTCTTATATTCTAATTTCACCATTTCTGCGTTGAATGTCATAGTGGATAGGTACATCATTGTAGCAGCATGGTGTACTGAATAGGGTGCTAGACTTGGAGTCAGGAACATCTGGGTTTGAGTTCACCTCATACACTAGCTGTGTTACCCTTGATCAAGTCATTTGACTTTTTCATGGCTATATAACACATTTTGGGAATTCTTTTACCCCAAATAGTCATGATTTAAAAAAAAAATTGGTGTTTGAAGAGGGAAACTACTCAGATATTCAGAATATATGCTGATCTAGAACAGCTCATTCCTGAATGTTCTGGATCTAGTTTTGCCATTTGTTGAAATGAACAAGCACAATATTCTGTTCTAGTCAGTACTCATTGATGGAAGAAAACTGTTTCATATGTGTGTTTTGATGCAAGTGGATTAAAAAAAAGTACTTTACTATGTGCCAAAGCATTGTTCTAGGCACTTCAGGCCTAGAAAAGTTCAGAAGTAATCTCCTTTAATCGAGTTGTTATTTAACAACAATTTTTAAAGGCCCAGTCTTCTTTGGTTGTCACTTAAATTACTCTATGGGATGTGGTCACTTCACTTCAGCTGGGCTTTTGTTTAATGGAAAGAGCATTGGCCTAGGCTGCAACCCTGGGTAAGTTACATTATCCTCTTTTGACACAGATAGGGCCTGAGGATTAGTTAGGGACTGTACTAATTTGAGATGCCCATGGGACGTTAGGTTGGAAATGTCCAAAAAAGCAATCACTGATGCAGGGTTGGAGTATAGGAAGAAAGATTAAGGCTGGATAGATAGATCTAGGAGTAATTAGCATAGCAGTGATGATTGGACCCTTGGGAGTTGAGGTTGTTACTGAGAGTAGAGGATGGAAGAGGGGTCATGACAGAGCCCTATGGTCCACCCACAGTTAGGGGAGAGATGGAGGAGAGGGCATATAGGTAGGAAGAAGAACGACGTGCAGCTGTGAATTCCAGGAGTAAAGAGTCTGCAGGAGGGATGGTCAGCAGTGTCAAATGATACAGTGAGGTCAAGAAGGCTGACAGTTGAGAACAGGCCATTGAATTGGGTCATGTGAAGATCACTGGTTACTATGACGAGGCTATTTTCATTTGTGTGATGGGGTGAAGAGCCAGATTGTGCGAGGAGCCTGAGAAGTCAGTAAGAGGAAAGGAAGTAGAGGCTTGTTCTCATAGTTCAGCTAGGAAAGGAAGGATAGACATGATGCTACCTGAAGGGGCAAGTGACTTTTTGTTTTGTTTTTAAGGATGGGGGAGATCTGAACGTGTCTGTAGACAAGAAGTAAAGAGCAAGTGAATTATCAAGTATTATAAATGATAAAGCAAGTAGCAAATCATTGGGCTTGACTGAAAGGATGTGAAAGTTATGGGGTTAGTGTGCTGTAGGAGGTGGAAAGGGTCTGGCCTTAGCCAGATGGGCATCAAAGAGAGAATAGAACAATACCGTTCAGAGTTTTTGAGATTTAGAACAGGGGAAAAGAGGGATCTCAAGGTGTGAATAGACTTATTTTTTCAGTAAATATTGGGGGAGGGGAGAGGTTGTATGTGAGACTCAAAGAGAGAAGAAAAGGTTGGGAATAGCTCTACAGAGAATCAATTCCTGAGGAGTAAGAGAATTGCTTTGCTGCTTGCAGTGAAGACCCTGGTAAGGTTAGATAATAGAGATTTGTGGTTGATGCATTTACCAGGTTGAGTAGTTTTGTCCAGCTCTGTTTATCAGCACATGAATTAGAGTCAGAAGGTGGATGATAGGAGTAATCCAGGGCTGGGGTTTGGTAAGGCATAAGCCACGGTGACAGAGGAGATGGGACCTTGAGAGTAGGAGACACTAATGTTGAGCTGGGTGACTATAGGGTCAAGACAAAAGTGTGGAAAGTGAAATTATAGCAGGATGCAATCACTTGGGAGAGTACTGAGTGGCAGGATTGGAGGTCTTGATGAGGTTAGAGAATAGATTTAAAGGTATTGAAGCTAACAGAAAGGTATAATAATAAATGATAGCAACAACATCAATAATAATAATAATGTATACTTGTATAGTGCTTATTATGAGCCAGGCACTGTGCTAAGCACTTTACAATTATTATCTCATTTGATCCTCACAACAGCTCTGTGAGGTAAATGCTATTATTATCGTCTCCATTTTACAGATGAAGAAATTGAGGTAAACAGAGCTTAAGTGATTTGTCCAAAGTCACATAACTAATGAGTCTGAGACCAGATTTGAACTCAGGTTTTCCTGACTTCAGGCCTTGGGTTCTCTCCCCTGTGTGGGTTATGGTCAGATGAAGAAATTTCAGAATATCAATAAAGAAATATTGAGATCTAGATGAAAGTAGGGAAGGATGTGGGAAAACCATATAGTAATATCTTGAGAAGAAGAAAGTTTCTCCTTTTTTATTAAAAAAATGCATTTTTTTAAAAAAAAGTTTTTCAACATACAGAAAGGTTAAATCCAAACTAGCAATACGGCTTGGTTAGATGCTGTGAAGCTATCTGGTTCTCCATTTCCACAGCTTTTCTTATTCTGTTCCTTCTCCTTCTGGAGACACTGATTCGAGAACTTAGGGAGGGAGGGGATACCACGTATTGGGTAGGGTTGTTGTTCCCCGGAAGGACCTGGTTAGTGGATAGGTAGCTTAAGAAGTACAAAGCATTTTTGGCTGTGCTGTGTGCATCCTGGAGCCTGGAGTAGGAAGAGAAGCTTATGGAAGAAAGCCTGGGATGAGGGTGGGGATTATCATCCTTTTTCAGAAAGAGGCAGCCAAAATCATACAAAGCAATTCTCCTGTGATAGAGGTTGGGTCGGCATTTCTTGTCTCTTGGCTCTCCCTAAGAGGCAGATTCTGTTCAAAAAGGCTTAAGAAAAAGGGCTCTTCGTTTTGCTGCTGACCTTGTATCCAGACTTATTCCAGCTCTCCAGCTATGGACTATATTCTACAACTCATCTAGTTTCTCCACATTTCTTTATAATTTCATCATAGCCAAGTTTGCTCCTTTAATAATTTCATTTTCACTTGCTATCTAGTCATTACTACTGACTTTAAGAATACATATTTTCCCAAGGCCAGGCAACAGCTTCCTGTTAGATGTTATTGCTATTTTCAGTGATACTTTGGTAGCTATCTTTGCAGCTTCAAGGAAGGTGTTTTATGGAGGAACACTTGTCAGAGCAGCCTGTGGGAGACAGTACCATTTTCAACAAGATGAGCCAAGGACTGAGTCTTCGGTGAGCATCTGCCGTATCCTCTGTTGTGAAAACAAGAAACTTATGTAAAGACAAGGATGTATGACGTGTGAGCAGCTAACATTACCCAAATGGGATTTTGCCCTCTCCCCTGATGAAATCTGTGTTGGCACAATTTATGTCCTAGGAGAGAAGTTGGAAGATAAAAACAAAAGGTTTTAGTCCAGCAAGCACCACAGGCTAGCCCTTAAGGGTCACCAATGGCAACCCAACCAGTTCAGTATTAGTAGGGAATCCTACTGTTAAGGGCTAAAATTCTAGCTAGTCTGTCTAAAATATCTAATGAGTGGTCGCCAATAAATTATAAGCTTTAGCAAGAGTTAGGCTTTTAAGCATTTATTAAGGAAAACAAGAATTTGGTAAAGAGAGAGAGAAAGGCCTAGATTCCTATCTATTAAAGGGAGAGCACATTTCTAGCTCCGCTCTCCACCAGAGTCCAAAGGAAAGAGCCACAAAGCGAGCGCCAGTCTCTTCCTTCCTCCCTCCAGTAGCCCGCGTCACTCCTGACGCCAAAGAAAAGACTCCCTGGTCTTGCCCTCAAAGACCTTCGCTTCATGGGTGGAACTCTTCTACAGTAAGTCTCAGCAGGTGGCGTCATTCCAATCGTTACACTACAGAAGAAAGGAGAAATGTCAAGCTGAAAATTTACAGTAATTAAATGGCATTGCAAATGAGAGGCCTCTTTTGGTGAGTGGTGCTGTTTAATGTGAAATTAATGGCCATTGAGTCTAATCACTTTCCCCCGTGCTTAGGTGGGGCTGAAGGATCTGCAGCATGGCAGGAACTTGTTCTTTGATTTGTAACTATAGCTGTTTGCCAAGGTTGCTGCTGATCATGGTTTCCTCAGTGGGCCATGAACCTCTGGAGGCCTTTGTTTGATAAGAGCTTATCTCATTCCTGAGATTCATTTTATGGGTTGGCCTGCCTGAAGCTTTCTTTTGTCCACAGCTGTGCTGCCCTGTTGGAAGTTTTGTTTCTGGGCATTCATAAAGTGTTTTTGTCCTTTCTAGTCCCCTTTTATCACATTTTGAATCAGCCATTGAAAAGCTGAGGTGTTCCCGGCTTGTCGTGTTCATTACCATGACTCAGCTTTTCACGGTAGGGGTGATTCAGCTGGGAAGAGCATCGTTTTGACTCTGGTCCCCTGACTTCGATTTAGAACCTCTTTGCAGTAGATTCTGTTTTCCTTTTTGTATTTGGGGGGGAGGTCCCTGCCCAAGATAAGGCTGATGGAAATACTTCAGAAATGAGACTGGCTGCCTATACCTCTAGCCATACCAAAGGTTAGGGACTAAAAGGAATTTATGCGCCTAGACACGCGTTTCCATTCCACTCAGTGATCATTTATTGAGTACTTTGTGCTTACTTCTATGCTAGGTAGTAGGGATTTGGTGATTAAAATGAAACAGGCTTTGACTTCAACGAGTTTACAGAAATTGAGGAGAGGGAGGGACATGAAAAGGCAAGTAAATGCAAAGCAATTTTGTTGAGGGATGATACTAGCAACTATATGCTTTTTGTAGGAGGTGGTACTTGAAGGAAGCTGTTGACGTCACTTTCAAAGTGCACACTTCCAAAAGATACACTGGAGTACTTCATATCGTATGGGTCAGCTGGGTGGCACAGTGAATGGAGTGATGCTACTATCATCCCCCATCAAAATTACTTTGCATTTACTTGCCTTTTTTATGTCCCTTTCTCTACTCAATTTCTATAAACTCGTTGAAGTCAAAGCCTGTTTCATTTTAATCACCAGGAAGATGGGAGTTCAAATTAGGCTTCAGATATTTACTAGCTCTGTGACTCTGGACAAGTCACTTATCAGTTTTCTCATCTGTGAAATGGGGATAAATAGCATCTATGTTCTAGGGTTGTTGAGAGCATCAAATGAGATAACAATAGTAAAGTTTGTAAAAATTGTAAAGCCTTGGGGCAGCTAGGTGGTGCAATGGATAAAGCACCGACCCTGGATTCAGGAGGACCTGAGTTCAAATTTGGCCTCAGACCCTTGACACTTAGTAGCTGTGTGACCCTGGGCAAGTCACTTAACCCTCATTGCCCCACAAAACCCCCCAAATTGTAAAACCTGTCACATAATAAGCATAATAAGCACATAATGTTAGCTATTTCTATTGTTCTATATCACACATATATCTCGTATACAGGCATACCTTAGAAATATTGCAGGTTTGGTTTCAAACCATCACAATAAAGCAAATTTTGCAATCAAGCAAATCACATGGATATTTTGGTTTCCCAATACATGCAAAAGTTATGTTTACATAATTCTGTAGTCTCCTGTGTGCCATAGTGTTATGTCTAAAAAAAGCAATGTCCATAACTTAATTAAAAATACTTTATTGCTGCAAAATGCTAACCACCATCTGAGTTCACTTTTTGCTGGTTGGAGGGTCTTGCCTTGATGTTGATGGATGTGGATTGATCAGGGTAGTGGGTTACCTCTTGGCCTAGCTTGGCTTTTGACATGCCTTCCTCTCTAAGCTTAATCATTTCTAGCTTTTGATTTAAAGTGAGAGACATAAAACTCTTTCTCTTGAACACTTAGAGGCTGTTGTAGGGTTACTAATTGGCCTCCTTCCAGTATTGTTATGTCTCCTAATAGGGAGGCCCAAGGAGAGGGGGAGAGTTGGGGGAACAGCTGGTCGACAGAGCAGTCTGAATACACACATTTATCAATTAAGTTTGCTGTCTTATGTGGGGACCAAAACAATGACAATAGTAGGATCAAAGATCACTGATCACAGATCACCGAGCACTGTAATTGATATAATAGTAATGAAACAGTGTGAAATATTGTGAGAATTACCAAAATGTGACACAAAGTAAAGACAAATGTTGTTAGAAAAGTGGCACTGATAGACTTGCTTGATGCAGGATTGTCACAAACCTTCAATTTATAAAAACCACAATATCTGCAAAGTGCAATAAAGTGACATATGCCTATATATTGTATTTATAATATGTTACTGTATTTATTATTAATTGTTATTGTTATTATTATATTATCTCTGGCCCTATCGATTAATATGAAACCAAGATCTATTCCCATCTAAATCAGGCCCTGAGGCTAAGCTTGTTCATTCTTCACACTCTAGATATTTCCCTTTTTTATGATGTTATGTTTGTGAAAGTAAAAATCTTAAAATATAATCATATTTATCTATATAGCAAAGTGATAGTGTGGTACAGTAGATGCAAGTCCTTTCTGTAATAGGTATTAGCATTTTGACCTTTGACAAATTCTTTATCCTATCAGTGCCGTAGGCATCTCAGTAATCATAAATTACAATGAATTGTGGATCTTCATTGATGAAAGAAGTTTTCATATCAGGAATTCCCCCTGCTGATGAAATCACAACTTCAGACCAAAAAGAAAAGAAGAAAATGTATAGAATTCATTCACCATATGAGGTGAAAACTGCAGAGTTGACCACCTTTGTAAGTTGCCCACTTGATAAAATTGGGCGTATCTTAGCATTTTTGCCCTGTTTTTTTGCCATGTATAATTACTTATTTTAGCATACATTCATTACTTCATATAATTGACATTTATATAATGCTCTCAAGTTTGCAGAACACTTTAATTTGAACTTCACAGTAGCTCTCAAAGCAGGTACTATAAAGGCATTTTACAAGTGATGAAAATAAGGCTCAGAGACTTTTTGGGTGTGTGTGGGGGGCGGTTGTGATTAAGTGACTTTTAAGTGACTTCCCCAGGGTCACATAGCTAGTAAGTGTCTGAGGCTGGATTAGATATGTTAACATATTTGCCCATGATCAAAGAGGTAGGAAGTATCAGAGGAAAGGATTTGAACCAGGTCTTTCTAGTTACAGGTCTAGCATTTTATCTACTGCTATGATATCTCTCTAATATATAGGCCACATCTTACTTTGTGAAAGGTTTCTTGTACAGAGTAAAACAGTTAAGTAAAATTAATAACAACTTGCATCTGAAGGTCTGTAATATTAAAATAAAATTTTTTTCTTGTTATTCCCCCATCCCTTTGAGCGGAAAATAGAAAAAGCAAAACAACATTTTTTTTTTCTAACAGATATTCATAGTTAAGCAAAACAAATTGCCCCATTGGCTATACAAAGAAATAAATATCATTCCACATCCTAAATCCATAACCTGTTTGTCATCATCAGTCCTCTGGAATCATGAATAGTCGTATATTGGTCACAGTTCTTAACAGCTTTCAAAGTTGTTTATTTTACAGGGCTGTTATTGTATAAATTGTTCTTCTGGTTTTGTTTATTTTGTTCTACACCATTGGAAAAGTCTTCACAATTTTTCGTTTTTATGATATTGATGTTTGTTTTTTCTGGTTCTGCTTGCTTCACCTTGCGTCAGTTCATATAAATCTTTCCATAAGTATTTGATATCTATTTCTTCATTAAGTACAGTACAATCATATTCCATAACATGTATGCAATACATGTCTATATGTATATGTAGGTTTATCTCGATATAGGTGTATATATTTGGGTGTATATATGCACTTATATGTGATAGAATATGATATATGTGTGTGTGATAAACACACATTCATATGTACACCATGATTTATCCAGCCATTCCATCTTAAGGGTTTTTTCCTTCTATATGTATTAGCATATATATTGGAACCCATTTATTAATCACTGTAGAAAATGACCATTATTCCTTATTTGGGTAGCTAGGTGGCGCAGTGGCTAGAATGTACGGTCTGGAGTCAGGAAGACCTGAGTTCACAGTTGGCCTCAAACTCTTAACTAGCTTTGGGACCCTGGACAAAGTTAAAGGCTAAAATTCTAGCTATTCTGTCTAAAATATCTAATGAGTGGTCGCCAATAAATTATAAGCTTTAGCAAGAGTTAGGCTTTTTAGCATTTATTAAGGAGAATAAGAATTTGGTAAAGAGAGAAGAGAAGGCCTAGTTTCCTATCTATTAAAGGGAGAACACATTTCTAGCTCCCTTTTCCACCAGTGTCCTCAGGAAAAGAGAGAGTGACAGAGCACCCGGGTCCCCCTTCCTCCTCCCACCAGCAAATGTCACTTCCTGATGCCAAAGATGCATGGTCTTGCCCTCAAAGACCTTCCTTTCATGGGGGAGCTTTTCTACAGTAAGTCTCCAGCAGGTGGCGTCATTCCAATCATTATAAGAAGTTACTGAACCCTGTTTGTCTCAGTTTCCTCATCTGTAAAATGAGCTGTAGAAGGAAGTGACAAACCACTCCAGTATCTTTGCCAAGAAAACCCCAGATGGGGTCACAAAGAGTTGGACAGGACTGAAACAATTGAACAATGAAATTTCTTATTTAAACGTGCTGCTGATCAATATTATTGGCTGGTAGGATCCACTGCTCTCTTGAAAAGCCACCTTCTGTCTCTCTGCTCTAAAATGCCACAGTCCCCAAGAATGACCCTATCTCTGGCATCTTCCCAAGGCACAGTTGAGGTTTAGCAAGGATTTAGCATGCGGGTCTGAAGGCCAGCTGGCCACCTCAGCATTTCTGCCTAGGAATGCCGTAACTAGGTTACTTAAGGAAAACAGACGGGGAAAGAGGGTGGTATATCTTTTGGAGAAATGTGATATTCTTCATTGAAGAGTTTGTGTGGAAAGAAGGAAGATCTAGGCAAGGTTTGTGGGTACAGTTGGGTTGCAGAGATTCATCAGCTGATTCCCAGATCTATTCTTCATGTATGAATCTATGTTTCCACGTGTTGGTATTCAGGAATGGTGCCAGGAAGTTGTGGTATTTATGTCCTAGGACTGTCATCTGCCCTGGAGCTGGGGCCTCTATCCTTTTGGGGAGAGAGTTGAATAAAGGCATGATCAGGTTAAGCAAGGGCTATGCTCCTGAGAATACCACTGACCCTGCCAGCTATGACAGGTTAGCTTGATATTAATGGAAAGAGTCCTGGACTTGGAAATAGAAATGGAATTAATGGAAAGAGTACATAGACTATCAGTAGAATGCTGGACATCTCCACTTAACCTCTCTGAGCCTTCAGTTCCTTATAATTAACATGAGGATAATAATAGTCTCACTACCTATTTCACAGGGATTTTAATACTGATAGTGCCTTTTACCTCATGGCCCAATCCTTCTTCTCCCTACCCCCGACTCTAGAGTCACTCAAATTTGATTCCTGGGGTCTGTTCCAAGATCATTTTCTCTCCTTGGCTGTCATGGAAATCTCTAAAACGGCTCTCATCCAGGTCCCCCAAATATCATTAACAGAGTACCCAGCTCCCCTATCAGCACTTGAGGTAGCAAATACAAAAGAATTATGGGGTGGCCTTTATTTCTCTCCTTCATACGAGGGCATGATGGTAACCCCAAAACAGGTATAAAAATGCATAAAGTATTCAGCCCATCAGCTCTTCCTGGAAGGTAATTGAATTTGGGATAATTGAATTGAGGCAATCTTTTTATATTCCTGTGACTGATTTTTTTCCCCACAGAGTCCTACAGAATTCTTTTAAGACTGGTAATATCACCTTATGGCTTAGGCTCTCTCACTCACTCCCACCTGCAAAGTAAACACACTTTGAGGGCTACTGAACAAGTGTCCCCTTTCCATTGGACCTACACCGTCAAGTAACCCAATCATTGTAAAAGGAGGTAAAAAGGCATAGATTTCTTCCACAAACCCCACTCCCTCCCCATCTCCATTCCCCCCTTCCAATTAACTTCAGGGACTATGTTCGGATTCTTCTTCAAGAAACTTGTTATTGAGGAAGTCTGTCTTTAGAAAGCCAACACTGCCAGAACTCTGGAATTTGGTGATCACCCTTGAGACATTGCTCCAGAAATTTCCCTTTTCTGGGTGGACTTCTATTCAGAGCCTGGGATCATGGTTCCTAGGGACTTCAAAATTCTTCTTCTTCTTGGGGCAGCTGCGTGGTACAATGGATAGAGCATCAGCTCTGGAGTCAGGAAGACCTGAGTACAAATGCCTGCAGACACTTACTAGCTACGTGACCCTGGGCAAATCATTTAACCCTGATTGCCTCAAAAAGAAAAATTCTCCCTCTTCTACACGGATTTGAGATTTAGGAATATTGTCCAGTTACTACTACACTTTCAGTTCTTATCCCATACATGCTTATGCTTTGAATCACTATTAAATGTTCCTAGAGGGAAAAACTATACATGGGTAGGAATGTGTTCCCTTTTTCCTTCAGTCTCTGATCTGTTGTCTGAAGACAAAAAAATTCAAGAATGAGAAAGCTGATCTGTCAGCCTTTTGTTTTTGTTTTTTTGGTTTTGTTTTGCTTTTTAGAGCATTGGGGAGGAACAAGCTTCTATGAGAAATTCCAACTATCTTGATTGTGCTTTATCTATTTTTAAAACTGCCTGTGAACTCTCTGTAAGGCAGAGGTGTCAAATTCAGAGACCTCCATGTTCCTGAATGCTCTGAACCAATTAAAATGTAATTGGGAAATATTTAACAAAATAAATAAAAATATGATAGAACATTGATGATGTTAACGTGTATTTTTCTAAGTCAGTATGTGTCCAGCATGGGTAGTTTAGTGACCCCCATTTCTATTTAAGTCTGACACTACTTCTCTAAGATACCAGATGTCTCTAGACAGAGCTCCATATATGGTTATCTAATACTTATCAGACTGATCTGGGAGTCACCAGATCAAATCTCTCTTACAGCTGTAGAAATGTTAGTTTTTATCATTAGGTTTCTTGACAGAACATACAAACTAGCTTGGAGATTTGAAGTTAGGAAATCCAGAATCTGCAGCTTAGATACTGATCTGAGATCCTTGAACTTAATTGACTTTCTTAGCATATTTGGCTGTACTACTTTAACTTTCCCCTGGCCTCTGAGGGAAGGGGCTCTACTCTGCATGTTGGCAACCATTGGAGGCCTTGACGGAATTGACGGAATTCTCTTTACTACCTTTCTGCCAGACTTCCCCCTCTGTCTCTGTGGTCTCTGTGTGGCCCTGATCTCATCCCTTGAACTGCTGATAGACTGAACAACACTTAGTATCCTTAGGGCTCCCCTGTATCATATTAGCATAGTCTTCTTGATAGTATAATATAACTTTGTGAAACCTCTTCCTTGGCGGTGCTACTGATTTGTTTATAAAAATGCACAGATGCATTCTTCTAGTTCTAAAATTCCCCAAAGTAAGTGAGGGGAAAAATATTATTTTTAGGAGCAGGCCAAAAAAATTGTTAAAAGAAGGGCATTAGAATAGACATCTGGAAAGTACATATTATCATAGATTTAGAGCAGGAAAGGACCTTAGAGATCATCTATTTCAACTGTCTTATTTGACAAGTGAAGAAACTGAGGCCCAGAGAGGTTAAGTATTTTCCCTAACATAGGTCATTAAGTGGTAAAACTGGTTCTGAAGACAAAACTGACCAAATTTAAGATCTGTAAATTTCTTCCTATCACCTTTTTTTTTAATTTTTATTTATTTATTTAAAAAAAAAATTTTTTTTAGTGAGGCAATTGGGGTTAAGTGACTTGCCCAGGGTCACACAGCTAGTAAGTGTCAAGTGTCTGAGGCCAGATTTGAACTCAGGTATTCCTGACTCCAGGGCTGGTGCTCTTTCCACTGCGCCATCTAGCTGCCCCCCATCACCTTTTATGATCATTTTAGGCATCAGTTTTTCCTTCATGGACCCACAGTTGATAAGTGTCTAAGGTTTAATATGAATTCAGATCTTCCCTACTCCAGGCCCAGCACTCTATCCTATATCCACTAAGCAGAGACATAACAGAGCCCCTGTGACATTCAGGCTCTTTTAGGAGCTAAACCTTTCAGTGATACAATAGGTCAATTAGTATTAAAAAAATAAACATGCTCTGTAGAGCTATAGGGGCTGGGGGGTGAGGAAGAGTCAGGTGTGAAGAATATCATGAATATAGGTAAGTTAAAGAGAAACCAATCACTTACCTCCAAGACAGAGTATGGAAAGTCATCTCTGAAATGGTCAGGGTATAGAACCAATCAGCCTCAGAAAACATTTATTGGACACCTACTATGTGCAAAACTCTATGCAAGCCTTCTCTTTTTCAGAGTTTATAATAGCATATAAGATGTTGGATGTAGGAAAACTGGGACACTGATGAACTTTTGGTGGAGTTTTGAACTCATCCAACCATTCTGGAAAAGAATTTGGAACTATGCCCAAATCACTATAAAACTATGCAATACCATTGATAGATCTATATCCCAAAGACATAAAAAAAAAGGGAAAACAACCTATTTGTACAAAAATATTTATAACAGCTGTTTTTGTGGTGGCTAAAAAATTGGAAATCATGCCCATCAATTGGGGGAATGACTGTGCTATATTATTGTAATGGAATATTATTGTGCTATATGAAATGACAAGCAGGAGGATTTCAGAAAAACCTGGGAAGATGTACATGAACTGATGCATAGTGAAGGGAACAGAACCAGGAGAAGGTTTTACACAGTAACAGCAATATCGTTCAGTCAAGAACTGTGAATAACTTAACTGTTCTCAGCAATGTAATGATCCAAGATAATCACAAAGGACTAATGATGAAGCATACTATCCAGCTCCAGAGAAAAAAACTGATATTTGAATACAGAGTAAAGCATGCTTTTTTACTTTCATTTTTTCTTTATTCTAATATTGTACGAAATGACTAATATGGAAGTGTTTTACATAATTGGAAAAAATAGAATATAAGTTCATTAAGGAAAGATGATACTGTTTCATATATCTTTTTTCCCCCAATAGTATGTAGTATGTACTTTGGCCATAATTCTTTAATGAATGACTAGGAAAAATGAATGACAGAAATAAGGTACTAATTAAATGGGTCATTTGTAACAAGTGAGAGATTTTCTAAGATGGGAAAATATAATTGTGCTTAACAACTGGGAAGAGCCAATGGGGAGGAAGAGATTAAAGATGTTTGGAGGTTGTGGGGAGGGAAGTAGAATTTTTAAAAAAATTTTCTCTCCAAAAGCTACCGACATAGAACCTTAGATGAAAAGTCAATGTAATTTCTTTTCTTTTATTACTTAGGAAAAATGTTACACCATACTTGCTTTTTAACTTAAGCATGACAAATAAAATTCTTTATTCATTAAGTACAACCAAAGAGCATTGGATTTAGAATCAGAGGCCCCCTGGATAAGGAAAGAATTTATGGCCAAACAAGAGTTATACAGAATTATGAGATATAAAATACATGATTTTGATTATTTTAAATTAAAAATTTTGTGCACAAACAAAACCCATTTAGCCAAGTTTAAAAGAAAATTAGAAAGCTGGGGAATTTTTCTACAGTGAGTATCTCTGATAAAAGTCTCATCTCTCAAGTATATAGAGAACTGAGTCAAACTTATAAGAATATGAGTCGTTTCCCAATTTATAAATGGTCAAAGGATTTGAACAGGCAATTTTCAGAAAAAGGAACCAAAGCTATCTCTAGTCATAAAACCACCTGGGTTAAAATAAAATCCCAATTTTACTACCACTTTGGAAACATTGATAAATAATTTCATTTATCTGGACCTCTGTTTCCTACTTTGTAAAATGGGGATGATTGGACTCTTGACCTTTATAATTCCTTCAGATTCCATATCTATAATCCGACTTAAAAAGTTCTTGTGTTTTATATTATGAACAGTTAAGGTGGCAGATAGAGAAATAGAAGGGAGAGCATAGAGAAAGGAAGAAATAGAGGAAGAGGGAGAATGTAGTAGGAGAAGAAAGATTTAGATATGGAATCATTGAAATATTCTGGAAAGTATATTTCAGAAAATATTAACTAAATGAAGTGTTATAACAAAAATAGATCATATTATTAGTTCAAATACAGCTTATGTTTCCCTACTTTCTGTGGCACCCTTCTTTTTTGTCCCCATTTCTCCTCAAAAACCAAAAGAAAACATTGGTTTTTGTAAAACCTGAGCATAGAACTTCAGTTGGCTTTTGTCTTTTCCACTTACAGTTTTCTGTCATAAAGAGAGAAAGAACAAGTGTAGGCATATTCCAGTGGATCTGTCATCTCACCAATTTGCATACTCCATGGGGCAATGCAGATCAGAACTCATACATGCTTGCCCATCCCATCTAATTCTGAGGAGTCAACCCCAGGTGATAAAGGCTGTCCTTTTGCTTTCCCTTTACCGTATGTAAATATCAGTGGAGTACATGGGCTAATCATGTATCCCTTGCTCTTGCCCTGTATAAAAAATATATATATATATATATATATATATATATATATATATGTATATAAACACACACAGCTAACATTGTTATAACACTTTCAGTGTGCCATGTACTGTGTAAATAAATACATTACGGATATGTCATTTGATCCTCATACAACTCTGTGAAATAGGTACTATTATAACCCATACTTTACAGTTGAGGAAACTGGTAGAGGTTAAGTGACTTATCCAGTGTCCTACAACTAGTAAGAGAGATTGGATTTGAACTCAAGTCTTCTTGACTCCAGGCCTGGCTCTCTATCCACTGCATTGCCTAGCTGCAAGCAGCCATCTTTATTTTTTTTTCCCCCTAATTACATTTTTCAGTGACATCCTTTGTATTGCTTTGCCTTCATAATACTTGTTTACACAATGCTGTGGTCTTTTAAGTCCTATCTTTTGCCTCTCAGTTGCTTTTTGGTTGATCTCCAATGGCAGCTTTTCTGGAGACTATAACGTTCCATGACTTGGAGCCAGCCTTACAACATTGCTGGAAGAATATCAGTATTATAGAGACAGAGGCCTTTGTTTCAGGGACAAGCTGGGGCCATTAAAATAATTTCGTCAGTTTCCCAGCGGCAATCCAGCCCACTCTCTTCTCCTTCTAGTCAATTCCATACTCAAGTCATTATGTATCTGCAGATTGAGATAGCCAGTGTAGCCACAGAGGGGAAAAAAATCATCTCTGGGCTCCAGCATTAGTGATCAGAACAATTGCTCCTTGGAACTGGGGGTGAGATCTCAGGACCTCCTGACCCTTTCCTTGGAATAGCTTCTGGAATAGCCTCATTAGGTTTTAGGGAAAGAAAGGAATGAATTTAGTGGCATATAGCAAGGACATTCAAGATAAGCAGGATAGGATCGGCAGAACACAAGTAGAATGTATTTTAGATTAGTTATTGGGGTATTTTTCCCGATTGGAAGAAATTATGATAAATACATATTATATAATGCTTGAAATTTTAAAATAAATTAACCAGCATTTATTAAGTGCTTTCCCCAAGCTAGGAACTATGCTAAATACTCAGGATACAAATCCTGCTATCTGACTAGACCTGTTTTCCCAAAGCCTGTCCTTTTATGGAAGCTGTGTTTGTTCTTTACCCCCACCTCCACCCTGAGCTAACCTGTAGGTATGTGTAGTCATGGACTGGGTCAGCTGAGGAGGTAAAGGCCCTGGGCTCTGATACATATTCTTTTTTAAAGTTAATTTTATGTATTCTTTTTAAAGTTAATTTTACCTTTAAATTATGTTTTGATGACTTAGATCATAATCTCTTTTTCCAAAAAATTTTAAAAATCATATACTTGAAAAAAGTTGAATGCTTGCTTTTAATGATATTTTGCTTTTTTTAAAATCTAAGGACACAGAATACTGTTATTCCTTAAAATTTATTTTTATGAATGATAAAGACAGATTTTTAGAAAAAGAACATGGTATTTTTACTTCCTTTCCTAATTCCTGAGCCTAAAAATACTACTATACTTTGTTTGGGGCAAGAAGCAATATTATAATACTAGAGAATTAGCTGTATGGTCAAAGTTATTACAACACATTAACTTCAATTTAGAAACACAAAATGAATGTACCCACTGGCTTTTGAATATTTTTTAAAAACTTGTTCCTGGTTATATTGATAATTATCACACCATGGTTTGTTGTCTAGCAACTCACTCAGTCCCTATACTTATCCCCCTATAGCATCATTTCCTATTGCAACAGATTTCTGTCTAAGTCTGAGTGGATTGATAATCCAGTTTGGGAAGTATAAGTTTAGGAAGTAGTGAAACTATTTTTTTAAATGAAATTTAATTCAGTTTTTTTTAGTTTTTCCATTTTGGGGGGAAATATTGAAAGTTTTGACAGCTTCCTTTCTTATGGAAGAGAAAGCAACTGTGTATTAGAAAATCACTTTCAGTTACTCGTGTGCTTATAGAAAGCCTTAAAAAAAACTTGTTTTCCTCTAAACTGGTTATCTAGAAATTTCACATCCAAATTATTGTCCCTAACATTTACCAAAGATGGTATTGATTGCAGTTATTTTTTCTGTCTGTCTTATTTGCTTATTTGGATTAAATATCAGTGAAATATCTTTAACTTCTAAGTGGTGAGCTGTGCATAGTAAGGATAATTTCCCTTTATAGGGCTTTCTAGTGTGATTATTTAATAGCTTTTGCAGTGATCTTTTACTGTGATCATCTTTAACCAAAGTAAACTGAAAGAGCAAATATTGATTTTTTTAACTGTCTACTTTCCTCACATGCCGCTACAGGTGCCATCCACTCATATGTTGCCTATAGGAACTTATCAGAATTTAATGTTCTTTCCCACATTTTGCCTATTGAATGACTTTAGACTGCAAGGGTTGAGTATCTATAGGGTGAATGAACATCATCTTATTAGGCCATATGACCATTCATATTTTAAAACGTGAATGTATCCTGCCCTGGCAGAATTTGGTATATATTTATCTCTCCTCCTTCATTGACCTGTTTTGTGTTTTTGTGGATATTCTCTTGACCAAAGCAGATTGTGACTTCTTTAGTAAATGGTGTTCTGGTGCTATGGCAGGGGAGGCAGGGGCGTCACAAACACTCCACCTTCTCATGATAATAAGCCTTCCCAGATTAAGTTAGGTTGGCCGCCAGACAACAGTCCTGTAACTTGCCAGATCTAGATCTAGCCTTTCCAGAGTGGGTAGGGTCTATCAGAACTTGTGGCTCAACTAGCAAAGTTTTGAGAGCCTGGTATTATCTTATACCATGACATCCAGGGTATGAGCAAAGTTTAGTTTATAGTGTATTAAGGCAAAATGGACAAACCTTTAACTGATTGAAATGTAAGACAGCATTCAGGCACTATGCCAAACGTTCACTTGTAAGTTACTTGTTTGGAGCTCGAGACATCTTTTCTTACAAAAAATTTTTTTTAAATTGTAGTTAGTGGCATTCCTTGGTTATTTCCAAACCGTGTTGACTACACTCTGAACATCTTCCTCATCTTCCTGCACTGTGCTCTGCTCTTGGGACCTTAGACTCTGGGAGATGAGTTTTTCCTTTCTTCCCTCGAACCAGGTCACTTGCCAGTCATTTCCAAAGCATCTCAGTGTATGTGTCCTCTTCTTCCTGGTTCTCCTTCCATTCCATTAGAATGTAAGATGTAATATAGGTTGTTTGTTTTTCTTGCCTGTATTTGTATCCCTAATGCTTAGCAAGTAACTGGCATCTTGTTTGTTCACTTATTTCAGTTCTGTCCAACTCTTCACGATCCCTTTTGAGGTTTTCTTGGCAGAGATACTAGAGTGGTTTGCCATTTCCTTCTCCTGCTTATTTTACAGATGAGGAAACTGAGGAAGACAGGGTTAAGTGATTTGCCCAGGTTCACACAGCTAGTTAAGTGTCTGTGGCTTGATTTGAACTTAAATCTTCCCAACCCTAGGCCTGGTTATATCCGTGACACCAAGATACCCCAAATAATATCTAGTAAGTGTTTAATAAATGGTTTTTTTCATTCATTCTTCTGCCAGCCATCCATAGGTATGAAAAGATGGGAGATTCAAGAGAATTCTATGATATAAGGTCCCTGTCTTTAGTGAACTTATAGTTTAGTTGAGGAAGAAAAATTAATGTGATAAGAGACAGTAGATTTAATCCATAAACTCTGTGCTGTTGATGATTTCAATGAACACACATGATAAGTTGATAAGATTTCAAGTGTGTGTGTGTATGTGTGTGTGTAAATCACAGAGTCTTAGAGTTTGAAGGGACTTCAGAGGTTATCTTATTGAATCCGTACAAATGGTCATACATTAGACATAATTCATCCCATTTTAGTTAGTTTTAATTGTTCAGAAATTCCAATCCATACTCCCTTACATTGAGTCAAAATTTGCCTTTCTGTAACCTCTGTCCATTTTTTAGTTTTATGCTTGGGTCACCAAATATTAGGAGTACACAGTCAAGACAGAATGAGTGTTTTTCATCTTTGATCTTAGCTCCCTTTGATTCTTGAACCATGGGCAAAGTATGTAACTTCTTAGCCTTGGTTTCCCCGTGTATAAAACTAAGCTAATGACATGGTACTCTAAATGCTCAGGACTTGAAAGAGTGAATTAGCTGTTTAAGAGGTTATTGAGTATGGGAATTGGGTACTAATGATGTATTTCAGTAGTGCCTTTCATCCAGAGGTCTAGTAATGGTGACCATCTTCACATTTTGTGTAAAGAGAAGCCTAGGAAGACTGCATGTTTACTGTGCCCATTTTTATATACAGAAGCAAAGATTAAGAACTTGAGTTGTCTGATGTTACTTTATCAGTGACACTTCTCAGAAAGGGTATTTTGAGGCTTAGTAGTGGCAAGAACTGTGGATTCAGAATCAGAGGAAGTGGGTTCAAATGTTGGTCTGCTAGTTACTTCCTCTGTGAATTGGTCAAGTTCATCAGCAATAGTAGCAAAATATTATCTAGATTTTTGCCCTCTAGGTTATGACATTTTCTCTCATTTTGTTTTACTAAAGATTATTTAGGAAAGGATTGTGAAATTCACTATCATAAGGGTTTGTTTCAAATACAAATGACCAAAAAGAACAATTAGAGTTAGGTTAATGGTGTTATGTTATTTTTGATTTTGAAGCAAATTCCCTTCTCCACCCCCCCACGCCCCAGCCCATAAAGATGGATGTTGTGGAATTTTTTTAGAGCTAGTGTAACCTTACAGATCAGTTCGTCAACAAGAATTATTAAGTGCCTACTATGTGCCAGGCACTGTGTTAAGCACCAGAAACACAAAGAAAGCAAGGGGAAAAGTCTAATTTGGGAGACAGCATGCAAACATACAAAATAACTGTGTACAAACGTATATACAGGATACATTAAAGATAAGGGGGGAAGCTCCAGCACAAAGGAGGATTGGGAAAGGTTTTGTGTAGAGGGTAGGATTTCATCTGAGACCTGAAGGAAGCCCTGCGTCAGAGGGAGAAAATTCCAAGACTTATTCCCTGTCAGGTATTCTTTGATCTAGTGACACTAGCCCCTCCCCCTCCCCCGCCCATTTCACAAATAAAACATTCCATCTCTTGCTCTGGGCATTCTCTCTGTCTGTCTACCGTGCTTGGAACTCTTTCTCTTTTCTGATTATTGACCTCCCGACTTCCTTTTAATTCCCAACTAAAATCCGACATTTTAAAGAAAGCTTTCCACAGCCCCTCTTAATTCCAGTGCCTTCCATCTGTTAATTATTTCCTATTTATCTGAATATAGCTTGCTTTCTATATATTTGTTTGCATGTTGTCTCCCCAATTAGATTTTAATCCTCTTGAAAGCAGGGACTGTTTTTGGTTTCTTCATGTATTCCAGCACTTAGCACAGTGCCTGGCATATAGTAAATGCTTAATTATTGATTGATTGGGGAACAGCCGGTGAAAATGCATAGTTGGGAGATGGAGTAACTTGTTCAAGGAAACAGCAAAAAGTACTTGAAAGGGGGAGTAGGACGATGATAAAAGTAGGTGGGAGCCGGGTAACGAAGGTCTTTGAATGCCAAATAGTATTTTATATTTGATATTGGAATTAGTAGGGAACCACTGTAGTTTATTGAATAAGGATAAGGTGCTGTATGTGACATGATCAGATCTGTACCTTAGAAAGATTAGTTTGACAGCTGAGTGGAAGATGGACTAGAGTGGGCAGAGACTTGAGGTAGAGAGACCCTTCAGCATATTATTGCAATAGTGTGGGCATTAGGTGATGATGAAGTCCTGCTCCAGGGTGGTAGCAGCACCAGGAGAGTGAGGGGAGCATTTTTAAGGTGGGTGGTAGGGAAGGAAGAAGTGAATAAGTATGTAGTCCCTAATACATGTTAAGCTCCTAATACAACTATGTGCTAAGTGCTTTATGAACATTATCTCATTTGATCATTACAACAGCCTGATGCTATTATAACCACTTGGCATTTTAGGAAACTGAGGCAGAAGTTAAGTGACTTCCTCAGGCTCACACAGGTAGTATGTCTGTGGGCAGGATTTGAACTCAGATCTTCCTGACTCCAGTCTCAAGATTTTATCTACTGTGTTTCCCGGTTTCCATACAAGAGATATTATGGTAGTAATGTCAGGATTTGGCAAGAGATTGGATATGGAGGGTAAGAGTGCAAGGAATGGAGTAATATACCCAGTTTGGGAGCCTGGGATGGTGGTGATGCCATTGACAGTTATCAGAACATCAGGAAGAGGGGAGAGCTAGGGAGAATTTTGGACCTGGCAAGCTTAAGACATCTGTGGAATATCCTTTTGGGGATGTGCAATATAGTCAGTTGGAGATATGAGGCAGGAAATCAGGAGAGAGGCTAGAGCTGGGAATCATCAGCCCAGAGATGAGTGAGTTATTGGGAACTGATGAGATCATCAAGTGAAATAGCCAGCCTCACTTTAAGATGGACACAGGCCGAGCCCAACCTCCATTTCTCTCATCTTTCTAGTGGGGGTTCCATCATTTACTAGCTATTTGTCCTCTAGCTTCCTGGCACTCACTTTCCTCATTTGTCAAATGGGAGATGTTAGATAACATGGCCTTTGTGGACACTTCCAGGTCTACATTTATGATGCTAATAATTATTATAACTAACAGGTTTAAAGTGTTTTATAAACCTTATTTCATTTGATTTGAACAATCCTATAAGGTAATTACAATAGATGATATAACCCTATTTTACAGATGAGGAAATTGAGGCTAAGAAGTCACCTTACTCAGGGTAACTGAGATGCTTGGAAGAATGAGGGCTAGAACTTGTCTCTTGGCCAGTTCTTTCTCTGTCACAAACTACCTCATTTTTAAGATTTCTGTAAATAACCAGCATTTAAAATATTTCTATAGAGAAGTATAGAAAAGTAAGTTTCTTGTTAAATATTATGAGCTTGTGTATTGTGATGAAATAATGAGATTTAGCAGATACTCAAAGACCTACCTGGAGATTAATCTAGACTGATTGAATCAAGTGAGAGTGATTAACTGCTGATTAGCCTACTTCAAGTTAACTGGATTGTAATCACACTTTGAGAACACCTTCAGAACCAATCGATTTGGATGACACCAACCAATCAACTTGAAGCAGTGTGTAAGGACCGCCTCTGTTCCAGACCTATAAAAAGCTTCCACAATCAGTTTGCTGGAGAGAGTTCGTGATTGAAGCAGGCTTGTGGTAGAGGACTTGAGGAAGAACCAGACTAGGCTGGAACTCTAGGCTAAATAGGCTTTTTTCTTAACTTTCTGAACTCCATGGGAATATCTGTATGCTTTAATAAATATTTAATGCCCAAGGACTGGTGATAAAGCTTCTAATTTAAGGCGACCACAATTTAGATTTTTAAACATCACAGTATGAAACACTGGGAGGAGCACTAGCCTTGTTTGTGCCATCCTTACTTGGACATGAAACAGATGCTCTTAGGACTTCTAATTCAACCCTATAGTAACTAACATACATTGTGTTAGAGGATAAGCTCCCTTAATGTAGGGACTGCTTTTTTGTTGTTGTTTATTTGTTTTGTCTTTGTATATAGGGAATTGCCTTGCCTGTAGTAGACATTTACTAGATGCTTCTTTTTTTTCCTCCTAGGGCAATGAGGGTTAAGTGACTTGCCCAGGGTCACACAGCTAATAAGTGTCAAGTGTCTGAGGTCAGATTTGAATTCAGGTCTTCCTGAATCCAGGGCCAGTGCTTTTGCCCCCTTAGATGCTTCTTGAATCAAATTGCAATCATAACAATTATGAATTGACACTGACATTTAAATTTCACTGTCTCCAACATGTCAAAGAAAAATAATATTAACGTTGTACTCTGCATTGTAGATGCTCTGCCAGAAATGATTAAAAATTAGCATTAATACCCCAAGAACTGCCTCCCCCCCAATGGCTTCAGACATCTCCTTTACTCAGAGGAATTGAGGTAACAGTTATGGGAATGTTGAATAAAGAAAAGATCATGATACGTTAAAATAACACACTTGCATTAACATTCCAAAATAGTTGTCACTACTCAGTTTCTTCCTTGACCACTGTCCTTGAGGATTGCTTAGGGCTTGTTCTCAGCAAACAATGGATCCTTTGTGAATAGAGAAGTGTTGGTGGTAACCCCATCCTTTCTGTATTTGTAGAAAGAGGATACTGCCCTTAGATCATTTAATAGTCCAGGCTCTTCAAGGGTTTGAGTGAAGGCAACATGCATAACCACACTAGAGGTTCTCTTTGTTCTAAGTTTAGTTACCATCCCTAATCCATTTGTTCTAAAGGGAAAAATTTGGAAAGGATTTTTTAGACCAGAGAGAATACTATTTCTTAATATTTCTAGAGAAACGAAAAGGGAGTTGTTGGGTTTTTTTATGCTTAACTAACACTGTTGCTAGCCTTTCCAGAGTGAGTTCATAGTCCTACTTGTCTTCTATGTTACTGAAACAGATTAAAATCACGTCTCATGTTTATATAAGATTTTTTTTTTCTTCGTGGGGCAATGGGGGTTAAGTGACTTGCCCAGGGTCACACAGCTAGTGAGTGTCAAGTGTCTGAGGCCGGATTTGAACTCAGGAACTCCTGAATCCAGGGCCGGTGCTTTATCCACTGCTCCACCTAGCTGCCCCCTATATAAGATTTAAAGACAGTGTTTTACTTAAAGCAGCCCTGTGCATTCGAGAGTTCAGGTATTAGGATTTCCATTTTCCTGATGTAGAAACAGCCTAATGGAATTAAGTGACTGGATGTAGATCAAGATAGTTGGTAAGTTTCAGGTACACGAATGCAAAGAACTATAAACACAACCAAAAGCCATGGTAGAAGTTGGTGAATAAATAAATGATATATAAGTTCAGTTCTGAGATGGCAAACAGTGGGTACTCAGGGATATTTCATGGATTAGGTTCCATAAGTCTCTTCTAGTTTGCCAAGGAAAGCAGGATTCAGAAAAAGGATTATAATTTCGGGGTCTGTTGAAACGAAACAGTGGAAACCATTGGCCATTTCAGAGAATTTAGGAGCTTGAAGGGGAAAGGGAGTTTTGCTGGTCATTGGGGTTTGGTTTGGTGAGGATTTCAGTGGTTGGGAGCAGACAGGAGGAACTTTTACAAGGGGAAGGACATGCTGAAGGGAAATTCTGTGGCAACCACAAATAACAGAATCAGGTATAACAGTGCTCTAGTCTTTGGCAGGTCAGCGTGCCCCCTCGCTTCTGCTGAACCTGTTATCTGAAGATGTAAAAAGGTCTCTGAAGATCTTGAGATAAACAGTTCTGGGATACAGGTAGCAAATGCTGCCTTAGTGATTTTATGGAGGTGTCAATTTGAGACTGGCTGACATCACAGAGCGAGGTAGATCAATTATGTGCCAGCACTGAGGATACCTATAAAAATGAAAATCTCTGCCCTCACTCAGGGAGTTTAGATGATATTGGAGGAAACAGTGTAGCATAAATGACTATATAAAAATAAAGTTAAGGAAAATTTTTGAGGGGGGCGGGCAGGCAGAGGGCACTAGTGATTGGGATTGATGACGAAGGATAAGATACTGTGCCCTAATAAAGGCTTTCACCACAACTTTTGTAAAATACAGCGATAATGACTGTGAACTGCCCCCCTTATCAGTAACAATCTTTCTCCTCAGTTTCATCTAACAGTTTGTTTCTCTAATGCATTTATTGCAAACAGGCTGGCCTAGTGGATAGAAGGTCAGCCTTGGAGTCAAGAGGTCCATCCTCAGACACATACTTGTTGTATGACCTTAGGCAAGTCAATTAACCCTTTGTTGTCTTCATTGTCTCCAGGCAACTGCTGTCCAAAGCCAAGACTCTACCTCTGGTCTCTGAATTTGTTTTCCTTTTCTTTTTTCTTCCTTCCTTCCTTCCTTCCTTCCTTCCTTCCTTCCTTCCTTCCTTCCTTCCTTCCTTCCTTCCTTCCTTCCTTCCTTCCTTCCTTCCTTCCTTCCTTTCTTCCTTCCTTCCTTCCTTTCTTTCTTTCTTGGTAGGGTAATGAGGGTTAAGTGACTTGCCCAAGGTCACACAGCTAGTAAGTGTCAGGTGTCTGAGGCCAAATTTGAACTCAGGTCCTTCTGAATCCAGGGCTGGTGCATTATCTACTGTGTTACCTAGCTGCCCCTTCTGAATTTGTTGTCCAAAATAGGAGTTCCCTATATCAAAGAAATGGCAAGTGTGGACCAAACCAACAAAATGCTTATCTTGCAATATATATGTGATGGTTATTTGCATTTGTATCTGACCCTCTTAGCACAGTAAACTCTTTATGGAGAAGGGACTATGTCTTACTGAACTTAGTATTAGCTCTAGTGGAGCAAAGTGGATAGCGTGCCAGGCCTGGAGTCAGGAAGACTCTTCTTTCTGAATTCCCGTCTGGCCTCAGACACTTACTAGGTTTGTGACCCTGGGCAAGTCATTTAACCCTGTTTGCCTCAGTTTCCTCATCTGTAAAATGAACTGGAGAAGGAAATGGCAAACCACTCCAAATGGGGTAATGAAGAGTTGGACACAACTGAAGTGATTGAACAACAACACAGTTTTGCTGTGGTGCCTTTATTAAGCAAATGCTTAATAAATATGCAATGAATGACCTATTATTGTAGTCCTTTAAAAATATTCTAACCCTACAGTTTATTCAGTGGAATACCAGATATTTACTGAATTCCTCTTAGGTGCCAAGTAACTACTTTGGGTAAACATTTTGCTGTTATGCTATTGCCTTCTATAAATTACTATTTTTTAAGACTTAAGGATGTAGTTTGATAATGTCTTCCCTCTCCCCAGCCCTTTCTATGATATTGTCACTGATGTAAGAGGATGTTTGTTGAAATTGTTCAGATGTAGTTGTGACCTCTGTCTCATTTCTGCCATGTGGTTGGTGGTGACTAGTTCCTGGTATGTCCCCCATCTCTGCCCTTATTTCTGTACTGCAGAGGCATGACATCTGCCCACGGATCCACAAGCTCTGAGCCGGCTCTAGACTAACCATAAAGAGGCATTGTTAGAGAGGAGAGAACAAAGATGCCTGTCACATTCAGAATGCTGGTCTCTTGCTGAAGGGTGCTCATATCCTTGCCTGCCGCATTTCGGGGGGTGGAAGGGGTCTTTCATTTTACGTGGAAATGCTCTGATAGAGTAAATGACTTAGTTAACTTTATAACCTAGCTTCATTTCTGTGCAGAGAGGTATACCATAAGTATGCCCTGCTTTACATAACAAGAGAATTCTTTGAAGTGTCATAGGTAAATACTATCGATAGGAGAAAGAATTAGATAGGGGGAAAAAGGATTATTATCCCAATTTTGCACATCAAGAAACTGAGATTCATGAAGTGTTGAGTGACTTGCTTGAAGGTCACACAGCTCTTTAAGTATCTCAAGTGGACTTTGAACCTCGGTCTTTCTGATCTAGTACAGCGCTCTGTCCACTATGCCATATTTCCTCTCTTATCATAGATATATTTCCGGCATTTACTATAATTCTTTACAAGATACTGTAGTTTATGTCTTTCTCAAGTCCTCGTTCTTTTAGGGCATTTACCTTTCAATTTGGTTTTCTTGTTTTTCATTCCTCTTAAGGTAATTCCTTATGTTCATTGAGCCAAAGGCCAAATGTTATTCTCCCACTTTTGATCAGTTCTTTTTTGTCGGGAAGCGTTAGATCTTACACAGCTTTGCCTTAAATTAGCATGTCAGCTTTTTTGGATCGTAAAGTTGTCCTCTGTTTTACTTAGGTGACACTTTGATGTTCTCTGTAGGTTGTATCGAAAGTCAGATGTGAAGTTGACATTCCCTTTGATGATGGTCTTTGTCTATTTTGCAGTAAGACAAGTCGGTTCGAACATGTCGTACTCCATAAAGCTCTTTGTCACTTTGGGCAAGTGGTGTAACCATTTCGAACCTCCGTTTCCACCTCTTAGAAATAATGCCTAACATTTCCCCCCACCCATTTCATAAGATTGTTTTATTCATGTATTTAGAAGCACTTTAAAAATCACGAAACACGCTACATAAATTTATCATGCTACCATTTTCTTAACACTAGCTATGCCACCTGAAATGCCTCTTCCCATTTTGTTCTTGTGTGTAATCTTAGGGATTTTTTTTTAACCTCAGATTAATACTGAAGAACATGTGGATGCAGCCGACCAGGAGGCTATCTTGTGGGATCACAATATCCCTGAAGATATCTTGAGGGAGATAACCAAGCCTAAAGAAGTCCCAGCAGAAAGCGTTACTGTCTGGATTGATCCACTTGATGCTACCCAGGAATATACGGGTAATTTTGGGTTAGCCGATCATTATGTCATGGAAAATTAAAAGGACAGCAGTCACATTTGGTGATCTGTTGTTAAGTGTCAGTCTAAGAGTAAACATCTTCTTGCAATGAAATTCACAGAACAACTTAACTGAATGCAGTACAGCATGAGGGAGTTTGAATAGATTTAACTCTGCTGCCCTCTCCAGCTTTAAAATTTTGTGATCCTAATGTCTCATACCTGCAACTTTTAAAAATAATACTATATTTGTTTGTAGAAAAAGTCGACTTTTCTTGTCTCTGATTAAGTTGTATTTTACTTAAATGTCTTGAGCAAAGCAATGATGCTAATTTCTAGCCATAGAGACAGCTGACTGATATTTATGTTATATTTATACCATGGAACAATTGAAAGGGGGCAGCCAGGTCATTTAGTGGATAGAGTGCTGGGCCTGAAGTCAGGAAGACCTGAGTTTAAATTCTCAGACATTTACTTGCTATGTGACCCTGGGCAAGTCACTTAACCCTCTTTGCCTCAGTTTCCTCATATGTAAAGTGAGCTGCAGAATGGCAAGCCACTGAAGTATCTTTGCCAAGAAAACCCCAAAATGGCTTCATGAAGAGTTGGACACAATTAAATTACTGAACAACTACAGCAACAGCAAAAAGAATCAGTAAACTTCAAATCATGCAATTTTAAGATGATACCTCAGGATAAGATAATCCAGCCTCATTACTTTACAGATGAAGAAATGGTAGCCCAGGTTGGATAAGTGATTTACTTACGTTCACACATCTAATTAGTGTTATAGCCAAGACTAGAATCTAACTAGAATCTTCCACTTCCTTTTTCTTTATTTCTTTTTTTTTCTTTTTTCTTTTTGGAGGCAGTCAGGGTTAAGTGACTTGTCCAGGGTCACACAGGTAGTAAGTAAGTGTTTGAGGTCAAATTTGAACTCAAGTGCTTCTGACTATAGGGCTGGTACTCAATTCACTGCCCCTATTTCCTTTTTCAACAATGCCTTCTGAGGTGGCTTAATCACTTAATCTTTAAATAGTTTTAGATTTATAGATTAAAGTTAACTGACCCAAGCATAGAGCCTTTTAATAAATAAAAGGATTTTACTCTAATCTTTCACGGTCAAAATCTGATATCTGTTGTTAATCCTTTCCCTAATAAAAAACATTTTAGTTATTTCAAGGACCTAGATTCACAAACACTTTTAGCTAGAAGCTACCTAATAGATGATCTCATACAACCTGTATCAGAACCAGATTCCCCTTCAAAACATTCATAACAAGTAGCTATATTTTTCATGTTTGAAAGCTTGAAGTGACAGGGAACTCTACCTTTTAAGGCAGGTCGTTCCATTTTTATACAGTCTTAATTATTTTGAAGTTTTTTCCCTTCTTCTGGTACCTTGTGAGGCTACCCATTAATTACAGTTTTGACAAATTGAATTGTTTGACAGTTTTTCCTTACACAGAAATAAAATATGCCTCTTTGCACTTTCACCCATGATTCCTAAAGTTAGGCCTCCTGTGACTAAGAAGAAATTTCATCATTCTTCCACATAACTCTAAAATCCCTCTAAAATCTTTCTGCTTCATAAAAACTCCCCCCTAGTCTTTAAAAATAGAGATATCATGACATACTGTATGGCAGGCTGAGCCTGAGGTAAAAAACACCTGGGTTCAAATTCTCCACTTTGACTTGTAAAAAATGTTGTTCAGATACTCCCCATCTCTATTTTCTCTGTCTGTCTCTGTTTCTCTGTCTTTGTCTGTCTCTGTCTTTGTCTCTGTCTCTCTGTCTCTCTGTCTCTCTCTCTATACATACATACATACATACATACATATATATATATATTTATATATAAAAACTCAAATAAAGAGCTTTATATTTTTCCCTATTAAAATTCATCCCATCAGATTTGGTCCTTAGAAGCCTCCTGATATGTTCATGGTTCCTGATTTTGTCTTTCTGTTTGTGAGTGGTCCCTCCCACTTTCATGTCTTCTGCATATTTAATAAACATGATCTGTGCTTTTATGTAGTTCAGCAATGAAATTTTCAAAGAATAGAGCCAAGGACACTCACTAGACACCTCTCCAGATTGATTTTGAGCCATTAATCAGAACTAATTGACCTTGTTAATTAGCAGTTCCAGTTGTATCTACCTAGATACTATTATGCCTTGTGAAAATCTAAGTGTACTACATATATATATATATATATATATATATGGTATTTCCTTTTTCAGCCTTTCTAGTAACCAACCTTGACAAAAAATGAAGAGTTTTAGTCTAAAATGACTTTCAAAGGATTCATACTCTTTTAGTTGTTAGTGTTTTCCTTTATAAGTGCTCACAAGCTTACCGATTAATATTATAGTTGACAATTTCCCCCTAGTTGAAGGCAAGTATTCCTGCCTTTTGTTTGAAAAATCCAAATTCTACCCCCCCCAAAATAGCACAATATTTACCCTCTCCCATCCTAAAGTACCTTTTCTATTCTCCATGTTTTGTTTTTTTTTTCCCAAAAATCACTTACAGTGGCACAACAAAAACATATGAATGTTTTTCTGTGCCCTGTGATAGAGTGCATGTAAGTCTGGTGAGTTGAACTCTTTGTGGACTGATCTGTGTTCTTTTAGCATGTCCTACTTCTCTGGGTTTTCTTCTTGTTGCTAGCTATTTTTGTTTTATCCTTCTCTGTCTGAAGATTTTATTCTTAGTTGTTCAGTCAAATCTGACTCTTCATGAGCCCATTTGGGTTTTGTTTTGTTTTGTTTTGTTTTTTTGGCAAAGATACTGGAGTGGTTTGCAATTTCCTTCTCCAGCTCATTTTACAGAGGAGGAAACTGAGGCAAACAGGGTGAAGTGACATGCCCAACATCACACAGCAAGTGAGTATCTGAGGCCAGATTGGAACTCAGGAAGATGAGTCTTCCTGACTTCAGGACTGGCACTCTATCCATGGTGTCATCTAGCTGTCCTCTTTGTGCTTTAGCCATAAGATAAATGGGCCACAGCATAGAATGTATTAAACAGGTATCACATGGCAATGAGATGTGTTGGAATGGAGAACTAGATGTGGAAACTGGAGAACTGGGTTCAGTTACTGGCTCTCAGGTCACAGGCATGTTCCTCGGACCTTTTTAAGCTCTTATGTCCTCAATCCCAAGAGTGGAGATAATATCGTTAGGAATATCTGCTTCACAGGGTTGTTGGGAGAACCATCTTTTTCACAAACAGTAAAAAGTGCTATAGAAATGTGACTTAACCATGTATAATTTATAACAGATTGCCTGCCTTCTCAGAAAGGAGGGAAGAGAAAGGAGAGAATTTGGAACTCAGAATTTTAAAAATCAAATGTTAAAAATTGTTTCTATGTTAATTGGAAGAAAAATATTAAATATTTATAAAAAAGGGGAAAAGGAAATGTGAGTTATTGGTTAAATAGATGAATGGATTAATTCACTTAGAAGGTAAAAAAAAAACAGGAATAATACCCTGAGGTTTGAAATTGGAACTTACAGTTTAAGATCTGGTACTTCTAAGATTCCTTCATTTATGTTCTTTTTTCATTAGGTCCTTTGATATTCTTGACTTTTTGTTTTTCCAAATGAGTTGTTATTTTTTCTAATTCAGTAAAATATTTTTTGGTAATTTAATTGGGTTGGCATTAAATATATAAATTTAGGCAAATTTGTGTTTTTAAAAAAATTATACTTGCCCTGCCTAGCCATGAACAATGAATATTTCTCCAATTATTTAAATCAGTTTTTATTTGTATAAAAAATTTATATATAATTTTCTTTATATAGTTCGTGGGTTTCTTTAAGCAGGTGTACTCCCAGGAAAATGGTCAAAGTATATGAACAGGCAGTTTTCCAGTGAAGAAATCAAAACAATTTATGGTCATATGAAGAAATGCAAATTAAAACAACCTTGAAATATCATATTACAGCTATGAGATTAGCTAAAATGTTTGAAGAGAAAAGCAACAGTTGTTGGAGGGGCTATGGAAAAGTTGGCATACTAATTCACTGTTGATAGAACTGTGAGCTGATTAATCATTTTGGAGAACAATCTGGAATTATTCCCAAAGAGTTATTAAATTGCCTATACCCTTTGACCCAGCACTATAACTAATAGGTCTGTTTCCCAAGATTAAGGGAAAAGGAAAAGAATTTATATGTCCTCTGTATAGGGAAATTGTGGGGAATAGCTGAACAAGTAGTATAAGATTGTGATGGAATACTATTGTACTATAAGAAATCATGAGCTCTATGATCTTAGAAAAACATGGATAGACTTGCACAAAATAATGAAGAGTGAAATGAGCAGAAGCAAGAGAACAGTGTATACAGTAATAGCAATCTTGTTTTAAGAATGAGTGAATAAAGTCATTTTGACTGTTATAGATGCCCAAAATTAAATACAAAGGACCCTTGAAGGAAGATGCTAACTGTATCCAGATAAAGAACTGATAAACAGAAGTATGCATAGAATGATTTTACATATATGTATGTGTTTTTAAAGAAGAAAAAGGGTAAAAATTACATGATAACTTTATATTTATTTATTTATTTATTTTGTAAAAAAGAGATTTTATTAGGAGAGAGAAACATATGGCTGGGGGAACAGATCACTAAGGTGACTTGTCCCACTGGAGTAAGAGAAGACCTGGTCTTTTGTATCTTTACAAAACAAAGGGGAGGGAAGGGCAAGACAACCATGAGGAGATCTTTGAATAATGGGTTATCTAGGATATGCAGCATCCACCATGTCCTGCATATTATCTTGCTTATTGGTATACTGGGATCATGCTCTGTCACATCTCATACTTGGAGTGGGAGACAGGGCTGTTTTTCCCTTGGCCTAGGGAGTTGGAATCTTTTGGATTTCTTGAGTTCTCACTACATTTCCCCCCTCTTATTTCTGGGGAGAAAAGGGCAAAGGTCTGTCTTCTGTAGCTTCTTCATGGCTGAAAAATGGGGTGTAGAGATGTTCCTGTGCCTTCAGTGGAAGCTTTAATCCCAGGAGTAACTAGAGAAGTGACAATATTACAAATACAAGGTCCACACACACAGCAAGACGCATTGCAATGATTAAAATTGTAGGTATGAAAGGAGCAAGTAGTGAAAACAACCATGAAGTCCAGGATGGACAGCTGGAGAACAATTGGCTGTGAGAATCTGCCATCCATTTAGATGCATCATGTAACTCATGGATACGTAGCTCCACTTTGCAGGAGTTATTGATATAGATGAAGCACTAAGTATTCGGAACCCCGCCATTGTCTGCAAGTAAGTAGTCTAAGGCTATCCTATTGTCTAAAGAATCTAGAGACCCTTGGAGGTCTTTAAGGGCCAAAGCGGTTTTCAGATAACTTTATATTTAAAAGGAATAGGGGCAGCTAGGTAACACAGTGGATAGAGCACCAGCCCTGGAGTCAGGAGGACCTGAGTTCAAATCTGGCCTCAGATACTTGACAACTTACTAGCTGTGTGATCCTGGGCAAGTCACTTAACCCCAATTGCCTCACAAAAAAAAAAAAAAAAGAATAGCAAGTTGTAATGAATAGATTTGCAGTTTCATGTGCAATCATCTTTTTTTTTTATTATACTGTTATGAAAATGCTTATTTTATTCCATGAATTAAAAAAGAAAAAAATCATAAGACCTATTTCTGCCCCTTTCTATCCAAGTAACTTTGGATATCTGTCAAATCATTTGGACCACATTAGTAAAACGGAGATAATATTCATACTGTACCTCATAGGATTATTGTAAACTATAGCATGCTTTAGATAAGTGTAAGCTGTTATTATTCACTTAATTGTGCCCCATCTGGCCCTCAGGGACTGAGCCAGCTCTCTGTGAGCCATAAATAGTGTGTTTCTGTATGTGGGCATTAGTGTGTTATTACAACCTATTCTTAGTTCCCTGAGTCTCCTAAAACATGGTGGAATAAAATATCAGGATGAATGAAACCAAATGACATCCCAAGAGAAAGAGGGGGGTACATGGCTAATATATTACCAATCAATAGGCTTTAAGGCTTCTCAGCATTTGAAATAGCTGCTATAAACAAACCCCTTGGCATAGGCACCCAGGCTCTTACCCCATCATTTAGCCTCACTGACTCTTGAGTTTACACACAGTTCTAACAGGCTTGGTTGCTAGTTTTCCATCACACAGTGAGCACAACAGGAGCACCAAGAAGTAATGGCTGATATCCTATGAAGGGAAAGAAGTTAAAACAAAAAAACAAAACTAGACTGACCATAACCAAAACAGTACCTTTCTTTTATGTTTTTGTTTCTTTTTGTTTTTTTGCAGGACAATGAGGGTTAAGTGACTTGCCCAGGGTCACATGGCTAGTAAGTGTTAAATGTCCTAGGTCGGATTTGAACTCAGGACCTTCTGAATCCAGGGCTGGTGCTTTATCCACTGTGCCACCTAGCTGTCCCCAACCAAAACAGCATCTTGAACTGTTCAGTGTAATAGCAAGGTACCCTACATGATCTCAACAGGTAGACTGGGTGGAGTTTTACTGTAGCTTGGTACCAGAAACTGTTCCATTCAGCCCAGAAGTACTGTTTAAGGAAGCAGAAAGTGCATGATAGCTTTGGAAGGGTCTTTATATCAGTGAATTGTTTTTAAAAGTATTTCTCATAGGGAAGCTCCTGCCCTAACAATTTAAATGTGATGTTAATGGGACAGATCCTAGCCCGGGACTCCCTATACCCATGAAGCTGAAATTCCCAGCCCTCACATCCTTATACACATGCCTTTTTCCTCCTTGACCATTTCATGACAGCTAAAAGCAAATAGAGGTGAGCAAACTAACTCCATCTGCTTTTGGATATTTCCAAATTCTATGTTAAGGGCTTTGTTTTTAATATATCTTAGGTGAAAAGTGTTGTACTAGTTATGGCCATCTTAGATTCTAAACAAATTGTTTTTTGATTTGACAAAAAGTTCAATTAAACGCAATATTCCATTCCCTTACATTTTCTTTGAATCCGGAATTTATCTCATATACATTCATGACCTTGTAGATACACAGAATGATTCATGGTAGAAGCTTTGAAAAGCTTGACCTTCCAGTTGCTTTGAAAAGCAAGTTGGAATGCATAAAGAACATATTCATTTGGATAAAGTACATTGGAAATAGACATTACATAACAAGTAATCTTCCACAGGACCAGATTGATGAAAAATAAAATTTACTTTATATTTACAAAGGGCTCATCCTACGGTAGGGCTGCATCTATTTTGGGGCAATTCATATCACTTTTTTTTTAAAGTAAAGCAAATAGGAACTGTTTGTTTCTTTTAAAACGTGATCTGGATTCTGGATTTATATTTTGTGACTTTAACCCTGGTATTTTTTTTTTTCTATTCCTTATAGAGGATCTTCGGAAGTATGTCACTACAATGGTGTGTGTAGCTGTCAATGGTAAACCAGTACTGGGAGTAATACATAAGCCATTCTCTGCATATACAGGTATTCTTTTGTCTTGCATTGTTTTATTCTCTTATCCTATCAGTGAATCCAGTGTTAGTAGGAGTAAGTTCATACCAAACTCCACCAAGTGTTCAGTAAATACTGAGCTTCATATCTGGTTCATTACTGGAAAGATCCTGTTTTCCAGATTGGGCTGTGGCTACAGACAGAGGGGCCGAGAGCAGGAGCATGAGTACCTGGGGATATATATTGGTATTAAATTGAATGTACATCCTGTTATTTCGAAGCCAACTCAGAATTACATTTGGATAATTTCTGTGCCTCTTCTCTCTTCCTTTATTACAAATAAGTTGCTTGTGGTTGATAATGAACTAGACATAATGTATAAACTGTTATGATGATACACCCTGGGTTTCACCACACCGTCCCTTGTACTATGTATTTTTTCATTTTTAAAAAAACTGAATAGGTAATTTCATTGATAAAGAGGAAGCTCCCAGTAAAGAAAGACACCCTTTACTGATGCAGAATTTACCGATTTAAATTGTTAGTTGTTCTGGTATTTATGCAGCTTATTGAGGTGTATTGGGGCATAGATTGGTTAAGTGACTTTGCCCAGGCTCACACAACCCATCATATGTGCCAGAGTCAGGATTGAATCTGGAGCTTCCTGATTGGGAGGCTACCATATCGTGCTGCTTATCACACATATATTGTCTTTCTCTCTCTCTAGATATATCTATATATACACATAGAGATAAATCTAGGTATATCCCTATAGAGACATTTTGTTGTTTAGTCATTTCAGTCAGGTTCGATCCCCCTTCTCCTCCCATGTAGGGGTTTTCTTGACAGAGGTGTTGGAGTGGTTTGTCATTTCCTTCTGCAGCTCATTTGATAGATGAGGAACTGAGACAAAGTGGGTTGTGACTTTCCCAGGGTTGCACAACTAGTCTGAGGTCACGTTTGAACTAAGGAAGATGAGTCTTCCTGATTCCAAGCCCAGTGCATTAAGTGCTATGCCTCCTAGAAGCCCTGGAGAGGTAGCTAGATAAATATATTTCCATATATTAACAGAATATCCAGGTAACCTGTAGGTACCTTAGCTGTATTCTTCCATTAGAATATCAACCTTCCTTGTAGGAGGTAATGCATATATTGGGAGGTATTTCCTAGCAATAATGCAGTTTCATAATGCTTATACAGTTTGCAGGGCACATTCACATCTTAAATATTCCTCCTAAGAACCTGTGAGGGTAGAAGTTTGGGCATAGATGGATTAAATAACTTATCCAAATACATGGTATATTCTGGTATGACTAGTATATTCTTCTATTGTACTTTTTGTCTCCACTGTTAAGAATGTCACTCCTTGGGTATAAACATTGTTTCATTCTTTGTGTTTGTATTTCCATTGCCTAGCATTGTACTTGCAATATAATAGGGGCTTAATAAATATTAGTATTTAGACTCCAAACCTATGGTGCTCTCACTTCCCTATACTGTCTGTCTGTCTGTCTGTCTGTCTCTCATTCTGATGATTCCTCAGAGCTCTGAAAAGTATCATTATTCTAATTTTTATGTAAGGGGAAGCTGAGACATAATGAGGATGAGGGCGTGTTTATACCTTCCCTACATTGTAATCTTTTCTTGACAATGATTGAATATTGGGCACATGGGGGACAAATTACAACATAGTTACAACAGGCATCATTATCACTAAAAAATTGAAATTTGGGGATTCTGATTTATTTAGTCAGAACTATTGTGAGTTAAATGCTTCGCACAAGGTCTTCCAGATAAAATAAAACAGAAATAACTTAGATTAATGGAGGAGAAGGCTTATTTGTCTTAATGTAAAAATTGTTTTCAAAAAACAGTTTCATTACTTTCAAATACAGTTAGTTCTCCTTCACTTAATGCAATATTCTTAAAGCAAATCCTGATAAAAACAAATGTCATTAATCACATTTTTGTTGACTTCTTATAAAATAAGATAGCTCTTATTGAAAAAAATACCATCTGGATTTAATAATATACTTTAAAAGGTGACCTACCTTTCATTCTGACTCAAGAGATACCTAGTTTCTACTAAATGCAAAGCAATGTATTAGTGCCAAGTGTGGTTACCAAAACAAGAACAAATCCTGCCCTTAAAAAGATTACATTCTATAAGGGAAATATATCATTTGCAGATATAAGTAACTATGAGGTAATTTGAGGACGGAGACTGCAGGGGAGAAGGATGAAGTTTTCATGGAAGAGGTGGCACATGAAGTTTCAAAGAGACTGAAGAACCAAGGTGATTCCAGGGTTGCATCCCTGAATGCCTATAACAATTCTGGTCTTTGGGACAGCTAAGTGGCACAGTGGATAAAGCACTGGCCCTGAATTCAGGAGGACCGGAGTTCAAATCTGGCCTAAGACACTTGACACTTACTAGCTATGTGACCCTGGGTAAGTTACTTAACCCTCATTATCCCCCAAAACAAACAAACAAAAAAAAATTATGGTCTTTTCCTACAGAGAGGGAAGTTGGGAAGAGGTGTGGTCTTTAAGGGAAGATACAATGAATTCTATTTCATATATAATAACATCTAGTTGGAGATAATTAGAAAGAGGGAGGAAGGAAGGGAGAGATAGAGGAAGGCAGGAAGGATTAAATATATATTATGTGCCAAGAGATTTATAAATATTATCTCATTTCATTTTTACAACAACACTGGAACATAGGTGCTATCATCTTCATTTTAGAATTAAGGAAACAGATGCACTCAAAGGTTAGTTGGCTTGATCAGGGTCCACACTGAGAAAGTGTCTGAGGCTGGATTTGAGCTCAGGGTGTCTGGACTCCAGTGCCAGTACTCTATCCATTTTTACACTTAGCTGTCACAGGGTGGCAACGATGTGGAACTGGAGTCCAGGAGAGAGCCTAGGACTAGATGTATGCATCTTGGAGTCACATGCATAGACATTATAATGAACACATGGAAGATGATGAGATCTCTGAGAGAGAAGTGAAGGAAGTTGAGGGATGGAGCTTTGAGGTGTTCACTACAGTTAGGAGGTGGGGCGTGGATGATGGACCCTGGGCTTTTAAAATAAACGGTTCCTATTTGCTTTAGTTTAAAAGAAAAAGTGATATGAAATAGCCTAAAATAGATTCAGCCTTACCCTAGGATAAGCCCTTTGAGAAGACAAGTTATGAATGGTCATTAGTGTTAAGCTGTAGGGACCTCAGGTAAGCTCAGTACTGAGAAAAGGCTGCTGGACTTAATGGTGAAGAGACTGTTGGCAGCCTTGGAGAGAGCATCTGATATCAAGTGTCAGATTTGGAAGTCAGATTGCAACAAAATGAGAAATTAATGGATTGAAAGAAAGAAAAAAAAGTGATGCCCTTTTCCCCCTAGGCATTTGGCTGTAGAAAAGATGATGTATTGAGGGGATGATGATATAATCAAGTGAAGTTTTTGTTGTGTTTTTGTTCGTTTTTGTTTTTCTTTAGGATGAGAGAGACAGGTATTTTTGTTGTTGTTTGTCCTAGGTGACAGTGAATTGGATTTAAAGTGAAGCGAGGCTGTGCAATGTCCCCAGCCTCACTCTCCTTTGGAGCCATCTGGATCCAGTGGCAAGATATATGTCAAGACAACTGGAGATGGCCCCATCCAGTGGGAGGGATGTAGTAGATATGGATGCCTTGAAGTAGGGGGTGGGCAGCTAGGCAGCATAGTGGATAAAGTACCAGCCCTGAATTCAGGAGGACCTGAGTTCAAATCTGGACTCAGACACTTGACACTTACTAGCTTTGTGACCCTGGACGAGTCACTTAACTTTCATTGCCCCACCAAAAAAAAAAAAAAAAAAGTTGAGGGTGGGGAAGTTAACAATATACCAAGCTTCTAAAGAAACAATGTTCATCAGCATATGAATAGGGCCAGGGAAGCTAGATTGTAGGAATAACTCAGAGTTTGGGTTTAGCAAGGCACAAATGGCAATAGTATGAGGGTTTTAATACAGGCTTAAGGATCTGCCAAATTCTAGTAAAAGGAAACATGAAATTCACAATGAGACAGTGAAGCAGACCTTTATTGGTGGTAGATACTCAAAAAATGCAGGACAATCAGGGACAATGATGGGAACATGTCCAATGGGTGCCTTGGTACCGTTGAGTAACTCATTAGGGTCCTGAGAGGCAGTGGGGCTCCTCCCCTGAAATCAGTGGAGTCCACTGAGTTTTTATAGTGTTTTATCAGGGTCTAGCAGAACCAGGAATTAGGAGAAAGAGCTAAGGAGTCAGGCTAGTAGGAGGAAGGAAGACTCCTTTAGACTTGGAGGCTAGTTAATATTCAGATTTCTTTCTGATGGGAAATAAGGCTTTGGGCTGTTACTGCTGGTCTTTTGACAGAGTGACTAAGCTTTCCTATTGGCTCTCTTTCTCTCTCTTTTTCTTGCTTCCTTTTTCTGCTGTCTGTCTGTCTGTCTTTCTTTCTTTCTCTCTCTCCCTTCCTTCCTTCCTTCCTTCCTTCCTTCCTTCCTTCCTTCCTTCCTGTTGTCTTTCTCCCTCCTTCTCTCCTTTCACGTTCATTCCTTCTTTTTTTTTTTCCCCCAGGGCTTCTTCATTTAATGGGATGTGGAGGAGACTGTATTCCTTACAATAAAGTGGCAAGAAATTTGAGGGTAGAGATCAGTCTACAGTTAAACTGGTTAACTATAAGGTGAAGTTGATGGAGGGAGGAGAAGCTAAGAGAAAGGGGTAATTGATTAGGAGTCTAGGTAGTGGTAAGAAGGCTTGCAGTGAATGTAAAGAAGAGGTTCTAGTAGATTGAGGCTCAGGGAGAATTGGCAGGATAGGAAATTATACTCAGAGGAATTTCTGAGTTCAGGAGCACAGGTATAGGTAATATGAGACTCAAGATAGATGGAACCATCCCAGGGGTAGCTGAGATGGAGTGAAAGGGTCTTTTGTGAGTCAATAAATGGTAAGATCAGGGTGGTCAACGTATTTTTTGAAGGCTCCACATAAAAATGTCAAGTTTAGAGAAGATGACTGTGAGCCCAGGAACTGAAAGGAAACAAAAAATCTCAACCTGCAAGCCAATAGATGTCTGTGACAAAAATCTGCAATGAATGAATGAATGGAAGTCCAAAGGAGAGGTTGGTAAGGGATCAAGTTGGAAAGGGATGTTCTGGAAGTAACAGAGGAACAAGAAATGCATCAACTTCTCCTGGCACACCATTTTAGAGGGTATGAGAGTTCTAGAAATGGTGGCAATATCTGTTACATATGTTAAGGAAAATGGCAACCGTCTGATAAAATGGGAGTACCATAATGTAGTGGATAGGAGGCTGGCCTTGGAATTAGGAGGCTGTGAACTTAAGTCCCATCTCTCACACACACACACACACTAGCTCTGTGGCCCAGAACAATCAGTCAGAATAAATTTATTAAACACCTGTGTGCCAGGCCCTGTGCTATGCACTGAGACAATAAATATTGGGGCTGGAGGGAGGCAATCCCTTCCCTCAAGAAACTTGTAATCTAATGGATAAAGACAGCATACAGAAGAAGTTGAAAAGCTGTGGAGTGGGGGTGGGAGAGATACCTGTCTTGGGGGCATGAGGGAGAAATTCAGAGGCTTGCAGCTGGATAGAAAATGAAAAGATAGGGGGCAGCTAGGTGGTGCAGGGGATAAAGCACCAGGGGATTCAGGAGGACCTGAGTTCAAATCCGGCCTCATACACTTGACAGTTACGAACTGTGTGACCCTGGGCAAGTCACTTAACCCTCATTGCCCTACAAAAAAAAGAAAATGATAAGATGACTGACCTGGCTGGGTGCCCTCCTTAAATGGAGGTTTTGGGAGGGGTTTCTCACTTTGCCCTCTAATCAGAGGGACAGCAGGTAGTGATGAGGTGTGAGGACCAAGATTTATTCAATCTTGAGGAATGATGAGGTTTCTGGAGGCATGAAAAAGTTCACAGGAGTGCAGTCTTTCAAACACTGTCTACTTTCTGCAGAGGACTCACAGATCTGTGTGTGGCCCTAGACCATTATCACCAACTTAGATATCTCAGAGTCATGCCCAAAATAGAACTAATTGTCTTTTCCCCAAATCCATCCTGTCTTCTTAACTTAGTTATTTCTGTTCTGGGTATCACATTCCTTTCATTCATCTGAGTTCAGAACCTAGGTGTCATCCTTGACTCTTCACTCCCTTCCCCTCATTCCACCTAACCAGCCAATTGTTACATCTTGCAAATTCTATATTTTTGGCTTCTCTGATTGGTGTCTCTCTTCACTCATATGGCCACTCCTTGAGTTCAGACCTTTATCACAACCTCTCACAGACTGGACTACTTTGATACCCTTCAAATTGGCCTCCATTCCTCAAGTCCTCGTTATTCAGTCCAACCTCACAGCTACGAAACTGATTTATCTAAAGCACATGTCTGCATCACTGTCCTATTCATAAATTACTGTGGCTCCCTACTACCTCTGAGATAAAATACAAACTTGTCCATTATCATTTGTGCTCCCCATGCATGGAAGTCCATCTTTCACCAATTTGACTTTGTCATTATCTCTGAGCCCTCAATCCTTACTTTTGCCTTAGACAATCCCTATCCTTCTTTAAAGCTCACCTGAGTCTTGAGATGATCTTGTAAAGCTACCTCTTACAGGAAGCCTATTCTGATCCCCTCCAGTTACTAGTACCTTATCTCCAGAAATTACTCTGTTTACTGTCCATCTACTTTTTTATGTCTGTTTTGTTCCTTCCCCAATAGAATATTAGTTCCTTGAAGACAAAGATTCTTTCCTTTTTGTCTTTGTTCCCCAATATCAAATCTAGTATCTGGTACATATTAAACATTTAATAAAAACTTGTTGGTTGAATGAATGAATTGGTTGAAGGAACTGCCTGGATTGTTTAGTCTGAAGAGAACACTTAAAGGGAATATGATAGCTGTCTTTAAGTATGTGAAGAGCTGTCAACATGGGGAGAGATAATAGGGCTACATGAACTGGGAACAATGGCTAGGAGTCACAAAGCCAAACAAGGCTTCATATAAGCAAAGCCTTGCTAACAATTTGAGCTAATCTAAAACTTGGAATGAAATTCCTAAGGAGACAATAGTTCATTGCACCACCTGTCTTCCAACAGTGGCTGACTGAACACCTGTTGCTAATGAAGCTCTTCAGTTGCACCCTGGATACATATTGGCTCTGTGCCTGAGCCCAAGCTAGTTATTTAATCTCTCAGTGCCCCAGGCATTCCTGGAAGGCATGAGTTGCCTTATGGTTGCTGATACTCTCTGAAACTCTCTAGGCAGAGTTTGCTCACCAGAAGTTCCTTTTACGGAAAAAAAGTAGAGGTAGGGTCAAAAACCATGAAGAATCAGAATGGTCTTGGAGCTTCCTTCTCATTCTGAGATAATTGTGATTGTGAATTGTGATTGTGATTGTGAACAGATCTTTATTCTGTTCTCTGATAGGAGCCATCCCTCTTTCTTTTGCATCATCCTTATATTTGACAAGTAGGCCATCTATGCCTTCATCCAGGTTATTGATAAAAGTGCTTTAATAGGAAAGGGTCAAGCACAGATCTTTGGGGCATTCTACTGGGGACTCCATTCCAAATTGACATGAAACCTTCTATGATCCTTCTTTGGGGTTGGTCGTTGGACACTTCTGAACTCACCTAACTGTACTATAATTTAGATAAGCAGTTTGCAAATTTTTTGGTCTTGGGACCCCTTCACACTCTTAAAAATTATTGAAGACCCCCCTGCAAAAAGCTTGTTTTTGTATGGGTTATAACTATCAATATATACCATTATTTGAAATTAAAATGTCTTAGTATTATTATGGAAGTAGTTTTGACATTACATATCCCTTGAAAAAGATCCCTGGTCTGTAAATTTCTCCTCTAGACAGAGACACCAAACTTTTATGGTGGTTGCATAGCACTAAGGCAGTGCAATGTAGTGGATGGAGCCCCATTCCTGGAGTCACGAAGATCTGAGTTCAAATGTGGCTTTAGATAATTTACTAGCTTTGTGGCTGTGAGCAAGACACTTAACCTCTTCCTGCCTGTTCCCTAATCTGTAAATTAGGGATGATAATAGCATATATCTCCCTGGTTTGTTTTGATGATCAAATGAGATGGTATTTGTAAAATGTTTTCCAACCTTAAAAATGCTAGCTATTATCATTATTACTGCTAAATCATGCTAGACCAATTTGATCTCCCTCTGTAATAATGACAAAACACATAGATGAGATGGAAGTTATGAATCTACTATGTCTTGATTTCAGTTAGTCTTTGATTGAGTGTCCTATATTTGATTACAGGAACATAAATTTAGAATTGGAAGGGACCTTTGAGATCTTAAGACTATGGAATACAGGAATAATAAACATTCCAAATGATGCTGAAAATTATTTATAAAAACAGTTTTACAAAATGAAGTGTAATGGGACACAATGATGATATATTTAAACATTTTTTAAAAAGTATGTTAAGTACACACTGAATAATACATTTCTATAAACTCACACATAATTAAGCAGCAGCACAAAAAAAGAGGACTATAAATAAAGATTCAGAAGAAAAGACCTTGAAGGTCCCAGGTGATCACAAAGTAAATATCACAAGGACTTGATTGATGTGCAAAGATTAGAATAGAAGCTGGTCCTTTTCCAGACGCACAAAACCAGTTACCTTGGGACTTGTAGTTTGTTTGTTTTATCTTCCTTGTTTATTTCTCTGATGCACTTTTGTCACTCTTGTATGTATCAGCCTTGTAGCCATGGGCAAGTTATGTAATCTATCAGTGCCCTATAGACATCTCTCCCAGGCAGTAAGTTATAGACCGTGGCTTTTCTGCATGGGGGCTGTTTGGGTGGGGAGTGGAGAGGAGAGAGGATTTTTCAAACCAGGATGAAATCCCAGCTTCTTATACTCCCCTCATGAGGTCAGGAGAGTACATTGGACCTGCACACCTTACCCAACAAATGAATGTCTAAACTTTCTTCATCAAGCAACTGTCTGTTCTCTTAAATCTCTCCGAGGGCATAAACTGCAAATATTCCCATATCAGCACTTAAATGGCCTGAGAAGTAGCATTTTTCTTAAACCAAATTTGTTTGAAGGTACAAAGTAGAAATCTATCCTGCTTTAATGGAAGCCCTTTTCCTTTGGTTCAGGTCCCCTCCGTATGTATTAACTCATCTATTCTTTTTTGTTTTGTTTTGTTTTATTTTGGTTGGGCAGTGAGGGTTAAATGACTTACCCAAGGTTACACAGCTAGTAAGTGTCAAGTGTCTGAAGCCGGATTTGAACTCAGGTCCTCCTGACTTCAAGGCTGGTGCTCTATCCACTGTGCTACCTAGCTGCCCCCCTAACTCATTTATTCTTGAAGCATCTGTGGCTGTTTTTCCCTTTTAAGATCACTGTAATATACCTCAGTGAATTAAGACTGCACCAGAAAGGAATTTGTGGCCATTTGAACCTGTTCTAGTAATAAAACCTCTCTGGGAAAATGACTCGCTGAGAACATACTCTAAATAGGGTGCAGAAGGAATGCAGAGCATATATAGAATGGTCCATAAATTAATTGGGTACTTTGAAAATCTTAAAGCATGATATACATTGTAGTTGTTGTTATTAATATCATAATTTTTATTAGGCCCCATGTGCATTAGCACAGAGTTTGAATTGCTCTGTTTTTTTCTCACAAAGCCTTAATATATTTAAGAACACTCCCTTTAGAATTCTCTCCCCACCAGTGCTGGCTATTTTTAACTTTTGCTTCTGAATTATATTTTAATTTTTGCCACCCTTTGCATCTTTTCTCTGTACCTTGTTAAAACATGGTGACCAAACCAGACAGATCACAGCACCATAATAAGGGTCTGAAAATTCAGTATATAGAAAGAATATATAAAATCTTCCATGGACAAGTATAGGTACTTAAATAGGTACAAAAAAATGCAAGGCAGTTGCATATAATACCAAATTCTGTGCCTGGAGGATTTATTGAGGTTCCAACATACAAAGCAAAATAATTATTCCCCCCCACCCCCACCCCCTAACAAGGCCTTTTTCAAGAACCCATAAAGCTAAAGTATGTTTTCTAAGTACTGTTTTCATCATCACTATTATACCACAATTAATTTTTATTAAATGCCCACTGAGTGTACCTTTTAAAATTTTGAACAATTCTGCCTGTATAATATATAACTGATTTTTAAAAAAAATCTGTATACATATTTATTTAAACATGCAATTTTCACAAGATGAAGGTAACAGATTTATAATTTGAAATATTCCTGTATAGAATATTTAGTACCAAAATAGATAAACATTTTCTTTCCCTTATGCAATACTGACCTCTAGAGAGACTATATTGGAAATTCTTTTCTTAGTAAGTAAAACCTGCTATAGTTAACAGAAGCACATTTTCTAAAGGAGTCTGGAGCTTTTTTGTTTTGTTTTTGTTGTTACTGGTTTTTTCCCAAGATAAATTAACTGTAGAAGCAAATGTTTACTATTAGGTTTTGTTTTACATTGCCTCATGTTTCGAATGTTTCTACTTAATTCTTTTAATGTCTCTAAGTTTGGGAACTTGTTGGACGATCCATCTTTTCATCCAGGAATAACACGGGAAGTGGATTTCTTCATTCTGTAGCTATAATAGTCACTTGATTGGACCATGAGAGAACAATTAATGTACTTGTAATGTTTTGTTTTGTTTTGTTTTTTGGAAACACCATTGTAGAGATAGAGAGGGAAAGCTTGGCTTAGGCCAATAACCTGTTGGTTCAGGTTTGATATTGGGCTAAAATGATCATTGAACAGTTAACAAAAGGAGGTTTACTTAACCATAGCATAGAAAGGATATTCAACAAGGATGCAGTAGAACTTGATTGCTGTAGTTTTCCTCTGTAGCACCCCCAGCCCCCAGTACACATACATAGACACATACACACACCCGTCTTTTTGGAAATGGGTCTGATTAGCAGGGCATGGTGTAGTGGCAAGCCAGCCATATATTGGGATTCTTCCAAGTATGAAAGAAGGTGGGCTTGTTTTGTTCCTTTACTTAACCATCCAGCCATTGTCAATATGGCCATAGGAACTTCATGGGGGCAATTAGGGCCCTGGGATAGCTTTGTTGCCTTTTGGAGAAAACTAGCGCAACTCATATTTGGGGTAGTCATGAGGAGGGGGATCCTGGTAGATACTGGTTCTATTATAGCCCCCCACAGATAGACTTCACCTAGAGATCCCTGGTTAAAAATCTAGGTTTATATGATTTTTATGTTTATTTCCAAAAAAGTAAAACAAAAACAAAATCTCATCCAGATAACATTTGGATTATGCTGATGTATTTAAAGCCAATTAGATAATTATGCTGCTTAGCCACAAATTGTGTTGTAGGACTGCCACTTTTTCCCCAGTTAGATACATTTTGGAGGGAAAGAAGTATATACATACATAAATAAACATACACATGCATATATACATACATATAAGTTATATACATGTATACACATGCGATTTGAATTCTCTTTTGAGGGAAAACAATTTCACATGTGCATTTTAAAAGTTAACTTGGGAGTGGGGGAGAACATTTTCTGAAATTTTAGAAATTCAGACACACATTCTGAAATTATAGCATAATTTAACTACAGTTGCAAAATATAAATCAGGAATAAAGAGAAGTAAGAGTTTTGTAAATTAATCATACACAATTGTTCTTATTTTAATTAAATATCATTGCAGAGGATTCTTTTCTGGGAGAGGATGGTTTTTCAATCATTTAAAGATATCTGTGAAACTGAAGAATAACTTCTAGTTTCAAAGACCTGGACATCTTCCAAAGTTACTAATGGATGATAAATTTCCTTTATAGCTTGGGCAATGGTGGATGGTGGTTCCAATGTCAAAGCTCGTGCTTCCTACAACGAGAAGACCCCAAGGATCATCGTGTCTCGCTCCCATTCAGGAACAGTTAAACAAGTGGCTCTTCAGACATTTGGAAACCAGACCACAATCATACCTGCAGGTGGTGCAGGTATGTTACTGTTGCCTGCCTTAGCAGGCTCAATTACACATACTTAAAGATCTGTCTTAGTCAGAAGGATCTTCACAGGTCATTTTGTCCAATGCACACCTGAGTAAGAATTCGCTCCCCAGTAGCCTGGAAATGGTCATCCAGCCTTGGCTTGGAGACTTGTAGTGAAGAGAAGTAAAGTACCTTCTGTCACTCTGAAGGCTTTCCTTTCACCAGGCCAAAATCTTACCCTTTGCAGATTTGAAATATGAAAGGGAGTTTATGCGTAGATTTTGTTTCCCCAATTTGGTTGGAGCTTCTTGGGGCTAAAAACTCCATCTAATTTTTTTTCTTTATATCTTAATAGCACCTTGTATATAGATGATTCAAGAATATTCATATCTGCTTTTTGAATTTTTGCTATATCCTTAAGGGAAATTCACTGTATCTATGGAACAATGATTTTTATCCACAAAATAAAGAGGTTAAATTCAGTGTTCTATAATTATTACTTGAAACCTTTAAGGAAAATTGCTATTTAACATATTAATATGCAGTAGTGTTCAAGAACCAAAAACATTGTAGATATAGACAAATCTTGTGCCAGGAGATCTACACAGCCTTTTTCTTGTATCTGGGAAGTGGGGAGAATATTAAAGGTGAATAATCTTCTTCTCTCCTTTTTAAGCTGATCAGTGCAATAAGGTTCCAATTAGTGCACGTAATGATTCCCTTGGAGTGATTGAAACTTACTCAGATTTGCACTTCATATTTCCTTTGGTTCTGAACCAGTTATCATATTGTAAATAATTATAACTTCAAATAGTGGGAATTTAAGTACATGTGACCATTTTAGGGATTCTTTATTTTCACTAATAGGGACGTAGCTGTGCTTTTAAATTTTTTCTTATCCTCAAAAGGGGGTAGGAGAACAGAAAAGAGGATATAGAAAGAAAGTGTGATTTAATCTTTGAATCATGGATGTACTTGTTTTTCTACTTTAAATTTGGTTTCTTAAATGTATACAGCAATGCTTTTTAGGAGATTAGATTTCAGATATATCCAATCTGTTGGTGTAGTGCTAACTCCATTTAGAGAGAAAAGTTTCTTTGTAGTAGATAAATAGACACAATAAGCTTGGCTTATTGGAAAGACATCAAAATTTGGAGTTAGGGCACCTGAATTTTGATTGGCTTTGATATGACCTGTAAGAACATAGAGCTAAAAGTTTCACTTCTCCTGTCCTCTCAGTTTCTTCTACAAAATGAGATGAGGGTTTTAAATTTTCAGTTGTTCAGTCATTTTTTGGTAGTGTCCGACTCTTTGTGACCTCACTTCGGCTTTTCTTGGTAGAGATACTGGAGTGGTTTGCCATTTTTTTTTCTCTAGCTTATTCTACAGATGAAGAAAACTGAGGCAAATAGGGTTAAGTGACTTATCCAGGATCACACATCTAGTGTCTGAGGCCAGATTTGAACTCAGGAAGATGAGTCTTTCTGACTCTAGACCCAGCACCCAACCCACTGTCCCACCTCGGGATTTTAAATAGAGATCACTAATGTCCCACAAAATAGTTCTAAGTCTGTGATTTATATTTACAAAGCACTTTACAGAATCTTTTTTGATTCTCATATCAATCTTGTGAGGTTTTCCTCTTTTGGAAGATAAAGAAACTGAGGCACAGAAGTCATACAACACATACTAAAGTTACAGACATATTATATGAGAGAGCTCAATTTCTCTGACAAGACCTGAGGGGAAAGAAGGATTGGGATAGGCACTGTGGAGTGTAGGAAAGTGAATCAATTAGTGATAAAAGAATTACTCATCAGCAATGGGGAACTAGCAGAGGCTGTTTGCAAAGCATACTTCTGTAATTGAGAGGATTTCATGACTTGCCAGAGGAGAGAAGGTAAATACCTAGTACTGGGCATTAGCAAGACACTAGAGGAAAGATAGGAGAGCACTGGATTCTTTTAAGTTAATGAGTGATTTGTTGAAACAACTAGCTTTCCTTGGGATCCAATAAGAATAAGGAATAATAGAAGTGAAAACAAGGATTATAGACTGGGAGAGTGTGGAGGAGGGTCATAATAAATATAAAAAACAAAATAACTTTAGCTTTTGAGTAAAATTTTCCAATGTGAAAATAGAATGAAAATTGTGGGTAGTAATTTACTTGTGTGGTGTTTAAAATCTAATGTATGGTTGCCTTGTTTCTACTCCCAGTGTGGGGGAGAACTAGCTATGGTTTACTTATAAACTAGAAACATCAGCACCAGTTTTTGGCATTAAGCATTAATTAAAAAGTAAAGAGAACACATGGAGTGCAGTAAGTAAAGCAAGAAAAGCCTATCTCCTTTCCTCTCTCTCTGCCACCAACCCAAAGTCCTGAAACAAAAAGGGCAGACCCACGGAGCCAGCCTCACCTCCTACTTCCTGTCCCTCTCCCTGAGAAGGGGAGGTCCCTCAAGCTGATTGGTTGAGGGTAGTCTTGTGTTGATGTGTGTTGATGTCATAGTCCACAGCCTCTGAGAACAACACCCCACTCAGGGCTGGCCAGCTGTGGTCTTGATTTAATCAATGTTAAGTAGGTTCTCAGTCTATCAGTCTTACCCAATTCAATCAATTCCAAATCAATGTTCAGGTGGGGTCCCTGCCAGATCCCATTATTTTCTCACATTTGGTCCTAGCCTTAACCCATATGAATGTACCGTTCCATTGAAAATAACTGCAAGAAAAAATTTAAAAATTAGAACTACAAGAGTCTAGTCATAATTGAGGCTTTAAACATCGCTAATCCTAATTATCAGTATTTAAGGTGAAAGTTCTATTCTGTTATTTAGTAGTTGAGCACACATTTTGAAAATACAAACCACTTATAAGAAATAGTAATCTAAACTCTATGTGCTTTATTCTTTAGGTTACAAAGTTTTATCCCTCTTGGATGTGCCTGATGAGAACCAAGAAAAAGCTGATATCTATATCCACGTGACATATATTAAAAAATGGGATATTTGTGCTGGCAATGCCCTCCTCAAAGCTCTTGGGGGTCATATGACCACCTTGAGTGGTGAAGAGATAAGTTACACTGGCTCCGATGGTAATGAAGGGGGACTCCTAGCCAGCATCAACATGAACCATCAGGCACTGGTCAAAAAACTCCCAGAACTTGAGAAGACATCACACAAATGAACATAAGGTATACAAGGAAACGCCTCTCCTTCCCAGAGCTGAGAAGGGTCAGCCTGAAGGGCCCTGGGCTACAGACAATCTGTGGAAGACTCTATGCATGATCAAGGCCATCCAGTCTTCTTGAGATGATGCAAAGCAACAGGGACTCTCCCCACTCCCTTCTCCCTTCCCTTTATGACACAAGACTGAGGAGGATGGGTCGCTTTTTATCTCATTCACCATCTTTATTTTGCAGACTGTTTTCATACAGTTGTCATACTTAAGGTGCATATACATAGATAGTGTGTGGGTTGAAATCTAGATCTGAACAGACCATATTTGAGTGACTTGTTATAACAGCATCATTGAACTTATAGTACTTTCACAAAGAATCAGGCAGAACCAAGGATTAATTTTGAAAGTTCATTTGGCATTACTTTATAATATAACTTCCTGAAAATGAGGTCCCATCAAGGATTTCTCCCTAGTTCCAATTGGATGGAAAGCACAAGGAGCCAAACACCCAACTATATGCAAGAAATAAATAACTGTATTTGTCCATGACAGAAGAACATTTCTGACTGATTGAAAATAACAGAACAGTTTGATTTTGGGTTTTTTCGAGAACTTTAAAAGTTGGTCATCCAGGTGGTAGAAAATACTGAATTTTTGATGATTTGTAAATCATGGTAACTATTATTTCTGTGTATTTTAAAAGAAAATTGTGTTTCTCTACATAGCTTTAACGTCTTGCTGTTGATTTTCACTTTCCCTGTGAAAGATGCATGACTCACTGGGTGCTCCCCCAACCCCCTTTCCAGTCCTAATTACTGATTCCTCTACTTGTACATTTTATTCTGGAGTTTTCAGAATTGGCCATAGGTATTTTACTACACCTTTTCACTATCTATTTTTAATGAAAAGACTGTTGTTGGAATTAGGTTAGAAAGAGGGATCACAAAAATATAAATGAATTGTTGGTAATTGAAAATTGATGTTTGATAGTACCAGAATTGAGCCACCCCCCTCCCCCAAATACTCAATTTAACTGTGATTTTAAAAACAAAACATTTTGTCTAGTTTGCATTTAAAAGATATGATCTTCATAGTAAGTTCATCCAGAAGGAGTTATTGCTGCTTTCACTGTCTGTTTAAGAACTTTTCCCCAGACTACAATTGCTTTTGGGGGCATCACATAAATTCTCAGCAGGGTAAAACACTGAGGCTTAATGTTCATTCTGATGACAGTTTTCTTCTGATTATACTTCAGAATTTAATTCAAACAGGAAGGATGAAACATTTGCCTTGTGTCCTGTTTTGTTTTGGCTGTAACTAGGGACTGTCTTTGAGTTTTCATCCAGAAGTCTGGTTTCTCTCTGGGTGATACTATTGATTACATATCTGGACACTTAAAGGACACCAACCAATATCATTCTTTTTTAATCCCTTTTGTGTTCCATTGTCCTATGGAACAATGGCAAAGAAGGGATTCTATTGAGAGTTTGGACTAGATTTAACCTTTTAAACTTAATTTTGTGTGGTTTTCTTTCAAAAACATGACAATGTTTCTATACCACGAATAATAGCATTTAGCTTTACTATGGAGGTACAAACTTCTAAACTTCATCATCTGGTGAGGGAGGCTTATTTTATGTGATGCAGATGGTGTAGAGGACACCATTTCTAGACCCTTCCTCGAGGAAGATGAGTAAGAGGGCTACATAAACACGTAAGGTGGGACTTAAGGCTGCTAATAGGACTCCATTGATCAGAGGATTAATAGAATGTGATAGCCCAGCTAAAAATGGCATGCATAAGATGTGAGAATCTGTGAGAATTCCATGGTCAGGAGAAAGATTGGACTCACTATAATAATAAAAGAGCACACCATGTCATCATCCATATACTTTCTTTGACCAACTCCTCCACACTGATAGTATAGCTGGCAAGATGGTAGTCCTGGGCTGAGTGGGAATATGTGGTCACAAAGAAAGATTCCTTTTGGCTCATCTTTATGAAATGGGTTGTCTCTGTACCCACAACCATTTAATGTTCTTTTGTTGAGCGATGCATCTTCTTTTGGCCATTCTAATGCTTTAGGGTATTTGTTATTTATGAAGCTAGCTAGGAATTCTGTATACAATGTCGAGAGTTTAAAATCCTTTGCTATTTGGTTAGCATTGTGTTTAAAAAGAAGCTCTTATTGGCATTGTAAAAATGGCTAGGGAGAGAGATCATTGCTAACTCAACTAGAATCCTCTGGCAGCATAGATGTAAGTGGCATTTGTTTTTATGAAAGGCCTAATTTGTGCAAACTGCTGTTCTGAGCATTGAGAGGGAGACAAAGATATGTAAGGCATTGTCTTAACCAGCACATTTTTTAGCTGGTATTCACCAGTAAGTCCATACCAGCAAAAAGTTGATTTGTACCAGCAAACTTGGTGGAAGTCATGTATTTGCCAGTTTAGGACTCTATACTAAGTGTGTTAGGAGGAGAAATGCAGCTGATAGCCTGTCCTTGACTACATGTGGCATATGACTTTAGGGTTTGAAAATTCCAGTTCAACTTGGACGAGGTCTCTCCCTTGTTAAAAAATGTATCTTTTGCACTTCTCCATGACCACTAAGTCCATTCAGCAGTGAACAGGCATTAATTGGTAGTCAGATGTGACTTCATTGATATGACAGTGAATTGTGTATTTGCTGTTTTGAATGTTAGGTTGGCATTGTGCTTTCCCCCGGTATTGCATAGTTAATTATGAGCCTTAAAATAATGTTTTTCTCATCTTCTCCTAAGATAATTTAAAATAAATTATTTTGAAATGGTCAAAGCTGCTAATTTTTGTTATTTTTTAATTCTTCCTTTAGAATATTGGCAAATAAGTTTTAGGAAAAAAAGTGTTTGTCTTAACTGTAAATATCCACATTATGTGGAAATTGGGAAAATACTTGAAGGAGGGGAGGAAACTGAATTAGATTTGGTTTTTATCTGTAGTAGATTTTTCCTATCTAGCAGAAAAAGGCTTCAAAAGATAATTTGTTGTTTGTTTTTAATAGGACTTTGTGAGGTATCTGTGTTTGTACAAAATTTTAAGATATTGGCTAGCAATTAAGCATATTATTACTGTAATTTGTTTGGCACAGTTGATTGAGACTTGCACAGCTGATTTCTTTTGGAAGTGCTTATGCAGCATATTAATTATTTTTAAAAAGTTTTCTATTCATCTCTGAAAGCCAGTATGTCTTAATGTATGAAAAATGGCTTTAAATTTTGTTACTTGATTTGACACAGTATTTTTACTTTATTTAATAAGGAAATCCATTTTTCTTTCCTTTCAATAAGAAGAAAAGTTGTATCACATTAAAGGAGCTTACAATATATGGAAGCACAAAATATAATTTCGGTAGACTACAGAAGGGAGGAATTATTTCAAAAACATTCATGCCTGATTTGGGGCAAAAGGAGGAAGTTGGCAAAGACTTAGTTCAGCACACCCTGCTGTTATCCTTTCACTCTACTATTTTCAGAGAAAGTATTGCAAAATGTTTGTTACTTTTTTCTTCTTCAAGATTTTAGGGTATTAGAGACAACTGATATATTTTTTTTTTGTTTTGCGGGGCAATGGGGGTTAAGTGACTTGCCCAGGGTCACACAGCTAGTAAGTGTCAAGTATCTGAGGCCGGATTTGAACTCAGGTACTCCTGAATCCAGGGCCGGTGCTTTAGCCACTGTGCTATCTAGCCTCCCCCAACTGATATATTTCTTTATTCCAAACATTCACTGTTGAATACTGTGCCAAGTGCCATGAATGTCAACATGATATGCCTTTCAGTACCACTGACACATCTTCCCCTCCCCTTATATATCTTCTCCTATAACTTGCCCTCCTCTCTCTACTACCCCCTTCTTTCTCCATCATTACCCCCCTTCTCTCTCTTGCTGTCTCTATTTTCTCTTCCTCTAATATTGTTCTCTCCATTATTGATTTATTGCTTCTGAAATTTGGAGCAATGTGATAAAGTTGGACTAGACTATTGGACCTTTCCAGTTGCTCTAAATCAATTCTCTAATATAGATGGATGGGGCTTTGTTAAATAAACTACAGAGAGAAGCGATTCAAGCCTGTCCTGAAAATTTCCAAATTAAATGTGTTTTCACTAGACTCCCTTTGAAGAGAAAAGTAAAATTCCTATTCCCTTAAACTTTGTAGTTGCCAGACTTAACCTGATGCTTCTATATCCTTCTGAAATATTCCTTCCTCTTTTGCCCACACATCAAGTATAACTGTAGGAGAGCAGAAGCTAGAGAGATAAAAGCCTTTGGGAAAACTGACTTTGGTAAAGCCTAAGCCATTAGTGTATCTGTGCCCAATTTTATAACATAGTAGGCCTGCACCAGGTCTATGTGTACAATTGTGCCATGCGTGTTTCTTTTATTTTAAAAATTCTACTTTTCTTGAATGACTTCAAGTTGTAACAAAACGATGCAGAGACACATATGCACACCCACACATGCCCTTTGATTCGTATTGTTCCAGAATTTCTCCATGTACCCTCTTTGTATTTGGGGGGGAAAAGTGAAGGATAGGGAAGAAGAAAAGAAGACCATGACAAAGGGAATCCTTAGAAAAAAGAAGCTCCACCATAAAGAAGAACTGTGTGTGCATAGTGTGGAGAGTGGGGATAGGGAAGGTGATGTGAGAAAGAAAAGGCTTGCCTTACAATTAGTAGCAAGAAGGGTTGAAGGCACAAGTGATCTGTCAGAGCTGTTTCTCAAGGAGCCTTCCTTTTTTGTTTTCTGCACCATAAGGTAAATGAATGTTAATTGGAGAAAGGTAGAGAGAGGAAGAACTCCATTAGTTTTCTTCCTTCCTTAGCTCTGGGGCCCACTATTCTTGTAATTCCCAAAAGAATAATTAATATATGGAATTTCAAGCCAAGTTGAAAGGAGGAGGATGTGATGAAAAAACAGTAGAAAGTATTAGGAAGTAAATGCCTATGTTGAGTGTTTTATGTTGGATACTGGCTAAGTCCAGTTGTTTTGACTTTTGAGACAGACTTGCAATTTGAAAATTTCTTTTAGTGTATACCTGATAACAAATTTTGGGTCTTCCTATTATTTAGCTTAGCAAATTTGTGCCTTACTGCTACTAGGGCATTGTGCATTCATAGAGGGGGAAGACTTTCTAGTGGGATGGGGAAAATAGGTACTTCATGGAAAAATCAATTATTTCAGTGTTTTTAATGTTAATTCTGGGAGAGAATTCATTAAGTGAATAAATGATACAAAATATTTTTGCATACTCTACAAGTATAGTAGACTTTTATATGAAACTGGTATCAGTATTTGTAAGTCTGAAATGGTACTTCATCTTTTGATTTTTAATTTAGCTTTATTGTAACATTGTAAACCTATGGAAGGTAGGATAGACTTTAAAATTTGACATTTTGAACAGCCCAATTTTTAAATTAAATACTTTAGCATGGAGTTAAAAACTATTGCCCTACTCTCCCTGGAATCAGTTGTTGCTATAAATTAGCCATTTCTTTTAAATGCTGTTATAAATTAGCTGTATATGTATGTATCATATCAAACTTATATTAATGTTAAAAGTTGCTTGTGTTTGGATTTGATTATTTGTAAATAATTTCATCAAGGGGATGGGGAGAACTGAATTTTGTACTTTAAAAAAGTGTTTTGGTTTTAGAGGGTGATGGTATGTGAAAGTTTTTTTGTTTTTTTGTTTTTTTTTTTAGGGGAAGAAAAAAAATCTGGTCAAACCTGGCAGGTATATGCATTTCTAATTTGCCACTGGTGAAGATTTATAAATATTAAAACAGTTGACAGGAAAGCTTTTTAGAAGTTGGGTGGTGAATTAATCATGTGTGGGAAAATGAGATTTATAAGTAGTTTTCCATTTGGGATGAAAATCAGAAATGCAAGCCAAGTTGGCTTCATGTCTTGTTAGAAGAAAAAGGTGATGAATTACATTAAAACAACTCATTCTATATTGTGTGCTTAGAAGGGTTCCCCAAAGTATTTGCACCATAAACGTCATCTGTGTAACTTGGCAAAACAGAAATGGGTGTTCATTTAGCAGTGTTTTCCATTAAAGTTCTGTGTGTGGTTTGTGTGTATTGCACACACAGTAAATTTTCCATCAGAAGAGAAATGCTCAACATATGTGTTGATATTAAGGTGGGGGGTGCAGGATGAAGTCCACCTGGTTGTAGCTCTATCAGTCATTAGGATGATCAGGTAAACCTTACAAGAAGAGTTTACTACTTCTCTCTCTATACCAGCATACCAGTCATGCCAGCCTTTAATGAAAGACAAAAAGGATCAGGAAGCTTATTTTGTCTGCATGGTCATTATCCATCATTCGCAACAGGGAAGAGTAGAGGGCTTCAGTCTCCTAATCTCTTGATAGCCCCTCTCCTAGTCGTCTGCCATTATAGAAAATGATATTTCCTGCAGCCTCTGGGTATCCTTCCTTAGGTAACAGCCCCACACTCAGAAGACTCAGTCCATACACAAATGTCTGTACATCATTTTATCTTTTAGCCTTTCTCTCTGGTTTTCCTCAGTCTCCTTTGAAATCATGTTCTTTCCTAAACTGCTTTCAGAAGAGTATTTTATATAGTCCACTATGGAAGAGGCTATAAAAGGTCTATACTTTGTAGACCAACTCATTCATCTTGCCCAGTGGAAAAGTTAAACAAATGAAGATATGAGAATATGGCAATGGATGCTATGATATGCTAATTTCAGAAACTGGCCATTTAGTTCCCTCTATCAGTGGCATGTCCAGCATGAGGTTTCAATGCTAGAATTAGCATTATTTCATGTACTTTACTTTTGCTTGCCTTGTAGAGATACTTGATCATCTAAAAATTTGCAAATTATGTTCTACAGTTTCTCTAAGTCCTGTAAGTTGATGACTTTGTGTCCTTAATACTATTATTGTTGTTTTTTTTTCTAAGAAAATTTAAGGAAATTGCCCTTCTCCCATCCCACCCCTTCTGAGTAATGCTCAGTAATCAGTGAGTGCTAGTAAATTTGAGAGTCTCATTTGAAATGATCTGTTGTCTGGCCCTAGCAATTTGTATGTGACCTGCCTCAGGCTGATACTTTGCCAAACTAAATCTAAATTCTCAAAATAAACTATAGTGATGTCTGAAGACTGCAGTGTGGCAAACTGATTTTGTGAAGGAAATTGGGGATGATGCGGTGGTGGGAAAGGGGTAAAATGGTGCAAAGAGAAATATGAGATATTTGAGTTAAGGAATGTTGGAGGAGGAAAATGGTATGGGAGTGGAAAAATCTAAACTAGAGAAATTGTGGTGAATAGATCAAAATGGTGAAAATGTAATTTACTGAGTGGAAGAAGATATTTCAAAATTAGAACTAAATAATTTCAATTCCCATAGTATGCTCTTCTTTGTTTCAACTTGGTATTTTCCGGTGGCTGTCACTCCCTCCTCAGCTTCCTTTTGTGTGTTGTCTTCTCTCATTAGATTGTAAGTTCCTTGAGGTCAAGGACTTTTTATTATTTGTATACCCAGTGCTCAGCACAGTGCTAAGTAGGTGCTAAAATGTTTATTATATGATAATATGAGGGGGAAGAAGTTAAAGGGAGAGGGAAGAAGTCAGGAAGGAACAGGAAGGACCTGCAAATAAAAGATACTAAGATGAGACAGTTGAAGGGGAACCTAGACAGAAGATCCTGGGAACAGTCAAGTATGTGACACCCATGGAATCAGAGTAATGGAAAATCGAATGGGGAATGCTCTAAGTTTGGCATCAATACTTTTGTGAGCTTCCCAGCATGGCACATTATCAAGTTGCTAAAGGAAGGTGCAAACCAGCCTAGGATCAGGTAAGTCTTCTGTACTGATCATTAGTGCAATGGGACCGGTGCATAGCCCCAGAACTCACAGCCAGGAGAAGATGGGAAAACCTGTCTAGTAATGATGCTAGTAATAACTCATCAAGGAGAAAAAAAAATTGACCTACAAAGATCAGATGTATTGTAATTTGAGAGTTAAAGCTTCAGAAGGATTGATCTTTAAAACTTATTTTATAAATGGAAAATGTGTAGTAAGAGTCATGAAAGATGGGAAATTATGTAAACTAGGAAAAGGGAAGAAATGAGAAGAGTTGGAGTAAGTGGTAGAAAGTAAAGGGAAGGTAAAGGTGAGTGAAATGAAGCTTATGGAGGAAATCAGAAATAAGAGTAAAATCAAGAGTAAGAAGGGAGAGAATGAAGGTCAAAGATTAGGAGTGAAAGAAGAGAAACTATTGACAAAGGTGGAAGTAAAGAAAATGAAATGTAATGAGGTATTGAAAAAGAAAAGATGTGTAACAAATTGAATAGACCAGAAAAGTTCCTATGTGAATGGTTAAAAACCATTCTGAGATTAGAAGCAGAGGGTAATCCTCAAGTATTTACCATCGAGCTGAAACAAGTTATGGGATGAAATGTTGAGTTTACAAGAGGAGTTGCTAATGATTGACTACTGGAATCAGTTGTAAACCCTACCTACCAAAAATTAAGGAATGTTTAGAGGAAAAGGAAGGATTGAAGGAAAGTGAGGTGATGAGGAGTGAGGAATCCAGGATACTAGACACTGGATGGGGAGATAGTGCCTTCAACAGAAAGAGGGATGTTTGTCTTTGGAAGAGGGAAAGGCATAAGGGGGGAAGCTGAATTCAGTTTTAGAGCTATTGAATTTAACATGTCTTCAGGACATCTAGTTTGAAAAGTCCAATAGGTGATTTGTGATCAGGAACTGAACTTGGTGAGTTTGAAGAGAGAAATTTATCTTAGAAATCACTGCAAAAAGTCAGATTTCAAAGGATTAAGGAGTAAGTGAAAGGAAATGGAGGTAACAACTATAGACAACTTTTTTCAAGGAGTTGATATGTCTTCATTCTGGTCTGGGGTGAGTAACTTTAGAATTTATACCTCAAATCCATATCTCCAACTACTTTCTCCAATGATTAGTGAATATGTCTAAGTGATGTGACTATCATCTTTTGGAAAGTAACTTGGGCACATTCTACATAGCTGTCTAGTTCTCCCCCATTTATATTACAGATGGGGACTCAAGTCCTTCAATCTGTTGGGGATGGAGGCATAGGATTTTGTAATGGGCATGCAAGACTTCCTCACTTTCAGTCTTCATTGATACCTCAGTTACAGTTTGAAGTGGCCTCAGATCATATATGACAGGTCTACCATATTTTCTTTTCAATTCCAATTAAGAATTTTGCCTCCGGTTCTTTATCACTTAACTTGATCGTAGTAATTTTTTAGATGAAAAGTTTGAACACTAACTAATCTCTTCAAAGTTGTAGATAGCAGCATCCTTGCCCAGGGCAATGTTCCTATTTTGGTTAGTGATTTGAGATACTCTTCTTAGGGTCCCAAATGACTACAAGCTTCAGTGAAATACCTGAAGGCTTGACAAAGAACTAGTTACTTTGGGATAAAGCCAGGATTGGCTTGGAGGTCCTCACATGAAGAATTTAAAAAGTTATCCTGGGAAAGGGTGATTGGTAAGTGAACAGCATTCTCCCCCCCCCCCCCGCAATTGTAGCCAGACACTCATTCTCATGCTATACCAGTGGAGGGGGGTGCTAGAAAACATAGAATCTTGTAGATCAACCCTGGCAGAGTTTATTGGCCTTATGTTGGTCTTTCCAACATGTGGGAACAGCCAGAGGGGACAAAGACAAATTCTGACTCACAGGGAAAGAAACTTGTGAAGACACCAACATTGTTGGTGATTTCATTATCTTTTCTTCTTTAGATCTCACCAGCAATATACTTGAATCTCATGCATTTACCATGTTATTTTATAATGTAGTTCTAACAGTTTCCTTGGGAGTTTGTGGAAAATCTTCCTCCTCCTTTCTTTTTTCTTTGTTATATCCCAAGACTTCTCAATGCCAAGATTCAAGATACTTCATGTTGGCTCTGGCCCCCTCCCATGGAGAATGCCTTCCTCCTAAATCCAGCTGTTAACAAATCACTGACATTTTTCTTAGTAAATCATACAGTTTAATTGAATTAGGTGAGATGAGGTAGCATCAAGCAGTACAGGCACAGGTAGCAAAAAATGCATCAAACAATCTTTTGTGTGTGTGTGTGAGAGGGTGCAATGAGGGGTAAATGACTTGCCCAGGCTCACACAGGTAGTAAGTGTCAAGTGTTTAAGTTCAGATTTGAACTCGTGCTACCTAACTGCCCCCCCCCAACAATCATTTTCAAAAGCACCACCTATCATGCCTTTCATCTCAGGATTGGGAAAATGTAGGTTTCAGCATATTAGCATACCACAGGCAGCATGGGAACTGGGGAATTTTGGAGAAAGCCTTGCTGAGCACAGCAACTGAACAATAAGGATATAAAGACCTTTGCTCTCTGGCATTTCTTCTAGTTAAAGACTTCCTTCTTAGTCATCTAACCCTCACCATCCTCTCCCAAAACCCCCCTCTCACACCCACCCCCAATCTCTTCATGGCTTCCACATAGAATCTTCCTAGGTAGACACAGCCTCACAGGGCAACATTAGATTGCCAGGTCTGGTATAGTGAGGAGAAGAGAGTGTCAATATTTACTACACTCCCCATCCAGATGAGAGAAGACTCACAGGATCTCCCAGGCAAGATGGCCATTCTTTCTTTCTCCATGTTTTCTTCCCAGATCTCTTTTTCAAAATACCCTCCCAGAAATGTCATCATATTTTACACAAAAGTCAATTGGGAGATGAAGTATAGATCATTATTTGTATATGTATCATATGTCCCTATTCAGGCAGACAGAAGGAATATACACAGAGGGTATAAATATAAATTGTCTTTGATGTGATGATATAAAGAAAATTAAGGGGTGAAAAAATGAATTTATGGGGAGAAGCGAAAAGGGGGGGTGGAATGGGGTTAATTACATCATATGGAGAGGTTCAAAAAAAATCCATTACAAGAGACAGAAAGAAGGGAGGGGTGAGCATTGTTTCAACCTTACTCTCATCAGATTTGGTTCAAAGAGGGAATAACATATACATTCATTTGGATAAAGAAATTTAGCTTATTCTTTAGGGAAGTAAGAGGGTAAAGGCAAAAGGCAGGGCAATGATATAAGGGAGGGTAGAAGGAGGGGAGAAAGGGTAAAGAAAAAGGAGGGGGCTGATAAAAAGGAGGGCAGATTAGGGGAGGCAGGGATAAGAAGCAAAATGTTGGTGAGGAGGAATAGGATGAAAGAAGGGGGGAAGTACAAAGGAGGTAAATAGAATGGGGGGAATAGACATTTAGTAATAATAACTGTGAATGTGAATGGGATGAACTCTGCCATAAAATGGAAGCGAATTGCAGAGTGGATTAAAAACCAGAATCTTACAATATGCTGTTTACAAGAAACACATTTGAAACAGAGAGATACACACAGAGTAAAGGTAACAGGCTGGAGCAGAATATATTATGCTTCAGCTAAAGTCAAAAAAGCAGGGGTAGCAATCCTTATCTCAGACAAAGCAAAGGCAAAAATAGATCTAATTAAGAGAGATTAGGAAGGAAACTACATCTTGCTAAAAGCTACTATAGATAATGAAGTAATATCAATACTAAACATGTATGCACCAAGTAGTATAGTATCCACATTCTTAGAGGAGAAGGTAAATAAATTACAAGAGGAAATAGATACCGAAACTATACTACTGGGGGATCTGAATCTTCCCCTCTCAGAATTAGATAAATCTAGCCACAAAATAAATAAGAAAGAAGTTAAAGAGGTGAATAGAATGTGAGAAAAGTTAGATATGATAGATGTCTGGAGAAAATTGAATGGGGAAAGGAATATACCTTTTTTTTCAGTGGTACATGGCACATATTCAAAAATTAACAATGTATTGGGGCGCAGAAACCTCATAGTCAAATGTAGAAAGGCAGAAATAGTAAATGCATCCTTCTCAGATCATGATGCAATAAAATTGCCTGTAATAAAGAGCCATGGAACAGTAGACTGAAAATTAACTGGAAACTAAATAATCTCATCCTAAAGAATGAGTGGGTCAAACAACAAATCATAGAAATAATCATTAACTTCATCCAAGAGAATGACAACAATGGGACAACATACCAAAACCTATGGGATGCAGCCAAAGCCGTGCTTATGGGAAATTTTATATCTCTAAATGCTTACATTAATAAAAAAGAGAGAGGAGATCAATGAATTGGGCATGCAACTAAAAAAGCTAGAAAAAGAACACATTAAAAATCCCCAATTAAATACTAAATTAGAAATCCTGAAAATCAAAGGAGAAAATAAAATTGAAAGCAAGAAAAATTTAAAAAAGAAAGAAGAAAACCAAATTACCAGTATACAAAATGAAAGGGATGATTTCACCACCAATGAAGTGGAAATTAAAGTTGTGATTAGGAACTATTTTGGCTAACTGTATGCCAATAAAGTTGACAATCTAAATGAAATGGATAAATATTTATAAAAATACAAATTGCCCAGGTTATCTGAAGAGGAAATGAAATCCCTAAGTAAGCCCATATTAGAAAAAGAAATTGATCAAGCCATTAATGAACTCCTTAAGAAAAATTCTCCAGGGCCAGATGGGTTTACAAGTGAATTCTACCAAACATTTAAAGAACAATTAATTCCAATACTATACAAATTACTCGGGAAAATAGGTGAAGGAGTTCTACCAAATTCCTTTTATGACACAAATATGGTGTTGATACCAAAACCAGGCAGAACCAAAACAGAGAAAGAAAATTATAGACCAATTTCCCTAATGAATATTGATGTAAAAATCTTAAATAGATATTAGCAAGGAGATTACAGCAAGTGATCACCAGGATAATACACTATGACCAGGTGAGATTCATACCAGGAATGCAGGACTGGTTCAACATTAGGAAAACTATTAACATAATCAACTGCACCAATAAGAAAACTAACCAAAATCATATGATTATCTCAATAGATGCAGAGAAAGATTTTTTACAAAATACAGCAACCATTCCTAATAAAAACACTAGAGAGCATAGGATTAGTTTTATCTACCTAAAACCATCAGCAAGCATTATATGTAATGGAAATAAGTAAGAGGCCTTCCCAGTAAGATCAGGGGTGAAACTGGGATATCTACTATCACCTCTATTATTTAATATTGTAGTATAAATGTTAGCTTTAGCAATAAGAGAAGAAAAAGGAATTAAAGGAATTAGAATAGGCAAGGAGGAAACAACGCTATCACTCTTTGCAGATGAAATGATGGTATACTTAGAGAATCCTAGAGAATCAACTCAAAAATTACTTGAAACAATTAACAACTTTAGCAAAGTAGCAGGATATAAAATAAATCCACATAAACTATCATCATTTCTATATATGACCAACAAATTCCAGCAGCAAGAGATAGAGAAATTCCATTTAAAGTAATGGGGGGGGCAGCTAGATGGCACAGTGGATAAAGCACCAGTCCTGGATTCAGGAGCACCTGAGTTCAAATCCAACCTCAGACACTTTGACACAAGGTGTGTGACCCTGGGCAAGTCACTTAGCCCTTATTGCACTGCAAAAAAAAAAATGACAGACACTAAGGCAAAAATATTCAGCAAATAAAGTAATGGTAGACAGTATAAAATACTTGGGAGTCTAATTGCTAAGACAAACCCAGGAACTCTATGAACACAATTAGAAAACACTTTTCACACAAATCAATTCAGATCTAAATAATTGGAAAAATATAAATTGCTCATGGATAGGCTGAGCTAATAAAATAAAAATGAAAATTCTAACTAAATTAATTTACTTATTCATTGCCATACCAATCAGACTACCTAAAATTATTTTATAGTGCTAGAAGAAATAATAACAAAATTCATCTGGAAAAACAAAAAGTCAAGAATATCAAGGGAACTAATTAAAAGAAATGCACAGGATGGTGCATTAGCTGTACCAAATCTGAAGCTTTACTATAAAGCAGCAGTCATCAAAACTATTTGGTACTCGCTAAGAAATAGAGTGGTGGATCAATGGAATAGGTTAGGCCCAAGGAGACACAATAGTAAATGACTTTAGTAATGTACTATTTGATAAACCCAAAGACTCCAGCTTCTGGGATAGGAACTGAGTATTTGACAAAAACTGCTGGGAAGAGAGTAGGGCAGAAACTAGGCATAGATCAACACCTTACACCTTATACTAAATAGGGTCAAAATGGGTACATGATTTAGACATAAAAGGTGATACCATAGGTAAACTAGGAGAGGAATGAAGAGTTTACCTCTCATATTTATTGAAAGGAGAACAGTTTATGACCAAAGAAGAGATAGAGAATATTATGAAATGCAAGATGGATAATTTTGATTACATTAAATTAAAAAGGTTTTATACAAACAGAAGCAATGTATCCAAAATTAGAAAGGAAGCAGAAAGCTGGAAAACAATTTTTATAGCCAGTATTTCTAATAAAGGCCTCATTTCTAAAATATATCAGGAACTAATCAAATTTATAAGAATCCAAGTCATTCCCCAATTGAGAAATGGTCAAAGGATATGAACCGGCAGTTTTCTGATGAAGATGTCAAAGCAATCTATTGTCATATAAAAAAATGTTCTAAATTGCTATTGATCAGAGAAATGCCAATTAAAACAATTCTGAGGTACCACCTCACATCTATTAGACTGTCTAATATAACAAAAAAGGAAAATGATAAATGTTGGAGAAGCTGTGGAAAAATTGGAACACTAATGCATTGTTGGAGGAGCTGTGAATTGATCCAACCATTCTGCAAAGCAATTTGGAACTATGCCCAAAGGGCTATACCCTTTGGGTATACCCTGTGTGCATACCCTGTGACCCAGGAATACCACTATTAGGTCTTTTTTCCAAAGAGATCATAAAAAAGGGAAAAGGACCCACATGTACAAAAATATTTATAGCTGCTCTTTTGTTGGTGGCAAGGAATTGGAATTTGAGGGGTTGCCCATCAATTGAGGAACAGCTGAACAAGTTGTGGTATATGAATGTAATGGAATATTATTGTGCTGTAAGAAAAGATGAGCAGGCAGATTTCAGAGAAACCTGGAAGGACTTACATTAACTTATGCTGATTGAGATGAGCAGAACCAGAAGAACATTGTACACAGTATCATCAACATTATGTATTGATCAACTGTGATAGACTAGATTCTTCTTACCAATACAACAGTACAAGAAAGTTCCAAAGGACTCATGATGGAAAATGCTCTCCAAATCCAGAAAAAAAGAACTACGGGATCTAGATGCAGATTGAACCATACTATTTCTATTTTTTTTCTTTTTTGAGGTTTTTCCTTTTTACTCTCATTCTTCTTTCACAGGATGACTAATGCAGAAATGTGTTTAATGTGATTGTACATACATAACCTATATCAGATTGCTTGCTGTTTTTGGGAGGGTGTAGGGAGGGGAGGGAGGGAGAAAAATTTGAAACTAGAAATCTTATAAAAACAAATGTTGAAAACTATCTCTACATGTAACTGGAAAATAATAAGATATAGTTTAAAGACAAAGATCATAAGCAAAATTTTAAATTATAAACCAACTCTTTTACCTCAAAAATGGTCATTGGTTGGTGGTTACAGTAATTTTGTTTTGGATTTTTTCAATTGTAGCTCATATTTTCAGAATTAAAAGTGGCCCCATTTACCACTCATGACATCTTTTTGTCCAAGAAATTCTTACCTGACCCCGGTATATAGGTATAGAAAATAGGTCTCCAAATCAAACATTTTTCACGACTCCCACATTCAGTTACATGGTCTTATTTGGAGTTGTGACCCCCAGTTTAAGAAGCTTTGATCACCCACTTGAGAGGGAAACCCCTTCAAAACATCCCTAATGAATGTTTATCAAGCCTCCTATGGAAGAGTGATGGGGAACTTGTTACTTCCTAAGAAAGCCCATTCAATTTCTTCTTAATTCTAGTCATTAGGAAAGTTTTTTTGCTTACATAAAGTTTTTAAAAATCTGCTTCTCTGTAACTTTGATGGAAAGCTTTTATTTTAGGACAAGTAAAAACTCCAATCCTACATAAAAGCCCTTCAGATACTGTAATTAAAGACAACTCTGTGTGCTTAAATTATGTATTATAAATTCCTTCCCCCAAGTCTCTTCTCCAGGTTAAATATTTCCAGTTTCTTCAGCAAATTCTAGCATGTGGTGATTATGAGTCACCTCAACATTTGGTCCCCCTTTCTGGAATATATTCAAAGTGGTCAATTTTCCTTCCTAAAATGAGGAGGCCATAACTGAATAACATATTCCAAATGGGTCTTACAAGGAATTATTAGCATGGTATTCTGAAATTCCTCATTCTGTGTTCTTAGATATGTAGGTGGATTTTTTATTGTATCAGTGAGGGAACTTCTTTATCATACTACTAAGGATCTCCTCATGCCTTCTCACATTCTACAATACTTGTCCATATCTATCCAAAGATTCTTCTAAAGCATCCACCCAATGTTCTAAAAATCTCCTTCTGGTTCTCTTAATAGATATGAGTGTTTAAGTTTGACCACATGGTATCTTTCCATCTTTTTTTTTCTTTTCCTTTTTTTTTTTGGTGGGGCAATGAGGGTTAAGTGACTTGCCCAAGGTCACACAGCTAGTAAGTGTTAAGTGTCTGAGGCTGGATGTGAACTCAGGTCCTCCTGAATCCAGGGCCAGTGCTTTATCTATTTCACTACCTAGCTGCCCCTATCTTTCAGTCTTGATGCAGGACAAGCCAAACTTCTTCTCAAGTCATGGGTGTCCTTGATGATAGCTTTTGATTTCATACAAAAGATATTGTTAGAAAAGTTTCAACCTACTTAGAAACAGTATATAGCAACCATAGGCCTAATGAATTGAGCCTAGAGTTTGGAACTATAATCCTGGGCAAATTATTTAATCTTTTCCTCAGTTTCCTCATCTGTAAAAATTCATAATACTATCACCTACTTGCCATGGTTGTTGTACAGATCAAATACGATATTTGTAAAGTACTTTATAAACCTTACTTTACTATATAAATGTTAATTATTATTATATGTCTTTCCATTTCCCTTTGGATGAGTTGTGATTGTGATTCTTCAGAGAATGTGTTATTCCATCATTTACAGCCATGTAGAATCACTAGGAGTATATTGGTGTTAAAGAGATAGACTTCTATGTCAGCAAGTGCTTTGACATTATTAAAAGTTCCGTTCAGTTTCCCAAATTTAATCCATTCTTGTATCTTCTTCTTTTACTCTTTTGGGCTCAGTTTCTTCTTTGCAGCAGTGTGTGTGTGTGTGTGTGTGTGTGTGTGTGTGTGTGTGTGTGTGTTTGCGCACACAAACCTAAACACAATTGATCATCCAGCATTTTCATGAAAGCAATGGAATCCACTATCTCCCATGGAAGTTTATTCTAGTTTGGAGAGGTCTGAATGTTAGGAAGGTTTTCCTTCCTTAAAATCTAAATTTGCATCCTTGCAACCTCTTACATTTTTCCTACTTATGTCCCTGTGCCCAAGCAAGACAAATTTAATCCTTATGACACATCATAGCTCTTCAAATACTTAAAGATAACAAATATGCCCCCTCCCCAGCACTCAAGCCTCCTGTTCCCTAGGCTAAAACCCTCAATTACTTTAGTTGATCTTCATATGGTATAATCACAGAGTCCTTCACTATCCTTGTTGACCTGTTTTTGGATACTCTCCAACTAAACAAATCTTTCCTAAAAGGTGCTGACCTGAACTGAACACAACGATTCAGATGTGTCCTTTCCAAGCAGAGTGTAGAGGAAATACAACCTCCTAATTGCTGGAAGCTACACATCTTTTAATGCAGTCCAAGGTCACATTAGCATTTGTGGCTATCTTATTACATTCTTGATGCCTATCAAGCTTGTGGTTGACTAAAACTCCTGTATCTTTTTTTTTCTCCAAGTGAACTGTTTATTGCTTCATTATGCTTTCTCTGCCTTCAGAAGTAGAATCTGACTTTGCATTTATTCCTATTATTTTCATCTCGCCTATTCTTAGATTATAATCAGTTTTGTAGCCTTTCTAGATCTTTTAAATCCCTTAGATTGTAAACTCCATGAGGGCAGGGACTATTTTTCTTATTTGTATCTCCAGTGGCTAGGACAGTGTCTGGCACATAATTGAATTGCATTGGATTTTTGGATCTGAACTATGTCATGCCACAAATTAGCTATCCCTTTTAGCTTTGAGTTACCTTCATATTTGATAAGCAGACCATTTAGAGGTGAGGAAACTGATCACTTCTGGATGGCTCCACAATTCTGGCCAGTCATTAGAATGACAGGATTTGTGTTCCCTCTAGGGAACACTATGACTCCAGACCCGCTTTGGCTTTCTAGATGTCTGCTACCAAGTGCTCTTTGAGGAAAAGGGATTCAGGTCATCTTCTACTTCCTGTTCTTTGTTCCCATTGGTCAAGAATAGAGAAAATTTCTCCATTTTAAAAAAATTCTCTAGAATTATTATTTATTCCCTCAGTAGGAAAAGATTATTTTTCTCCAGAGAAAATGTATATTTTCTCAGGTAGAATTGATCCTTTTATGGCTCACTTTTTGATGTTCTATTCCACTAATGTTTGACTATGTGGGATAGCATATACTCATACATATATGTATGTATATATTAACATATATATGTATACATTCCATTGGATCCCTCTTCCCTCCATTGCCTTCTTTCTCTATGCAAATGGATGGGGATGGAGCACAGATTCAGTTAAGAACCTCATAAAAAATCTGGAATAGTGTCTTGGCCTCTATGTAGTCTGGAATAAAAGACAAACAAAGGAAGAAGCAAGTCTAGGGCAAATGGTGGGGACTCTTTTTGTGTAGGTACATAGTGGACATTCAATAACTACATGTAGAATTTTGAGATAGTTTGTATACATGTGAGCATAAAGGGAAAAAGAGGAGTCTGAAAAGTACAAGCTCTATATTTCAGTGTATATTTCTGGGTATATCATGATTGATAGGAAAACTGGTAGAGTTGTTTTGTAGAAAGCTGAGAAATCAGTCTTAACTGTAAATTTAGTTCACTATCCCTAGGAAAGATTGAATTCAGTCAGATGAATGGTTATTAAGCCAAATTTGCCAGACACATCATCACTGCTTAAATGACTTCTTGAAAGTACTCCGTCCTGGCTCTCAAACAGTTTGGGCCCCATTTATAAACAACATAAGATACCACCCCAGGGAAATAAACAAATAAATAAAAACAATATAATCAGACAAACAAATAAATAAGCAAATAAATAAACATATAGGTGCATGAATCAATAGATAGGATAGATAGATGAATGGAAGAATAAATAAATGCATAAATAAATGGATAAACACACGAATATATACACACATGTATGCATATCCATACACACACACGTATATATATATATATATATATATATATATATATATATATATATATATATATATATATATATATATATATATATATATATATATATATATATACATATACATACCCACATATGCCATATGAGGTTCTAATTACACTCCTGGATGTTACAGAAGCAGGGTCATACAAAGTGGCACCGGGGAAGATGGTATATTGTACAAATGTTTGTCTCACCATAGGTAGCTTCTGTAAGTTTCTCAAAATCTTACGTGCCTTCCATATCCCTATTCTCTCACTAAGATGCTATTACTCATGAAAGGGTTAGGCTGGTATGACTAGGATACACCAGCAATGAAGACAGTACAAAGCTGACTTAAATACTACTTTCCCCCCATTAGATGATAAATGGAACCATTGATACTATTGTAGCAAATGTTGGCTCTGAGGTATTATGCATAAAATTGTCAGTGCTGGAATAAACAGAAATCAGAACCGGAACCCCACCTGCAGGGGCAGAAACTCCCTGGAGGGACAAAAGGAAAAGACATAGGTTTTAATTAGCTGGGGGGTAAATTGGGTACTAGGCACCTCTTAATTAGAGGAACACTTGTTACTGGACTTGGGGATGAGATTGGGGACATAACAGGAAAGGCTCTTATTTGGGTTAGCCACTTCTTGTAACATAGGACTGTTCAGGATACCGGCTGTTTCAGCAGTAATGAAGGTCATGGGGTTTGAGGGTATGGTGAGGTAGGCATTGTAATACAAAGAGGGCCAAGGACAAAATAGATAAACTACAGACAAAATAGAGTTGCTCCAGTGTTCTCATCTACCTACACCATCTTTGTCCCAACTTTCATAGATAAACCAGGTCTCTAGAACTTGGCTACATCTTACCCTCAGCTTTTTTGGGATTATCATGGAGGGGTCAAGAGTGATTCTTTCATTGTTTTTACTCAAGCCTCTATTGGTGTGCTTTTCTCAAAGATGACCAGTTGACAGTCATTTAGGCATCTAGCCATAAGTAGCTTTTAAAAAGGGATATTTAGGGGGCAGCTAGATGGCGCAGTGGTTAAAGCACTGACCCTGGATTCAGGAGTACCTGAGTTCAGGTCAGACCTCAGACACTTGACACTTACTTGCTGTGTGACCCTGGGCAAGTCACTTGACCCCCATTGCCTGCAAAAAAAAGAAAAAGGGATATTTACCAAGGTGGGAATTTATGAATAGTTGGTATAACACATCTTGCCAAATATGTGTGATGCACATTCCCACAGGTACATACCTAGCCTAAGGGAAATAAAGCTCAAGCTTAGAACATCAAACAAAGGGGTAACTCACAGCTCTTAGGTTACTGGAACGTCTTCCTTCCTGTTGGTGGGGTGCTCAAGAAGTTACCCTAAAATATGGTAAATATTCATCCAGTTTGTCCGTAGTTCCCAATACAACCACTGCTACTAGGTCTTCCAGGGATGGCATTTGAGACACCAGTGGGAAGATGGTAAATCCAACATCATTCAGACCCTTCGAAGCTGGTAGGTCCTCCTCTAGTCAAAGCAACTGTGAGAGTGAAGAAACCTGGCCAAGGCCTAAGCAAAATTTCCCTCTTCCTAGGTGGTTGCTTTACAAGGATAGGCTCCAAAGCCACATTTACTCTAAATTCTGGGGGCATAACAAAATCACCCAGCCAGTTGGAATAGACCTGGCTTCATCAAATGGCTTCAATGACTTTTCCCACTTAGTAATGACTGAAGTTGATTAATTTGGCATCTTCTCGCTTCAAGTGGTACTGGTGTTGAGCGCATTCATCATCCCACCTTCAAACTATTTACTCTTCTGTGCCCAACCACTGCTAAATGCTTTTTGTCACTATGCTGGCTGCCAACAATGGGAATACTAATTTAAAAGGGAAAGTTGTAGTTGATTGATGTTTAGAAAACATGTGATTAGCGGCACTGAGTAAAATAGAAGGGACATAAATCAATGTCCAGTGATTTTTAAAAATGGAGTTGGTTGATAAGTACAAGAGAATTAATAAAATTCTAGGTCACTCACTGTACTAAGTAACCTCCAATTGTGGGATAGTCCCAGATAGGTTTCCATTCACCTTTCTCTCAGACCTGAAGTAGCTACCTGTGCAATATTTGTTCATCCCACTTGATTTCTCCCTCCCCTCATTTCTTCATTTCTCTCAAATGTGTAGGCAGAGTCCCACTCTACTTTTGTGGAAAGAAGGAAAGGTGGGTTTGTTCAGTGGCATAACTATAGTTCTGAGGTAACCTTGAGTAACCTCAGGAAAACAGATAGTGCTTTGCTGGTAAATATTTAACAACCAGCTCTCTGGGGGGGAAATATACACAGCACATGTTTAAGTTTAATCTCCATTACTAGCATTTTTTTCATCACTTAATTCTAAACAATCAACAAAACAATAACTCAATCTTTGATTTATATTATTTCCTGATTTTTGAGATATAAATGTTCACACTAAAAATTTAGCAATGGTTCTAAGAAGTTAGTTTGAGCTGGGTCCAGCATATCCCTTGGCATAGGTCTAGTCTCAGATCTTTTTCAGTTGAAATTTTCCTGAAGAAGATACCCGAGCAGGCCTGTTTTAGCCTGACCATGACCTCTCTGTGCTGTCCTTCTTTCCTTTTCATGACTATACAGCATCAACATTTGCTCTTTCTCATTGGTAGGGTACGGAGAAGAGGGTATTTGGGCATAATTACTGTAGCAGTGGGAATTTCTTCCCTGGGCTGTTGGCACAAGCCTTCTAAGTGACTGCTGGGTGGGCAGGCAGATGAGTGAGTATTCTAAATAATGAGTTTCTCTGGTATTAATTCATAAAATTTCAACCTTATCTAAGACTGCTTTCTCTTTTTACCTTGAGGATTTAGATTTAATTATTCCACATTGAGAGCATAATTTATTTCTTTAGAGGTTAGAATATTGAAGGGTTTTAAGGGGAGCTATAATGGTGTTATCTTGTTGATCACCAAATTGTAATCACTACAAATTCAATATTTACAAATAACTTACTATACACTGTACATTTTATGGTTCAATGAGGAAACAGTGATGAATTAACACTTAATTCTTGCCTACAAGGAGCTTCTAGGTGAGACTGTTTAGCTTAAAAAAAAAGTCCACGTTTGTATTTGTCAATGATTACCCAATAACTGATGAGTTAAGGGAAACAAAAGTCATCCTCCAAAGCTCTTTTGTGTTTCCATGAATACTATTGCTGCCATGGTCCTTACCTTAATTATTTTTGCATAACTAGAAACATATAAACCTTAGGAGGAATCGTTAGCTGTTTGAAGAATCAGCTAATACAACTTTGTATCAAAGATTTTGAAATCTTATTTTTTGACCACAAGAGGGCAACCTGGTTTTCAGAAAAGTTCTATGAAAGCCTAAAAATTCATTTTGTCAACCCAATGTGAGCAGCTCAAAAGTTCATTTATGTTATTGGTATGCTGTCTTAAGTCTGGTAGGGTTTTCTGAGGTGCCTAGGAAAAGATTGGGATATACAAGATAGGAAAAGCAGTAAGAGGAAGGAGGCTGTGATGGCACCAAATTTTGGCTAAGAAGAAGTTAGGAGAAACCAGGGAAATCTTAGGAACAGTATGGAGGATGAAGGTAGAGTTCTGCTAGGCATCAGGAGGAACTAAATTGTTCTGAATCACCATAAGATGACAAAGGTAGTGAAGGAGATCTATAGGTAAAGTCCATAAGGAAACGGTGGGGGGGGGGAAGAATAATTAAGTAGGGAGCAGAATATAGAGAAACAAGAAGTCAAGTTGTGGGGAGAGAGGACAGATACCGAGAAGATAGTTAATGCGCCAGAGAGACATCACTTTTACTTGCTGTTTCAGGAGTAGGCCTTGCTTTAAATGAGCCAGCTGACCCACTTTGATTCAAATCAATTAACATTTATTAGTCACCTACAAGATTCTGTGTTAAGAGCACTCCCTCCCCTTTTGTCTAGGAATTATGGGTAGGTACAGAGAGCACCAAGGGGAACTTAACTTGGACAACCCTTGAGAACATAGAGGGTCTTAAAGGATACGCCCAGAAAGTCCTCAGAAAAACTATACTATCCATAAAAGGAATGTTTTCTTATTTTATTTTATTTTTGGTAAGGCAATTGGGGTTAAGTGACTTGCCCAGGGTTACACAGCTAGTAAGTGTTAAGTGTCTGAGACTGGATTTGAACTGAGGTACTCCTGAATCCAGGGCCGGTGCTTTATCCACTGTGCCACCTAGCTGCCCCCTTTATTTTATTTTTAAAAGGAATCAATTTGGTGTAATGCTATGAAATTAAGGGCTTCTTTTTATAACAAATAAACATATAAACAAACCCTTTGTTTTTACATCATGGTTATTTCTGGATATGCTCTCTCCCACCCTCCACTATCCCATTGAACTTTCCTTTATTATAAAGAAAAACAGTTAAATTCAACTAATTTATACAATGGGCAGCTAGGTGGCACAATTGATAGTGTGCCAGATCTGAAGTCAGGAAGACTCATTTTCCTGAATTCAAAGCTGAGCTCATACACTTACTAGCTGTATGACCCTGAATAAGCCACTTAACCTTGTTTGTCTTGGTTTCTTCATCTGTAAAATGAGGTGGAGAAGGAAATGGCAAACTACTCCAGAATCTTTGCCATGAAAACCCCAAATGGGGTCTCAGAAAGTTGGACATGACTGAAACAACTGAACAATTTATATAATAGTTATTCCTGACTGCAATATGCAATGTTCTGTATCTGTAGTTCACTGCCCCTTTACTGAAAGGAAGGAGGTCCAGTTCATCATATACTCTCTTTGACACTATTGTCTTAGTGTAGATACTGACTGAGAGTTCAGCTTCCATTCTTTTTGTTTAGACAGAACAAAGGGTTTCTGGAGAACAGGGGTTAACGAGAGGAAGAACATCAGCAGGAATACATTTTCAGGAGTTGAAGGCAATGAATAAATTATAAGCTGGCCATGCAATAGCAGTAGTGGTATGAATCCAAAGTGACTAAACCAGGACCAGGATCTGCAAGACTATGTTGAGAGGAGATAGTCTGGCAACAATGCAGAAGGAAGCAGGCATTGGTCAAGAATGCCTGGGGGGGGGGGGTGGTGGTGGTTATATATGGTGGGTGGGGAGTCAGTCAAGATACAGACATCTCACTTAAATTGGTGCTAATACTTGTAACATCATCATTCTACTTAGGCTAACAAAATATTGAGTATGGGAGAAATTGTATTGACAAAATAAAGGACATAGAGAAGATACAGTCCTAAGTGTACAAAGAGTGAAGATACTTCTTCTGTCTCCTGACTGTGGTAGGTTCTTTCTCCGTAGAGATGCATACAGTCCTTGAGATGTATACAACTATCCCTTCACATCTTGACTTTCCCCATTGCAGTTTCAATATATCGTGGGTTGGCATAAGAAATTAAATGGGAATTTGGAGGGAATTTTCTGGAAGCTGCAGATGATATGTGAAGGCCAAATAAATTTTACATGGATTTTCCAGATTGCTGGGGCACCAAATCCCTGACCCCCTTGATGTGGAAGGAATAACTGTAGTATTACCCTGGCTAGGGCTCCCTCTTAAAGGGAAAGAGCTGGCAGTTATGAGAGAATTGAGCAACCTTCGCCTCTGGTGGGCCTCCATCTCCTTAGTAATCTATACACGTATAGGCAATATCCTAGGCAAATACCCCTTCAAAGGATTCAGAGCTTCTTGGGAGTCAAGTAAACCTCTGCTCTGGTAACCCCCACTTTCCCTTGGAACCTGAATAGATCACATAACTCAGTACCAGAGAAAGTCTGGGTAGCTATTCCATAGCACAAGTCTCTTTTGTGCTGATGCTTTTTCTTCTTTGCATCTCCATCTGACAGGGACTTCTCTCTCCTCCTCTCCTTCTGTATGTGACTACTTGTTGGTCTGCACATCATTGTCTAGTAATCCTCCTCTCCTTCTACATCTCTGACTTTTCACTTTTTTATCTCAACATCTTTTCTTTCTTTTTTTTCAGGGCAATGACAGTTAAGTGACTTGCCCAAGGTCACACAGCTGGTAAGTGTCAAGTGTCTGAGGCCAGATTTGAACTCAGGTCCTTCTGAATCCAGGACCGGTGCTTTATCCACTGCACCAACTAGCTGCCCCCTTATCTCAACATCTTGAACTTATTCCTCTGTTATTGGACCACATGGTTCCCTGAAGAGTTTCTGTGTCTGAACATATTTTTTTCTTGCAGGTCTTTATATACAAAACCCCACAGATTTAGATCTAGAAGAAACCTTAGGGGACATCTAGTCCAATACCCTTATTTAACAAATACTACCTTCTACAGGATGCCTTTCTTAGGCTAGCTGTTAGTACTGTCCCCATCTAAAGCAATCTGTGTCTATTTAAAAATATTTTGTGCTGTTATATTGAATAGTGAACAAATTATTTGGAACAGAATAAAATATTAACATTTATGACATACAAAAATTCTTACATCTTTATTTTTAAATTTATTTTATTGCTTTATCTTATTTTTATATTACCTAAAATTTCCCCAGTATTTACCCCTTTTATCCTCCCAGAGAGCCATTCATTATAAATAAGAATTTTTTTAGAAGAGAAGAGATGAAACATTCAGCAAACATCATTGTCATTTAGAGGGGGAAATAACACTGACGGTATTGTTCGTATCATTTGGGGGACAAAGCATGTTTGTTTGTTTGTTTTAATTTTGCGACATCCAGTTTTGATTGTGTAGTGATTTTCTTTCCATTACATTGTGGAAGTACATGTGTATATATTTTTTCTTGACTTTGCTTATTTTACTCTGCATTAGATTATGTAAATCTTTCCATGCTTCTCTGTATTAATCATATTTATTGTCTTTTATACTCTAGTAATATTCATTATATTCATGTGACACAATTTTTTAGCTATTCCCCAATGAATGGATATCAATTTTTGTTTTTACACAGTTTTTTACTACAACAAAAAATGCTACTATAAATATTTAGGTGTGTATGGAATATTTCTTTTTGTCAATGATCTCCTTGTGGTATATACCTAGTAGTAGAATCTGTATATTTCATTAATATATGTACCTTTTAGCTACTTTATTTCCATCATTCTAAATTGCTTTCCAGAATGGTTGTAACAATGCATTAAAACACTTTTAATGTGCAATAATAGGAACCCCTGTCCTCTTTGTCCTTTCCCTGCTTTTCCAAAGGGCAGGGTCTTGTCTTTTACCATTTATTTTATACTGAGCACTTAGCACAGTGCCTGGAATATAGGAGGCGCCAATAAATGTTTATTGATTAATTGATTGCCAAACCTCAATCCTGGATGACTCCCACCATCTCCCTATTCTGCTCCTTTTTATGAGCTATTGAACTCAGCTGGAGGAAATTTCACAAAACTGCTGACTGGCTATATTACAAATGCACATTATCCAACCTCAACTTGGCCTTTATTGAAACAAAGAAATCCCTTTATTCCTTTCTAATTGGTTCCCTATATTACTCCCCAAAGAACATATTCCAAACCTTCTCTTCCCTCCTCAAGGCTCCCATACCTTCCTTTCATAGAACATTCTCAGAAGAGAAACTTGCTTCTTATCTTTCTGAGAAAATTGAGACATGCACATGTTTCCTCTTCTCCCAGTCTCTCAATCTTAAACTCTTTATCTCCCACTCTCTCCTTTCTTTCCTCATTGTTTGACAGAGGTGGCCTTTCCCCTACCAATAATACCAACCTGTCTACACTTGTACTTGATCCAATCCTTTAATGTCTTTTCCAACACATTAAAGCTTCAATCACCCCCACTTTAAAATCTTCAACCTCTACTTATTCACTGGTTCCTTCCCTACTGCCTTCAAAAATGCCCATGTCTCCCCTATCCTAAATCCCTCCCCACAAAAACCCTTTCACTAGACTGTACCATCTCAAGCTATTGTTTCTTCTCCCTTTCTCATACAAGGTTCTCGAAAAAGTTGTTTTTGTTTTCTGCCTCTGCTTCTCACTCACTCCTCAATACCTTGTAATCTGACAGCCATTTTCATTACTCAGCTGAAGTGAGTTACTAGAAGTTACCAGTGATCTCTTAATTGGCAAAACTCATATTCTTTTCTTAGGTTTAACCTTTTTTTTTTTAACCTATCTGCTGCATTTATCACTATTGAACACTCCTGGTCCACCTTCTACATGTCATAGTTCTCTTATTTAGTCTCATTTGCTCTCTCATGATGCCCCCTAACTGGTGTTGCCCAAGGTTCTATCCTGGCCTTTCTTATTTTCTCCCTCCACATTCTTTCTCTTGGTAAACTCAGCAGTTCCCATGTTATTTCTAGACTAATATATCCAGCTCCATTCTCTCCTCTGACCCTTAGTCCCACATCAGTTTTCCTTTGGACATCACAAACTCAAAATATCTAAAAACAACTCATTCTATTTCCCCCTTATACTTTTTCTTCTTTGAAAATTCATTATTTCTAAAGAAGGAATCAATAGCTTTCCAATCTCCTAGGCACATAAGCTGGGCATTATTTAGAACACCTTATTCTCCTTCACTCAATATATCTAAACAGTTGCCAAATCTTGCTATTTCTACTTTTACATCATCTCTTTCATCTTTCATCTTTTATCTCATAGCTACTACCTTAGTTCATGTCAGTATTATTTCTCATTGGTTTTCTTGAGGCAAATCTATTCCCACTATAGTCGATTCTACATGCTACCATCAAAACAATTTTCCTTAAACATATATATACTCATGTGACTCCACTACTCAAGCAATCCCTGTGGCTTTTTAATGTCTCTAGGATAAAACAAAAACTTATCCCTTGAAATTCTTTATTTTTTAAATTTATGGAATAAAATAACATTTCCACAACATAGTATAATACAAAAAAATGATTGCACACAAAACTGCAAATCTACTATATATAATGTGTTATTCCTTTTAAATATACAACAAAATTATCATGTAAATTTCTTTTTTTCAATTTTTTTCTTCCCTCTCCCCTTGCCCTGCCCTACAAGATGGCCACCATTAGACACATGTAGTTACATATGTAAATTATTCTATATATACCGTTATTTAGTGTTTCTCTGAATGCAGATAGTAACTTTCTTCATATGTCCTATAAAGGGTAATGGAGGTATTTGTAATTGTCACAATAACTTATTTGCTCAAAGGTGTTCTTAAAATAATATTTCTATTGCTCTGTACAATATTCTCTTGTTTCTATTGATTTCAGTCTTCATTATTTCATGTAAGTGTCTCCATGTTTTTCTAAGACCATTGAGATCATCATTTCTTAGAACACAGTAGTATTCTATCACAATCATATACCACATCTTGTTCAGCCATTCCCCAATTGATGGGCATCCCTGCAATTTTCTGTTCTTTGCCTCTTAACTAACCCCTTCTCTCAACTAACATAGCTACTACCCTAGTTCAGGTCAGTATCATCTCTCAATAGATTATTATTTTTTCAATATTCATATTATTTTGCTTTTTCAAGTTACATGAAAAGATAATTTTCAACATTCATTTTTATAAGATTTTGAGTTCCAAATTTTCTTCCTTTCTCCCTTCCCTCCTCCCTCCACAAGACAGTCATCAATCAGCTATGTTATATATGTACAATCATATTAAACTTATTATATATGTACAATCATAGTAAACATATTTTCACATCAGTCATGTTATTACACAGAGATTATTGCCACAGACTCCTAATTGATTTTCCTGAGTCAAATCTCTCCCCACTGTAGTCTATTTTACACACTACCATCAAAATAATTTATCTTCAATATATATGTGATCATGTGACTCCTTTACTCACAGAATTCCTGTGGCTTTTTTTTTTTTTGGTGAGGCAATTGGGGTTAAGTGACTTGCCCAGGGTCACACAGCTAGTAAGTGTCAAGGGTCTGAGGTTGGATTTGAACTCAGGTCCTCCTGAATCCAGGGCCGGTGCTCTATGCACCTAGCTGACCCCTCTTGAAACCATTCTTAATGTAATCCCAACCTGTTCAGTTTCATTGATCATTACCCAATACAGCCAAACTGACCTTCTCTGTATTCGTCATACATTACACTTCCTCGCCCATCTCTGTTCCTTTGCACTGGCTATTGCAGATGCCTGGTACTCTTTACCTCTCTGCCTCACAGAGTCTCTCTCTTCCTTTAAGATGATTCTTCATAAAGCCTTTCTTGTTTCCCCCAATTGCTAGTTCCCTCCTTCCCAAACTGCCTTGTATTTAACTACTTCCTGTATGTTTGTATTTATTAAGCCCATGTTTTTTTTTTTCGTAAATATATTTTCATTTATACTTGTTCTTTCTATGAAGTCCCTGAGAGCAGGAATGATTTAATTCTTTGTAGTTATATCCATAGCATCTAGAACAGTACCTGGCATATAGTAGATGCTTAATAAATATTTAAGTTGATTAATTATTCATTTGTTACAATAATTTGTTTTACATTATTTGTCATTGGGTTCACAAGATTTTGGCACTTTTTCATTCTTCATTATGGAACCACACTTTATTCAAGTTGAATATTAAATAGTCCACTTTTCCAAATCTAGGTCAAATTGTAGCTCATGGGTTTTCCACAGAGTTTAAATCAGGTGAATTCCAAGGTTAATAAAGTGTGTTTATCTTCATCTTTTAGATGAATCTCTTAACCTTTCATGAGAAGTAATGTGGAGCAAGATTGTTTTACAGTATTCCATTTCCACTTGTGAATTCCTGAAAATCTGGAACAATTTTGCTTCTCATTATTTTATCAACATATTTATCAGATCTCATCATTGCTGCAATGGGGGAAAGATTTCTAGGCCCACTGGCATAGTGAATTTCACTATTAAAAACTACCTTAGGGGCAGCTAGATGGCGCAGTGGATAGAGCACTGGCCTTGGAGTCAGGAGTACCTGAGTTCAAATCCGGCCTCAGACACTTAACACTAGCTGTGTGACCCTGGGCAAGTCACTTAACCCCAATTGCCTCACTAAAAAAAAAAAAAAAAACCTACCTTAGGGGGCAGCTAGGTAGCATAGTGGATAAAACACTGGCCCTGGATTCAAGAGGACCTGAGTTCAAATCCGGCCTCAGACACTTGACACTAGCTGTGTGGCCCTGGACAAGTCACTTAACCCTCATTGCCCCACACCAAAAAAACAAACAAACAAACAAAAAACCTACCTTAAAAATTCCAGACCTCAACCTATCTTGCCAATGATAGGTGTTTTTTCTTTATAGCACTGCTTAGTAGCTATTTTTTTGTTGGTTTCCTCAATGTTCTTTACACTTCAAGATGGCTATAATACACTGTATTTAATCCATAAAAACCATTCCATCAGGTCCTTTTGAAGCTGTTTATTTATTTTCTGAGGATTAAGAAGGTCATTTGACAGCAATAGTTTCTATATTCTCATCTTTAGTTCTTGATTGCATTTTCCTTTGCATACGAGTCTGGCTGAGCCTGTCTTGTTGGTGTGTTTTAATGATACTTGAAACACTTGGCTTTCCCTCACAAACAACCACTGAAATATTTCTTACAGTCATTAAAATGTGTTCTTTAAGAGTTATAAATTTTGCACATTTACTTGGATTAATAGCAATTCTTATAAACCATGGAAATAACACTCTGCAAATGAGAGCAATAAAATCTAACACTAAACTAAGATAAAACCAACCCAATGTGGGAAAGCCAGTTCACTCTGGTTTTATCTGATCATGGTCAGACCTTATGAATTGACCTAGGGCCATAGCTATCATAAAATGAAACCATATCAACATTATGTTTTCTCTTAAGTAATTCCTACACCCCTGGTAGAAACATGTCGCAGGGAGAAGTATGGTATAATGGATTGAGTGATGGTCTTGGAGCTAGGCCCACCAGGGTTCAAGTCTTCTTTGAGAGATACTGTCTTTCTGGCCCTTGGTAAATCACTTAATCCCTCAGTGCCCTAGGCAAGTCTCTAAGATTCTAAATTGCAGAGAAATTACCCAGTTATATTGGTAGATGGAGCTTCCTCACCTTGGAGTCCTCTATACCAATGGAAGTATAGGTCCACTTCCTATCTGCTCGAAGGTAGGTACTAATTCACTTTTGTCCTTATCTTATCATCTAGCCAGGTGCTTAAAAAAAACCTCGAGGCTTAGTGAGGCTAAATAACTTGTCTAAGGCCATACAAGAAGTGACAGAGCTGGACTTGTAGCTTAATTGCTCTGACCTCAAATAGTGCTTTGTACATAGTAAGTACTTAATCAATGCTTCATTAATTCATTCATCAGTTCCAACTCAACTTTTCCCACTACATCACTCTGCCTCCATGTCTATGTGTTCTCTGTCTCCACATATTTCTGTCCAGTCTTTCTCCACCTGAGTCCCCTTTTAAAGTCAAAGTGTAAAGGTGCACTGGACTGATAGGAGTTCAGGCTTCTTGTCCTGATATTGCCACTAACTCACTGCATAATATTCATGAGCCTTTGTGTTTTCATCTTTACAACCCTATGATTCATTTACATTTAAAGTAAAAAGAAAATTATTGAACACCTAATAAATGCAAGGCTTTAGGATTTTAGTATAGCTAGAATAAACACTATTAAAAGAGAGAATAAATACCTTGTTTACTCTGTTATGTGTCTGGTTTTTCAAAGGGAACTTGGAATCTGTGGAGCCAATTCTAATCGGATGGGGGTCAGCTAGGTGGAGCAGTGGATAAAGCACTGGCCCTGGATTCAGGAGGACCTGAGTTCAAATCTAGCCCCAGACACTTGACACTTACTAGCTGTGTGACTGTGGGCAAGTCACTTAACCCTCATTGCCCTGCGGAAAAGACAAAAATCAAAAACCAAAACAATTCTAATAGGATGGGAAGATGGCAGTGGGGATGGGTGAATGGAAGTATCAACATTTTAGAACTAAGGTTTTTTTCTTAGTTAATGATTTATCTTTGCCACCATCACTCTGTAACTATCAAAATTTTCACTTCTTATTACAAGAATATTTTACTTTCTCCCTACTAGTTTCAGACTTTTGTAGTTAAGAATTTGGGACCATGGCCACCTACAAAAACACATCCATCATTCACTTTCTTTTTGTTTTCTTAATCTTTAAGATTAAGATTAATCTTTAATCTTTTTTAATAGTTTCTGGTCAATAGTAGGCACTTAATAAATGTTTATTGAATGGATGAATAAAATATTTCAAAATAATGTTTAATAGATTAGTACTTTTCCAATTTATTAATTTAAAAAAAAATCTTCTTGCTTCCCCATTTGTCACTTATTTCCTTATCTTCTCTGTTTTAATGCCTGTTGTCCTTAGTTTTTATTAGGTCCATTATTCTACTGCCTACTTTTATTAACCCTCTTTTCTCTCCCTGCCACCACAATGTTCTTGAGCCTTGTGTTACTCCTAAACTATAGAGATTTTTTTCAATTAATTTAGAGATGATTTTTAATGATTCCAACAACAAGCAAACTGAAGTTTGCTGGTATAATTGTCTTTGACAAATGACAATTCTTTCTGAGGAAAAAAGACTTCAATCCTTGACTGGTGAAAAACACTTCACATGTCTCATAAGACAGAGCTCAAGCACTGATTTCATCTGTAGTTCAACTTTTATTACCATTTAAATTGATTCTATAATTCAACACAGAACTCATTTGTATGCTTAATGTTTGAAACCCAAGCAGATTAGCTTTCTGAAACATTAAGTCTAGTATTTAAGGCAATTTTAGAATCCAGTGGCAAAATATTTAAATGCATGTGTGTGCATGTGTGCATGCATGTGTGTATGTGTGTGTGTGTGTTTGTGTTTGTGTAGTTAGGTGGCACAGTCTGGCCTCAGACACTAGCTTTGTGACCTTGGACAAGTCATTTAACCCTGTTTACCTAAATTCATCATCTGTAAAATGAGCTCGAGAAGCAAATGACAAACCACTACACACACACACAAGCATATAATGACTTTTATTAGGCACATACATAAGTATATATGTATATGTGTGCATTTTACATATGTGTATTTATTATACATATAGATGTATAATATGCATATGTGTGTATATTCAAACACACTGCCTCCATACATTATTTGTATATGTGCATACACATGCAAACATTCAAGAAGCAGCATGGATTAGGGGTTGGAAGACTGGCCTTGGAGTCAAGAAAACTTGGTTTTAAATACTTCATGTGACACTAACTTTGTGACTGTGGGCAAGACATTAAACCTCTGAATGCCCCCAGGCAACTCAGCTATCAGTTACAGATGAATTTGTGTCAGTGAGTTCTGCACTGGGAGTTCCCCAATGACCCTTGACTATTAATATCAAGCAGAGCATAAAAGAGGGAGACATTCGTTTTTCAGCAATTTTCTGTCACTTCCATGGATGATGTCTAGCACAATATTAGAATGGAAGAGGGATTCCCTGTGGATGGTGAGGTTCAGCAGGTCCTCTGTTTTTAGATAAAACTCTGCTGATTGTATTAATAAGTCTAGAACATTGTTATTGTTGTTTATTTTACATATAAGGAACTGAGGTAAACAGAATTAAGTGACTTGCCCAGCGTCACACAGCTAGTATGTATCTGAGATCAGGTTTGAACTCAGGTTTTCCTGACTCCATGTCACCTAGCTGCCTGGAACATTGTAGAGCCTCTTAAACGAAATCTCTGATCACTTAAAGAACTTTTAACTATTGTCCACAAGAAAAGGCAAAGAATGCTTATTCTTCTGAGTGCAGTTGATCAGACAACCAAATAGCTACATGTATCTTTGATAGACACTTCAGATGGATGATGAACAGAACTAAGTGGGAGTAGCAGAGACAACTGGATTGCTTTTGGGCAAGTGTTCAGAACTTTCGATGAACCTAAACATTTTCCTTAAACAAAGGCTCACCTTTTTAACTAAAATATTCTTTCAGTGATGGTTATTGTAACAAACAACTATTTCTGAAGCACCAAAATTGTGGGCTGTACAAAAGGCAATGAACAAAAACATAGCAAGTGTGATGTATGAAGCAGCTGGAGCATGTTACCAATGAAGAATTTCCTGAGAGAACAGTATTAAGAATATTAGCAGATACATGACTAGAAACATAGGAGAAGGTGGACTTGGATTGTATGTGTATACATACATGCATATATTAATATATACATATATATGATGACTAATATTTACATACCACTTTAAAGTTTACAGAACACTTTACAAAGGTTATCTCATTTTGTCCCCATAACAACACTTCTTTTTTTTTTTTGGTGAGGCAATTGGGGTTAAGTGACTTGCCCAGGGTCACACAGCTAGTAAGTATCAAGTGTCTGAGTCTGGATTTGAATCCAAGAGCAGTACTTTATCTACTGTACCACCTAGCTGCCCCCCCCATAACAACTCTTAACAAGGTTAATTGACTGTTGACTTCCCCCATTAGATTGTAAGCTCCATTTGGGCAGGGGCTATCTTTCTTTTTCATATTTGTATCCTCAGCATTTAGCTCAGTGCCTGGCATATATTCGATGCTTAATAAATACTTATCGTGTTGGATTGTATTGTACCTTGAGGGAGATATTTGGACAATGAAGAGCTGAGTTGAAGTTGCCTATTTAACTGTCCCATTACGTAACCTATGTTTAAATGCTTTTAAGTATTATCCTCCTGAGAGAATATAATAAAGGTTATAAGTTACTGTGTCAAAGTTCTGTGAATATGTGCTTATCATTCTCTTGATTTTTAAGTGTTCTTTTCTGGTAAAGGAAATTAATAACTACATTTTTTCTGATACATCTGCCCTTTTTTTAGGGTGACCCAAGACATGAGCTTTACATGATTTTCCTCTAGATTCTGGGATACAGGTTTAAAGAATCAGAGAATTCAAGAAAGAGAATGATCCTCCTCTTTAGAAGTCAGGATCCCTCAGGTTTCAACCTAGTCCATGCTTGGCCTAGAGCTGGGAGGTGCCCCAGTTCTCGAGGCCACCAAAATGATGAGTGTCCTGGTGATGAGTTTTTCCTGGGAGGGAATGGGGCATGATGATAGTGAAGTTGAATATAAGGAGTACAACTGGTGAGGAAAGGTTGTATCTTCTGGCAAGCCAGAACATGGTTTAGGCTAATCATCTTGGGAGTCGTCATCTTTTCTACTGAGAATCATTGTACAGGTGCAGGAAGCACCTATAGGCAGCATTGATTGGAGAATCGTAGATCTTAGCAATCTTTAGAGGTGATCATTCCTTGAAAGTCTGTCTCTCATGTGGTTCCCTCTGCTCAGAAGAAGAAACAAAATAGAAGAGGCAGCGAAGAACCCAAGGCTAAGGCTTAGGCTTGACCAGGCAATATAAACTCTGGTTGCCTTGTGTGAATCAATTAACAAATATTTATTAAATGTCCATTATATGCCAGGCACTGTGCTAAGCTCTGGGTTTACAAAAAGGCAAAAGACAGTCCTTAGCCCACATAGTTTACAAGCCACCATAGGTGTTGGGCTATGGAAAATCCCACTGAGAAAGTTCTATACAACATTTCCAGAGAGAAGAAGAGAAGTTGTTAAGTACAGAAGTTTCCCTTTTAAGTCTACTGAATAGGTGGTTCTTCCTGGTTCAGTGGGGACCAAGGGATTGCTATATCATTAAAAAGTGCTAAATCATTCAGCACAGAGTACTGGTATCTCTGGAAATAACCAGTGAGGCTTAGTGCATTCTTTATGGGATGTCCCCTACAGTCCCTTACTAAAACATGTTTCATGCTATGTACTATAACCTAATTCCTGCCACATATGTACTACTATACATAATTTTGAGTTCAGTTTATACAATATTTGGATTTAATGACAGTTGGAGTTGGCAAAGATAGCTCACAAAGATACACAGATGTAAATTAAAGAAGTGAAGAGTTGGCTACACTTGCTAAATCATCGTACCCAATTTTTATCCCATCCAGTAATTTTACAAATGTTTTCATTGAAATTTGACTAGTATATTTCCATCTTAATGTTAATTAATTGTTCTTACAAAATAATCAGAAGGTATTGCATTTTATATTTTTTTACAAATGGATTCAAACTCATTGAAATTTCATTTGGAAGATTTTTAAATAGGTTAGAAAATTCTCTTTCCAAGTCTTTTTTTGGTTTGTTTTAAAAACATGTTTTTATAGGTGACAAATTTACATTATTTTCAGCACTAGAATCACATAATATAGTAGGATGTCCAAATACGTATTTTCAAAATTCTCTTTCCATAGAATGAGTTTCATTCAAAAAGCATTAAATGCTACATTCATTCTTAAAATGTCATCTTGAAGAAGTAGATTAAGCATTATTGATTTTTTGAAAATATCTACCAGGGGCAGCTAGGTGGCACAGTGGATAGAGCACCGGCCCTGGAGTCAGGAGGACCTGAGTTCAAATCCAACCTCAGACCCTTGACACTTACTAGCTGTGTGACCCTGGGCAAGTCACTTAACCCCAATTGCCTCATTAAAAAAAAAAAAGAAAAAGAAAATATCTACCAGGTAGTATATTATCAATGGCCAATTACCATGTTAGAACACTTTTCTTTTTTAAGTTTGACAGTTCTTTTAAATAAACACCTTGATACAAGATAACCAGAAAACCTTTGTTTGGTACAGAAGATTTTCATTGTTATTCCCCATCTCATACTTAGACAAATTGCTGCTTTCACAGTGACAACTAGTGAGAGAGAATTAGTGAGTACAATCAATTTCCTTTAAAAAAAATTCCTGTAATTATTCAGGGTGATAAAATTAATGAGGACTTAATTAATCAGACAATTTGATTAATTTTGCCAAAGAGGTGAGTTTCAATATGGAAGAATTATTTCTTCCAACTGGAGCGATAATAAAACACAAAATCTGGGCAGGAAAAAAACCCTCCTTGATACACCAAAGATGAATAAGACACTGTCTCAGCTTTCAAGAAGCATATAGGAATTTGGAAGAGTGTTGTAATTCTAAGTTTTTGAGAACAATATGTGTAGACTTGTACATTTTCAGGATGAGTACTCTCCCCCTCACCATGCCTCCAATATTTACAGAACAAAGTAGTTCCTTTACAATTAATTTTATTTCCTTTTCTAAGGTTGTTAAGATCATAATTTGGTCTGTTGTTAGTTTGGGCATTTTACATTTTAAAAATTAATTCTCTGTTTCTTTTGAGTTCTCAATTTTGTTAACTGTGTATAGTTGGCACTGATATTTCTTTTTATTTCTTCTGGTTTTGTCCTTACTTCATCTTGTTAATTTGTTATTTTTCTGATTTTATTTTCTACCATCTTCTTTTTAAGCAAGTTGGCCAAATGTTTATCAATTTCATTAGTCTTTTCTAGCTCTTAGTTTTAACATTCCTATAGTCTTGTTGGTTTCCAATATATCAATTTCTCCTTTAGTTTTTGGTTTTTCTTCTTTTGTGCAGAATATTGTCCATGAAAGCACGACATTCACTCAGAAGAGGTGGTTTCCCTTGGTGCTAACTCCTTGCAGATTAGACCCATCTAAAGGTCTCCATCTCCCCTTAGAAAATATCTCCCTTCCTCTCCAACCTTCTTGGGGAATGCTCTTCTATAAGAGGTCCTTTCACTAATGAGTAGAGATTTCCTTTTTCCTCCTATTTCAACTCTATATTTACCATTTCGTTAATTCTCTTGAAACCCCCTTCTTGCTAAGAAACGATAGAAGCTATCATCCCTTTGTTGTTTACCCATGTTTATTTACTCCTTTATCTCCATGTTCCACCTCCCTTTTCCTCTTCTATGCACCCTTTCATTATTTAATTTAGTCACTTAAAGTATACTGATTCATCTGGAGTGGGGTTACTACCTGGTGTTTTAGATTTCTCTACCATTATTTTTCCTCTTTAATTAAATTCTGTTTACATATTTGTCCCTTTGTGAACTTTTAAAAAGAAATCTCCTAATGTTATTATCATTGTTTTTATTGTTGTTTTAAACCAATAGGTATTTTACCTCTATCAGTTTTTTTCTTTTTCTTTTAGTAGTCTGAAGAGATGTGGTAATTTATTTCATTACTTGTACTTGCTATAGTAGTCATATTTATTTTATTTCCTTGTGTTTCTCTTGTTTACAAGTTGAATAATCTGTTCCTGACTATTTTGTTTTCTTCAAGAATACTGCAAATGACTTTCTTTTATTGAACATTTTTTTTCATTGATTATTAGGTTATATTATTTTGGGTTGCACTTTGGGCTCCTTTGTTTTTCTAAATATATTATTTCATCATTTAAGCTATTACTTTTTGAAGGCATGTTAGAAGCAGGGGTTGGGGGCAGGGTTCTGGGGACAACTTGTGTAGACTTAGCGTTCCATAATCTAGATTCTCTAACTTGTTCAGTTTTGATTCACTACATAGTATTTCCCTGGGGAAGAGGGAGGACTACCAAAGAGTAGGGAATAATTGTTTAAACTGTCCATTGGCTACAGTGAAAAGCTCTTCTGTTTTGTATCCTTTGGTAAGTGAAATAAATCTTGTCCTATATGTGGTGTTTTATTGTCTCAAAGCCATGGTTTGAAGTTGAGGGTCCTGAGCTTTGTCAGTGGAACACTAAACATGAGCAAACTTCTCATATTCTCAGAATTTCTCCTGGAAAATGACATGTGCCAAAAAGAGATATTTTTGTAAACTTCTCTCAAGAGTGAACCTGATCTATACAAAATGAAAACTTAGCTTCTAGACCATGCATTACACTAGAAATAATAACAGCTCACATTTATATAGGATTTGGCTTCCAAAGTGCTCTATGCATTTTGTTATGCACACATTTGTTTGTGAGATTCCTAACGCTTAAACTGCTAAAGCCATTACCTAAGGATATTGTCAAGAATCCAACAACTGATACATTTCTTGTTTTTGTGTAAGCTTGGTGGAACTGGGAAAGGAATAAGATACATCAACCACTGTGTATTACACCGCTTGAATTAGAACATCGTGTGTGTGTGTGTGTGTGTGTGTGTGTGTGTGTGTGTGTGTGTTTTGGATGGGGAAGGTGATGGTGGAGGTTGAACATAATTTCACTTAAAATTTAAGAGGTTTCTCAGATATGTTCTAGTTCAACCTTAACAGAAGGTGACCCTGCTCTTCCTACCACTTTCTTGACAAATGGTTATCCAACTTCCATTTACAGACACTGTTATGGAGAAATCACCATGTACTGAGGCAGACTGTTCCACTTTGTTAAGAATTTTAATTGTTTAGAAATTTTTACCTTACATCAAGACTGAGTCTATCCCTACGATTTCCACTCATTGCTTCTAATTGGAGGTGAAGCAGAAAAATGTAATGTTACATAGGAGAGTTCGTTAGATATTTGAAGAGAACTATCCCATCCATCCTTGTCTTCAATCAGTTGACTTATAGCAGTTTCTAGTGATTTATATAGTGATTTTTAGTTCCTCTACCATTCTGGTAACCTGTTTCTCAAAAGATTTCAATTTGTGAATGTCCTCCCTAAAATGGGGCACCTAAACTGAATGTAATACTAAAGACATGATAGCCCAGGAAAAAGCACAGCAATATAATCACCTGATGACTTATTATGGCTATATTCTACTAATACAACCTAAAACCAACTTAGTTTTTGTGGATGGATCATATTGATCTCATCATTTATTAACTTCACCCCACCCCCAGATTTTTTCATTTGATTACAATCTAGATAGATCTCTCCCATCCTACATTTCTGTAGTTGATTTTTTTTGAAACAGAAAGCAAAATTTCTCATTAGCCCTATTAAATTTTAACTTTGTTAAGTTTGGTCCAATTGGATTACCTTTTGAGATATTTATTTAAAAATCCTGATTTTCTTGTCAAACATGTCAATGACTCTTTTCAGTTTTATGTTATTTAATAATAAGTAGCAGTTACATAGCACTTCAAGATTTGCAAAGAACTTTAAATATGCTATCTCTTTTGAGCCTCAAAACAACAATGTGAGATAGATGCTATTATAGTTATCCCTTCCACATTGTGAGGGTTAGCATGCCTTAGTGTCCCTTGTCATCTGGAAAATCCATGTGAAATTTTTTGGCTTTCCCTCTGTACCAGCGAAGAAGTCAGAATTATTCTGGTATTAAAAGATAAAATTTGTTGATAGCATACAATACTATACATATATTTTATTCATTTCTAAGTTTCCAAATCTTTCTGTGTCTTCTGCTGGTCTTTGCATGTTGTATGCAGCTTTGGCAAAACTACCCCAAAATTCCCATTTAATTTCTTATACCAACCACACAATATATTGAACCTGCTATGTGGAAAGTCATGATGTGAAAAAGATATCTGTTTATTTTGCAGATGAGGAAACTTGAAGCTGAGAGTTTAATTGAGTTGCACAGGATCACACAGCCTTATAATTGTCTGAGGAAAGAGTTGAACGCAGGTCTTCCTGACACCAAGGCTAGTACTCTGTCCACTGGGCCAGCTAAATCATCCATTTATTTGACCACATTTGACCTTGGAGTTAAAGTAAATATCTGGGTTTGAGATTTCCAGAAAATTGGTACTTGGGACAATGATACAATCTCCAGCTTTATCATTGTACAATGCAGCAAGCAGGCAAACAAAAGCTATATCCACTAAGGCAATATAAGCAGATAGAGGTTTGTTGCCACATGCAAGAACCTTTACCCAGCCTAAGGGTGAAGGAGACATTGTCACTGGGGAGGGAACACACTATACTCCAAGTTGGGTTTCAAGTGGCAAGATTCTACACCCTAAGAATGGGCTTAATTGATAACAAGTAATGGGCACCAGATAGAGGAGAGGGTATTCCTAATCATACCCAGATGTGGTCAAAAAATTCTTGGAGTCCCTTACTAATTACCAGTCATGGGTGAAGCTGGGGTATGGAGCATTTCTTTATTGGGACCATGAACTAGTGGGAGGATGTAATATTAACCAAGGCAGCAGAAGGAGAATGACTCCAGACCCCTGCAGCAAGTAAAGAATCCATCCAATCAAAAAAGCTGCAAACCTTATCTGCCTGACACAGAGGAAAAGTACACACTGCTTTGCTTATGTCCTTCTAAAGGCATTAGGACCACTTAACCTAAGTGACTAGATATCGGAATCCTATCATTAGAAATATAATATCAAGCATAGCCATCAAACAATATAAAGTTTTCAATTATCACAGAAAGCTAGGTGGTTTAGTGTCGAGAGCTGGGCCTGGAGTCAGAAAGGTATTAGTTTATATCCTGTCTTAGACACTTATTAGCTTTGAGACCCTGGACAAGTCACCTTATCTTGGTTTCCTTGATTGCAAAAGAAAGATAATAACATCACCTATCTTCCAGGGTTGTTGTGAGGATCAAATGAGTTAATATCCATAAAATGCTTAGCACTGGGATGGACATGTAATAGCTACAATATAAAGGCTTATTCCTTCACTTACATAATATTGAGTTATATGAAAGATTTTAAGTATGTTATCTATGCTTTCATCTAAGTAATTGATAAAAATATTGAATGGAACAGTGCCAAAGACAGAACCTTGGTAAATTCCACTAGATACTTCACTCCAAATTAAGTCCATGAATCCCTCCTCTTGAACTCTAGTCATTCAAGGGAATTCATAATTGACCTGACCTCATGATTATCTAGCTTGCGTTTCTTTATCTTGTCCAATTAAGTTCAATTAAACAAACATTAATTGAGTTTCTCCTCTGCCAAGACATCATAGGAGGTACCAGGGATACAAAGAAATAACAATAAAAACAGAGCACTCCTTGCCTTCAGAGAAGTTCATCATCTATTGGGGGTATACAACATGAATCCAAATAATTCCTAACTCTGAAGGACAGAAGCACTATGGTATACTGAAAATGAAACTGGACTTCAATTTAGGAACCTTGACTTCAGTTTCTGGCTTTCCTTCTGACTCGCTGCATCACTTAAGGTGTCACATAGCCACCCTGGGCTTCAGGATATCATTTTTAAAATGAAAGGGTTGGTCTAAGTGATCTTTAAGATTCCCTCAGTTCTAAAATGCCACAACTATGAATAAGGCTCAAATCATATACTTACTATTGCAGAAGAATGTGTCACTTAGGAGATAACACTAGGTTTTATTTTTACATAAAATGCTATTTTATTTGGTTTATTGTTACTGACTCATAAATATTTTTATCTTATTACAAATCCACATACACATCCAGAAGCCAAGATAAAAATGGACCAGGCTAGACTTTTAGATTGATTGGTTTAGCATACATTTCTGGATATGTCAGTTTAACCCTAAAACAAGGTTCCACTATTCCATTCTGCCTATTTTATGGCAAGCATCTTCACATAAAAATTCTGAATTTAGACCTGGAATCATTCTGAGTCATAGGTCATTGTTGACTTTTAGTATCAGCAGCTTTAGTGTAGCAACTTTGTGTATACTAGTGAGGCCGAGGCATCTTGTAGAGCAACTAAATTATCCACTTCAGCCATAAGAAGTGCTCTTCTAAGAAGGGAAACCACAAAAGATGTTAGAGGATATAGAAATAGAAGGGACTTTAGAAGTTAACCAATGCAACAATACCCTCATTTTACAGATAAACACATTTTGACCTAGAGAGAAGCTGAGGCTTGCCTGAAGACACCTAGAAAGTAGCCACCTTTCCCCCCAACCCAACACTTCCCCCAATATTTATTTTCCAATCAATGTCATTTGTCACAGCTCATAAGCAATGGATTTTCTACGAGGTGAAGAGTTTTTGGCAACAACTCATTAACCTATCTACCAAAGCATGGAAGGATTTCACTACTCATTACTAGAGAGAGTGCCTACATGGATAATTTCACACATTTTAAAGCATTAAAGTCAATCTCATTTGTAGAGCCTTTCCTAAAATGGTTGTTTGGGGGCTTAGAATTAGTTTTTAACTGAAATAAAATTAAGTCCTGATTTTTAGAAGTGTCTGAGATAAGATGACAATAGTGATGATCATATTTAGAATTCAGGCTAGTCAATTTATATATATATATATATATTTACATAACTAGATTATTCTATTTTTAAAATTCTGAATTATTTTCACCTTAGAAGATATAACCCTAAATTCCCATCTATACTTGTCACGGTTGAAAAACCTAGAGAAAGCAGACAGCTCTGTAGGGAGATATTTTATTTATGTACAGTCTGAAATTGTTGACTATCTCCCTGTTTTATTTAAAGAATGTCAATATGGTTTCTGTGGCAGCAACATCAAGGTCATGGGTCTATTTGGGACAAAGGGCAAAACTGTTTTCAAATGAGAGATGTAGAATGGCACATGTGTGTATGTGTCTATGTGTATGCATGTCTACGTGTTTTATTTATGTGTGACAAAGCTTAGAATAGTTATTGAATACATGTGGAATCGGTATTGTATACTGAGGAGTGTAAAGAAGGAAGGACGTGTGAGTACAGCTACTTGGCTATGATTCTGTTTTTTCAAGCCAGAAAGGAGAAAGAAGGTGGCCACCTATGTAGATGGCCAATGAGGGCATGCCCTCTGCCTTAATGCTGATTAGCCTCTATGAAGTGCCATCAACATTTTAAATTCTGATCACCAAGTCCAGAATATTTCACTGCCATCATCCTGGACCTTAATCATCTCACACAGAGAAAGAAATTTTGGGGTAACTTTCTATCACAAATTCTATCTTTGCCTCTACCCTTCTCCTCTCTCCTTCCTTCTGTATTTCTACCTCTACTTCTATATCAACTATATCAACATTGATATCAAAATCTAAGTATTCTGATATCTTTATAGATGTATATGTAGATCATTATATTTACATATAGGTCTATGTATAAATCTTTATATAGACATACATAGAAATATAGACATCTATGAATAGCTATATCAACATAGATATGCATATATGTACAGGTATGTACACATATGCATGTGTATAAAGACATACACATATACAGACATATGTACATCAAAATACATATACACATACATACACACACACATATATATGTATATATAAAACTCTGAACTGTTCTAGTCCATCTTTGACCCTCTTTTTAGTTCCATTTAGTTATTTAAAAATAATACTTGGTTATATCACGTAAGGAAGTATCATTCACAAGAAATTCATCAGACCAATAATCCACAGGATCTCTCATTAACCTCTCTCTGTCCTCTGCTGTTCACCACCTCATGCCAGCCAATCCTGTTTACAAGATTCACATGAGACTGGAGAGGAAATGAAGGATTCTGCCTTGTTAGGCTGAAGAGTGTTTTCCTTTTCCAACCAGATTTCCGATCATGAAACAAGTCTTGCACAGTTCTGGTGGCAATTCTCCCCAGATATGTGTTAGGTCAGATCGCATTTCATGGTGAGGAATGTAAACACCACATTCACTAAAGGTTTTCTTTCTGTTTTTAGTAAATTTACTTCCCTGACTGGATTAAGATCTTTGGTTACATCAAGCCTCTAACTGGCAGAAGACCAAGCTTAATTTTTCAAAGAGAACATTGTCATGGAAAAGGTTTAAAGAAGGAAATATAATTGGTCTGAAAACAGCTGTGGGAAAGCTAGGAGAGTGGAATGGAGCACAGTGTTGTACATTTGGAGGGGAGGCAAGAATCTCAATTTTTACTTCCTGAGAAGTGGTACAAAATGTGTCAAGCAGAAGCCTTAGTCTACGAGGATGTTGCTGAAACTTCAATGAAAGCAAATCCTTTAAAACGTGCAGTCCTTCATGTACAAATACAGTCCCAAGTATGTGGGAGTACACATAGATATTCCCACCCACTATCACTTAAAGTTGTTTTTCTCCTAGTGCTGATGATATGTTGTTCTGATCCCAGTCCCCTTGGTGACTAATGGTTGTACCTACAAGACAGCTGGCTGCAGCTTTGGAGACAAACCGTGTAGGGGTCATAGATCAGAGTTTTTCTCTATGTGAAGTTCAGTCCATATGCAGGATTTTTTTTTAACAGATGAGGCAGTAGAAAATTGTACAGGGCACACATTTAGTAATGACAAGAATGATGATGGCAACAATCAAACCACCACCACCACTGGTAGCAAACAGTTGATTTTATGTAGTCCTTTATATAGTCAAGAAGCAACAGTTAGAATTGAACATGGAACATCTGATTGGTTTAAGATTGGGAAAGGAATATGACAAGGCTGTATATTCTCACCTTATTTATTTAAATTACATGCAGAGTAAATCACATAAAAATGCCAGGCTGGATGAAGCAAAAGCTAGAATTAAGGTTGCCAGAAGAAATTTCAACAAACTAAGATATGCAGGAGATATTCTGAAGCAGAAAGCAAAGAAGAATTAAGAAGCCTCGTGTTGAGGGTAAAAGAGGAGAGTGTAAAAGCTGGTTTAAAGCCTAACATCAAAAAGAAAAAGATCATGACATTTGGTCCTATAATTTCCTAGCAAATAGAGGGAAGAATAAGTGGAAGTAGTGTCAGATTTTATATCTTGGGCTCCAAGATCACTGCAGATGGTGACTGTAGCCATGAAATCAAAAAGTGCTCCTTGGAAGGAAAACTATGGAAAATCTGGATAGCATACTAAAAAGCAGAGACATCACGTTGCTGACAAAGGTCTTTATAGTCAAAGCTATGGTTTTTACAGTAGAAATGTATGGCTGTGAGAGTTGGACTATAAGGAATGCTGAGCACCTCAGAATCAATACTTTCAAATTATGATGGTGGAAAAGACTTTTGAGAGTCCCTGGGACAGGAGAGACATCAAATCAGTCAGTACTCAATAAGATGACAGGGCACATTGGAAAAAGCCCTGATGTTGGGAAAGATTGAAGGCAAAAGGAGAAGGGGATGGGAGAGAATGAGATAGATAGATAGTGTCATGGAAGCAACAAACATGAACTTGGACAGATTTTAGGAGATAGTGGACAATAGGAAGGCCTGGAGTGCTAGGGTCCATAGGGTCACAAAGAGTCAAGCAAGACTAAATAGTCCATTATATTTTGAAGAGAGGCAGGATGGTATAGTGAATAGAGTACTGACCTCAGAGCCAAGAAGACCCGAGTTGAAATCCTATCTTTGACACATATTGGCTTAGTGCCTCAGGTGATCTCTAATATGGTCATTGGTGGAATAGGTGCCTATCTAGCTTAGTAGATGAAGTTTTTGCAGGTGCTAATCTGATTTAGAACAAGGAGTTTTCTCAGTGAGAAATCCCTCAACCAATGCAATCATGAGTCTTCTTTTTTAAAGATTTGCAAAGCACTTTTCCTACCTGATCTCATTTGGTCCTCACAACAGTCATGTGAGGTAAATGCCATTGATGATGCCCTTTTCCATATGAGGAAATTGAGACTTGGAAAAGTTAAGTAACTTGCCCAGCCAGTAAATATTAGAGGTCTGATTTGACCCCAAGTCTCTCCTTATTCTCCGTTCAGTGCTTATTCCTGCAAAATATCATGTGCTAATCTAGAACGTCTTATAATTTTCCAAAATGTGCATATGGAATCATATACTAATAGGCAATATCATAAAATTCTCTCATGTATCATATATATGCTGCGATAACAGGCCAGAGCCTTACATTTCATAATTGTTCTTCATTATTTGGGTGGGCTATATCAATCCCATTGTGAACTCAACTTCTCTTATTTTCATGTAGACATTATCACGGTCTTGAGGAAATCATAGAAATCAGGTAAACCAAACTAACTCCATCCTGTGACTCAATTTGGAGATAACTCAGTTCTCTTTCTATTTAATTATGGGTCTAGTCCAGATTCTGACTTGTGAGAAAACTTTATTCAAATATGAGAATTTTGAGAAAACTTTATTGTATTGCTTGAATCTAACCATTTGGGTCTGGGAAGCTGGACAACCTCTATCTGTGGCTTAGAGTCCCTTAGCTAAGGACCTATGTTATGCTGACCAAAAGCTCAGTCAAATCTGAAGATTGATGGAAGGAGCTATTTCCCCCCCCCATAATTATACATCTCAAGCAACCCATATGTCTTATCTGAAAACAGGCACTATAATGTTCAATAAGTTACTGTTTCCATGTTACTTTGATTAATTACAGACACTTGGGGCAGAGGGGAATAAGATACCTCTTTTTCTGATTTTGGGGAATTGCATTCTCCCCCTGTCAACTTAGAAAGTCCCTAATTTTTCTTCCAATTAGAAATAAGATTACCTAATTTTGTATTCTAGTTAGTACTCTGTTTATTGTATTTTTAAGTACTATTTGGTCTTATTTGATTATTTTTAATACCTAAAAATCCATCACCCTCCGTATTTGGGCTCTGGTGCCAAGTCTATTCCTGATTTGTTATGCAATCAGAATGCATTGCTTAATAAACAAATATGCTCAGAAACTTGAACCTCTGTTTTCTTAGTCATATCATTTTTCACCTAGTCATTTTATTTTTCACTTAGTCATTTCATTTTTAGTCTTTTGAAGAAATACAAGCATGATCCTAATCTCATTATTAACTAATTCTAGAACTGAAACCAATGATAAAATGGTTGAACAAGCCTCTACTTCTTCTCAATACTCAACACTGTTTCACCAGAATACCTCATAAGCCCTGAAAAGTCGGGAATGAGTTTCTAACTGATCTTAACTTTTAGGCTTGAAAGTCAGCTTGTGAGGGGGAAAGAAAGCAGTAGCCCAGAAAACCAGGCTTATAAAATAGCTTGAATCCATAGGATCAGGCTGGAAAGAAGTATATAAAAGTTGTTCTTGGGGCAGCGAGGTGGCACAGTGGATAAAACACTGGCCCTGGATTCAGGAGGATCTGAGTTCAAATCCAGCATCAGACACTTGACACTAGCTGTGTGGTGACCCTGGGCAAGTCACTTAATCCTCACTGCCCTGAAAAAAAGTTGTTCTTATCCAAAATGCTGCCTGTCCTAGAAGGCATTGATATTCTCCCAGGTTAAAAGGTAAAATTCAAGGACAACTCAAAACAATAAGTATTGATTATGAATCTGTTACATGCAGTGAAATGTGTTAAGTATGGAGTAGGGGAGCTGAAAAGACAAGTAAGATATGGTCTCCTTCTTATGGAGCTGATAGTCTAGTGGAAAGAACAAGTATAATATGGGTTCCTTCCATGATTTGCATGCTTAGTGCTTTTTTGCAAACCGTACTCCTCCCATATGATATATTTGGTGTAAATATTGGCAAAAGCTTTGAATACTAGTGGTTGAATTGTACAATCCAATGAGTTAAAATTTGGGAACTTACAGTGAGTTCTGGTATAACATGACATATAAATTGCCAAAAAGCATCTTGAGATGCATAATTGTCTAGTAAATACCATAAGACTTATGCAAAAATGAGATTGGGGCACAGTGCTCAAAAACTTTATCGGTGATACATTAAAAAAAGAAAGAAATTGAATTAAAACAACAGCATGATTTGATATATGTAAAATGGTTAAGAAATCTATAAATATTACTATAAATAGTGGTAGTGTCACAGTCTCTGATGACTGCTCAGGCTTCACCCCACTTCTCATGGTGACCAGGCTGGCAAAGTCTCCCATAGGTTGGGCAAGCCACAATGCCAAGCTTTCAACTATGGTTTCTGAACTCAGGTTGGAGATCATGACTGAAAGTTGAGGAAGGTAAAGAGAAGCCCCCCCTTGGCCCACACCACCTTTTATACCAGAAGATATATAATAAATATGGTATTTAACCTTACAAAGACCTGAAATTTACTTGTGGAAGTAGGCATCAGAAAGATTGAAGCTTGTGAGTTATTGACAAGTGATTACAATTTTCTGCATTCTCACTATTTCTAGGGGAAGACATTGAACCTAAGGTAACTTGAAATGTTATGCTCAATATGTTCCCTAGTATCTCGATCTCTTTGGAACAAATTTGAGTTTGTTTTTTGAAATAAGCATTATAGCAGTAGTTTTATGTAATAAATATTTAAGTATAATATCTCACACATGTATAATACATATTTTATGTATATTGAATGTTATTTATCATGTATATAAAACAAATGAATTATTACCATGTTCATTAAATCACTTATTACCCTGTGTGATAGATAAATGACTTAGTATGCACTCAGAAACAAGGATGTATTAATAATTTCTCATACATGCATAATGTTATTTTTCATGCATGAAACATTTATTCGTTGTATATGTTATATATTATACAATATATGTGTATATGTATATAGTGCCACTTCCAGGTACTCACCTTGACACTATCACTCAGTAATCTCTCCTCCTTTGAGGCCCTATAATCCAGGACTAGAATCAGAAGGCACTGAGTTCAAATGTGGTATCAAATTTACTACTTATATTCCCCTAATTAAGCTCATCTTAGATAATAATAGTATCTACCTTGCAGGTGGTTGTGAGGATTACATGAGATAATATTTGTAAAAAGCACTTAGTACAGTGACTGGAACATAGTAGTTACTGTATATTTATTCCCTTCCCTTCCCCTTAACTACCCCCAATGAATATTCTGTTGCAGTGGATAGAATGCTGGGCCTGTAGTCAGAAAAACACATCTTCCTTAGTTCAGACACTCAGCTGGTGACCCAGGCAAGTCACTTAACCCTGTTAGCCTCAGTTTCCTCTTCCGTAAAATGAGCTGGGATAAGAAATGTCAAATTGCTCCAGTATCTTTGTCAAGAAAACCCCAAATCACATCACAAAGAGTCAGATGTGGCTAAACAACAACAGGGCTGATCTTATAACCACCTCCCAAACAAACAAACAAACAAACAGCAAAACTTGTTTTAAAAATCCGTAGATCACTAGCACACTCTGATTCATCCATCAACTTAATGTGTAGTTTGTACATAGCAGTAGAGTTTATTTCACATATGCCATCAAACCACTCAAAATATCATTTGGTTCCCAGATCTACATCATATATGTATTTAATTAGTCCTTGAGATTGGCTTGGGTTAGAAAGAAATTTTTGGCCTTAGTTAAATCCAGTTTGGACCTGAAAATCTCTGGTGACCTTGGCCTTGATGGGGAGCACAAGCAGTAACACAGAGATTCAACTTATTAAAAAATGATACTGCCACTACTGGTCCAAGGATGAAGGTGGCTCCATTCCCATACTCTACTTTTCTTTACTCTGTCTGTGAATAAAAGCTGATTTTGAACACCAACATCAGTAGTTTTTCTCCTAGGCACTAGGTGAGGTCTTAGTAACTCCTAGGTCAGAGGTGTGTCTGGGAAGCTGCCGGGTAGTATTATTGGATGTCCTCTTGTAAAAACGATGGTATGGGTTTTTGTGGGATCTTGTTCAAACTACATGTCTGCCTTTCCAGTGCACTTCACTTAAGTCCATAGATAAACATTTGTATGTTGTTGTTTTAAAAGACCTCAGAGTTCATCCAGTCCAATCTCTGGTTTCAATCTCTCACTGTCTATTGGCTAGTTCCCTACTTCCTATAAACATACCCATATTTCCCCATCCTAAAAAAAAAAAAAACAAACAAACCCTTATTTGAGCTATCCATACCTGTCTTCATCCCACATCTCTCATACTTTTTGTGGCTAGACTTTTTTTTTCTTTTTCTTCTTTTCTTTTCTTTCTTTTCTTTTCTTTTTTTTTTTTTTTTGGTGAGGCAATTGGGGTTAAGTGACTTGCCCATGGTCACACAGCTAGTAAGTGTTAAGTGTCTGAGGCCAGATTTGAACTCAGGTTCTCCTGACTCCAGGGCCGGTGCTCTATCCACTGCGCCACCTAGCTGCCCCTGTGGCTAGAATCTTTTGACAGAGAGCATGATAGTATTACTCCGGGGAGGCATAGTAAATATTTTCTCTGAGATAGATTAGACAGCTGAAATGGACTGCAAGCTCAAAATGATGCAACAGTTTAATGTGGTGGCCAAAAAAGCTAATGCAAGCTTGGGTGGTATTGAGAGGAAAATACCTGCCAGGAAAGAGTCCTGTTAAAGTTATTAGACCTGGAGTATTAGATGAGTTCTGAAGCAGATAGAACACTTGAATATAAATTGAACACCACACCTGGAGTCAGGAAAATACATTCAAATCCTGCCTCAGACACCGTCTAGATTTGTGACTTTGGTTAATTTACTTAACTTCTCAAACCCCAGTTTTCTCACTTATGATACTAATAGAACCTACCTCATAGGATTGTTGCAGAGATCAGTTGAGATAACATATTTAATGTGCTTTGCAAAACTTAAGTGCTATATAAATATTTATTATTTATCATCATTATTATTGGGATCTCATATTAAAAAGATGTTGATAAGCTTGAAAATACCTATAAGAGGTCATCAGGAGGGTGAGGAGCCTTGAGTTCATGTTTTAGGAGACTTGATAGAAGAAGCTGGATACATTTTAGCTGGAAAAGAAAAGACTGAGGTGGGAGCATGATTGCTGTCTTCAAGTATTGAAAGGCTGTCATGTGGTAGAGATTTATTCTATTTGACCTTGAGGAGCAATACCATGAACAATGGATAGAAATAGATTTAGGCTGCTTTTAAGGGAAAACAAACAAAAAGAAGCCTTTCTAACAAGAAGAGGTGCCCCACAGTGAAGTAGGCTGCCTTAGGAGCTCACCACTCATTGGAGGCATTCAAGCAAAAGCTGGATGATTATATATTGATTCTGTCAGAAGTGAGGATTGCCTTTTAGATATTGGTTGGACTAGACAGAGGCTATGGGGGTCTCTTTCAACTCTAAAGTTCTATGTTAATGTTTCTCTTTTTTGTTGTTGTTTTTTTTTTTTTTGAGGAGCAACGAGGGTTAAGTGACTTGCCCAGGGTCACACAGCTAGTAAGTATCAAGTGTCTGAGTCCAGATTTGAACTCAGGTCCTCCTGAATCGAGGGCCAGTGCTTTATCCACTGCTCCACCTAGCTGGCGCTCTGTGTTAATTTTTCTAATGAGAAAGGATACTTTTTTAAAAATTAAAAATGGATCTATGATAAATACATTTCTTTGTAAATTATACTCTAAACTGTAATTTTCTGTAGGGAAATGGGGAACACTCATTCTCATTTGGTTGAGTTTTCAATCACCATCATCCCAGCCTTAACTGATTCTATAACTGGTTCTGATTTACTTGATATTATTGACCTCTCAGTCTTTCAGTGACAGGGGACACAGGAATCCTGCAGAAACTTTACCTATAATCTTCTTCATTGTCACTTACTTACCTAAAGAAGAACCATCTGGAGGATGCCAAATGTTCATTGTCATTCTGGAATGCTGGACCGATAGTGGCCACTCTGGAATGCTCAGACTGCTGATCTTCAACGCTTGGCCACTTGGCCCAGTGGATCTTCACATGTCTTCAAGTGGAGCAATTATCCCAGTGTTATAGTACAGTGATGGTACCAAGTAGAGCTATCTGATTCATTTGGGAAGGAAATTACGGAGCAATGTGCCCTGATCAGCTGGCCTGTCAGACTCACTTGTTTGGTCTCCTCTGATGGGGGAACCTGGGGAGAGAATGAATCATTGGTTTCTTAACAATGGATAGAAAGATTATGGTGGAGGAAGAACAAATAAGACAGAAAAAAAGTGGTTTATATTTAAAACAAACTTCAGCTATTTCACTGTTTTGCTTAGGGCTGGCTAGTCAGGATGGAATTTACTTAAGATGCTGCTCTTTTATTCCACATACCTACCATTTCAGCTAATTCTCTGGGTAAAAGGGAAAGAAAAAACACAATGAGCCAACCAAGAAACACATTAAATAAAAGCACTGAACATCTGGGAAATATGGGAATATTGTTTTCTCTCCTAAATTCTAAGATTCACGTGATCTGTAATTCAGTTCAATCCAAATATCTTCACCACCATTACCATTTTAAAACAAGGAAGCAGGACTTGCTAATTCTATGTCTTTTTGCATAATAGACTTGATAAAAACTCCTGTCTTACTTCTGTCATCTGTAAAATGGGAGTAATAATATTCTTGCTATTTGCCACAGAGGGCTATTCAGATCATTAAATGACAGTATAATGATGATTGGAAAAGAAAGAGGTGCTAAACATATGAGGTTTTAAAAAGATGATTGGGAAGAGGATAATTAAAAATGAACAAAATCATTTCTTGGAACTGAATAACAATGAATTAAAATGTACTTTAGGAACAAAATTAAAATAATTTGACTTTAATACTTCAGGGCATTTTGAAATAGAGCTGGAACTAGCACAATGTATCCGAATCTGAGTCCAAATGCTGACATCCCAGTGGAATATGATTTCTCCTTAGGGGTAGGACTCTTCATGCTTCCATTCCTTACCGTCTGGTCCACTGGAACTCTCTACCAAGTTCCTATGGTCGTCATACTCCTCTCTATTGTCGTCTTCCCATAAGGATCAGGCAGACTACCCCTTTCTGCACAAACCATTTGACCTAGGGACTTGTGCCACATAGGCCACCTAGGATCAGTGAGTGAGTAGTGTGCATCATTGATGGCTACACTGGCTTCTTCTGCTTTAAATTCTCCCTCCCCAGCAGTAAACTCAGCTCTAATCCCAGGCATTATACTCCTCTGTCCTCCCTTTCTATTGTGCCTTCTGAAATCTTCCTCTGTTAGGGTACAGTGGAAAGATGGTTGACTTTAGAGTCAGAAGACCTTAGTTTGAAATCTTTTGCTCCCACTTACTACTTCTGTGACTTGGGCAAATCATTTAACTTCTCTGGGTTCCAGTTTTTCACCTCTATAAAATGGAAGCCCGTCCAAGTCCCTTGCAGCTCTAAATATATGACCTTATGATCATCTTCCATCTTTTTCTGCTTACTGAATGAAACCTTTCTCCTGAAAACACTTAACTTTTGGCACCCTCTCTTAGACTGATTGATCTGCTCACACACAAAGGCTTGGGAGGAAGAAGCGATATATGCCTTGCTCCCAAACACTCTGTTTTCCATTATTACTTAGTAATCAACCTACAAGCATTTATTAATCACTTACTATAAGCCATGGACTAGACCCTGGGGGGTAAAAGTACAAAGAATGTGACAGTGCCTACTTCTAAGGTGCTTATATTTCTAATAGGGGAGACAGGAAGGACAAATATAACCAAATGTAACATACATAGTGATTGAAAATAAAAAATAATTACTACAAATATGTAGAAAGCAGTTAAACCTAAGGCAATTTAGAAAGGGGGTCACTACATGCACTTCATGAAGAAGATGGTGCTTGACCTGTAGCTTAAAATGGTGGAATGGTACTCTGTGAAGCCGAGTTAAGAAGGGAGTATTTCCATAAATGGGCATAGACATGAGAGATGGAAGGTTCATGAGTGAGGAAGAGAGATGTCAGTTTGGTTGGATCTCAAAGTATGAGAAGGTAAGTAATATCCAATAAGTGTATTAAGGTAAATTGGGGCAAGGTGGTGAAGGGCTTTGAAAGCTAAGTGTAAGGGTTTATAATTTATTCTAGAGGCAATAGGAAGCCACTGTAGTTAGTGGAATGGATATTGCTATCATGCCCCCATCCTTTCCATTCAGATGTCATTGATCTTCTTGATGAAGGAAGGATAAACAGCCACTCAGAGGAAGAGAACACATTTACCTGTAGGGGGCAGGCCTAGCCTAAACTTAGACCTTGACTCTTTCCAACCAGTGCTCTCTGCCCTTCCAGTTGAAGTATTTGACACAGATCTTTCCCAGCTCTCATTGTAAAACCTCCTGTCTCTCACTCCAGGCTGTTTCTGTCCCCATTGCCAACTACTTTTACTCCTTTGATTTGTTCTGTTTCTCTCCTCATCCCTGTGATAATTACTAAAGAACTATCCCCTGCAACCCTTCTCCTGGACTCTCATCTACATCCACATCCTCATCACCACAACATTCAATCTGACCCATCCATGTCCCATTGCAATCCTGCCTACATCTTCCACTCTTCCCTCTAAATTTCCTGTTCCTGAGCAAACATTCTCCTCCACCTCTTCCTATGGAACTCCTTTCCCTTAAGTTCAGCCTATCTATTTAGCCCTCACAGAGAATTGGCTCCCCTGATGATATTTCATTCCAGTCTCTCCTCTCCCTCACTGGCTGTCCCTTCTTTCATTTCCTCCTTCCCCCTCATTGTAAGCCTGCTGAGGGAATCCGAATATTTCTTACTTCCTATTGTCATTTTTAGACTCTCCCTTTGCCTCCTTCAATCAGTAACCTTTACTCTTTTGAAAGTTACACCAGGGGCAGCTAGTTGGCACAGGGGATAGAGCACCAGCCCTGGAGTCAGGAGGACCTGAGTTCAAGACACTTAACACTAGCTGTGTGACCCTGGGCAAGTCACTTAACCCCAATTGCCTCACCAAAAAAAAAAAAGTTACACAAATACATTTTTTTTTTCACCCAATCAAAATTATGGTAGCTGAAGTATACTGACCTCTCCCAACCCCCTTAGAACTTGCCTCACCATTTTTTTCTTTTCCTCTCAACTCCTACACTTTATACTAGGGGATTTTAATATTCATGTGGTTGGTCCCTCAAATTCCTTAGCATTTCATTGCCTTTCTCTATCCTCATGACTTCAGTTTGGCCACACATAGGGAAAATCACACACTACCATTACCCTCAGGTGTTACGATTCCCAAATTAGGACCTCCAACATTCCCCCAGCTGATCATAATTTCCTACCATCCCACCTTTCTCTCTGTTTCACTCATCTCACCATTGTTCTTCAATCATATGCAAGTCTGTATTTTTTCTATCCCTCAGTACTTTCTCAGGCCATTACTCCTTCTCTGACTTCAGGCTCCTCCTTCTTCAACCTCAACACAATACTTAGCTATTTCAACTCTAAACTATCCTCTGCTCCTGAATCCCTCACTTGCTCATTCTATTGCCACGCTTCTCTTGCCAAACCTCAACCCTGGATTACAACTGCCATCTGCCTCTTGCACTCCTACTCACAAACTGCTGAATGAAGCTGGAGGAAATTATACAACCACAGTGATTTGGGACATTACAAATTTATGTTATCCAACCTCAACTGGGCAAAGCCATACTTTTGTTCCCTAATTGATTCTCTATATCACTTCCCTTAGAAGCTGTTTCAAAATGTTTTCCTCCTCTCCTGAGTCCTACACCTCCTTCTCTCCCCATTGTTTCTTATTTTACAGGGAAAAATCAAACAAAACCCGAAGGCATTTAATGTGTTCTCCATCTTCTATTCTATTCTATTTTTTTTTTTTTTTGGTGAGGCAATTGGGATTAAGTAAGTGACTTGCCCAGGGTCACACAGCTGGTAAGTGTCAAGTGTCTGAGACCGGATTTGAACTCAGGTCCTCCTGAATCCAGGGCCAGTGCTCTATCCACTGTGCCACCTAGCTGCCCCATCTTCTATTCTTTTAATCTCAAGAATCCTTGATATGATCTTCCATGCTCTCTTCCTGTGTTCTAGTCTCTGGCAGAGAAGAATTCCTTCTCCTTGTCAAGGTCAACCCCTCTACTTGTGCACTTGAGCCTATCCCCTTCTCTTGTCTCTAGAAGTTCACATGCTGAATCATATAACTTCTCTCTCTCTCTTGAATCTTCTACATCTCCCTATTGACTGATTCATTCTCTGCTGCCTTCAAACATGTTTGTTTCCCTTCCCTCAAAAAAATCTTCACTAGTCCCTACTATCCCCAAAGATATTACCCTATATCACCCACAAATGTATGTATAACCTCACCTGGGCCCTCACTGCTGCTAGGCTATCCTATTTACCTCCCTTATCAACTTATTATCCCATTCTCCATAGTACCTCTTCCAAACCTTTTCATCCCTCCTCAAACTTACATTACTCTTTCTCCCCCAACTTTCAGCTGAGAAACTGGCTTCATATTATATGGAAAAATTGAGGCCATTTTTTATGAACTTCCTCTCCTTCCCTCTTCCTCATCTATCATTCTGGTACCTTCTGCTATTTCCTTCTTTATCTCTGACTCACATGATGAAGTGACCTTATTACTTAACAAAGCTTCTATTTGTTCAAGTGATCCCATTCCATCCCATTTCCTCCAACATTTTTTCCACTCTTTCATCCCCACTCTTTCACTTATTTTCAATCTCTCCCTCTCTATTGACTAATCTCTTATTGCCTTCACACATGACTGTGTCTTTCCTATCATGAGAAAGCCATCACTTGATCCTTCCCTCCCCACTCTTATCCTATATATCATCTGCTTTTTGTCAACTTGAAAAGGCTGTCTACAAATAGGTGTCTGCTTTCTCTCTTCTCATTTTCTTCTTAACTCCTTACAATTTGACTTCTGATCTTATTATTTCACCAAAGTGCTCTTTACAAAGTTACTAATGAATTCTTAGTTGCCAATCCAATGGCTTTTTTCTCAATCCTCATTATCCTTGACCTTTCTGCAGCCTTTGACACTGGTAACCCCTCTCTCCTCCTTCATAGTCTCTTCTCTGTAGGTTTTCAGGATGCCACTCTTTCCTGGTTGTCCTTCTATGTATCTGACTGTCCCTTCTCTTTCTCTTTTGTTGGATGCTCCTCCAGATCATACCCTTTCTTTCTTTGTTTCTTTGTTTCTTTCTTTGTTTCTTTGTTTCTTTCTTTGTTTCTTTCTTTCTTTCTTTCTTTCTTTCTTTCTTTGTTTCTTTGTTTCTTTCTTTCTTTCTTTGTTTCTTTCTTTCTTTGTTTCTTTGTTTCTTTGTTTCTTTGTTTCTTTGTTTCTTTCTTTGTTTCTTTCTTTCTTTCTTTCTTTCTTTCTTTCTTTCTTTCCTTCCTTCCTTCCTTTCTTCCTTTCTTTCTTTCACAGGGCAATGAAGGTTAAGTGACTTGCCCAGGGTCACTTGCCAGGGTAAGTGTCAAGTATCTGAGGCCAGATTTGAACTTAGGTTCTCCTGAATCCTGGGCTGGTGCTTTATCCAGTGCACCACCTAGCTGTCCTCAAATCATACCCTTTAACTGTAGATATCCTTCAAGGTTCAGTCCTGGACTTGTCTCCCTCTATACTACTTTGATTGGTGATCTATTCAGCTCCAATGGATTTAATGCCATCTCTATGCAGACAATTCTAAAATCTACCTATCCTGTCCCAATTTCTCTGCTCACCTCCAATCTTGTATCTCCAACTGTCTTTCAGACATTTAGAACTGGATGTCCAGTAGACATCTTAAAGTAAATATGTCCAAAACAGAACTCATTATCTTTTCCCCTAAACCCTCCCCACCTCCTGCCTTCCCTATGACTGTAGAGGGCAATATCATTCTCCCCGTCTCTCAAGCTTGTAACCTAGATTCCTTACCCCACAAATTGAAACTTTTGCCAAGGCCTGATGATTTCCCCTTTGCAACATCCCTCCTCTGACATTGCTACCACTCTAGTACAGGCCCTTATCACCTCATGCTTTGAGGATTACAATAGGCTCTTCTTAGGTCTGCCAGGCCCAAGTCTCCCTGACTCCAGTGTATTCTCTACTAAGCCGCTAAAGTAGTTTCCTAAAGCACCAGTCTGATCATGCCACCTCTCTACTTAACAAACTCCAGTGGCTTCCCATTGTTTCCAGAGGCAAATATAAGATACCAAACAGAGCCTTGTCATTCAAAGCCCTTCAAAACCTGCTTCCCTCTTACCTTTCCAGTACCCTTATACCTTACTCCCCAACATGTACTCTTCAATCCAGTGACAATGGCATCCTGGATGTTTCTTGAACAAGACACTTCATCTTTTGTCTCTGGGAATTTTCTCTGCCTGAAACACTTTCCTTCTTTCCCTCTGTCTACTGGCTTCTCTAGCTTGCTCTAAGTCCCATCCAAAATCTTAGCTTCTATTGGAAGCCTTCTCCAAACCTTCTTAATTCTAGTGCCTTCCTCCTATTAATTGTTTCCTATTTTTCCTGTACATAACTTGCATGTTGTCTTTTGCCTCTTTTTGTATCCCAGAACTTAGCACAGAGCCTGGAACATAGTGAGGTACTTAATAAATTTTCATTAATTTATTAATTGATTAGCCAACATCCTTGAAAAAATATTCGTCAATACTCACTACCTCCACTTCCTCTCCTTTTACTCACTCCTTAACCCTTTGTAATCTGGCTATCTAATTTCTCAAGTGAAACTTCCTTCTCCAAAATTATCAGTGATCTCCTAATTGTCAAATCTGGTGCTCTTTTCTCAGTCCTAATCCTTCTTGATCTATTTGCTACATTTGACATTCTTGATGACCCTCTTTTTCTGGATACTCTCTCCACTCTGGATTTAATATATGGGGAATTCCCTCCATCTTATTTGACTCTCTCTGACCCCTGATGTCATTATGGTTCTTGGGGGATGCTACCCCATACTTTTTGACTGTTCTTTTTCAATATCTTTTTATTATCCACATCATGCCCAATAACTTTGAGTGCTCCCTAAGGTTCTGTCTTTGGCTTTCTTTCCTTTTTTTCTTCATGCTCTCTCTGAGCTCCCAAGAATTTAATTATCATCTCTATGCAGATGACTTCCTGATTTGTATATCCAGCCCTAGTTTCTCCCATGAACTTCATTGCCCTTTCATCAATCACCAATAGATATTTCATACTGGATGTCCCAGGGACATCTTAAACTCAAAATGTCTAAAACAGAACTTATCTTTCTTCCTTAACCCTTCCCTCTTCCAAACTTCTCTATTTCTTATGAAAACAGCATCATTCTTAAAATATCTCATGCTCTTAGCCTCAGCATTATTCTCAGCTCCTCACTTCCTCTTGTCCCACATATCCAATTAGTTGCCAAATTCTACCATTTCTACCTCCACATCTTTTAACACCTCACCCTTTCTCTTCACTAATGCAACTACCTCCTTAGTTTAGGCCCTCCTCACCTTTTACCTAGATTACTGCAATAGCCTCCTAATTAGTCCCTTTCCCTGAAGTATCTTATCACTACAATCCAATCTACATACTGCTGACAAAGTAAGTGCACTTAATTTTTCTTAAGTGCAGATGGGACCATGTGGTTCCCCTATTCAACTAACTCCAGTGACTTCCTATTGTCACTAAAATTAAATATAAACTCCTCTGTTTGGCTTTTTTTTCCAGTCTTGTTGGATGTTACTTCCTTTCTGGAACTCAGTGATTTCACTAAATTGGCATTTTTTTTTTTCTGTTCCTCACATGTGACATTACATCTCATGCCTTAACACTATCTCCCATGCTTTCAGTTCATGCTGTCTATCTTGCATTTTCTCTCTCTTCTTTTTAAGATGCAGTTCAAATACAAACATCCACACGAAACCTTTTCCTGCACCCCTCAATTGCTAGTGCCCTCCTTCCCCCTTCATTTAGGTGTATATGTCTATGTATGTATATATGCATATATGTACATATGTGCATATATATGTATATGCCTACAGTTTTGGATATATTTGTATAAATAATACACCCCATGGTATATCCTCTATCTTCTCCCCATAAAAACAAACCAGAGCAAAAGCAAAATAGCTAACAGTAATTGACTAATCAATAAGTATTTATTAATATATGAATGAATATGTGTATATATGGTATACATATGTATATATTCACATTCCTTATGTATGTATGTACATTCATTCATTCATTCATATAGATTTGTATAGTATCTATACACAAGTCGCAAAAGGGGAGGGAGGGCACACACACACACATATGTATATATATACACATGTATGTTACTTATTAACTTCATATTAATGTTATATTTAAAAATATTTATTCAACATACCCAGTGACAAGTAATATTACATTATGTTCATTGTGTAAAATAATGTAAATTAATGGTAAGTAGTAGCATTTCTTTCCCTGGGGGCAGAGTAAGGAATAAGCATTGAAGTGTCAACTATGTACCAGACACTATGCTAAGTGCTCTACAGGTAGTATCTCATTTGATCCTCATAGTAATCCTGTGATATAGGTTTTATTATAATCCCCATTTTATAGTTGAAGAAACTAAGGCAGATAGAGGTTAAGTGACTTGTCCAGGGTCACACAGCTAGTAAGTATCTAAGACTGCATTTGAATTCCTGTCTTCCTGATTCCAAGTGTTTTATCCATTGTATGACCTAGCTGCCTCTTCTTTCTTTATACTTGTATCCCCAGAGCCTGGAACACAATAGGCCTTTAATGGAAACTTGTTGATTAATCAATTGATTACTATTGTTCCTTCTACTATGTTTTTTTTTTTCCCTTGGGGGGATGCAGAACAAGGAGTGCTTGGCATAGGAATGTATTATGTAAAATAAACAATAAAGCTTCTGGCTGTTCTTCTTCCTTCTAGGCAATACACAGAGTCAGACAAATGCTGGGTGAAATATCAAATTCTACCACAAAGGGGAACTAGAGCATTATCCTTTAAACCTACATGCAGAAGAATGGTATTTCTAAATTTTTTTTTTTGATTTCTGGAATTTTTGAAACCCTGAAGCTAGAAAAATGTAGGAAATTATTTGCATTGCCAATAAAAAAGGCTCTAGTTGGTGGTCTGTCCAACTGGAACACGTTTTTTTTTTTCCTTAAAAAATTGATTTTGAAGTAAAGGATGAAAATTGCCTTTAAATTTCCCATATGAACATGTGTTTTATTGGGTTGACATTGGGGGAAAAAAGGATACTTCACATTTTAACAGAACACTTCATTTCTGACTATTTATTTTTCCCTTCTGGGTGGAGATAAGATAGTCTCCTTATATTTATAGATACCATGATAGGTAGTGTGGGTCAGTGGAAGAGCTCTGACATTATAGTCACTGGACCTGAATTATTGCATTCAGTAAACTGCAAGGTAAGGAACTACATGCTCAGTGCCAGGCACAGAAGAGATGCTTAATAAATGGATTAATGGACTAATTAACTGAGTTTGAATCCTGGCTCTGCCTCAAACTCCATGTGTGACTGTGGACAAGTCATTTAACCTCTCTACACCTCAGTTTTCTTTCTTTCTTTCTTTCTTTTTTTTTTTTTTTTGGTGAGGAAATTGGGGTTAAGTGACACGCCCAGGTTCACACAGCTAGTAAGTGTCAAGTGTCTGAGGCCGCATTTGAACTCAGGTCCTCCTGAATCCAGGGCCGGTGCTTTATCAACTGTGCCACCTAGATGCCCCTACACCTCAGTTTTCTTAAAAATACAATGAGATGGGGTGGGGGGGCGAGGCTATGTAGCACAGTGGATAAAGCACCGGCCCTGGATTCAGGAGGACCTGAGTTCAAATCCGGCCTCAGATACTTGACACTTACTAGCTGTGTGACCCTGGGCGTGTCACTTAACTCTCATTGCTCCGCAAAAAAACAAAACAATACAATGAGACAATTGGATGAATATAAGGACTTCTCTAGTCCTAGACTGACAATCCTGTGATCTGTGACCATCTGGTTTTAAAACTACTTTGATTTCAAGCAGAGGACAGATAACAGGAGAACACATCTATTTAATAAACAGACACTGTTGTAGGAAAGGAAGAGAAATTATTACCTGAGGGATACCTGGAGGAAAAGTATTAATATGTATAGGAGCTGGACATGCATGCAATTAAAGAAGTATGTAAACTAAAAGCACAATTTCTTCAATCTTATCCTAATTTTTCTCTGAATCTTTAGTTCTTATAAGTAATAGAGAGGAAAGATTCTTGCTTTCTATCATGAATTTTGGACTGGAAGGGAAGTTAGGGGTTTTAGGACACATTTCTATGTATTATACATGCAAACTGACAGACTTAAAAGCTTACTCTTCTGTGTGGTGAAATTAGAGGCAGCTAAAATAATTTGAGACATATTCCTTTAAAAATGCAGAGTTTCAGGATTATCATTCCTCTGTGGTTCATCTTTCTCTCTCAAGTAGTATAGAAAATGACTTAATTCCAATGATAAGAAATTCACCTTCACCTTTGCATTTATGCCTTTATTTTACAGAACAGAAGAATTGTAGCTATGGGGAATAATGTCTCCCATCCTGAATTCCTGAACTATTGTTAGCACTCTGTGTGAATTAGAATGCTCAGTATAGTATCTTGGAAAGAACACTGGACTCAGGGTTGGGAGATATGGGTTTTGAGGCCCAGCTGAAACAAATTAGCCGGAGATCATGAGCAAGTCTTAACTTTTCTGATCCTCAGTTTATTAATCTATAAAATGGGGATAATAGCACTTCCCCTCCTAAACTCAAAGCTTCATTGTAAGGAAAGCATTTTGTAAACTCTGATTCAGTATATAAATCTGAGTTATTTTATTCTCTTATTTTATGTAGGAACAGCATTTTTAGATTTGTTTGCACCAGTCAAGATAGTCTTGCAGTGGGAGCCATTCCTATAAAAGCCTGAGGGTAATTATATTTTGCACTGTCTACCATTTTTACAGCCACAAAATCTAAAACAAAAGAAAAAAGAGAAAAAAAAAAAGCAAAAGCAGCCTGCAGGCACAACAGAATGACCACAAAAAGACCAGGAGCCATCTGGGGGACATGGATGAAAAAAGTTACAATTACCAGGCTGTCTCTGTTGGATGGAAAGTAATCAGCATTTATTGTTTTTAGTTTTGCACTTATTGGCTATCATCTCACTCTTATATTCCCATAACTCAATGTCTTTGCGGAGCCAGATGTTGTTTTGAAGAGTTTTTTCTCATTGTATTTTTTATGGAGGTCTCCTTGGTACCTTTCTCACTTATACTGTGCTCATGTGTGTACAAATGTCTTATGTCCTCCATAGAATATAAGGTGCTTAAGGATGAGGACTGTGCATTTAGCACAGGGCCATGGAAATAGTAGGCATAATAAATGTCTGTTGACTTCAACTGAATACAATTTAACCTATAAAGAGTGGAAGTTTGTGAGAGGAATATCAGGAAAAGCTTCCTAACACTTAAAGCTATCCACATGTAGACCTACTTAAAGAATGGTAGATTTCTCCTTTTTGGAGATCTCTAGACAAAGACTGAATGATCAAGTGATCATTCAAACAACATACAAACATGAGGGTAGCTAGGTGGCACAGTGGATAAAGCACTGGCCCTGGATTCAGAAGTACCAGAGTTCAAATCTGGTCTCAGACACTTGACACTTACTAGCTGTATGACCTTGGTGTAGAGGCCAAATTTAATATGGGGAGAGTTAATTGGGTGGCTTGCCATAATATTGGGGTTTAGAAAATAATGAGGGACCTCTAAGTCAAAGCTTGCTCCCTCTGAATTTCCCTTTTAGTTATTTCTCCCAGACCAATAAGAAAGGAGCTTAACAGCCTCTTTTCCGCAAATAAATTAGGTTTTATTTAATGGTAATAAAATACATAGCAAAGGCAAAATTAATAAAGTCAAGGACAAGGGAATAGGGAAAAGGAAAATGGATAATCTCCATGGCTCTAGAAAGGACTGTCTCAAACCCAAACTCGCTTTCAGCTCAGCTAATTCAAAGGGCTGGATTTAACTCACCACAAGGGGTCTGTAATTTCTATGACAGTCAGCAATTCATCCTGCTCAGACAGCTGCTCCAAGGCCAGAGAGAGCCCGAGAGTAAGTGAGCCACTTCCTGTTGGGGTCCCTTTTTCTACCTTTTTCTATCTCCCCCAAAGGGGAGGTCCTTCAAGTAGTATGGCTGAGACTGGTTCCCTGTTGATGACAAAGTCCACAGCCTCTAAGGACACTCCTTCTCAGGGTTGGCCAATTTAAACTAGGTGGCTAAAAATATAATCATCTTAAGTGAGTACTTAGTAGTTTCTCATTCACACCCAATTCAAACACTACTAAGTCAATCAAGTCTGACCCCTGGGTGTCTGCCAAATTCATTATTTTAACCACACTGGGCAAGTCAGTTAACCCTCATTGCCTCACAAATAACAACAACAACAACAACAAAACAAAAACAAACAACATATAAACACATGTTGGGTATGTTATAGCAGGGATTCTTTTTGGGTGTGAGCTGGACTAGATCAGTGATTTTGAGACAACTGAAAAGATATTTCTGTAGGCCACAAGTTGACTTAGAAAACCACAATTCAACCATTATCTATGTTGTATCACATTTTTATTTATTTCATTAAATATTTCCAATAATATTTTAATCTGGTTTTGCAAAATTGTGGATAATGGTGATAGCCATATACCAACTACTTTAATTTTAAAAGTTTTTGAGTTAGAAGGGACCATTGAATGAAATTTAGTAGCCTTTTCCCTCTAGACCTCCTGTCATTTCCAACATTCTAATTCTCAATTCTGGATAAAGCCTACTATCTGAATCTTCTACTCCTTCTTCTAGGATCCTGAGTATTCCTGAAGTGATTTCATTTACTATAAATCTATGGATGATAATCTTATCTGGGCCTTCACTACTGCTTGGCAATTTTGCTACTTAACTGAAGTTTACTTCATTTCTCATAGTAGTTGTTTTTTTTTTCTATACAAGTATTTTATTATTTTCCAGTTACATGTAGAGATAGTTTGCAATATCTGCCTCTATAAGATTTCTAGTTTCAATTTTCTCTCCCTCCCTCCCCTCCTTCCCCTCCCCCTTCTCCCCAAGACAGCAAGCAATCCAATATTGGTTATATATGTACAATCACATTAAACATATTTCTTCATTAGTCATGCTTCTCACAGTAGGTGTTTTAAGCCTTTTCCCTTTCTTCTAGCTTCCAACTCCACACACTTGTCATTACTTTGCTTTCTTCTTATCTGAATAATTAAAACTTAAAGGCTATTGGACAGGATCTTCTATTTCCTTTTCCATTTCTCAAAACACTATCAAAAATCCTTCTGTCTGCTCTCATCTCAAATGGAGATATAATTCTGTTCTGTGCTCTATGTATATCTCAGATCACATCTTTCCTTCCTTCTGCAAAATTTCAGTTCCAATAATCTTTCACTCAGTCTTATACATCAGTGATATCTGCTTTTCTATTGGCTTATTCCAATTTTCTACAAATAAATTCAGCTTTCTCCAATTAAAAAATAATAATAATTTTGTCAGTTACTGAACAATCAACTTTTTCCTACTGTTTATTCCTTCATTCCTTCATTCATCCATTCCTTTTTATCACCAAACTTCTTGGGAAAAGTTGCCTATTTAGAAAAGTCTACTTCCACATTACCTATTTAATGATGATGATGATGAATAATAATAAAAATAACTAACAATTATATAGAATCTACTATGTGTCTGGTACTTTGCTAAGCATTTTAAAAATATCATCTCATTTTATCCTCACAACAACCTTGGGAGGTAGGTTCTATTATTATCCCTATTTTACAGTTGATGAAACTAAGGCAAACAGAGGTTAAGTGACTTTCCCAGGGTCACACAGCCAGTAAGTGTCTAGATTTGAATTCAAGATTTCCCAACTCCAGGGGCAGAGTTCTTTATCCACTGCACCACCTAGCTGCCTATTTGCTCTCAAATCCCTTGTTTGTATGACTTTTCTCCTTACCATTCATTTCAAAATTGTTCTCTCAGGGATCTAATAGTCCTTTCTCAGTCCCCTTGTGTGACCTTTTTGCAGTATTTGACACAGTTATTTATCTGCTCCTACTAGATACATTTTCATTTCTGGATTCTATGACACCAGATTCTCCTGATTCTGCTATTGAACAAACAACTAATCAAATAGCTCTTATTTATTAAGTTCCCATTCTATCCAATGTACTATGTTAAGCACTGAAGATATAGAGACAAGATTGAAACAGTCTTTGCTTCCAAGGAATTTTGTTGTAAATGCAGAGGACCTCATGTATGTATGTACATTCACACACATACTCCTTTCCACCAATTTCATGACTCAGTCACTGGATCTTTTTCTTTTGCCTGACCTCGTAAGATAAATGTTGTACAATGTTTTATTGTTAGCTTTCTGTTCTATCAATATCTCCCTTAGCAATATCATTTAATCTGATACTCAATTATCACTCTTATATAGATATCTCTGAAATGTGTATCTCTCCAACATTATTCCTACTCCTGTGCTCCAGACTATATCTCCAACTTACTTACTGACCCTATGTCTTATAAGCACCTCAAGTTCATGAGCTCTAAAACATCTTCTTTCCCAAATATGCTCTTTCTCAGAAGTTAATAAACATTTTATTAAACACTCATGATGTGCCAGGCACTGTAATACTTTAAAAAATAGTGAAAATATAGGAAAGAAAAACATTTTAAAAGGGAGAAAAAAAAGGTCCCTTTCCTCAAAGAGCTTACAATCTAATAGGGAATAATGAAGGTTAAAAAGGACTGTTTCAGCAATACAATGGTCCAAGACAAATTCCAAAGGATTCATGATAGAAAATGCTCTCCACATCCAGAAAAAAGAATTGTGGAATCTGAATGCAGATTGAACCATACTGTTTCTACTTCTTTGTGTTTTTTTTTTTTGAGGTTTTTCCCCTTTGTTCTGATTCTTCTTTCACAACATCACTAATGCAGAGATATGTTTAATGTGATTGTACATATGTAACCTATATGAGATTGCTTTCTGTCTTGGAGAGGGGGGAGGGAAGGGAGGTAGGGAGGAGGGAGAAATATTTGGAACTCAAAATCTTATAAAATCTAATGTTGAAAACTATCTTTATATGTAACTGGAAAATAATAAAATACTTTTATGATTTAAAAGGAAAAAAGGGGTGAGTTTGTGGAAGTCCTTCTGACTTGTTTATTTCCAATCACACGATTCAGTCTCCCAGGTTTGAAACCTATGTGCCATCTTTGACCTTTCCTATTTATCCACTTCTCTTATCTAATCAGTTTTTGATTATAGCCTTCAAAACTTTGACAATAGTCATATATAAATGACCTGGTAGACAACAATGCATTGCAGCCATTCCTACCTTTGGCTAGTATTTCTTCCTATGCGGTACATGTTTTTAATCAGGTCTTCACAAATAGGCTGTGTCTCAATTAAAACGCTTAGCTGAACTTGTATCTGTGAGGGTTTTTATTTGTCTTCAAGACTCTTTGTTCTTAACAAAAATGTCCCTTTTTGCCCCTTTAGGGAAGATGTCCATTTATGAAAGGATCAGTTAATACTTTATACTTCCATTACTCTAAGCCAGGTAGTTGGAAGAAGCAATAGAAGGGGTACTAGGCTTAGAGTTGAAGACTTGGTTGGTATATCCTAGCTGTACTAATGTACCAACTGTGACATGGGTCAAGTTACTTTTTTGTTACTTGCTTTGTTTGTTCTGGAATTCACGTCTTCTCACCTATACAAAATGAAGGAGTTAAACTAGATGTCATCCAAAGTCTCTTCTATATACAAAATTTATTATCCCTATATCAATCTTGTTCATAAATCCTTTCCCTGACCTCTTTCAACCCATACCTCAATTGTCCCACGATTTTCATTGAAGTTTTATATACTCTGGAAAGATTGTAAATTGTTTGAGGAAAGGGATTAATATCAGGTACATGTAGTGAAGTGTTATACCTCAGAGGGAAGACTTTCAAGCCATTCTCTTAGATACTATTCACTGACCTCTAAGAAATTCAATAGCATCAAAAACAGAGTCTTTCTCTATCTGATTGGTTGTGAGCTGGCTTCCTTCTTGCTCTTTATAGATAAAGACTTAATGATTTCCTGATGTAAATGTCTCTGTTCTCTTGAGAACAACAGACATGTGTCATTAAAATATTGCTGGGGTTTTCAAAAAATTCTACTAAAATTAAAGATATTGTACAGTTTGGGCCAGTGAGATTTATTATTAATTAAGATCACATATTACTATTGTCTGTTGACTTCCCCAATAATTACAGGCCTTACGGAATCTGCTGAAACAGTGTTATATACACAGCAACATTATATCCCAAGCAGGAGAGGAGAGAGGCACATGGTTAGTTCAAGAGTGTCCCAGTGCAAGAGAAAACAAGCCTCTTGTGGTCAGTCCCTTTCTTCACTTCAAAAGAAGAGGTTCTTAACACCTGCTCAAAGCTAATTGATTAGGAATCATTCCATTCATTGGTTGACATTGACCTGAGGGTGGCCATATTAAAATGAGGTTTACCTATGACCTAATGATGTAATGACTTAATGGGGAAGTGTGCAAAAAGACCATCTATGAAGTACCAAGAGATAAAGTCCAGGCATGGTTAATCTTATCTAGCTCAATCTCCCATTTCTGTTGATCCACCCAGTGGGCTCCCTGGGCTCATCCTAAAAGGGATTAGCTAAAGTTTCTAAGAACTATGCTTTCTGACGTTGGGGATGAAAGAAAGCTAAGACTGGTTCCCTGTGTCCCCCAAGAAATCCATTATTAATAATTATTTTCTCACACCCACACAATGAATGAATAAGTTCTAATAGAAACATACCAATTTACACAATTAGATGATAGGGACTAAACAAAGGGCAAATGGAATGGTTTTGCAAGATTCCAGTAGTAAAGGCACAATGGTTATTTCATTAACCATAACTTCTTTGCCAGAGTATCGTGAAGCCAGCCAGGATACAAACCCCAGCATTAAGCAATGCCAGCTGATGAAAAATTACACACTCCCAGCTGTGTGCATGTAGGGTTTCCTCTTATATATCTCTTATTTAATCTCATGAAATTCTCTTCATCTCTGAATGCTGACTAATAGCCATCCCTATGGAGCATCTTTGGGTGGCAGTGAATCTTGCCAGAACATGTAAACTTTGCTTCCTCCCTGCTAAATGTTTCTGATCATTGAGGAGTTATGTCTCTTAGTTATCAAACTATGTAGGATGACACTGGTCTTTTGTCTCCATGTAGCTTTAATACCCAGTGAAAGAATGAGTGAGTGAGTGAATGAATGAATGATTGAATGAAAACTTACTCATAAGCTCATACTACATGCTGACTATTGGGGATACAAATAGAAATAATGAAATAGTCCATCTCTCCAATTCATATTCTAACCCAAGGAGATAACACGATGTTTACTGCAGGGTAGATGTCAAAGACCAGAATTCCATAGGTTAGCGTGGGCAGAGAGAGGCCAATATGGTAGGGGAGAACAAACACTGAACTAAGAATTAGGGTTCTATCTACTCTTGGATTCTACCATACTGAACTGCTGTGGGATTTGGGACAGTCACTTAATCTACCAATCCCAATCCCTATCTTTAAATCTTTCTATCTGCCCTTAACCTAGTAGTATTATTTTAGGGACGTGTTAAATCATGCAGAGAGAAAGCAGTTTAAGACTAAGTGTTATATAAAGGTAAGATGCTTATATCTAGATTCTCAATAAGAGCTTGTTGATAAATTGATTTACAGCAGAGGTTATAGGAAGCTTTGTTCTGCTACAGTTGGCTGCTACAAAAGGGAGAAGAGGGCTAAAATGCTTGTGTGCTGATTGATGAGGATGCTTTTCTTTCTTTCTTTTCCTTCCTTGCTTCCACTTCCCTCTTTTTTCCTCCTTCTTTTCTTCTTTCCTTCTTCCTTTCTTTCTGAATATAAAGGGATATACTATTGCTATAAAAACACACACACAAGAAAATGTTTAAAGTAGTAACCTAAGCAAAGTGAGTCAAACCAGGAATTGACCAAGAAATGAGAATGGAAGTCATGGAATTTGGGGAGCCCAAAGGAAGTTCCATATACAGAGGATATCACACCCATCAACTAGCATTACTCAGACAAGGATTAACAGGCAAAGTCACTCCCAGCAATCAAGAGTTTTCTTCCAATCCAGAAAACATCTGGGGAGGGAAATAAAGAGCAAAAAGAAGTACAAGGATGATCAAAAACATTGCAAGAACCCAATCCCAAGAAGCCGGGAGAATGATTTACCCCAATGGGATCAGAGACAGAAGTCACTGAACTCAGGCCTGGATTGATACTTAAAGTGTAAGGGACAATGATGAGTATGAACGGAGGATCAGATGGAGTACTGTACTACCCATTTAAAATGATTTTTCTAGGTTTTTTTCCCCCTTTCCTCTTCTAAGTCCAACTACTTGTACCTACAACTCGGTTTCACCTCAACTTTAATCAAACCTCTGTCCTGTAGGCCTTAGTTGCCTCCTTGCTCCCATTATCCAGTATCCCATGCCATTTGTCAATCTTTAAGTTTTATATAATTTATTGATTTTTTCTTTCTTTTATCTAGTTATCTAATTCTTCTGTCTTTACTCCCTTCATTATTAGTTTCTTAGATAAAAGCTTAATAAAAAATCCCCCCAAGCTTCTCTCCAACTTCTTTTGCTGACTTCTTTTTTTAAAGAGTAATTTCTTATTAATTACCACCCCTTTCTATCTGTTTTGAACTTTGCTTCCCTTGTGTATACTCTATTCCTTCCTTAGTCTCCATGTGTACCTCGTGGAATTAAACTTTGAAAAATTGAGTAACTTCTCCTAGTCAATTTTTGTTATTACTTTTGTATGTCTTGTCTACTCATCTAGTGTTTTTTTTTTTCTGTTGTGTTTCACTCTTAGGTTGTATCAATTCCTGAAGAAGCAATGAGGAGAGAGGCATTGCCCCCTGACAGTATTTTAGCTATGTTCTCAATTGTATGTACCAAGTTCTCTTTCTGCCCTCCACACCCCTCATTATCTTTCCTATTTATCCCTGATCTACTTTCTACATCCATGTTTTCCCTATTCACTGTTACCTGTTGCCTCTAAGGAAGTAGAAATTTCCCTTTTTCTGGGGCAGGATCTTGTTCATCTAGGCATAAGAGCTATTCAGACGGAGGCAGTCTCCATACATACAACCTTTCTATAAATTAAACATATTATAAAATAATCCCATTTCCTATTGTGGAATATACCTCTTTTTCCACAGAGTGTTTTTCTTTTTTTATTGAGATCCCTTTGTACTGAGTTGAATTCACCTCCTTTCTTTCACCCTGTTTCAGTCCCTCCCTTTTGCCACCTCTCCAGTTCTCCAGCAGTTCCTCTTTGTCTTCCCTTATTCACCCTCTCATTCTGATTTAATTCCATAAAGTAGTTTGATTCACCTGGTGTGGGAATAAGTTGGAGTTTAGTCACTGTCACTTTTCATATTTCTTTCAATTATGCTTTTGTCTTTAACCTCTCGATTACTTTAAAAAATGAACCACAATGATTGTTACTTTTGTTGCCTTTAATCAGAGATACCTTTATCTTTCTTTTTTTGTATTTAATAGTCTCTAGTCACAGGGTAATTTATTTAATTATTTTTCTTTCCTTGGTAAAAATATTTATTTACCTTTCTGATATTCTTGTTGTTTGGAGTGTTTGCAAATCAAATAATCTGGTTTTCCCCTCCAGCACTGTATCAAATGTCTTTTTAGTGAATATCCATCTTTTTTTTTTCATTGATGATTAGGATTATTTTTTCAGGATATATTTTCTGAGTTTGTACTTTGAGCTCCTTTGAATTTCAGAATATATTATTTGATTCTTACCTGTGGTTTGTGGTAGATGCCGAAAGTTTTGTGTTATTGGGATTTCCTTTTCTTTAGATATGAAAAAATTTCCCCTTGTTACTTATAGAATTTATTTTTTGCCTTTGGAATTGTTAAATTCAACCACAATTTGTCATGGGGTTTGAAGTATTGATTTTTTTTTTCTGGAGGTAATCGGTAGATTCTTTTGATTGGTGCTTTTTATATTCATAATTTCTGGGCAGTTTTCTTATATTCTTTCTTGCATTATAATGTTTCGGTATTTCAATTTGTTATGTCCTTCTGAAAAACCTGTAATTTCTATATATATCCCATCTCTGAGATTAACATATAATCTCTATATAAGCAAAACACATAAATCTAATTTAACTTTGCTTCTTTTTTTCCAGATTGTCTTTCACTGCAGTATATTTGTCTCTCTACAAATAAATAACTATGTGGTACAGTGGATAGAAATCTGACCTGAAGTCAGGAAGACCTGAGTTCAAGTCTGGTCTAGGTATTTTACTTAACCTGTTTTTGCGTTATTTTCTTATCTGTAAAATGGGAACAATAAAAGCACCTGTGTCCCAGGATTGTCAGCCCTGTGCCTGACATATAGTAGGCATTATAGAAATGCTAGCTATTATTAATTTGTTTTTCTCTCCTTTATTTGAGGAAACTTGTTCTTATCATTCAAATTGTTTTTCTTTTCCATTTAGCTAATCATTTCTGTTGTGCAGGCCACAACGAAATAACTTTGTATCAGGGGATTGGGAAGGTTCAGAACTAGGAGACAGAGAGTCTTCTTGGTGTTTCTATGGACTATTGGTAAGGCAGTTCTTGTGGCATTTTTTTGTTGCTAAAGGAGAAGCTGATAAGGGAAGCTGCCAAATGTGCTAGCATTTCTGTTAGGACAGTGCCAAGAAATCAGAAGGTTGCTATTATGTATGTAGAGTCTGAGTTTGATGGAACCTAGTGGTGATAGGAAGAATGAGAGCAGTGCTTCTTGATAAACACCCCAAAGCACAACAATGAGGAATGGGATTTATGGCATAAATTTTGGATCACTTTTCCTAGCTTCCTTATTGAGTTCTTTGTGATGTTCATGGGCCATTTTTTATTGTGCTTTATGATCCTTATGAGCCCACATATAACAGAATAAGTATAAAGTGAATAAGCTCAAATAAATACAGGTTAGATGGGAAGGAAAAGCTCTAGCATTTAATGATGATCAGGAAAGACTTCATGCAGTATTTGAGCTGCCTTTTGAAGGAATGAGGTAGATGTGAGGAGGGAGTACATTCCAGACATGGTAATCAGATAATACAAAAGCATGGAGATGGAAGATGGAGTGCTGGATGTGAGGAACAAAGAGAAGGCCAATTTGACTAAATTGTAGAATTCAGGAAGGGGAGTAATTTATAATGAGGATAAACAAAGAAATTTATATTTGATTTGAAGTTTATTGAGTAGGGTAGTAACATGGTCAGATTTTACTTAAGAAAAATCATTGAAGGAAGCTAGGTGGTGCAGTGGATAAAGCGCCAGCCCTGGATTCAGAAGGACCTGAGTTCAAATCCATCCTTACACTTAACACTTGTGACCTTGGGTGAGCCACTTAACCCTCGTTGCCCCAAAAAAACCCTAAAACAAACAAAACAAAAGAAAAATTACCAAATAGTAAGAAATTCACACTATATGACCATATATGTTTTAGGACAAGATTATAGTTTGTATTTATTTAATTTTTCATTTGCGAAGCACAATCAAATAATTTTAAACTTTTTAGAAATATAGAATCTTAGAAGTAGAAGTTAACTCAGAGGTTAAATAGTATGATACTATTTGAAGTATGAAACTCATTTATAAAATTCTTGACAAATAGTTATCCAGTCTCTGTCTGAATGCCTCCAAGGACAAGTACCTCCCTACCTAATGAGACAATTTTTAGGTATTTTTAGGTAGCTTTCTTTGTTGGAAAATTTTTTATATTTGAACCAAAATCTGCCTCCTTATAAATTCCACCCATTGGTTCTTCCTTAATCATTGAATTCTAAACTCTCTGATGACAAAACCTAGCACAGGTTTCTTTCCCAAAGGAAACAAAAACAAAACCAATATTTTGTAAGTTTTGGTTGAATTTGCTGCTTCATTTATTGAAAACAAGGAATCATGTCTTTTAGTCCCACTTCATTGCCACATCCCACAATGCTAGACAGTGCCTCATCTAAAGGGGACACTCCACCAAGGTTGCTGACTAATCAGCTGACTAATCTTTATAAAACCCTAATAATCACTGTGACTTCTCACTTTGTGAAAAGAAATGCATTCAGAATTGGAAAGTGTTGACTCATAAGCATACAGCTTGTGATAGTTGATCCTAGTCTCCTAAGCAGATCTCCCTGCTTACACATTTCTTCAGGGGAAAGAAGCAATAAACAACCTAAATGACTTTCTCTAGACAGAGCACAAAGAAGACTCATGATTACTCAGAGGCCTCAAGTCCAATAAAGCTGTAACTCAGAAATCAAAGTAACAGTTGAAGAGGAGGTAGGGAAATCAATCTATCAACAAATACTTATTGAACATCTATTATGTACCTCAAACCAATGGGGAAATTGTGGTGCAGATTTGCTGTGCTCCTGAATTTGGGTGATGGTGAATATTTTATTTTATTTTAGAATGGGAAGGGCTTTAAAAAGTAACTGACAAAGGAGTAGAGACTTTTTCATTTCTGAGATGTGAGGTTGTTTTGTTTTTTTTTATTGATGGATAGAAGGAAAGATTCTTTGGATATGTGGCAACCTGACAGGGTATGATTATCTCCCCCTCATCACCACTGGAATAAATGTTAGTAGTAGTAATAGTAATAATAGCTTTTATAAAGCACTTTAAGGTTCACAGAGTACTTAACAAATATCTTATTTGATCCTAACAATAACCTTGTGAGGTAGTTGGCATTATGAGTCCCATTTTACTTGAGGAAAATTTTATTATTAAAATTCCCACTTTATTTGAGGAAACTGTGGTCAAGAGGATAAGTGATTTGCCAAGATTGTACAGCCAATAAGTATATGAAGGAGGATTTGGACTCAGGTTTTCCTGACACCACAACCAATTCTAACCACTCACCACCTAGCACTGGACCTTAGAGAGACCATCCCATCTAAATCCATAATTTTTTATGATGAAATGGAACCTGAAAGAGATTAGTTTGTCCATAATCACTCAGGTAGTGCAACTCATAGAGTCAAGATTCAAATTTAGCACTACTGCTCAGCCACCTCTCCCAATACTCTACTTTTTCTACCATTAAATTTCTAGTTAATATTGGAGATGGTAATGTGGTATAGGGGAAAGAGCTCTGCACTTGGATTCAGGAGACCTCAGTTCAAATATTGCTTGTCTTTCTGTGGCCAAGTCATTTTTATGTCTCTGAGCTTCAGTTTCCCTGTTTGTTAAGTGCAGATAATAATATTTATAATCATATCCAACTTGTAGGTTTGTTGCAAACTGTAGAGCATTACATAAATGTGCACTGATATGATTATTGAACATGATACAGCCTGCTGGGTGGCTGCCAGATTTGGAGTCAGGAAGGAGTGAGTAGAAATACTGCATCAGGCACTTACTAGTTATATTATTCTTGACAAATCAGCTAAGTTCTTTCCTCCTCAGTTTCCTCATTTGTAAAATGAGGATATAATAGTACCTACTTCATAGATTAGTTGTGAGGATTATATCAGATGACTCTGTAAACCACTTTGTAAATTTTAAAGAGGTCCATAAAAAATTTGCTATCATTATTGCTATAACATCCATAGAAATAAATGATAAAAAAACAAAAGAGGTGAAGGGAATAAGAATTTATATAGCACTCACCATGTGCCAGGCACTATGCTAAGCACTTTGCAAATATTATCTCATTTGATTCTCACAGCAATCCTATGAGGTAAATGCTGCTGTTATCCTCATTTTATAGTTAAGGAAACTGAGACAGACAGGGGTTAAGTGACTTGCCCAGGGTTACATAGCTAGTAACTGCCCGAGTCTGAATTTGAACTCAGGTCTTCTTTATTCCAGGCCTAGTGTTCTGTTCATTGTACCACTTGCTTATCTAGTGAATAAGGAGACAAGGGATTTGTGAGGGTTCTAAAATGACTAAGAAGGAAAAAAGCTTTTAAGATTATTGACAACACCAAGTAAAAACTAGAGGAAAGATTTTGTACCACTCGGTGGGTCCTTGTCTGGTTCAAATAGGTGAAATTTGTTATTCATGCTTATAGTTTCCTCTTTCTCTGTCCTTTTCTTACTCCAGATCTTTCTTGTTCCTCCTTCATTAAAATCCTCTTTTGGTAAATTCAACTTTTTTTCTGAAAATGCTTAAGAAACATTCCTTTTCATTAATCAATAATATTGGTTGATTATATTTCTGAACTAATGTGTTATTTCATGAGAAAAAAGTTCAGGCATGAAAATGAAGATCATGATGATGATGATGATAACTACCAACCAACCATAACCTTCAGGTCACTACCACTATGGAGAATGATTGTTAATCTTTAAGATTTTCATCCTCATTTACTCAAGTGCCCAAAGGTACCCACTTATTAGTAGGGAGACAGTGAGAAGAGAGAAAGGTCTTACTTTTGGCTGGGAGTCATGGCCTCAAGCAGAGTTTTCTAAAGATCCAGATTAGTCAAGAATTTTTTCTTGGAAACCTGTGTCCGATTTGTAAATCTATCACAGAATGGGAAAGTTTGTAAAGCTTTCACACTGTGGCACTATATGCTTTCAAATGATTCAGTTTTTGGAGAGAATATAACTCAATAATTATTCACAAGTATTTCAACAGTCCTAGAAGAAATGCACTGTAAATAGTAAATAGCACATTTTTGTGGGTCAGAAACAATTGAAGATTTGACCCATGACCTCTCAGAAGTCTTAAACTGAATAATCATCACTCATTACCTATGTTTTTCTACACAGAAGCATGTTCCTTCTTGTGTACTCTAACCTCTTTTCTTGTAGCAGAGAGATAATACAATTAGTTGCTTGTCTCATTAAGGCTGGTTTAGTGATCAAGGCATTTCTTGAGTCAAGGCAGATGTTTCTGATTCATTTACTCAACTTGATTAGATTAAAACTCTGAAAGGAAAAATATTCATCCAGGTTGAAATTAGCTTTGCAGGAGTTTGTCAAGCTAAATGGCTGAGGGCTTCAGAATTGTACTGACATAAGTGAATTTATCTCAATTGATTGGTGCTTCTTGTTTTGTTATTGTAGTTTTCCCCCTCTTGTTAAAAAGCACAATTTCATTTTTGAAATAAAAGCCACCTGGGCAAAGTTGAAAATGGTGATTCCCTTGTTGGTTCTTTCTTTGTTGGCTTAGATTTTTAGCCAATTTTTTTTTTCTCAAGTGATTTTCCTTTGAATCCATTTCACTAAATATTATTTACTATTGGCACAGGAGAAGTTGTTCTGAAAATAAAAAATAATAATAATCTAGGATCCAATAGTACCATATCACCCTCTGAACTTTGATTGCTAATGGCTGTTACTGCATAGCAATAGCTAAAATCTGACAGTATTTAGAGTATGAAAGCTATAGTAATGAATTCCTTTGGCTAAATTATGATTCCCGCATTTTGGAATAGCTTAGATTGAGATACCTTGATAGGTTCTACTTCAAACACAATATATATATATATATATATATATATATATATATATATATATATATATATATATATATATTCAAATACACCACTCCCATTTATCTTTCCACTATAAATTTTACTCAAAATAATAATGAGGCATTATGTGTATATCTTCCTCTTTGTCGATTATCAACCTACCCAACTTTCATTACTCTTTAAGATTTTCATTCTCATTTGATAAGGAATAGTGGCTTGCCCATAGTTATGCAGATATTAATAGAAATGCTAATAATTAATAATTGCTAAACTTCATTTCTAAGCTCTTTTTCAATGTATTTCAGCTGCATTTCTATAAAACATTTGTAAATGATATAGCTTTATACAGCATAGTATATGCTTCATTTGTGAAAGTATCACTATACATGATATTTGGCAATGGTCTGTTTTGTTAGAGCTAAAGGGGCCACAGAGATATAGATCAGAAAACTAAGGCAAGGTGACTTGCTCAAATTCACACCACCAGTAAATGTCACCTCCAGTGTCTCAGTCAACATCATCTGACTCCAAGAGCATGTTATTGCACCACATCACATTGCCTCTCTTTGGATAAAAAACATAAGCTAGGGAAGTAAGGCTTTGGAAAGATGACAGGCTAAGTGATCAAAGGGCTTATGTTAATATTAGGCTTTCATTTGTTCTAAGATTTAGCTTTGTGTCTTTGGTTTAAAGCAGGTATGCTTAACCTTTTTTTGGCGGGGCGGTGGGGGGTGGGGTTGTTGTTCTGTGGACCTCTTTGGCAATGTGGTAAAAGCTTTAGACCCCCTACTCAGAATAGTGTGTTTAGATACATAAAATGTAATATATGGAATTACAAAGGAAGATAATTTTATTGAAGTAGTTATCCATGTGTGTGTGTGTGTGTGTGTGTGTGTGTGTGTGTGTGTGTGTGTGTGTGTATGTAAAAGTTTATGGACCACAGGTTAAGGACCTCTGGTTTAAGGGTTTTCCCTGGTCCAGAGACCAGGTGACTGCTATTAGGTTTAACTGATTACCTTTTATCTCCCTTTGAGGTCAGAGGTGCCTTAGACATTAAAAACAAAAACAAATGTGTGAGATAGATGTTTTTAAGTTTTGAAATGACTGCCTCCTATTAGAGGAGTCAGACATATGCTCTTCTAAGATGGCAAACCTAGAAACAATAGATAAAAGTTGCAAGGAGGCAGATTCAGTTTGATCTATGGAAACAAAACTTAACAGACCTATCCTGTATTGGAATGTGCTACTAGTCCCTCCTCACTGGAGATCTTCAAACCAGCTGAACAACCACTTGTTAAGATGTTAAGTGGGATTCATGACTGGAATGTGGCAATATCTTTTGTCAAGGAAGTAATAAGTTGTAATAAGAAAGGTAGGTATATTACACTGTGTTAAGATCACACTAGTATGTAAATCTATTACCATGGGGGGCAATAATATTTAGATATAAAATAAAGGAGAAAGAATTTCTACTAAAACCAAAAATTGTTAGTAACTGACTTTGGTTGAAAGTCGCATGTTTTGTGGTTTTATTTTTTCCCCTCAGTTAAGTCAAATTTGGCAGGAAATTAATGACATCTATAAACTAAACAGAGCGCTGCAGTTTTGGCTATCACGGCAGAGGGTATAAATGAACACATGATTTTATAAGCTTTAAGTACCTTATATGCTAACTTGACATTCAAAAGCTCAGTTGTTTTCATCTTTAACTAATTTGCTAGTACATAAAATTGATAGTCAGCAAAAGTGATCCAAGATCATATTGTCCAGTTTGGGGTACAATGACATGATGAATGGGTCTTTTCACTTCCTATGAAGTGAACATTACTACTCAACTCCTATTTTGCTTTAGTATCCTTGATAAAGAAAAATAATATAAACATGAAAGGTTAGAAAGAAAATGATTAAGAAAAGATCAAGTCTAAGATAGGTGGGGGGAGCTTTGATGGCTTGTTACAAGTGTTTAAAATAATAATGTCCAGACTTGGAAGACATCTCAGAGGTCATATAGTCCAATTCTTACACCCTACAGGAATATCTCCTGCTATCATCTGAACAGAAATTATTCACTTTTCTAGTACACTTAAGATAAGTATAAGTGTTAGGAAGTTCTTGGTTGTACCAAACCAAAATCTGCCTCCCTGTCTTTTCCACCCTACCCTTCCTCTGTAATCATGCATAATAAGCCCAATTCCTTTTCTTTATATATTTTAATATGACTCTCATGTGATCTACCTCTTCTTCAAAGCTAAACATTCCCAATTCTTTACTATCTTTCATATGATATTACTTTGAGTTCCCCTGACTATCCTAACTGCACTAATATCCAGGCACATCCCAGACTATCAATGCTCCTCTTCAAATAAATGAGTGATCATTAGGAGCCAGCATAGATTCTTTGAGAACTAGTCAAATCAAATTAATCTCATTTTTAATAAGCAAAATGTAATGTATCTATGCCATTTCCCAGCTAGACTAAGAGATTATGGGAATGCCAGCAATATAATGTGTCTTGATTCCCATAAAGTGTTTGAAAAAACTCTCATGGTATCCTTGTAAGCAAGATGGAGAAATGTGGAATGAGTGGCTGTATGTAGGATGATATATAGTTGTTTAATCAAATAAATGCAAAGGATATAGATGAATGGTTTAATAGCCTAGAGGGTAATCTCTAGTCATGTACTATAGGATGTTGGTGTTAGCCTTTTCCTATCTGACACTTTTATTAACAACGTGGATGAAAGCATAGAAAGTCTGATTATCAAATTTGCTAATGACAGAGCTGGGAAGGATATCTAATATGTTGTATTGACAGTATTAGGATTCTAAAAGAGTTAAACAGCTGAAATTGTTAAAATGTAATTACATTTCAACTAACAAGGTTAAATTAAATGGGGATAAATCTAAAGTCTTAGATTTAGTTTCATAAAATCAATTGAATAAGTACAAGATGGGGAGATGTGGCTTAATAGTTCATGTGAAGAAACAATAAGAACTTGGGGTTTTACTTAACTGCAAATAAAAACAGCATGATTTAAAAAAAAAAAAACTAATGAAGCCTTATCTAAAATCATGTATTCAATTTGAGTGCACCATTTTAGAAGAAAAACAACACCACCAGCTGAAAAGGGTGACCAAAGGCCTAGAAATCATGTCAAAAGGGATGGTTAAAGGAATTGGAGATGTTGGATCTGGGTAAGAAAATTTTGGGGAAGGAAACTATAATTGCTATTTCAAATATGTAAAGACTCAGCGTGTCAAAGAAGACAGATTTATTCCTTGTGACTCCAGAGGACAGAACTAACCTTAAAGAGTGGAAGCTCCCAGAAGTCAAATTTGGGACGAAGGTCAAGGCAGATTTTTCAATTAATTAGCATTAACTCTAGAAGTAACTAGAGCCCTCTCACTGAGGAGATCATGCTCAAGTTAGATTGCCATTTGGCAAGATATTTTAGAGGGGATTGCTGCCTTAGCTAAGAGGCTGAATGAAATCAGCTTGAGTTTATTCTGGCTTTAAGATTCTAGAACTCTGAGTGAAATGAGTAGAACCAGGAGAACATTGTACACATTGTCAATGATGTGATGATCAACGTTGATAGATTTGGCTCTTCTTAGCAATACAATGATCCAAGATAATTCCAACAGACTCATGATGAAAAATTCTCTCCACAACCAGAAAAAAGAACCATGGAATCAAGATTCAGATTGAACCATACTTTTTCTATTTTTTTTTTCTTTTTTGAAGTTTTTCCCTTTTGTTCCGATTCTTCTTTCACAACATGACTAATGCAGAAATATGTTTAATGTGATTGAACAAATATAACCTATATTAGATTACTTTCTGTCTTGGGGAGGTAGAGGGAAAGGAGGGAGGATGTAAATTTTGGAAACAGAAATTTTATAAAAACAAATGTTGAAAACAATCTTTACATGTAACTGGAAAATAATAAAATACTTTTATGATTAAAAAATTGATTCTAGCATTCTAAGACTCCCTGGTTTAGGTGTACAAGAAATTGGAGTATTTTTAAGACCAAAATGTTGGGGAGAAATTTAGAAACACAAATAAGAAAAACAGATGAATGGTTTAATAGCTTAAAACTGAAAAAAAGAGGCCAACAGTATATATAAAGAAAGGGACAGTGTAGATAATGCTTGTCTCGATATGCCTCATTACATACTACTGCCCTTCAAGCACCATATGCACAAACCAGACCAGACTACAGGTTCTCTTCTCCTATCTCCATTCAGTTCATTCTCCCATACTGTAAAGGTTCTCTCTCATGTACCCACCATTGTTTCAATGATTACATTCTTTCAAGGCTCAATTCAGATGTCACCTCTCTTATGGTGCCTTTCATTATTTCTCTAGCTAGAAAGGATTCTTTGTTACTTGAATCCCTTATACAGGGTGGGCCAAAAATCATAAAGGGGGTTCAATATTTAATAACTCCTTTAATTTTTGTTTTTAATTTATAATAGCACAGTATTATATATATGAAATGAATTTATATTATATGTGAAAAATCAAATCTTGTAAATGATGAAAAATCAAGAAAAAATTTTTAAAAAGTTATTAATACATCATGACTTATGGCCCACCCTGTATGACTGTAGTAGACTGAATCCTTTTCTCTTCTGCATTATAGATAGTTCTGTGTATTTCTTATCCTCTCTCTTCCTCAATCCCCCCACCCCCATCCCTAGACTATAAGCTCTTTGAGGTCAGAAACTGTCTTCTATCATCTCTTTATCATGTTGCTTTCTTTATATTAAGAAAAAAATCAAGTCTAAGATAAGCAAGGAGAGCTTTGATGGCTTGTGAGTGCTTAACATAATAATGTCCAGATTTGGAAGGTATCTCAGGGGTCTTATAGTCCAATTCTTACACCAAATAGGAATATATCTTTTTTTTTTTTTTTTGGTGAGGCAATTGGGGTTAAGTGACTTGCCAAGGGTCACACAGCTAGTAAGTGTCAAATGTCTGAGACTGGATTTGAACTCAGGTACTCCTAATTCCAGGGCCAGTGCTCTATCCACTGCACCACCTAGCTGCCCCTGGAATATATCATTTATGCTCTATTCCCCAGGCTTCCAACCTAGGTAAAACAGTCAGTCGCCTCCCCTAACTCCCTAAGTGCAGATATCTTTTGGGACCGGAGATATTTGGGATAAGCATTTGTGAACGTTTTTAAAGGTTCTTATCCTCAGCTGTATTCCTCCCATCAGTAATCCTGCTATTATTATTGTTATTATTATTCAGTCACAGTCACACCAGTCATGCCACGGCAGAGACTTGGGAATTCAATACAGAACTGAAATGGGATTAGAGGAACAGAAAACATAGAGACAATGCATACTGACTTACTACAGAGGGTAATGAAACAAGGCTATCAAGAGGGGTATTTTTCCAGTTGATTTTACAGTTGATTCAATTGACATCAATACAGCACTATTTTAAGAAGAGCATAGGTCTCAGTTGTCATGAATATGGAGGTCCTATGTTTTGATAATTTGTGAAGGAAAGGGAAAACTAGCCTTATAATGGGATATAGAGACATGTTTAGCTTGGTATTAAGAGCAAATAGAAAGAAATGATGCTAACATGAAAGACCACAACCTGTATATTTCATGTGAATAGGCCATCTTTTCATAGGAGAGAACTGTTTGCCTGTGTCTTTATGTGTGTTGAGGGGGGTGGCTCATCCATTTGGGAATATGAAATTTTTATAGTAGTCTATGTTACTAATTGCATCCCGAAGGCCTAATTCCTGAAAATAACAACTCATACTCCCCTGCTCTAGTGATACTAGATTTTATCTCAGGCTTACTTAGTGGAGTGGGTGTTGGTACATCTTTGGAGAATTGTAGGAGGTTCCATATGAAATAGTCTTTTTTTTTTTTTTTTTTTTTGCTATTCCTAATATGTCCCTCTAGAGCCTCAGTGATATTCATAGTTAATGTAGTCTTCGTATACAATTGCCCACACTGCAGAGATGAGAGAGATATTTTCCTATAATGAACATGAGAGAAATGATAGTACTAGGGAATTATATCATGTATATAGCTTTCATTTCTCATGGAACAGTCTTCATAGTTCTGGAAATGTTGCTTTCATCTCTAGGCCTGTTCTCAATCAGAATTCCTTTCCTGATACCTCTGGATAATAGTATTCTCTCCCTCCTCCAATAATAACATGTATACTTACTTACCTGACACCATTTTGACTCCCACTAGGACAATACGAACTCCTTGAAGACAGGGAGTTTGTCACTTTGCCTTAGTATCTCCAACACTTAGAAGGATGTCTTACACAATTTGGTGGGGTTATGGGGTATAGCAGGGGAGTGGGGAGAGTGGATGAGGGTGTATGCCTGAGATTTCATCCATCTAGAGAATTCTTGGTATGGAAATTCTAGGTGATATAGACAGAATTCTAGGCTTGGAGTTAGGTAGTCCCAAGTTCAAATGCTACTTCAGGCACAATAACGATGTGAGCCTGGACAAGAAACAATCTCTTTCTGTCTCCGTTTCCTGATTTCTAAAAGGTATAGATTGGACTCAATGACTTCTAAGGTCCCTTTTGGCTCTGAATCAATTTGCCTATGATTAATGCAAATCAACAACTTGCCTGTAACTTATAGTTACAGTGACTTGTCCATGGTAAGATTCAGTCAATAAACATTTATTAAGAACCCACTCAAACATTGTGCTAAGCACTGGGTATACTTACAAAAAAAAAAAACGCAAAATACAGTGCCTATTCTCAAGGAACTCACAATTTAATAAGGAGACAACAAGCAAACAAATATGCACAAACAAGCTATGTATAGGATAAATAGGAAATAATTAACAGAAGGAAGGCACTAGAATTTAGAGAGATTGGGAGAAGTAGAATTTTAGTTGGGACTTGAAGGAAGCCAAGAAAGCCAGCAAGTAGTCAGGAGATGGGAAAAAAGAGCCTTCTAGGAATAGGGACAACTAGAGAAAATTTCCTGGAGCTGAAAGATGGAGTTCTTTGTTCATGGAACAGCCAACAAGGTATTTTCACTGGACTGGAGAGTAACAGAGTATGAGGGATAAGAAGACTAAAAAGGTATGTGTCATAGAGAAGACTTGGATCTCTGTCTATGTCAGAGGCTGCTCACTTCTTTTATGAAGCTCTTCACACTTTGCATGTAGTAGGCACTTAATATTTCTTGAATTAGAATGAGGTTTGGATAGACATTGGGTATAGTGCTACAAAAGAGATTCATGCAGGTGTCTTGTAAACCTTTGTTGAGTGAAAGTGAATTGGATAAGGAGGCAAAATTTGACTAACTACAAGGAAGAATTTTCTTACAATTAGAAATGTAAAATAATTGAACAGGCTGCTTTTTAAGGTGGCATATTCTGTGTGTGTGTTGGGGGGGGCGGGGATTGCTTGGTGGGGAGGACAACCAAATCAGGGTTGTTGTCTTTCAGATTCCACCCCAAACCAGACAGACTTAAAAGCCTGGGGACAGGACACAGTCACAAAAGATATGCCAGGGAATACATGATTTACATCTCAGCTTCTACCTTAAATTTGAAGATATTTTGGCCTTGGTTGCAATACCCTTATTCTCTTGGTTCTCTAAAATGAATTAGGGCTTTGAACCTGTTTATATTCTGATTGCTGGCTGTCTGCCTCACACTCAAGGACAATTTGGATGAGGCTCTGAGTGGCCACTTGAGAGAGACTTTGATCATCACTAATTTAGATTATAGTCACATGGATAAGAACTCTTTTTCTTATTTTAGTAGACCTGTATCATTGGGACACAGTGGAGAGAATTCTGGGCCTGGAGTCAGGAAGAGTCATTTTGCTGAGTTCAAATCTGGCTTCAGACACTTACTAGCTGGGTGACCCTGGACAAATCATTTAACCCTGTTTGCCTCAATTTCCTCATCTATAAAATGAGCTAGAGAGGGAAATGGTAAATTACTGCATTATCTTTGTCAGGAAAACCCCAAATGGAATCAGAAAGAATCAGACATTAATGAAAACAACTGAATAACAGAGTTCCAAAGGTCCCCCCCACACACACACACACACAAAAAAAAAAACAAACAAAAAAAACCTTAGACTTCTTGAAACAAGAAATAAAGACAAAAAAAAAATGGAACCCAGGACAGAGGCATCATGGGGTAGTGGAATATTCTGATACTATTACTTACTATCTGTGAGACTTTGGGCAAGTGATTTAACCCCTGTAGGCTGCAGTGTTTCCCTTTTAAAGGCAGTAGCAGAAAAAATGCCTCAAGCAGAGGAGTGGAGTGTCTTTTTTGAAGGAACAACAATGAGGTCAGTGTCAATGGATTGAAGAATACTTGGGATTGTATAAGGCCAGAAAGGTTGCTTCCAGGCCTAACATTATCTTTTAAAAAGGAGAAATTCATCAAATAAAATTACCACCCCTCCCATATAGCCTATTGTTCTAGTTAGAAAACTTTATCCCTGGGAAATGTTTCATGTCACAAGTACATCAGAATAAAAGAAATTACCAATAAAGGACAAAAATTGTTTTAGAATAAAAAATCTCAATTAATTGACTTACATGGATTTAAATATGTTTAGGTGATCAAAAGCAGATTTGGAAGGGATCCTAGGGACTAGTTAATGAAGTCCATTTATTGAAGCTCAAAGATATAAAATTATATAGCTATAAAGATGTATAGTTATGTAGATATATTTAAATAGATATAAATGGATATATAACTTGCCAAAGGTCACAGACCTCAAACAAAGAGGAAGATGGACCTGGGTATCCTATCTTCTACCCTTTTTGCCACACAAGAGTCATCTCTAATGTTAAAAAAAGAAGAAAAAAATTAGTCCTTGTAGAAAGGGACATATGATAATGGAATATTACAAAGAAAATGTTTCCTTAAGAAACTTTGGTGCAATATAAACAACTACATAATATTTAGTTTCCCTCTGGGAAAAATGGAAAAACAGAGGTAAATTCATATACAAACTGATTCTTAATACATAATTTACACAGAAACTTAGATGTTCTATCAGTTTCTTCAATTTATGATCAAAACCAGACTCCTCTTTCCCACTACCTGCTTCTTCTGACTTATTTCTGTCTATGGCACTACCATACAATTCACCTTTGAATTCTTGTGGTTACCTTTAATTTTTCCCACTCTATTATTTTTTTCATACTGAGTTTGTTATCAAATTTTGTTGCTTCCAACTTTATCACATCTCTCATATCTGTCTCCCCTCTCTAATCCTATAGCTTATATTTTGTACATGTTTGGTTGAGAGGTAACCAAAGTACAGAGAATGTGCTACTTCCATGAAAGATTTGACAACCATTACACACACACACACACACACACACACACACACACACACATCAGTCCTTCAGAGATCTATAATTTCATTGATGTAGGTACTCCCTCTGCTGACAGGTCGCAGTTTACTTGGGAGATGATCTTCAAGATTTGTTTTGGCTGAAAAATCCACTCCCCTATAGCCAATGGGTAATGAGTTTGGTGATGCTTGCCCTGAGATGACAGGGGCACAACCCATCAGTGGTCCCATTTTCAACATATTTCAATCTTGGTAATATTTGCCAGAGAATCTGCTTCTTTGGCTCAAAAGTTGAGGATCCTCTTCACTGAAAAAGTTATTTGTAGGTCTTTTCTCATCCCACAAAGCATTTGTGTTACTTAGCTATTCTCAATACCTTGGAGTAGTAGTCTACTAATTGCTTGTAAGACAGAGAATTTACACATTACATCTATTTTAGACAATTACTGGGAAAGGGGCTAACAAAATGGGCTTCAGGTGAACTGTATTATCTTTGTTCTAGATTTATCATCAAAATATCAAGTGGAGACTCTCTATGATGGGCTTCTGCAGATGTTGCATTTTAGCTTGGATGTGATTCTGGATGGCTCATAGCTCATTTAAGCCAAGGTCTCTGAATGAGAACAACTGCTACATTTGTGGCAAGATATGGAATTTTTAAAAAAGAGGCTTTGATTAATTAATCATAGCTACTCACCTATTAGCACATTAATGTCCTAATTAGCCCATGTTCAAAGCCCACTGATGTCTCAATCCTTTAGATCTCTAAATTCTCCAAGTCTACCAATCACATTTCTGGTTTTCTGGCCTGAAGCATGTTGCTGGACATCCTGTCAGTATTGCCGTCTTATATAAAGAAGCAAAATGAAATAAAAATCTAGCTTTAAAAAAGTACAGTTTAGCTGTCATGTTGTTCACTGCTAATTCAAGGGGCTAGGCTAAGGGTGTACCTCAAGGATACTGTGCTGGATGGATTTTTTTTGTACTTTTGTACTTCTGTGATCTCCATTTTCTGACTACCAAGTGAGTAGATCAGTCTTTTTTTTTTGTTGTTGTTGTTGATGTTGTTTTTGGTGAGACAATTGGAGTTAAGTGACTTGCCCAGGGTCACACAGCTAGTAAGTGTTAAGTGTCTGAGGCCGGATTTGCACTCAGGTACTCCTGAATCCAGGGCCAGTGCTTTTATCCACTGCACCATCTAGGTGCCCCTAGTAGATCAGTCTTGATCAAAACACAGATAAATAATAAATATATGTTATAGTACTGTCTCAGAACATATATATACAATTTGTCTTAACAATCTAAGACATAATTGTTTTGCCCCAAGTGAAGTCATATCCTTGGCTTTGGAGACATGAGAAGAAAGCCTACTCCAGACAGTATAGATGGTCTGGCAAAGAAGGAGGAGAAAAAAAAGGAAAGTTCCAATGACACTCCAATAGCACACCAATATCAGAATGTCAAGCCAACAGCTCTCCAATAAGATGCCAATTAGATGTTAATACCACAAAAATGAAACCAACAACATGTGAACAACACACCAACAACATAACATCGAAACCAACACACCAACTCACCAATATCACAAAGTCAACAGCATGCCAACATTATGTCAACATCACATCAACATAACTAAGGTAGAGCCAACAACATGCCAGTTACATAGCAATACCACAAGGCCAAGCCAACATCACACCAATAATATACCAACAAGTCAATCACATACTAACAACACACCAACATTGCAACATCAAAGCCAACAACACTCCATAAATGGTGTAAGAGGTTTTGGATGTTAAAGATGACATTGGTAGTTAAAGAGTAACAAAAAAACTCTTGTTTTAAAATATGATACTAATACATATGTATGAAGAAACAGTTTTTGGATGAGATTTATACAAAAAAATTTGTGGCATATAATGTAAATATTCTAAAACCTTTGTGAATGATATAAGATGATGCCACACTAATGTGGGAACAATTTAATGTTTTAAGTAGCCAGAGAAAGATCTATTATATCATATAATATAGTATAATGTCTATTATTTGATATCACATGACATTACATGACATTATATCATATTGATATTAAATTAGATAAATTAACATATAGGGACACAGTTTCAAGGTACCAAAGTTTTGGATGCTAATGGTGAAAGCTTTATATCAACAAGCATGATACATATTTCAGTGTATTTGCAAGTTAATTTTTTTTTTTTACTGAGGGTAAAATTTTAAAAAGAGATCATATAAATATTTGGAGATTAAAGTATGACTTTTTAAAGTTATATTGACTTGATAGGAAAAGTTTGGGGAGTTGTGAATATGTAAGTGAAACATGAATTTCTGAGAGTCAGGAGGCTCTTATTTAATGTATAAGAAATAGGAAGAACTAATAGGTAGAAAAAACCTGACATAGAAGCTTGAGGGTGAGAATTGAAGACACTGCATGAGCACTTCAAAGTTGCTCAGGTTCTAGAAGTTAAAAGTAGACAATTCACAATAGCTTTCAGGTGAGTGATTTTTGATTACTGGGAGAAAGAATTGATTTCTTTGGCCAAGAGTTTCCATGACAAATATTATCCTTCATGTCACATCCTCCCTTCTCATTTTAAAGATGAAGAAACTGATGTCAAAAACGTTAGGGGACTCACTCAAGGCCACAGAGAATTATGGCCATCTGGGAAATCTTTTCTAACAATTTGAGATATGCTAAAGGGAAATCTGTGAAAGTAGTAGGTTCTCCCTTCCTAGAGATCTTTTAAGCAGAGCATAGATGACCATTTGTCAATATATGATGTTGATTATTATTCAGTCACAGGTGGGACTAAATGGACATCAGGTCATTTAACACTATTATTATGAGATTTTTGTGATCAAAGACTTCTTGCAGGAAGATGGATTTTAGCTGTCTTGGATCATTGTATTGATTAGAATACAATCTTTCTCTTTCCCAGTTTATCATTGTACAATGTTGCTGTTACTGTGTACAACATACTCCTAGTTCTGCATACTGGTCTTTGTATCAGTTCATATGTGTCTTCCCAGGTTTTTCTGAAAGTACTCCCTATCATTTCTTATAGCAGAATAATATTGCTTCACAATCATATAAAAATGGGTTGCTAATAGCTTGAGTCTCTTCTTTGAAAAAAAATATCATTTTCAAGACCGACCCAGCCCAGGGCAACATATTTAGAGCTGAATTTATGTTAGCAATAGACACAATCTCATTTGAGCCTTATAACAGCCCTGTGAGGTAGTTACTAAACAGGTGTTTTTGTTCTCATTTTGTAGTTAGGAGAAACTGAACTTCAGAGTGATTTAATGCCACATTAAGGAATTAGATGCCACATATTGAACAAATATCAGAGGCAGGATTTGAACCCAAGCTTTCCTCACTCTAGGACTACTATGCTGTCCACTGCTCTTACTATCTCTCTCCACACTATTAGAGACAGTATGGTGTAGTGAAAAGAGTTCTGCATTTGGAGTCCAAAGAACTTACTTGATTCTGTAAGGCCCTAAAATTCTAGCTGTGTTGTCTAAAATATAATGAGTGGTGGCATTAATTAAAAGCTTTAGCAAGAGTTTAGCCTTTTAAGTATTTATTAAAGTGCATTAGAAGTTAGTGAAGAGAGAGAGGTAAAAAGCAAACTTCATCTAACTATCTAAGAGAGAGCTCAGCATCTGTCTTCCACCAAGCCAAAGACTGTAACCAAAAGGGTCTCACTCCTAAGCAGCTTCTCCCAGAAGCATCCTGTGAAACAGGAAACAGGGCCATCCACACACACACACACAGCTCCAAGCTAATTGGCTGGTAACACTGATTGATAGGCTGCAGACATCACTTCAGGATGCCAAAGTCTCATGCTTTCTTTTCAGGGCAGACCTTCCCTGCAATATCTTCTCAGCAGGTTGGTAGCACCTAATTCTCACAATTCCCAGACATTCCTTGTACTTGCCACTTGTGACCCCATGGGCAAGGAACCTAATTTCTCTGTATTTAACACATTGTGGGGACCAATTTTGAATTGGGGAGTGCTAGCTAAGCGCGCTCACCGCAATATTGGGGCAAGGAAGGAGACGCGCAGCCTCCTCAAAACAGAAACAAGATTTATTTGAACAAGAATGAACTTAAAAAAAAAAAAAAACACAAACAGGATCAGTAGGATCGAAGGGAAAGGAAATAAAATTGGGAAAGGGAAATTATAATACCTGAAAAAATACCACCACCCAGGAATCAGCTGAAAATACGCAGCAGAATGCCTGTCACTTTCAGCTTCACCTAGAATGCCCAATTCTCCTCCCCCAAACCTAGAAACACCCCACACAGTCCCAGCGAATGGGATGGCCACTCTGACAGTCACATGACTGCCCTCAGTAGGCTTCCAATCATTATAATTTTGCCAGGCCAATGTAGGCATTGTCGAGTAGTGATGAAGTGAGGTACCAGAGCCCTGGCAAAGGCTACCAACCAGTGGGGTGAGCACCGTGCGGTTTGCGGAGGCCCCAGGTCAGTGCTTCGACGAGGCATAAAAACTTCAAATAACAGTTATTCTTTACAACATGCTCCAGCCAGAATAGGATACTGTTGCAGCAGTCCTTATCAGTGGTGAAGAAGTTGTGGTTACTAACTGGATTATGAGATGGGGGAGGGAACAGGGCAATAAATGAACTTTAACACCCATCAGGAATAGGCTCAAAGACCTTAATCTCATCAGAGTTAGATCAAGGAGGGATTAACACACACACCCAATTGGGTGGAGCAATCTATCTAACCCTGCAGGAAAATAGGAAGGGGAGGTGATAAAGAGAGAGGGGCAAAAGAAGGAGGGCAGATTGGGGGAGGGGACAGACAGAAGCATATCCCTTTTGAAGAGAGATAGGGTGAAAGAAGATAGATAATAGAGTACATATCGTGGGGAAGGGAATAGGATAGAGGGAAACAGTAATCGTGAAAAAGAGAAAAGGGGGAAATTACACAAAACTATTTATAGCAACTCTGTGTGGCTAAAAATTGGAAATCAAGGGAATGTCCATCAATGAGGAATTACTGAAGAAGCTGTGATGGTATATGATTGTAGTGGAATGGTATTGTGCTATAGGAAATGGCAAACAGGATCATCCCAGAAAAAACTGGAAAGACTCATATGAACTCATGTATAGTAAAATGAGCAGAACTCAGAGGACATTGTGCATAGTGACAGCAGTATTGTTCAATGAGCAATTGTGAATAACTTAACTACTCTCAGCAATCCGATGATCCGAGACAATCCCAAGGAACTAATGATGAAGCATACTATCCATTCCCATAGAGAGAACTTATAAAAAGAGCACTTGTGGATTGAACATATATAACTTATACCAGATTGGTTTCTGTCTTGTGGAGGGGGGAGGAAAGGGAAGGAGGAGAAAAATTTGGAACTCTAAATCTTATGAAAATGAATGTTGAAAATTACCCTTACATGTAACTGGAAAAAATAAAATAAATGTTTGTTGCAAAAAAATACATGAATTAATGATGGTATTCATGTGAGTAAAGAGAAGGGAATGAATGAAAGATTCAAAGTCAAATTAACAAGATTCAGCAACTGAGTGGATATAAAAAGTGTGGAGGGGAGGTAAAGAATTCAAGAGCATTTAGGGATATAAACCTAGGCAGTGGAAAGGTGGAGCTATTCACTAGGCAGTTAGTATTGTAGAAAAAAGGGAATTCAGGAGAGAAATTAGGGTTGAGTCTAGAGACCAGAGAGTCATGGAAGTAATGGAAGTAATAATTTGTATGGAAGTAATAATTGGGCCTCAGGCAGTTACTAGATGCGACCCTGGCAAGTCACATAACTCAGTTTACCTGAGTTTCCTCATCTATAAAATGAGCTGTAGAAGGAAATGACAAAACCATTACAGTATCTTTACCAAGAAAATCCCAAATGAGTTCATGAAGAGTAGGATACAACTGAAAAATGACTGAACAACAACAATAATTGAACCCATGATAGCTGATGAGGGGAAAAAAAAAGGAAAGAGGGACTAGGATAGGAAACAGACATGAATATATTTTTTTTTAAAAGCCATTGGGGGGGCAGCTAGGTGGCGCAGTGGATAGAGCACCGGCCCTGGATTCAGGAGTACCTGAGTTCAAATCCGGCCTCAGACACTTAACACTTACTAGCTGT